>NC_064247.1:55504285-56177142 GCF_003254725.2 Canis lupus dingo
TGCAAGGCTCCCCCGTCACGGAGCTTGGCTCAAACTGGGAAGCCTTCCTCGCTCCTTTGGTTTTTAAGAATCAAAGTCAGGGGGCTTCCTAAGTAGGAACTTCCTGGAAGCTCTGGCCTTGGTTAGATCTAAGCCCTGTATGGGGGAAAAAGTAAGGCCCTGGATGGAAGTGATTTGTCTGGGGGGGAAGGTGAGGGGACCTGGACACCGATGGGGTGGGGTGCATTCCAGCTCTGCTGCTTGCTAGCTCTGCCACCTTGCACAAGTCACTTCACTGCCCAGTGTCTGTTGCTGAACCTGTAAAGTGACTGCGGGAACACCGACCCCAGAAGAGTCTCTGTGAGGGGCGGCAGGGCCACGCCTTATATGGACACAGAGTGCCCTGCACACGGGAGCATGTTGACTTCTGACTCTCAGTCCAGTGCTCCTGCTCGCAGCCAGACCTCAGAGGACACAGCCACCCTCAGGCACACTCCTGCCATCAGGCACCTACGTGTGAGCCACACACTCCCCCAACACAGTTCCCAGCCTACAGCGCTCCTGGCTCCTCCCTCCCTGCTCCGCAGCCCCCTTACTCACTGCCACCGCTGCCCCCCAACCCCATCCTCCCATCCCCTACCTCATCTCCATCCCTGCCCACCCCCTTCGGTCTTATTTAAATTCTGACTCAGGAATCCATGAGCCAAGCTGGACGCCTAACCAGCCTTGAGACCTCAAACAAGTCACGTGGCCTCTGGGAGCCTCAGTTTCCTGTGTGTGTAAAAGGGAGACAGTTGTGAGATTAAATGAGATCATGCATGTGGAGCGCTTACCTCATGCCTGGCAAATACTTGGCGCTTGAAAACAGGAGCCCTTGTGTTGATTTTTTGGGTTTCTTTTTCTTTCTTTCTTTTTTTTTGAGTCATCAAACCCAAGGTCTAACATTCTAGGAGCACCAAACTTGAGGGTACAGGAGGACGCTGGCCAAATTTTGTGAACTCAGCACTGCTTTATGGAATATGAAAAAAATTAAGGATAAAAAAACATGACCGTCTGAATTGAATTTAAAATAATAAAAGGGAAGAAAAAAAGCTTTTTAATTTAATGTAAATGGAATTGAAATGATTCTCTTATTAGAATGAGAATGTCAGATAAAATCAACAGTGACTCTAAGAAAGTGTCCAGACCATGTTTTCTGAGAGGAACATTCTGGAAGCAGTAAGCTTCATGATTAAGCATGAATAGGCTCTGTCTTTGCTGGACAACCAATGGGTGAGCTGAGCTCAGCTGTGCAGTAGGACCTCAGCATCCTGTCCTCATCTGTTTGGTGGGCGATGGTCACGCAACTCCTCTGGCCTCAGTCACCTTGGACACTCCCAAGACCCAGGATGCCTTCAGGAGTCCTTACCTGTGCTCCTCCTGCAGGAGAGAGCCTGGTGCTCATCAGTGTTGTCTCTCTCCTCACACCAATCTTTCAATAGCTTTGTTGGCACCCACACTGTGCCAGGTGTGATGCTAGAAGCAAGGGGTACAATGTCAAAGGAGGAATGGTCTGGTGGCAAAGGAATTAAGACAGAGGGGGAGAAGCTTCCCCCGGGATGTCACGAGAGCTGGGCTTTGAAGGGTGAGTAGGAACTTTCCAGTTGAAGATCATGAGGGAAACCTTTTCAGGGAAAGAGAACAAAGCACAGAAACGTTTTGAAATGTGACGTCTTCACCCTTGTGGAAGTGTAGGTTATCATCTGGCGCTTGGAGTGTGTTACCTCCCTGGGGCTGGGAGCAGAAGTGGTAGTTGGAATTGGACCTTGAAGGGCCTCCATGTTCAGTATAAGGAGCTTGGTCTGTACCCTGAGGGAAGTGGAGGGAGTAGTGGAAGGGTTCTGAGCGGGAGAGTGACCCAGTAAGTGTTAGTGTGGAGAGCGTGGGCATGTGTGGTATGTGGCCGTCAGAGGGGGAGTGACAGCAGGCAGAGGAGGACACAGAAGCTCAGGAAGGAACCTTCAATCCCCAGGTCCACCAGGGCCTCCCAGATCGGCTCTGTCGCCCAGCCAGCATGACTTGGCTATCAGCCAGGGCCTGGGCACCCCGGGCTAGGCCAGCTCAGCCCAGCAAAAGCCCTACCTACTGGGGTACTGTGTCCTTGAGCTTGGGTAACTGAGCATCCAGCACATTTACCAGTGGGAAACAGGAAAGGCATTTCCCATAATGTGGCTCTGTAAAGTTTGCACAACTGTTCTTTGTTTTCTGTCCATCCCCACAATAAATCTTCCTCCACTGCCAGGGCCGGGGCCTCCGTGGTCTGTAAGTGATTAGGGCACTGACTGGTGCTGCGCTGCCTCCTCATGATGCGTTCTTCTGACATGGGCACTAAGAAAATGGGAGCCCGTCACTGGGATGCTGTGGCTTTGCAAGTGGAGATTTCCAAATAGCTAGGAGGTGGCCGCCTGAAGGCAAGCACCCCACGCCTGCCCTCCACATGCCCTAAGCCCCCTGGCCAAGTGTGCCGTATGGGGCATAAGCTGGGGAGGGCAGGAGTACACCGTAGTTCTGGGATGTGCATTTCTTGCAGATGGGACTGTGGGACTGGGGTCTCCATGGAACTGCATTTCTGGGGACAACACCTGGACGTCTCTGCTGGCCTGGAGCAAGGCAGGCATCCGGTCAGTGTCTGTTCACCTGATGAACCATCCACAGCCTGTTTTACCGGAACTGAATAGCATAGGATTTTAGGAGTCAAAAGTAACATTTGCACCTTCCTCGAGCCTGGGCAGGGCCCTGGGATGCAGAGTTTTGACGGGCAGGTCCTATGCTGAAGGCATGCGCAAGGCAGGGGCAGGATCCCTGCTTTGTAGTGAGGTCCCTGAAATCCGGGGCTGCTGCTGCCTGGCCAGGAGTCTGGGACTCCACCTCATCTCCTTGGCTCCCTGCTCCATGATCTTCCCATTGCACATGGTTGCCTTCGTAGCTCCATTTATCCGTGAGTCTCTGCTTCCCAGAATCTGTTGAACCCAAGTTTTAAGAGTCATTGTGACCTATGAGGTCATTTCTGACCAGGTTTAGTTGCCAGTGACTACGATAGCAATTGGAAGAAAGAGAGTTGGCTCTGGAAAGAAGAATGAGTCTGCTGCACCTCAGATACTTCCTCAAGCTCTTCCTCCCATCCCTGTCCCTACTACGTGCTCCCATTCCTTCTCCCCAGACCTCCAGGATGACAGGAGGTGGCTCATTGAGGCCATAAATCCAAATGCCTGTTTGTAGTTTTGCCATTTGCCTGCGTGGAAACAGCCCCTTAGAGAGGATTTGGCTCGTTGAAGATCCCAGAGCAAAGGAAGGAAGGCCCAGCTCTTTGGGCTCCCAGCCCAGTGCCCTTCCCACTCTACAGAGGCACTAGCTATTGAGGACCTACTATGTGCTAGGCCCCATGTTGCAGGCTGGTATGCATTGTCTCCATCTCTACCATCACTGTTTCCCATATCCTAAAAGAACACAGGTCTGTGTGGTGTTTGCACTGAGGAGGAACCTTCCAGGAGATCTCTGCTGCAGCAGCACTCTTTGATAGGTGGGGACCTGATGACCCTACAGGTCACTGCATGGGGAGTGGCTTGTGGCTTGTGCAGCCCATGTGTGTCAGCATCACCTTCCCTCCCTATAGGGTCTGGTCCAGGAAGCACAGCCCAGCAGGCTCTGGGGAGACTCTGGCAGTAGGCTTCAAACCTCACATGTCTGCATGCATTGGAAAAGCATAGTGATTGATTGCTGCAGGTGTTGGGCCCTGAGAAGCCTGGCTTGTATGGAAGCCTACAGACACTTCCCCTGCTGCCCCTGCCCCTTACTTTCTTCATATTCTGACAGAGCCACCTGGCCTTGGGATCTCAGTTTCTTCATCTGTGTGATGAGGACTTTGCTTAGTTCAAAGCCCTTAGGACTCAGGACCCTGATTTGGTCAGGATGGGTAGAGACAGGGTGACCCTGGGGTTCAGAGCTCAGTTCCCTCCCCAGCTCTGCACTCAAACTGCCTTGTGGCTCTGGGAATGTCCCCAGACCCCTTTGGGTTCTCAGATTCCTCATCTATAAAATGGAAGGTCTGGACTCCAGGATTTATTTATTTATTTATTTATTTATTTATTTATTTATTTATTTTTATTTATTCATTCATTCATTCATTCATTCATGGAGTGGGGGCAGAGACAACAGGCAGAGGGAGAAGCAGGCTCCATGCAGGGAGCCTGACATGGGACTCGAACCTGGGTCTCCAAGATCACGCCCTGGAGGGAGGCGGCACCAAATCACTGAGCCACCCGGCTGCCTGACTACAGGATTTCTAAGATCCTTTGAACCCAAGACTTTCAGAGCCCTGTCTTTATCTTTCTGCATTCCTGGCAGGGCCCCAAGGAGGAGGAAGAAGACAGAGGACAAGGAGGCAGGTGTACCCCTTCTCCACACCCACCCCCCCCAGGAGCCTTCTGGTCTCAGCTCCTTGCACACTTCTCTCTTGCTCCACTCCAGCCACCTGGCTCTTGGTCGTTCCTCCAGTGTAGTCCATTCCCACCTCAGGCTCTTTGTCTGGCTCTTCCCCTCTGCCTCAGACACTCCTGTCCCGTCCCAGCCCCCTCTGCATGCATGTGGGTCTCTGCTCCTGCATGCAGCTGCCACAGCCGGGTTCTGTCTTTCTGACCGTGGGCCCAGAGATGGAGCGAGAGAACAATTCTGTATTAACTGATGACAAAAATGCATTACAGCCATGAAGGCAACAAGGGAACTGATTAAACTATCCCCAAGCAGCTCTCTTTAAGAGAGCGAGAAAGGAAGGAATGTGGCATTTGTTAGGAAGGCATTCTCCTCTAGATGCCAGATTCAGCTCTTTGTGTTTTCTCAGTGACTTTTTGATGTTGCCATGACCGCCCCATTTTATGGATGAGCCGACTGAGCCCCAAGGAGCGAAGTGTTGGGCCTTCTCCCACTGCTCCAGGACACCCCGTGTATCCACATGATTTTCTGTAATTGAGTGCAAACTGATTACTCCTTTTTTTCCTTGAGCTCACCCCAGAGGACACCTGACAAGAAAACTGAATTAGTTACTGTGTCTCCTCAGAAGTAGTCGCAGGGGATATGGGCTTTTCATGGGTTTGGAGCTGATCTTTCCAGTTAACCTGGATGCTGGGTGGTGGGGAGGGGTTGCTGTATCAGGAGTCAGCACCATGAGCCCAGTTCTCATGTCCCCCTTTCAGGTCTTCCATGTGCAGGAAAATAGCCGACCTCACAGCTTAGGGGAGACTTGTAGGCATCAGAGGGTGGGAGGGTTTTGAGGGCAGCTGCCTGGTGCTCCAGCACTGAGAAGGGGTGAAGAAACCAGATCATGATGGAAGGGCTCTGTGGCTCACAATGGCAAACACTAGAGTGGAAGAGAATGTGGGGAGGTCCTATAGCCAGTAAGAGTTGGCATTGAGAGTTGAATCCAAGTAAGCCTGCAGGTGTAGCCACTCCTTAGGAAGACCTAGACCCTGCCCTTGAGGCTCCTAGAATCCACGTTCCATGTCCAAGGTCTTGCCTGGACCCTTATTTGCCATGACCTTGGCTGGGCATGTTATTTCTGCATTCTGGTCTCAGTTTCCTTATCAGTTTGGTGGGAATGATAATCCTGCCTTATCTGGGTGGAATTGTGTCTGGCTCTTCACCCCATGTCACCCTCATAACAACTCCATGCCTTTGGAAACATTGTCCCATCTTCACAGTGAGGACCTTGGGGCTGGACAGGCTGGGTGGCCAGCAGAGGGTCACACAGCAGGCCCACTGTCATACCCAGGGACACACAGGGGGTCAGCAACCATGCCCAGGGCCACACAGTGGGTCTGCTCTCTTGCCCAGGGTTGCACAGTAGGTCAGCAGCCGTGCCCAGACTCATATAGAAGGTCAGGGGCCATATCCAGGGACACACGGTGGGTCTGTAGCCATGCCCAGGGTCTCACAGTGGGTCTGCTCTCATGCCCAGGGTCGCACAGCAGGTCTGTGTCCATGCCCAGGGTCGCACAGTGGATCTGTTCTCATGCTCAGGGTCGCACAGCAGGTCCACGGCCACACCCAGGGCAAGCTACTCCCCTCCCTTACCACACTTCTCCTTTGAGCCCTGTCAGCTCCTGTGCCCAGGGATGACGCTGTTTCTCAGGCCAGCTCTGCTGCTGCTGCCCCACAGGAGTCTAGCCCAAGGGCTGGGGGCAGACGAGGTGTGGTCCTGAGGCCTGAGGAACAGAGGGTCTGCCGCCTGCAGTCAACACCTCTGTCAGGAAGTTCTCGGCTCATGCCTTCAAAGCACCAGCCTTTAATTGTCTCCACATTGTGAACCCAGGAAGGTTTGTCCTGACAACTGGTTGGTGAAATCAGCCAGGAGATCCCCCTTCCCACAGCCTTTCAAGAGCTGTCTGAGGTGGTTACCGGAGGGTATAAATTAGATTCACCTGGCAAGGCCCCACTTCCTCCTGGAATATTCCTGAAAACGCTCCCATTGGATCCTGTCAGAGAAGCAGGGATTAGGCCTGGGCCCCCAGGAAGCTGGGCAAGTGAGAAGTAGGCGCTCAGCATACTCACTGGTGAGGTGGTGAAGGGAACCGGGCCTCCTCATGGCATTCGCCGACCCTAGCACTTCTGGCTTCGTCTTCTTCCTCCATAAAAACACTAAAAATTACATTTTATGATGGCATTGGCATAAAGACACATTCACATTATGTATTAAAACGTTTTCTTTGACCTAGAAGTTCCTTTTTTTCTTCCGACTTTAAATTAAAACATTTTCATGAGTCCCTGAAAGTACCGTGGACTCGAGCCACTGTGCTGACATGCCTTGTGGGTAAGTCAGCCCAAAGCCAATCTGCAGAGGCTGGAAGTGTTTGAAGTACGATTCATGCCCTCGCCTCACCCTTCTCGTTCTCTGGGCTTCAGTTCCATCCTGTGAAGAGGGTTAGGTAGAGAAAACACCAGAAAATCCTGTTGTGATGTCTACTCTGTTCCTTCCTGTACTACTCCATTTTTTTCCTGATTGAATTCTTGGTTTCCATTAAGGATTCCTGGACATTCACAACAAAAAATCTATATGTAGCTGAACTGACACAGATGAGAGAAAATGGCATAAACAACTGAAAAACCTAAGCTCATTTAGTTATCGTGATTGAACCCTGTATTTTCTTGGAGCTTCCTAGAAGCCAAGGCAAAGAAGGCAACTTGTTGAATTGTGGAATTCTGGCTCTCTGGGAAAGGAAGACCACGAAGCTTGTGCATTTGGAGCCCGTTTTGTCTGGATCTCAGATCCCTGTGAGGCCGTGGTGAGAGTCCCCTGAGCTGAAGGCTGGAGGAAGGCGGTTGAATTGGTTGATGATAATACAGAATTACTGAACGAAATAACCCTGATTTTCACCACTGATTTTGCTGTGTTCTTTGAAAAGAGCGAAGGGCAAGTAGATACTGGCAGTGAAGGAACTTACTTGTGTTCTCTAGGCTGTGTTGTGCTTTTAGGCTGTCCGTGTCCATTTCACAGATGGAGAAACCAAGGCTCGGAGAAGCTAAGTACCCGACCCTGATCATCCAGTGGGACCGGACTTCTCTGGCAAGTGGCCTTTCTCTGCAGACTTCACACTTCGGTTCATGCCTTGGGCGGATTCAGTCCCATCTTCAGGGAACTTGTAGCCTAGTGCACTCGATGGATGCTAAAAAGAAGAGGGCAAGGCTGTGTGCTCTGAGGGAGCTCAGGGGGAGCTCAGGGACTGCTGAGGGCCTAAGGGAGGGGGTCAGAATAGCATCATGGAGGAGGGGAGACAGGGCATCCCAGGAGGCACCAGTAGCATATGGGCCAGGAGGTGAAACAGTGACCCCTTGGTCAGAGCTGTGGCAGAGCAGAGAGAAGAAGCTGCCTGCCAGGTTTCCTACATATGAGCAGAAGAAACCAGCCCTAGCCTTACCCCTTTGTCCCTCCATCTCTCCCCTGCTCCCTAGAATGTACCAGAAGGCCCCTGTGACTACAGAGGGTCTCTCTGTCTAAGGAAAGAGGAACAGATTTTGAGGACAGGTGGGATCTTTGTTTTCCCAGAGGCCGGGAAGCAGGGAGCCTCCACCTGCTTCCCTAAGAGACGACAGACAGTCCAAACACCACTGTGCTCTTGCTCGAGGGCCAAAGCTGTAGCAGGACATCCCATAGGACAGGCTTGGCCCTGGTCTCCCTCAGCCTGACACAGTGTTGCTTCCTCTTTGTGGTGCATCTGTTAGCAAAGAAATGATCGGATCTGAAAGATACCCAGGAGAGACATGGGACAGAAGAGGTGGAGAGGTCTGTAAATGAGGGATTAGTGCTCCACCCTGGCCTGGATTCATTGAGTGGACTCTGGCATAACCTTGGCAGCCCAGAGGAGGAGAGTATGAGCTGGTTTGGGGTATGCAGGGTCGGGCGGTGCCGCCAGAGGACCGCTGGGTGGGGGATATGCAAGGAGAGAGGGTGTCATCAGCCTGAAGGTAGACCTGGTCAGTGACATGGGAGAGAAAGCCTTTATAGGACGGGGGAGAGGCTAGGGCCGAGGGGGAGAGGCAAGGAGTTTGGGTGACCAGGTAGGGCAGAGTGGTGGGTGAAGAGTCAAGTAATGAATTTGGTTTCCAAAGAAAGAACCTTGGACTTGGAATTTGAGTAAGACGGGCTGGAGGAGAGCAAGAAAGTTTTGGAGAGGCTGAGAGGGACGGTGGAGGGAAACTGCCTGCACGGTGGGCTAGGTGACTTGGGTGGAGGAGGGCGTGGTTCAGGGCGTGTGTGTGCATGCGCGTGTGTGTACGTGTGTGTCGTGGTCATTTGCCCTCTCTCCTTCTAAATTCATGCCTGCAAAGCTGTTTTGTGGATTTGCTCCGAGAGTGGGATTATACAGGGCAATGGCCCAGAAGCTGGGGAAGACAGTGAGAGGCATCCGAGCTGGGCAGGGAGGGAAGTGAGGGCCAGAGAGGCCCAGTGGGTGGGAAGCCAGGGCAGACAGGAGGACAGTGGGTGAACTAGCTGGAAAGAAAGGTAGCTGTGGCCACCGTGCTTGGGCATTTTATATGTGTCATCTTGAACTGGGAGACGTGTTACTAGCTCTCTTTTGTGGATGAGGAAACTGAGGCACAGCAAAGTTAGGTAGCTTACCTGTGGTCACACAGTTAGTGCTGAAGCTAAGTCTGTCCCTGCAGTCTGACCTCCTACTTGGATGTGCGAATCTACAGCCGGAACCCAAAGTGTGTGTGTTGGGGGGTGGGTTTGAGGTGAGCAGAGGAGGGAGGATTGGGGGCAGAAGACCAGTGTAGGAGATCACCAAGATGAGGCTGGCCCTGGGCAAGGGAGCAAGCCTGAACTGGCGATGAGGGACTTTGCTGAGTGTGGAATAGGAGGTGCCCAGGAAGCACTTCTCCAGGAGCCTGGGAGAAAGAGGGGTGGGCTTCCAGAAGGTGGGAAACGAATACCGAGCATCTGAAATGAAGAGGCAGAGAAAACTGGGGTCTCCCCACTGAGAGCGCTTAGTGGCATCATGGGGGGAGCAGCGAGAGAAGTGTAGGGTGATGGTAATTTGGGTCATCCTTGCCTTGTGGACTGGCTGGATCAGAGTAGAGGATGGCTTGGGCGCCTCACTCATCTACCCCCTGTTGACCAGGCTTGCCCATTACCCAGGAAGAGGTAGACTGGAGGGCCAGGTACCCCTTCGTTGTGCAGGGGTCAAGGAGGGCCCTTGCACAGTCCTCTGTGCATCAGCTCCTGCACCATCCACCATCCCAGGGCCCCAGACTGGTACACAGCCCAGCTCAGAGCAACTTCCTTGTGTGACCGTTCACTGCCATGGATCTGCTCTGTGTGGAGTGTTGGCCACACAGCAAGGAGTCCTGCCCTGGAGATGCTCATGATCCAGAGAGGGGACAAACAGGGGCCCAAGTTACAAGACTCCCCCCCCCCATGATGAATCCCCTGGAGGAAAATAAATGGGAACCCAGAGAAGAGGATTTAATCCAGGGTAGAGAAGCTCCTGGAAGGAAGCTAGGTAACACTTATCCAGATGCGGGACACCTGAGTGGCTCAGTGGTTGAGCAGCTGCCTCTGGCTCAGATTGTGATCCTGGGGTCCGAGGATCGAGTCCCACATCCGGCTCCTCACAGGGAGCCTGCTTCTCCCTCTGCCTGTGTCTCTGCCTCTCTCTGTGTCTCTCATGAATAAATAAATAAAATCTTTAAAAAGTTACCCAGAAGCAAAAGGATGGGAAGGGTGTCCCAAGGAGAGGGAACAACGTAGGAAAGGTCTGGAGACAAGAGCTGTGTGTGAGTCGAAGCATGGAGTGGTGGGGAGGTGAGCAGGGCCGTGGTGGAGACCTGGTGGGTCACATGGAGGAGCCTGGCTTCGCCTACAGGGCTGCAGAGACCACAGAGTGGGTTGAAGCAGGAGAGACGTAAAGTTGTGTGAACACGTGTGTATGTTGCCTCATGGGAGCCAACACGCATCCCGTCATGCCGGAGCACCAACTGAAATCTCTGCCCCACTCTTTTTAATTACAGGTAATTACTTGATTCTAGAGGCTTTTCCAAGAAAGTCGTGTCTTTGGTTATAGTTTCTCAGGGTTTAATAAGCCCTTTTCTCCAGATTTTTAGGCTGCTAGACAATACTGTGCTGGCAAGCCGTTTTCCAGCTTGGCCCAAGAACCCTCAGTGCCGAGCCAGGGTGTCCAGTGAGGACCCCTAGCAAGATATCAGGGCCTGACAGGGCCACCGGCTCTGCACTTGAAGTGATTGTACCGTTTGCTGAGAGGGTCCCCCCCCAGGAGCCCAAGCTTTGGGTCAGCTGGGCCTCCCCACAACTGGGAGCCTGTGGTCAAACCCTGGCCGAACTCAGTGCTTCTCCCTTTGGCCATATTCAATATGTCTAGATCCCATGGCCAGGTGAGGATCACCGTGGCCCTCAGTAACAGTACGGCTGGAACCATGGATAGGGCTTGGATGCGTGGGCAGTGTGGGGCTGCTTTCTTTATTAGAGACCCCAGACATCAGGACCCCAGCAGCCTCCCCAGTCAGATAAGGAGTGGGGAGCCACTGCCCCAAAACTAATCTCCAGAGACTGGCTATGCTGTGTGACATTGGGAAAGGTTTTTTTTTTTTTTTTTTTTTTTACCTTTCTGAAGCTCCTGTTTCCTCCTCTGTAAAATGGTGCTTGAGGGGGTGTCCAGAAGCAGACCCTGAGAGAGGTGGCTGTGTGTACACGTTGTCTCCCAGGGGAGACAGAGTGTGTGTGTGTGGGGGCGGGGTCTGCCCTATGTGGCAGTGTAGTGATACCTGTCTGTCAGGGTGAAGAGGGGTTCGTTCATTCATTGAGCAGGCATTTACTGAGTCCTTGGAAAACACTCAACGGTGTGTGACATGCTGGAGACAATGTGGTGAATGGGACCTAAGAGAAAGCCTAGATGGGGAAGTGGCTGGAAAAGCTGAGCAAAGGCCCAGAGACATCTGGAGAAAGGGAGGCTCAGAGCTGTGCTTGACCAGGGCCTTGGAGAGGGTGACCTTCAAGGGAGTCTGAGCAGAACCACAGGAGTGGAGGTCAGCAGTGCAGACGGTCTGGAGGTAGGCTCACCCTGTCCTGGATCACAGTGTCCTGCTGTCTGGAGCACCTGTAGCCAGGTGGCAGGGCCGGTGGGGTCAGCTTGCCCAGGCTGACTGATCTGTAACAATTGCTGCTCTAATTGTCATTGTCTTGTCATTTGTGCAGCAGCTTGCATGGCAGGGGATAGAGCAGAAGCTATTGCCTAGAATCCCTGTTTCTGCCATTTTTGAAAAGCGCCTCACATACCAGACTTGCAGAGCGGCCAGAGGGAAACCTGTGGTCTCTGGCATGAGCCTGAGCTGCCCCCAGGGGGTGTGTTCAGGGTCTATCAAGTCCATCTCTAGGAAAGCATGGAGCCCTCATCCCCTAAGGAGCTCTGACCTGGCTGGCTGGATTCCAGAGTTCCCATGTGCCTCTGAGGGCCTGCATTTATATGTGTTTGCCTGTCTCTGGGTGCTTATCACCATGTCTGTAACTATATGTATTTGTAGGATGTGTGTGTGTGTGTGTGTGTGTGTGTATACGTACCTGCACACACACGTTTGTGCCTGCACATTACTATCTGTGGGCACATTTGTAGGTTGACTGTGTCTCCAGGGGCCAGGGTATCATGTATGTTCCTGTGAGTGAACTGGTTTATGACTGTGACTGTATAAGGGGTGTGTATCTGTGGTTTTCCTGGCCAGAGTGGCCAGGGGGGTACCAGGGGCAGGCTGGATTCAGGCCCCAGGGAGTGGGCACAATGAGGGGAGAAGCTTCTCCTCCCCACTCTCTTTCCCCTATTCTCAAAACTCAGAAGTGGAAACCATCAGGAAGCAAGTTCCGCCCAGTACCAGGAACGACTTTCTAACAGGCAGGACCTTCCCTGGTGGACGGAAAGGATGAGGTTCTCATCCAAACTGTGGGCACAGCAGCTGGCCTGCCACTTGGCAATTTCATTCAGCAAACATTCCCTGAAACAACTTATTCTATACTAGCTCTTGCTCTGGGCCCTGAGAACAGTAATAGTAGTAGTACTACTACTACTACTAACAGTAAAAGAGGTAGAGCCCTTATTGTGCAAGGCAGTGTTCTAAGCTTGCTAATGCACTTCAGCCAGGTGCTATTTACAAATGGGAGACAGAAGCCCAACTACTGGAGCAGCCTGCCTGAGGTCCACACAACAAGCAGAGGCACAGCGAGGAGTGGAACCTCTAAGCCTGAGTCAAGAGGACTCGAACTGCCAGCCCCCCTCCCCTGCTCCAGGCGATGGTGCCACCCAGGGCTTGGAGGAGGCTCATTTCTGTCCCCAGAGCTCATGTGCATCCAAGAGGTGCCCGGGCCATCCTGCCTGTTCCCTGCCAGCTGTCCTCTGAGGGCTCTTAGCACTGGGGCCAGGTTATTCATCACCAAGGCCCAGAGGCCTCTGCAGCGCGGTGCCAGCCGAGGATTTTAATCCACCAGGAATGTGAAGGGCCCCTGACTGCATGGGGGCTGTTGGCCATGGTGCTCCCTCATGCAGTTGCTCCTCTGACAAGGCCTGGAAACAGCACTGTGCTGCAGCCCTTAGGGGCCCAGGGGCATGAGGCAGAGAGGGCAGCATAGAAGGAGTGTTGCATTGGGAGGTGCAGGTGGCCTGGGCCCCTGCCCTGACACTATGTTTATCATTATTAATAGCAATACAGGTTTCCATCACTATTAGAAAGTAGGCTGTTCCTATGAAAACTTTTGTAAACCAAAATGCAGATCTTTCAGAAATGCCAGGTGGCATCACATGAACTTTCAGAAAGCGGGGGATACTTGACAATAAAAATAGCAAACGCTTACTTACACTTAGTACATGGCAGATACCAAGCCAAGGTAGGATTGGCTCCCAACACCCCAGAAGGGAGGTGTCCCTGTCCCTGTTCTACAGATGAAACGGAAGCTTGGGAAATAGAAGAGAATTGCCAAGGGCGCACTCTAGGAGGTAGAAGTACCAGACTTTAAACCCACATTGATTAGCCCCAGAGTCCTTACTCATGTTTACATTTTTAAAAATTACATCATATTTGATACAGTCAAAAGAATACATGCAAATATGTGTACATAATAAAGCGTAGCAAAATGAACATCCATGAATTTCTGGAACCACTGTTCTTTTTCTGCTTAGCATTCTCTGCTTTTCCTAACATCGTTTCATCACACGTATATATCCATAAACAATGTGTTGTTTAGTTTTGCTTGGTTTAAAACTTTATAAAAATAGTATTGTGCTGTATGTGGTCTCTGCAGTTGTTTCACATAATATTATGTTTTTAAGATTTTATCCTTCTTATTGTATGTAGCTGTAATTCATTCATTTTTACTACTGTCTGATACTACATGGTTACATGGTGTGAATAATCCAAACTTTAGTCCTTCTCTTATTGATGGACGTTTGGGTTGTTTCAGTTTTCTGCCACTTTGCGATGCTGCTGTGAACATTCTATTCATTTTCATGTGTCTCTGCCTTTCTCTGTGTCTCTCATGAATAAATAAATAAAATCTTAAATAAAAAAAAAAGCTGAAGAGCACCTGGATGGCTCAGTCAGTTAAGTGTCTGCCTTCAGCTCAGGTCATGATCTCAGGGTCCTGGGATTGAGCCCCATGTCGGGCTCCCTGCTTAGCAAGGAGTCTGCTTCCCCTTCTCCCTCTGATCCTCTCACCCTGCTTGTGTGAATGCTCTCTCTTTCTCTCTAAGAAATAAATATATTCATAGGTTACTTTCGGTTCTTGTTGCTGATACTAATTAGATCTCTTTTTAAATTACCTCTTTTGTGTCTGGCGAATAGAAATACACAATGGCTTTTGCATATTTATCTCATATCTGGCCATCTTAAATTCTTTTATTATTTTGATTAACTTTTTTCAATTTTATTTATTTATTCATGAGATACACAGAAAGAGAGGCAGAGACATGGGCGAAAGGAGAATCAGGCCTGATGTGGAATTCGATCCCAGGACCCCGGGATCACAACCTGAGCCAAAGGCAGATACTCAACCACTGAGCCATCCAGGTTTCCCTATTTCAGTTATGTTTTAGTGTAGATTTTTTTGGTAATTCTATACAGACTTTTATATATGGAAGTAATAGTGATTATATTTCTTTCTTCTCAGTTTTTTTTTTGTGTGTATGTTTTTTTATTGGAGTTCGATTTGCCAACATGTAGCATAACACCCAGTGCTCATCCCGTCAAGTGCCCCCCTCAGTGCCCATCACCCAGTCACCCCAACCTCCTGCCCACGTCCCTTTCCACTACCCTTTGTTTCCCAAAGTTAGGTGTCTTTCATGTTCTGTCTCCCTCACTGATATTTCCCACTCATTTTCTCTCCTTTCCCCTTTATTCCCTTTCACTATTTTTTATATTCCCCAAATGAGACCCTTTAATGTCTGTCCTTCTCCAATTGACTTCCTTCACTCAGCATAATACCCTCCAGTTCTATCCACATCGAAGCAAACGGTGGGTATTTGTTGTTTCTAATGGCTGAGTAATATTCCATTGTATACATAACCACATCTTCTTTATCCATTCATCTTTCGATGGACACCGAGGCTCCTTCCACAGTTTGGCTATTGTGGACATTGCTGCTATAAACATTGGGTACAGCTGTCCTGCCGTTTCACTGCATCTGTATCTTTGGGGTAAATCCCCAGCAGTGCAATTGCTGGTCATAGGGCAGTTCTATTTTTAACTCTTTGAGGAACCTCCACACAGTTTTCGAGAGTGGCTGCACCAGTTCACATTCCCACCAACAGTGCAAGAGGGTTCCCCTTTCTCCACATCCTCTCCAACATTTGTGGTTTCCTGTCTTGTTAATTTTCCCCATTCTCACTGGTGTGAGGTGGTATCTCATTGTGGTTTTGATTTGTATTTCCCTGATGGCAAGTGATGCAGAGCATTTTCTCATGTGCTTATTGGCCATGTCTGTGTCTTCCTCTGAAATTTCTGAGCGAGGGGCATCACAGTGCCGGATTTCAGATTGTACTACAAAGCTGTGATCATCAAGACAGTGTGGTACTGGCACAAAAACAGACAGATCAGTGGAACAGAATAGAGAATCCAGAAATGGGCCCTCTACTCTATGGTCAACTAATATTTGACAAGGCAGGAAAGACTATCCACTGGAAAAAGGACAGTCTCTTCAATAAATGGTGCTGGGAGAATTGGACAGCCACGTACAGAAGAATGAAACTAGACCGTTGTCTTACACCATACACATAAATAAACTCAAAATGATGAAAGATCTAAATGTGAGACAAGAATCCATCAAAATCCTAGAGGAGAACACAGGCAACACCCTTTTTGAACTTGGCCACAGCAACTTCTTGCAAGATACATCTATGAAGGCAAGGGAGACAAAAGCAAAAATGAATTATTGGGACTTAACCAAGATAAAAAGCTTCTGCACAGCAAAAGAAACAGTCAACAAAACTAAAATACAACCTACAGAATGGAAGAAGATATTTGCAAATGACGTATCAGATAAAGGGCTAGTATCCAATATATATAAAGAACTTATTAAACTCAACAGCAAAGAAACAAACAATCCAATCATGAAATGGGCAAAAGACATGATCAGAAATCTCGCAGTCTTTATACTTTCCTTTTTACCTCTTTGAAAAGAAACAATGATAGTGGTGGACGTCCTTGTTTTATTGCTGATTTTAAATGTTTCTAACATTTTATCATTAGAGTAATGCTTCCTGTAGGATTTTTGTAGATACCTTCTATCAGAGGAAAGGCATTCCTTTTTTTATTTTTTATTTTATTATTATTATTTTTTGCATTCCTTTTTTTAAAATAGATTATATTTTTAAGAGAAGTTTTAGGTTCACAGAGATATTGAGTGGATAGTACAGAGTTCCCATGCATTCTCTGTCCTCCCCAGCCTCCCCAACTATCAACATTCTGGACTCCAGTGTACATTTGTTACAGTCAGTGAACCAACTATGACACATTAATATCATTCAAAGTTCATAGTTTACATTAGAGGTTTACTCTTGGTGTATGTACATCTATGAGTTTGACAAAGATATAATGACATGTATCTGCCATTATATTATCATACAGAATAGTTTCAGCGCCCTAAAAACTCTCTGTGTCCTGCCTATTTACTTCTCTCTCTTAACCCCAGGAAACCACTGATCTCCATAGTTTTCCCTTGCTATACAATTGAAATCAGAGCATGTAGCCTTTTTTAGATTAGCTTCTTTCACATAGTAACAAGCATTTAGGTTCCTCTGTGTCTTTTCGTGGCTTGATAGCACATTTCTTTTTGGAACTCAAAAATATTCCACTATCTGGATAGATCATGACTTTGGTGTTGCATTTTACCCAAGGTCAACAAGATTTTCTCTATATTATAGGGATTGTATAGTTTTGCATTTTATGCTTAGCTATATTATCCATTTATAGTTAATATGTGTGAAGGACATAAGATATGCATCTAAATTTTTTTGTTTTTGCAGATATTTAGTTGCTTCAACACCATTTTTTGAAAAGATTACTTATATTTCCTTACTTTTTTTTCTTACCATTGTATTACCTTTCTTCCCTTTGTCAAAGATCAGTTTATTAAATTTATGGGAGTCTATTTCTCAGTTTTCTGTTCTGTTCCATTGATCGCCTTGTCTATTCTTTCAACAATATCACCCAGTCTTGATCACTGTAGTTTCTAGTAAGTCTTGAAGTCAGGTAGCATTAATCTTCCATCTTTGTTCTTCTCTATTGTGTTCAGTGTTCTAGATATTTTGCCTCTCTGTATAAACTTTCAAATCAGTTTGTCACTATCCACAAAATAACTTGCTGGAATTTAGATTGGGATTTTGTTGAATCTGTAGATTGAGTTGGGAAGAATTGGCTTCTTGACAATGTTGAATCTTCCCATACATGAACATGAAATATCTCTGCATTTAGTTATCTCTTTCATCAAACACACACACAACTGCGTAGTTTTGTCATATAGATCTTGTACATATTTTGTCAGATTCATATGTAAGTATTTCATTCTCGGGGCTTGTGTGTTTGCTAATGTAAATATTATTGCGTTTTTGATGTCAGTTCCATGTGTTGATTGCTGGCACCTAAGAAAGTGATTGACGTTTGGATATTAACCTTGTATCCTACAACCTTGCTATAGCCACTCATTAGTTCCAACCGTTTTTTTGTTGATTCTTTTGGATTTTCTACATAGATGATCATGTCACCTGCAAAAAAAGACAGTCTAATTTTTTTCTTCCTTATCTGTATTTCTTTTCTTTTCTTTTCTTTTCTTTTCTTTTCTTTTCTTTTCTTTTCTTTTCTTTTCTTTTCTTTTCTTTTCTTTCTTTTCTTTTCTTGCCTTACTTCATTAGCTAGGACTTTCAGTGTGATGTTGAAAAGGATTGGTGAAAGGGGACATCTTGTCTTGTTCAAGTCATTCATTTTTATTTCTGATTTGCAAGGAATTTTAGAAAATAGGAGCATTGAATTTTATCAGATGGTCTTTCTGAATCTATTGAGGTTATCATACATGTGCATGTGTATAGTTTAAGTACTTCAATTTGTAAATACGGTAAGTAAAAGTTCTAGATTTTTTTATGTCAAATCATTATTATATTCTTCCAACTTAACATTCTCCAACCAACTTGATTATGTGCACTTTATATAGATAGATAATCTATATATATATAGATATCTATATACATATATCAGGATCTTTACATCTTTATTCATGAGTGATACTTGCCTATAGTTCTCTTTCCACATACCTTTCTCATTTGATTTTGGTATCAAGGTTTTGTTTGGCTTCACAGAATGAGTTGGGTAGTATTCTTCATTTTTTTCTATTCCTTGACAAGTTGTATGTGATTGTAATGACAAGTTCCCTGAATATTTGGCAAAACCTGCCTATAAAACTGTCTCGGTCTGGAGTTATCTTTGTGGGAAGATTTTGAACTACTGTTCCAATCACTTTAGTTGGCATAGAACTATTAAAGCTTTCTATTTCTTCTGAAGTCAGCCCCCCCACTGCCCCAGAATTTTCCCATTTTGTGTGTGTTGTCAAATTTATTGGCATAAAATTGGTCATTGCGTTCTTTTATTTTTTTAATCTTTCCTGGATCAGTGTTATGTCTCCCTCTTTATTCCTAACATTATCCTTTTTTTGTGTGACTTCTCTCTTTTTTTCTTAATACATTTCACCAGAGGTTTGTCTCTGTTATTAGTCTTTCCAACAGCTAATTCCTGGCTTTGTTGGTTCCTTCTATTGTATCTTTGTTTTCTACTTTATTAATTTCTGCTTTTGTATTTATCATCTTCCTTTTATATTTTTTAGTTTGTCTTGCTGTCCCTTTTCTAATTTCTGAAATGGGTTGCCTAGCACATTAATTTTTCAGACTTTCTCTTTTTCTAGTATAATCATTTGCAAAATAAATTTCTCTTTTAATGCTACTTTTACTGCATCTTAGAATTTTTAATATGTAGTGTTGGCATTGTTCAGTTCTGAGTATTTTTAATATCCATTATGATGCTTTGATTTACTCAGTGAGTCTTTAATTTTCCAGACACAGGGAAATATTTGTCCCTTTTTGTTATTGACTTCTAATTTAATTTCATTGTAGCTGAAGAATATTTCTTTATATGCTATCGATCATTATGACTTATAAGGCAGGTTTTTTGTAAATGTTCCATAGGGATTTGAGAAGAATGTGTTTTATTTTCATTCAGTAGATTGATAGTCTTGTATTATTCAAAATTTCTATAGCCTTACTAATTTTTCTTTGTTGGACCTATTAATAATTGAAAGAAAGGCTTTGAAATCTCCCACTCAGATGGTAGGCTCTGCATTTCTATCAATATTTGCAACATCATTAGGTTCCTAGATGCTGAAAGCTTTTATCATTTAGATAACTCTATCCCTAATTATTTTTTGTTTAAATTCTACTTTATTTAATATTGATATGGCTGTATCAACTTTGTTCTGGATACCATTTGCATGATCTATCTTTTTCTGTCCTTTAACTTTTAACTTTTTCACATGCTTATGCTTTAGGTATGTTTATTGTAACTAGCAAATAATGGAAGCTATGGTTTGTCTCTTTAGTTCATTCTGACATGCTTTTTTTTTTTTTTTTAAATTCGTGATAGACACACAGAGAGAGAGAGAGAGAGAGAGGCAGAGACACAGGCAGAGGGAGAAGCAGGCTCCATGCCAGGAGCCCAACGCGGAACTCGATCCCAGGACTCCAGGATCGCACCCTGGGCCAAAGGCAAGCGCTAAACCGCTGAGCCACCCAGAGATCCCCATGACATGCTCTCTTTTAATTAGAGTTTAGTCCACTCAGTAATTGCAGTTACTAAAGTATTTAGATATGTTGCTGGTATCTTAAATTTTGCTTCTACCTCTACTTTTTCTATGCTGATTTTTTTGTTTATTTTGGGTTGGTTTTTTTTTTTTTTTTTTTGGTTTTGTTTTATTTTGCCTTTTGATCAATTGAGAGAGTGTTTCCTTTTTTTTTTTTTTTTTTTTTAGTTTTGTTTTTATTCTTTATTACCTTTCTTCCTCTGCTGATTTGGAAGTTATAGATGCTAATGCTTTTCGTTTAGTTATTACCATAGAGTTTTCATCATGTATTCTTCACCTAAGGGAGCCTAAAATTCGTACCTTAATTCTTACCCCAGCAACACAAAGACCTTAGAACACTACCTCTAATTACTCCATCCAAACTTATATCTTACTGTCATCCAGTATTCTATTTCTTTTCTTATTTCAGTGCCACAAATTAGCATTCTTCATTTGTAAGACAATGTTTGTTTGGCTCTACCTACATATTTACACATTTATCTGCCCATCATTAAGTCTTGCACATTTTAGACCCTCTTTCTGAGATCATTTTACTTCTTTCTGAAGTTCACCCTTTAGAAGTTTCTTGACTGAGTCTCTCTTTCCCTTTCATTCGTTTATCTGAAAATGTATTTTCTTTTACCCTCATTTAGAAAGGTGGTTTTGAAGTACCCAGTTCTGGATTGGCAGTTATTTTCTGTCAGCATTTTAAACATATGATGCCATTGCCTCTGGTTCCCATTCTGTCATAGAGAATCCTGTTGATACAATTGTCATTCTTTTTGTGGGCTTATCTGTCTTCTCTCTCTACTACTTTAAAGATCTTGTACTTCAGTGTTTTGAATTTTCACCAGTCTGTGAGTAGGTGTGTACTTGTTTTATTTTTTCCTCCAGCTCTGGAAAATCCTTAGCCATTATTTCTTCAAATACTGCTTCTTTTCCATTCTTTCTTCTTTGCTTTTGAGGCTTTAATTAAAGGTATCTTATTATACCTGGCCCCCACACACCTCTTATTGCCCAAGCTACACATCTCTCTGGTCTGAATTCCTAAAATTTCTTCAGCTCTTCCAGGTCAGCTGTGTCTGATCTGCTGTTTCACCCATTTCAGTTTTTAAACATTTACTTCAACAATTACATTTTTAACTTCTAGAAGTTCTATTCAATCCTTTTCAAATCTCTGCTAGTTGTTTTTGACCATCTCTTATTACTTGTGCATATTTTGTGATTCCAGCCTTTATTTCTTTAAACATTTCACCTATATCAGTTTGTATTCAAAGTCTGATAGTTGGGCAGCCTGGGTGGCTCAGCGGTTTAGCGCCGCCTTCAGCCCAGGGTGTGATCCTGGAGACCCAGGATCGAGTCCCATGTCAGGCTCCAGTCCCACGTCAGGCTCCAGTCCCACGTCAGGCTCCCTGCATGGAGCCTGCTTCTCCCTCTGCCTGTGTCTCTGCCTCTCTCTCTCTCTGTGTCTCTCATGAATAAATAAATAAAATCTTAAAAAAAAAACAAAGTCTGATAGTTTTAAGCTATGAAATCCTTGGTGAGGAGCATCTGATTTTGTGCTGTTTTATGTGCTCAGATTCTCCCTCTGCTTGTCTCCTTGCCCCTTGGAAAGTTGAAGTGTGAGTTCATGTGGCTAGTGTTTGTGTCTGCGCACACTGGAGACCTGAGTTGACTGTGCTTTCCTCCCCAGAGGATTAGTATTTGCTTTTGACGGAAACTGGGGAGCACTCAGAAATCAGGTCACCCCAAACCCCAGCCAGACTCCAAGCTCAGTCAAGGAGTCAAAGATCCAGCCCCCCATCAACCTTGCTGCAGCCCTGATGTTAACCGGGCAGTTCCACCCTTCACCTGTCTAGTCTGAGCTCATGGCTTCTTGCTTTTGTTTCTCCTCTAACTTCTAAGAGGTTTTTTTTACCTTCTAGGATACAAGCAACTCAACAAAAACTATTTTATGCATAATCTGGTTCTTTTGCAGCAGAAAGGCCTAGAAGCAAAACCTCAGTTTCCTCATCTGTGAAATGTTCACTGATAATAAGAATAACAGCCACTCCACAGTTGTTGTAGAAATCATGGGGAGGCATATATGCCAAAGCACTGTAAAAATGTTATTTGAAGTGTAACTACCATATGTTGTTGATCTTTTACGGTGCTGAGTGCTTTACATGCATTATTTCATTTAATCCTCCAGCAGATCTGGTTCTGTCATCACCTCCATTGTACAAAGGAGGAAATTGATGTTTTAAGTGGTTAAGGTTCATTTGCATCACTGTTGTTATTATCATTGTTGTGTTGTCGTTGGAGAAGAAAATAAGAATAGCTGTGGGTATATGAGGGTCTAAGGAAGTGGGGTGTGCTGCCCACCTCTTCGTTGAGGGGCAGTGTGGTGCAGTGGGGAGTTCAGAGCTGGGACTCAGGAGAAGGGGTAGAGTTATGGCTCTGACAGGTTTCTGCTGGGTGATCTTGAGCCCGCTCAGCTCATGGTCTGGGGTGCTGGCTCGTCCCTTAGGAGCAGAGAGGTGAGCTGTGGGTGCAGGAGTGTGTTTCCATCATCATGAATCACCACGGAGGTGCAGCTCTAGTTGCTTCCCCGGTAGAGTTGCACTTCTCAGATGTTCCCAGGTCCCTTCTGTGTCTCATTTCTGTGGGCAGTGGAATTCTTGGTGCTCTGTTTTCTGTTCATTCCTTAGCTCCCTGAATGATAGAGTTTTGTAGTCACTGATTCTTCTTGGCTCTTTGTCACCTGGCAAGGGCCTAGTGCACTGCAGGTGTTCAGCAGATGCCGATTCAAGGGTAAACAATGGATCTTCTCTGCTGTATCGTGCAGGACCCCCATCTACATCGATAGCATCTTCATGAGCCTCTGCTCATTCATCTCTGGGAAGATCACTCCAACACTCCAGCATTGTGTCCTAACATCATCTTATGTTCAAACGCTCTGTCATGTTGCCCTCGTAATCACCCTCGTATGTGTCAATCCTAGTGGATAGATTTTTAGTTTGGCAAATATCTGTAACACATTTTCCCCCAGGCCCTCTCTTCATGTGAGACATTGAAAAAGACTCTGGAACCAGGCAGCCCTGCATCCAGACTGTGGCTTCTCCACTTGCTGGCTCTGCAGACAGATACTATAGCCTCTGTGAGCCTCAGTCTCTCTACCTGTATAATGGGAAGAGTAAAGCCAGCCTCCCAGGAATGTGGAGATTTGCATGCTATAGGTTCACAATGAGGGTGAGTTCCCTCCACTTTCCCTGGCTGGCCCCTGGACGTGCTGTGTGCCAGCACGTTCCACTTACCCAGAATCCTCTGGCTCCCAGCCTAAGCTCCTTTGGTTCCACTCCTTAGGATGACTAGTCTATGGGCTGCTGGGCCCATCAGCCCCCGCCAAGCCCAGCATGTTCTGAGGCTTCCCATGTCCGAGCCCAGCCCTCACCCTGGGCCCATCTCTTTAGTTCTCGAGGCAGCTGCCAGCCAACTGTTTACCTTGGGAGCGCCATCACTTCTCCAGCAGCATTTGCCAGCCAAGGAGCGAGGGCAGATTTATGAACTCGGTCACACAGAAACTATTTAAGGCCCTGGTTGGCCAACAATAATGTAAAGACATACAGTACTTGTTTGAAAAAAGATTGCATGTAGGTGCCCACACTTTGGTCTGATTTACAGCATAGGCCGAGGATCCAATTAGCAGTCACAGTCGTCTTTCAGCTGAAATCCAGCGCCTTCCAGGATTATGCAGACTTTCCAAGGTCTGGGCTATGATGAAATTATAGCTGGAGGCTTGTAAAGTTGCACACCATTTATAAATGCAGTATATTCTTAACTGCTTTGCTGCTCAGCTTACCTGAAGGCCCCTATGGCCTAGCTGCTTGTTAAAGTGACCCTCGGAGATTATTAGAAGGAGGGACCTGGTTTCAATCCTGGCTCTCTACTACTTGCTGTGTGACCTTGGGCAAGGGTTTAGCCACTCTGAGCCTAACTTTCATCTATAACTTGACTAGTGTGGCAGAATGGGAGTCAGGAAGAGTTGAGTAGATCACTCTGTGTTGTGGAGATCAAAAAAATGAGTACGGGCAGTAGAGAATCCATCACAGTTCTAGTGCTTAGTAGCTGCTCAACGATGGGTGTAATTAGGGTTCCTGAAAGGAGCAAAATTCCAGTGTGGGGCTGCCCTCTCCTCTGGGACTCTGGCTGGCCACCTGATGCCTGGTGGGGCAGGGGCAAGAACATAGCTGGCAGCAGAGTGTGGTGCACTGCCTGTGGTCCTTCGGGCAGAAGGGCCCAGAGCCCTGAGGTCACGAGCCTGTCAGGGGGCTGCTGCAGGGGCTGAGATAGCTGGAGCTGGGTGGAGGATTAGCAAAGGGAGAGACATTAGCTCAGAAAGGCCTCAGGATGAGGACCTTATGCCTTATTTAGGCAGGTAGGCTTGATTCTGAGAATGATGGGAGCCACACAGCGACAGAATGGAGAAGAGGGGCAGGCCCAGCAGCTGTATACCAGTCAGAACCTGCCAGTCATCATCCCAACCAGAAGTGGCTTGGCAGGATCAGGGCAAGGGCCGGGCAGATGGAGGAATGTTCAGAAGGACCATCACCAGGATTGAGGGATTGGCAAGCAGTCAAGGGAGAAGACATGGGTGGGGGCAGGGACCCGGAGCCCTTCTATCAGGGAGTCCCAAGTCCTGGGCCATTTCTGGGATTGGATGCACGACAAGGCAAGGTAGTGTCTTTGAGGCCCTGAGGTCCTCTCTCCAGTCAGCAGCCCCAGCGCCTGTCCACTGTGCTCCATGTTGGGCTCTGAGGGGGGTGGGCACAGCCAAAATAGGTCTCTGCCCCTAGAGATGCCAAAACTTGAAAAGATAGGGTTTGGGGGTTTGTTTGTTTTTTTAAGATTTTGAGAGAGAGAGAGAGAGAGAAGGCATGAACAAGGGGATGGGGCAGAGCAGGGAGTCGAACTCGGGGCTCAGTCTCAGGACCCTGGGATCATGACCTGAGCTGAAAGCAGACATTTAACTGACTGAGCCACTCAGGTGCCCCTGTAAAAACGGGCTTTATACAAAATGGCAGAGGCCAGGAAAGCCCACTACATTATGAGTTACTATTTCTAAGAGGGCCCGGAGTTCTAAATCCTAGAACATTTTCTGGGCTCTCCTGGCTGTATGTCTGATTGTTCTTTCAGCTACAGCAAACACTCACTGGTTTGGGCTTTGTGCCTCTCCTACTTGTTGGTTTCTGGGACAGCACAGACAAGTCCAGGTTTGTGCTCTGTTTACCTACAGACCTTACGGTACTATGACAAGTTCTAGGTGGCCTAGGATAGAAGAACGAAGTATACACTCACAATGTCCTGTATGTACAGGGTCCTGAGATGAGCAAGGTAATTGGCTTCACCATAGGGAAGGTGCATTCATTCACTAAAATCACTCAGCCTTTGCCAAGAGCCCCTCTGGGCCAGGCTCTGGGCCGGTGCTGGGCATCACAATACAAATGGGACACCCTTCTCAGCCTTGCCCTGAGTCTGATGGGGAAGCCAGAAACAGGGCAACATGTGGATTGGCCCAAGGGGTGGGAGTTTGTCAGGAAGAGAAGGGGGGACAGTATGAGCGAAGGCCTGTCAATTCTGGGACTGACTAGGAGTCTGCTGGGGCCAGAGTATATATAGGGCCTAGGTTGGAAACTAGAAAGGTCCTGCAGGGCTGGGTCACACAGTGCTTCAGATGCAGAGTGGCTGGGACATAATCTTGGAGATCCACAAAGGGGTGATAGCATCACCTTTCTAAAGATCATTTTGATAGTGATGAAACAGTGACTTACCACAGGGATGGCACTCAGCATGGGCCATTAGGCTACCTTCTCTATGCTGGACCCTTTGAATGTGCCCTCCTGCCCCACTGCCAGACTCTATTGTTGCACTTCCTGAGCCCAGGCTCCCAGCACATTATTTACACATTTTGTGCTTTTGATAGTGTGCCCTCTGCCTGACAAGCATTGCTCATTGCAGGGCCCCATCCCTCATCATCCAGAGCCCTGTTCCCAATCTAATTAGTGGCTCCATCCTGCTTTGATTGGGGCTCTCCTAAAGACATATGATGGGCAGTAACTGGAGTCAAGCATAAGCTCATGTAGAAGAGCAGATTATTTATGTGTTTTCTGCTGTTCTGTTTAACAAGGACTCCAGAGGGGCATATGGAACAGATAAGAGATTATTTAGAAATCAGAAATTTGCAAGAGACTGGAAAGAACTTGATAAAAACCATTTAGGCACTATAACGTGCTTCATTTGAAAAAGATATATATTTACCTAGTCCATCTGATTTGACAGGAAGTGAATTAGGAGAGGCATCCAGAAACGTAATTGGAGTGACAAGATACTTCATGGTAGCTGCCTGTGGGCACCACGCACTCCTGCCATCTGCACCGCGTCTGCTTCAGGACACACCTGATGGGGTCAGGGGTCAGAGGCCCTGTTCTTTCCCAGTGGCCTCCACCACAGGGTGTGCTTTCCTCTGCATCTGGAAGCCCGCCACTGTTCCCCTGCCTTTCCTTCGGAACCCCCAAGAGGCTCTCTGAACCCTTCCTTACTTCCTTACATCTAGTGGGTCACCCGGTGCTCATGACCTGGCCTCCAAGACCTTTCTCTTGAGCCAGACTGCTTTAGTCAAATGCCAACGGCAGCTCCTTCCTGCGAGCGACTTACCAAACCTTCGTGCTTCACTTTCTTCCTCTGTGAACCGGGGACCACTCACGCCCCTCACTGGAGCTGGTCTGAGGACACGTGTGGCCAGACGCCTGTAGTTTGTAGTTTGTAGTTTCCGGCCCCAGCCCTGGCCCTTGGGATCATGGGGGCGGGGGGAGGCAGAGGGGGGTGGCAGACGTGAGTGGGCTATGCACACGGCCTGCTGAGCCCCCTGCTGCCAGCCCTGAGGGCAGTCACGGGGTCACTGGTGAACAGGGTCCTGACTCCTAGCTCTCCTCCTGGGGCTTTACTCCAGGGCTCGGAGTAAATTCCGCTCCTTGTCTTGACTGAGTGCTGCTTCCTGATGCACCTGAGCACTTCTGTTTCTCAGGCCTGTCTTGAGGCTCCATCCACAGTCCTTCAGCCCGCGTGCACGCATGCCTGCGGTATACCTGCACACACACACACACACACACACACACACACACAGACATACACACACTTGGCTGCACAGCCTCCCTTCAAGTCCATGCTCTGTGTTGCAGCCAGGGCGGCCATGCCCCATCCCTTTCAACAGCCTTCGAAGCCACAAACAAGGTCTGGTGTAGAGGATTTATGGAATCATAGCAGCCTAGGAGACTGTCTTGTCTCAACACACTGCTTTGTAGGGAAGGGAGTGACTTAGTCATCTGAGGGGAGAGGAGGCATGGCCAGGCTTTAGATCTGAGAGTCCCTGTGGAACTTTCTAGAACACACCAGCTCTACAGGTTGCTGAGCCTAGTGAAGCCACCCAGTGACAGCATTTACATCTGCACAGAGCGACGGCTTTAGGGGCCTGGGAACTGCCAGCCCTTCTCAGATATCCAGGTCCTCTGCCCTTCTTGCAAGGTCTTATCCATTCTGCACTGCAGAGTATGTCTCTTTCAAGCCTCACAGGCCCTGATGGAGCCTGAGAGGACAACAGAGTGTCCTTCATGGGTGGCTTCAGCAGGACCAGAATGGATGTCAAGGGTGGGGAGTCCTCCTGAGTCCTTGAGGCAGTGGCTCTGAGAAGAGTATCCCTCAGCTTCTCAGAGGTGGCCAGTGGGTCCCAATGACAGGTCATGGGGCCTGTGTCATTATCTCCCTGATGTGACGCCTCCCCATCTACCCCACATTCTTCACCTGGTGGCCCTGGTGCCACCAGGCTCAAACCTCAGTCCAAATCAGCATCAGAAGGGGAAATTTGCCTGAACAAACAAGCTGCTTGTTAAGTCCTATGTTGCCAGACTTGAGTCAAGTCCTGGCCCCTCCTCAAATTTGCTCTGTGACCTTGGGCAGGTTACCTCACCTCTCTGGACTTTGGTTCTCTACCACAGCACTCCCACCATATCACAAGGCCAAGTGCTTTTTGCCCATAGCATTACATGGTCTGACATTATCTTATCTGGCTGGTCTCTATATCACCCCACTAGGCGTGAGCTACACAAGACTCTGTATGGCAGAGGCCATATAGTATCTTGTTCGCTATAATATCACCAGCAGCTGAAAGGGTACCCAGCATCTTGCAGGCACTCAACATTAGATGGATGATGGATGGGTCAGGGTGGAGATGGATGAGTCGTGGTTGAATGGAAAGGTGGTAGCTAGTTGGGAAAAGGCTGCCTCAGGTGAGGGGGCAGCATCTCAGCAGGTGTGTAAGCCAAGGGAAGGGTCCCTGACAAGGAGGCTGCAGAGTGGATTCCTGCCCTGGGGAAGGGTTGGATGAGGTAACCCCACAAATTCTTCCAGCCCTGGCTGTGCTTTCCTGGTGTCCTCTAGATCTGAAGCACAACCTTGTTCAGCAAGTCTTCCGGGGGTGGGGTCAACTGCACCTGCCTGACCAGCCACTATGGCCAGCTAGGAAGGGCCAAGTGTTTTAAAGGCAGAGAAGGTTGGTGGTCCCCTTGCTCAGGCCATGGAATCAGCTCAGACACCAGCTCTGTATTGCACTGGCTGAGGCCTGCCGCTAGTTGAGGACTTGAACAAGTTATTTATTTATTACCTCTAAGCTCAGTGTTTTCGTATGTGACATGGGAATAACATTAGTACCTACCCTCCCGGGGGTACTAGTTTGTTCAAAGGGCCTGATTAAATAAATGGGAGCGTCTTTCTTTTCTGTCACTGAGGTGGTTCCACTCTGCCTACCCAACTCCCTCCTCCAGGGTTGATGATAAAACTAAAAATAGTAAAAGTCTCATAGAGATAGTGTCACATGGGACTGCGGCCCTGATGCAGCCAGATCCTCGTCCGGGCCCTCAGCCTCCAAGTGGGGAGCCATCCCTGGGAATGAGCCGAGCCTGCAGAGGCGAGGAGGGATGGTGGAGGGAGGGGAATGTTTCTATTAGGCCACGGGAATGTTTGCTTTTCTTCTCCAAGAACTGGTTGTGGTCATGTAAATCACCCTGGAGGAAAATCAGAGGGTCCCCAAACTCATCTGTTGGTTTTTATATTAAAAAAAGAAAGAATGAACAAAAGACAAAGACAACAATCTTTGTGGTTGGCTTAAAAGTATTTTAATCATCAATGAATGAGGGCAGAATAAATCCCCGGAGCAGGCAGGAATGTGGCCAGGGGACCTGAGGATGGAGGCCCACTGGGGGCTGGCCGTCATGGACTATGCCATGAGGAGCTGGCCCGTGAGTGCAGTTTGTGCGCAGGCTTGTAGCGACCTGCCTGTCCCACTCCCATGGGGGCATAATCCCCACCCATAGAAGTGTAAGGTTGGGGTGTGAGGTGAGGCCTGGGGAGCCAAGTGGGGAGAGTCTAGGGGTGTTCTTTCTCTGTGCATGGGCAAATGGTCTGTGAAAGTGTGTATGTGTATGATTGACTATGCCTGGGTGCATGTTAAGCATTGCATGGATTAGGAGAGAGTGGGTATGCATGTTTGTGTGTTTAGATCTCTGTGGGTTTGTTGCGGGGCGGGGTAGGTTGTTTGCAGTAGGGTTAGAATGTGTATGAGTTCAGAGTATATATATATTTGAGACTATGATGGGGGGTGTGGAGTCTGGTGTGGGATGGGGGTGTTCATACACTTAAATATGTATATATTGGTGATGTGGTTGGGGGAGTATGTGGTGGAGATAAACATACAGCCATTGTACACCCCATGTACCCTACACATCAACATCCAACTCATACCCAGACACCCCCAATACCATACCCAGACACACGTCCAACACCTAGTGAACACCCGCACACAAACATATACTCACCTGACACACTCTCAAGCACACTCTTCCAATAGTGTGCATATATGTGCCTGTGGTTGGGTTGGATGAGGATGAGTTCAAGTTTGGGAGGTAATGTGGTCATGGCATGTGCTTATGTTGGGGGAGAGTAGTTTGAGAGTGTGTTTGAGTGTTTGGGTATGGTATGTGTGTGTATGTGTGTGTTGGATGTTGATTATATATTGGGTGTGCATGTGTGGTCAAGGCATGCATGGGTTTGGAAGACTGTGTTTGAGAATCTGTTTTCTGCAGTTACATGTGTATTGGGTATGGGAATGTGTGTTGATGTTGGATATGTGTGTATTTAGGTGTGTGGTAGGATGTTGGATGTGCACCGGGTGTGTGTGTGTGCATGAGGAATAGAGCTTGCACTGGCTGGGAGACATGAGTGTACTGGCCCGACCCAGCTATGGTTTGAACGCAGCAGCCTGTAGCCCCCACTCCTTCCTCCTCAAGTCGAGGACCATGTGAAGTACTGGAGGGGGCATCTAGGAAAGTTTCAGGGAGATGGCCAGAGCCTAGAGTGATGAAGGGAGTACGGGTGCCCAAGGACATTGGGGACTGAGGGGCCAAGAGAGAGGAGGTCACGCAGGGCATCCAGGGAAGCAATGGGCATGGAGTGTGGAGTGCCAGGTGAGAGAGAGTGGAAGGAGTGACTCTTGGGCCATCACACGGGAACTCTGAATGTCAGGCCACCAAGCAGAGACATGATTCTGTGGGCAGCAGGAAAAAGAGATAGATGGAAGAGGTACAGTCTGCTCACAGAGATCACGGGTGGGAGAGGCCCTCGGAGGGGCAGTTCGCGCACAGTGCCATGCTCTCTGAAGTGTTCACAGCGTCCCTGGGAAAGGCAGCCCCTTCACCAGGCCTCTGTTGGTCTCCTGGGCTCTGCTCTGTCTGCAGTAGGGTGACCGACCCGGCACCCTCTCAGGCCCCTGGGATGGCAGTGGGGCAGAGATAGTTACCCCATTGGGCCGAGGAGGACACGGGATAGGAGGGAGGAAGTGGCCTCAGGCCTGGGCATCTCCCATAGTCTGTGAGAGGCCTCCATCCTGGCCCCAGAGTGCCTGGTGTAGGTGGGCTGCCAGAACACTGCCTCATGACATCCCCAGGCTTTGCTGCAACCCAAGAGGGTGGGTGTTTTGAATTTCTTTGTATGAATGTGACATAATCATATGGTAGAAATTTTGCAAAACCAAAAAGGGAGCGGACGACTGTGGACCACCACCATGCAATGTTTCCTTTGGGCCCATTCCCATCTGCCCATGACACAGTGTCTGGCACACAGCAAGTGCTCCACGGGGGTGACTTCAGATTCATTGCTGGGATCTTAGAAGGAGAAGGGTCCAAATCCTGGTCCAGCTCTCGTGTCTGATGAAGTAGTTGCCTCTCTGTTGATTATTAGGAATCAGGATTAGTGAATTTCACACTATGGCTAAGGAGCTTCCCATGATTGCACGGCTTGTCACAGCCTGCAGTTTTCGTGGCAGTATTCTAGTCCGTCATGTGGGTGGTGGTACAGTCTGCTCTGCTCTGCTCTGCTTGTGCCGTTGGATCTAGGTTGTCCCTGATGTTCCACTCCCATTTCATAATAAGAATATTTCATTAACTAGCTTCTTGCATAAAGTTTGTCTGAGCTCTAGCCTGGAGGGTGCCCAGAACCCAGAGATCAGGATGCAGTCAGAACCTGGCACCGTGTGAGTCTATGCTCACCCTACACAGAGTCACATCTGATCCTCCAAACCCCGGGGGCAAGACTTTCTCCTATCTGGGCTTGCTGCTACCCCAGCACCACTGCCTGCCTCCTTTGGGCCCAGGCCTACTACACAGGCCATGGATGCTCATTTGCTAATGTGCTAATGGGCTCGGTTCCCTCTGGCACTGACAGCTCAAATCTCATCATCCATGATTTGCAGTGAGTTGGTTCCCTAGCAGTAGTTTGGTATCTCCTGGGAGAAAATCCCTTTTCTACCCAATTTGAGCCTACATGGCTATAAGGAAACTGAATCCTTCCTGAATAAAATTAAACCCAGGTCTCCCAAGGTTGGCAAACAGACAGAAAATCTCATGGAGTGGACACAACCTGGTGGCCCTGGCTCCTGTCAGGAGCATCTGACAGGGGTCTGCTCTGAGGGGTCTCTTGCCTCTCTGCCCCATCTCAGCCCCAGGAAGCACCATGACCTTCCTTAAAGCCCCAGAGTGTCCACTGTACCACTTCTAGATGGGTAATCTGAGCAAGGGACTGCTCTGTGACTCTGTTTACTCATCTGTAATATAGGAATGATGACAACGACAACAATAATAATCATACATACCTGCTTCGTGGAGTTGTGGTGGTGATTAAAACACTCCTTATCAAAAAAAAAAAAAAAACACTCCTTATCTATAAAGCACCTGCAGCAGGGCCCACCACAGAGTAAGCAACTCAGTGCCTATTAGCTGGTGTCCTTATAGCTTGAAAATGACTTAACTTTTGCAGTCACATTTTGATAAGGGGCATGTACCCAGAACATATTAAGAACTCCTACAATTCAATAATAAAAAAAGATAAATACTCAATTTAAAAGTGGGCAAAAGGGGCACCTGGGTGGCTCAGTCAGTTAAGCATCTGCCATTGGCTCAAACTATGGTCTTAGGATCCTGGGATGGAACCCCGCATGGGGCTGTCTGCTCAGCAGGGAGTCTGTTTCTCCCTCTTCTCTATCCCTCTTCCCTCCCCCTAGTCATGCACTCTCAAATCTTGAAAAAAAAATTTTAATAAAATAAAAGTGGACAAAGGATTTGAATAGACATTTTTCCAAAAAAATGCATATACATGGCCAAAAGCACATGAAAAGATACTCAATATCATTAGCCATCAGGGAAATGCAAATCAGAACCATAATGAGATACTACTTCACAACTGCTAGGATGGCTACAATGAAAAAAGATGGCTAATACCAAGCGTTGGCAAGGGCATGGAGAAATTGGAGCCCTCGTACTCTGCTGATAGGAATATAAAATGGTACAACTTCTTTGGAAAGTAGTCTGGCAGCTCCACAAACAAATACAGTGTTACCGTATGATCCAGCAATGCTGCTCCTGGATATATACTCCAAACAAATGAAAATATATGTCTATATAAAATGTTGTGCATGAATGTTCATAGCAGCATGATTCATAAGAGACAAAAGGTGGAAACAAACTAAATATTCATCAACAGATGAATGGACAAATGAAATGTGGTCTCCATACAATGGAACGTTACTTGGCCTTAGGAAGGAATGAAATATTGATCCATATGCTATAGCACAGATGAAATTTGAAATCATTCCACTAAGTGAAAGAAGCCAGTCATACTAGGTGTGGCATGCCAGCACCAGAAGAGACCTGTGGGATTATTTTCAGTCCTCTCCCCTTTATCTTATAACTGGAGAAACTGAGGCCCAGAGATGGGGGGAGATGCTACAGTAGAAAAGAGGAGGTACTTTGGAGTCAGACAGACTTGCATTGAGTCGTCCTCAGCCTGGACTCCTGCGGTGGCTTTGGGCAAGAGTCGTCTTTGGAATGTGGAGTTGTTGGGACACCTGGCTGGCTCAGTCAGGAGTGCATATGGCTCTGGATCTGGGGGTTATGAGTTCAAGCCCCGTGCTGGGCATGGAGCCTACTTAAAATAGTGTGGAGCTGTGGAGAAGGTGAAGTGAGCAGCCCCGGGGGCTAGGTAGAGAGCTTGGCAGCTGGGAGAGGTCATCCCACGTTTTAGCAGAAACTGTGCCAGTGTGAAGAAGCAACAAAAGAGGCAGGCCAGCAGGGAGGTGTTGGAGAAGCAGGAGCATTCTGTCGTTGAGTTTTTAAAATTCAATATTCATAGAAGTTTTATATGCTTGTGGTAGAAAAAGTGGAAGACAAAATAGCATAGATTTTAAGAAAATAAAAGTCCTCCCTGCTGCCTCCTTACATAAAAAAGACTCTCAAGTTGGACCTCTGTGGGGTGCTCCTGGCTCCTTGAGTAAGATAGAAATGGACTTTATGAGGGGCACCTGGATGGCTCAGCGGTTGAGCATCTGCCTTTGCCTCAGGTCATGATCCCAGGGTCCCGGGATCGAGTCCCCTATCGGGCTCCCCGCAGGGAGCCTGCTTCTCCCTCTGCCTATGTCTCTGCCCCTCTCTGTGTCTTTCATGAATAAATAAATAAAATATTTTAAAAAAAGAAGTGGATTTTATGAACCATATTTCTAATGAGAAATTACTGCCATTCTGCTCCGGTAATCCTGGCAGCCCCAGCCTGGCTCACCACGAAGGGAGAGGCAGGGAGAGGCAGGGAAATGGGAGTTTGTAAGACCCAGTCTGAGCCAAGTTCACCAAGTCTGTGTTCCAGCATGTACAGTCATTCCAGAGATGATGAAAACCCACTGTGGTGCAGGCACTTAGCAAATGTGTTTTAAAGCAGGGCCCTTGCGGATCCAACCTTGAGTGGACCTGGAGCACTCACCAGAGAGCCCCAGCTGTTCGTGACATTCTGGAGGGCTAGATATATTGGGGGATTTGGCCTGGGTCGGGGCCTAAGATGTGGAACGTTACAGAGATAAGTAACACTATCCATCAGTTAAAGGTGGGAGCAGGCAGGGAAAAGTGGAGTAGAGCTAGGGACCCAGTAGTCTAGAGCTAGTTCTGTGAGGATGCAGGAGGAGATGGCTTGCTGCCCTTCCTCTGGGTGTGAGGGGGAGAGTACCTTTGAGCCCAAAGATTAGGGAACATTGGGCTGGGAGTCTGAGGACCTGGCTCCCTCTCTTGGTATCACCACTGACTTCATGGGCAGCCTTGAGCCAGTCTCTTCTCTTTCTCTGGCCCCCATCTCCTCATCTGTAAAATGGGGCCAGACTTCCCCTAACACCGCTGCCAACTCAGACCTATGATTTTAAAAGAACCTTTCTTTTTACCCAAGGATGGGAACAGACAAGGGTGACTAACCCGGAATGAGCAGATTGTTCCAGTCAGCAAACGTGGCTTGAGCCCATGCTGTGTGTCCAGGCCGTTGCTGGGTTGAGTAGTGAGAGGTTGGTCAGTGGGACCAACATCATCCTCTGTCTGACTCACACCCCCAGCTGGCAGGAGGAAAGGACGCAGAAGTCAACAGTTACAATCCTGACTCCTAGGGGCTATGATGAGGGAAGGATAGGACTGTGGAACCCCAGAGGAGCCTAGCCCTCACAGTGGGGGAATCAAGGAAGGCTCCCTGGAAGAGGCGGCATCTGAGCTGAAACTTGGAGGATGAACAGGATTTTACCCGCTAAAGGGGCAGGAGAAGGGCGCTCTGGGCGGAAAGTGATGGGAACAGAGGCACAGGCTGCTTGTTGTACAGCTGAGTGGAGCCTGTCCCAACCCCAGAGATAGTGGACCCTGCCATCTCTTATCTCATTTGGCCCTTATAATAAACGCACCCAGGAAGGCATGTTAACTCTCTTCAGAGAACAGTCTGGGCCCGTGAGGCTGAGGACACAAGCCAGGGAGCAGCAGAGCTGGAACTTGAACCTTGGTCTGCCTGACCCAAAACCCACCCCCATCAGCTGGCTCAGAAGTGTGTCTTCAGGCACTGCGCTGAGGCTGTGAAGACGGGTATAGGAGCAGCCCCCTTCCTGGTCCTCTGCACTCTTGGCTGCTGCGGGGAGTGGGCTGCAGCCCTGCCCTCCCCCGTCCAGGATTGTGGCTCGGACTTGCCTGTGTGTCCTCTGCCCTAGGAGGGAGGCCGCCCATCACCGCTATTTAATGAAGCTGGCCACCATCTCCGGGGGCTCTTCAGTCCTTCCTGACTACCATGTGTGTGACAGCTCAGTGATAGCACCCTGGGAGAAGGCATCTGTGCCCCTCAAGTGCATCCAATGGGGTGGGCCCCATCCATGCCTTCCTTGATCCTCAGATCCCCTCTAGAGGCCTTCATGTTGTCCCCATAGACTCCTGTGGGAGGGAACTGAGTCCAGAGGGAAGTCCTTTGCCCACATCACAGACGACAGGAGCAAACATCACGTCCAGACCTGACTCCAATCTCTCTGGCTCCACATCGAGGTGGGAGCCTCTTCAGAGTCCTGTTCCCCAGAATAGCTTACCCACGTCCACATGTAGAACTGAACAACCTCAGTCTACCTATGAAAGAACACACTGCCCACTGTGATTTTTTTTAAACTTTAACAAAACACAGTGGTATAAAATATAAAGTTAAAAAAAAAGTGACATATCAAGAAGTAGAAAGTAGACAGGGAAATACAAAGAAAAAAGGCCAAGTTACTCCTCTCTACACCACTCAGTAATACCCACTGTTGAACAATGCAGAGAAGTTTTCCAGAATTTTCTCTGTATGCATATATGATCATTACACTCTTTCCTAGAATGGAATCATACTGTATTTACTGTTTGTTGACTTGCCCTTTTCACTACGGTGTATCTTGGACACTGGTTATGTACACTTAGCTGAGCGAGCGAGCGAGCGAGCGAATGAGGAAACAAACAGATGGCTGGTGAGTGACCGAGTGAGCGACTGATTTGTGTCACCAGACAAATCAGGCTTTGTGAGCTGTGCTCAGACTGCCATCCTGAAGCCAGGAGAGTCTGACTCTGTTCTTACACTGACACCCCGACCTTGGTCACCTCGAACCTCAGTTTCTCCATTTGCACAGAGGATAACAGGTGGTGATGGTGGGTATTCTGGCCGTGGCTGATGCTGACTCCGCAGCCTGCGAGGGAGGACCCTGCACTGTCATTACCACCCCTGTGGTGTCAGCTGATGCCGAATCCCAGAGCAGCTAGATTGTTTGCACCTGTCAGGGAGTTGGAGGGGAGTCACAACTTGAACTCAGGCCTAGGTGGCTCCAGAGCACCCTGTACCCCAATATGAGCCTGTGGGAGTAGAAAGAGCCTGCCCTAAGAATCCAAAGGGTCCAGAGCTGGGGCAGGGGGCCAGGAAAGCTCTGTCAGCCCTGCCCTCCCTGGTCCGCCTCGGTATCCCTATCTGTAACACGAGGTCCTCACATTGAGTCTTGGGTTCCTACACAGCCTGACCCAGCACCTCCTGCCTTTACCCTGGGGGCCAGAGTAGACACAGAGAGGAATCTGGCCCGGGACCTGCCCCAAAGCCCAGAGCTTCTGCAGAGGAGCTGCTGTTGGAGCTGAGCCCGATGCCTGAGGGAGTTTCAGGCTAAGGGAACAACATATGCAAAAGCTCCGAAAGTGCAGGAAGTTCCGAAAGCCCAAGAAAGCGATGTAACTGGAGTCTAGCTGGCAGGCCAGCAGATTCAGACGCTGGGCGGCTGGAAGCATCCAGACCTGAAGGCCTTGGGTTGTACCCTGAAGGCAGCAGGGAGCCATCACTGGGTTTTGAGCTGTGGCAAGGACAGGCTTGCTATCTAGGAACGTGTCTGACTGCAGGGTAGGTAGTGGGTTTGGGGGCAGTGGCCAGGGTGGAGGCAGGGAGGTACTGGTGAGGAGCGTGGCAGGGTGGCCGTGTGCCTGGCACCGCCTTGGGGAGCGAGTAGTTGGATGGTGTCACCTGGGCGTCAGGCCTCAGCCCCTCCAGGACCCCCAGTTCCATCCCTCCCCACCGCCCCTTGAACCCCCGGGACCCCCAGCTCCTCCCAGCCCCTCCCAGGGCCCCCCACCCCCGCCACCTGGCCCCTAGCCCCTGCCCCTGGGGCCCCCACCCCCTCCCAGCTTGCTTGCCCCAGGACAGAGCTACAGACTCCTCAGTCCTCGGTCCCTGGACTGGGCCCGGGGGCAGCGCAGAGCCGCGTATTCTGTGCTGGTGCCCAAGTCCTCGCTGCGCAGCTCAGCACAATGGCATCCCTCTCGTTTTGTCCTCCTTCGTTTTAGGAGCCAAAGCTAAATGTTTTAATTTTACATTATTCCTGACATAATGCTAATGAGTTCCAGGCGTCCCCCTGAGTCGGGCTCAGCTCTGCGGGGCCAGGCTTCTGGGGGGGGCCCTGCTCCCCGGAACGCCCCTCCTGCCACCCCCTCGGTCCTTGGCCAAGTGCCTTCCAGCGAGTTTCTCTTTAAGGCTCCCTTCTTGTTTTATCATATAGTTACACTTTCTTTCAGTTTCCCTGGTCTTCTTTCTCTGCTGACCACAGGGTGTTTGCGAGGTTGTCCGAGGGACAGGAGGCTCCCCCCGAGGGCCCGGGCCTGACAGCCTGCCTGGCCCTGCAGAAGCTGCATTTCCCCTTCAGGCCCCTGGGGCAACCCCGGGCACAAGTGAAGGGTGGGACACCTCCCCCAGATTGCTCCAGAGTTTTCCCGCCTGTGCTGGGCTGAAGAGCGGGGGAGCTGGGGTGCTCTCGGGGATCTGAACAGCAGCCTGGTGGCTGTTCGTGCTTGTATTTTTCCCTGCTGATGTGAAACATTTAATTCTTTCCTTTCCATCCTTGCTTTCCCACAGCCTGGTGTTTCCTAACCAGTCTGCTTTTTGTTGAATGCGGTGTAAGAACAGGGCTAACTAAGGGCTTTGGCGTCAGCCACCCCTGGGTTCAGTCCTGACGCCGCCCTTCTGCCCCGTGAGTGCCCTGAGCCCAGGCTCTCTAGGATCCTCTGTCCCCTTCTCTGTGAAAGACGATGCTGTGGCACCTTCGTGATCTGCCCAGGGTGCCCTGCAGATCCAAGAAGGCAGCGCACAGAGGGTGCCCGGTTGACTTACTCGGGTCAGGTTCCTCCAACTCCAGGGAAAGAGAATGAGATGTGATGTGGATGTTTTCCACGAACTCCCTTCCCATGCTGAGCACCCACACGCTGGCATCTCACGAGTACTGCCGTCTTCTTTCTTAGTTGTGTCCAAGTTCCCAGGTGGGGGCATACGCTGAACCACAGAGTCTTCAGGGTGGGCCCCACTGAGCCTTCCAGCGTCCCACCCGGTCTGTGGCCAGAGTGTACCTGTGCCCCGTCCATCTGGAAGGCTGCCTCAGGGACACCTCAGACTCAGTCTCCCCCATGGTGCTGGGCTTGGTACCTCCTGAGACATCTGGGGCCCTGCCCGTAGGGGGAGGGCCCTGCTTCAGGTTCCACAAGCTTAGCTGGGGGTGCTCTCGGCACACCCAGAGCATCCCCTCCGATGTCCCTGTACGAGCTGGAGCACTGTCTCAGGAGTGGGGACATAGGACGCTTTGCTCTTACTCCTGATAACACTTGTCCTGGCCTCTACTAATTGGGGATCTCCCCACCCTGCCCCACACTTCCCTCAAGGCTCGGTTGTTTGTTACTTGGGTTCTTTCATTCATTAGCAGATATTTACAAAACCCCACTATGTGCCAGGCCCTGTGTTGGGCACTTCTAGATGGGTGTGTGGCAGAAAGATCGTTTGTAATATTAACTATGCATGACTCAGATCTGTCTTCAGAGATCTTTCCATTCGGCCCTGAAGCCTGGGATGTTGAAACCCCAAAGCCAGAAGCTCATTCCTGTCTGCTCTGCTTTCTGCTAAGTTATCTCCTCCCTGAGGCACCTGAGTAGAGGCATTTGACAGATGAGAACTGAGGCTCAACAGGGAAGGGCACTGTCCCTGGATGCTGGCCCATGGGGCTCCCCTGTGGCTGACCAGCTGGGAGCCCTGCTTATGGCCGATGTCACTGCACACAGTGTAGCAGCAGTGGACAGAGAGGGGCCCTGGCAGCCATCCCAGCTATGGAGAGACCCCACAGTAGGCCTGTTGAGTCCCAGGCCTGCCTCCCCCAGGATCACTGTATTGCTGGAGGGACCAGGGAAAAGAGGTGTTTTGAACACCGGAAAGGTTTGCTGTGTCTCTTCGTAACATCTTCTCTCCAGGGGTTGGATTTCATTTGGGTTTTTTGTTTGTGTGACTTGTTCCTTATGGTAACTGACCTTCCTTCACCAGCTCAAGTGTAAGTATACAACCATCCCCATTCGCTCCCTCCACCGTTACTAAGCATCCATCATGGGTGTAGGCACTGGGTGGGATCGGTGGGAGGAAGGTGTGGCATGCTCACCCGTGGCCCCATTCAGGGTGTGGCCTGATGTTGGGTGCACAGGGTCAGCCCACCCTGGCACCCCTCCATTGATCAGTGGGGGGTGGGTTCCATGCGGGAGTGGGGAGTGGGGATGGTGCTGAGGCAGGCCTGCCCATTTATACCACTGGGCCTTAGGTGGCAGGTCCACCCAGGTTAGGGCTGGTAGCTTTAGGAACTGTCTCCAAGCAGCTCTGATGAACACAAAGCTTCCTGGTGGGTTCCTCCTAACACCAAGCACAGCCTTTATGACTCCCCCACCAACCACCATGGTCCCTACTACCCATACTGGCAGTCTGGCTCAACCCTGCCCCTGCCCCTCACAGGCCTAGATCTGAACACTGCCCCTCCAGGTAGGGGCCCAAGGCCTCCTATGACATCCTTGTGGGATCTACATCCCGGGTGCACACTGGACAGGTCGCTCCCACCCGCCTGTGACCTTAGATGGGAACTTTGCCTATTGTATATTTGTAATGATTCCCAATGATCGGACATGAGGTTTTCTTTCAGGAAATGGGTGGGAGGCCTGGAGTCTCCTTCCTCTCCCAAGCAGCCGTAGGACACTCGCTGGGTATCATGCACCTGCCACCTGTACCACTGCCCTGGTGTGCCTTCACCCGCATGGTCCCACCTGTCTTGGGCAGGCAGCCTTGGAGTGATTAAGCCCAGGGAAAGGAAGTGACCGATCTGTTACATAGCAACCTGTCACAGAGCCAGGATTGGCATCGGGTCTCCAGACCCTGATGTTCTCACAGATGAACCCATCCCTGCTATTTCTGTTTGGAATTTGGGGGAGGAGCCAAAAAGGGGCCTGTCCTGTACCCAGCTACCAGGGCATGACACCCTGTTGTCCATAACAGACAACTGAGACCAGGAGAGTCACCCCGTTTGACAGTGGGAATGCAAAGCCTCCCAGGGGCCAGGAAGAAGAGGGGCCAGACCTGAGCCCCAGCTGTGCTGGCAGTGGGGAGATGGCAGGTGTTGCTCATTTGAGGGGAGGGGATGTCGAAGCTGCTGGCTGGATAGGACCCTTTTGTTCATCGTGTTCCCTCTCCCTCCTCCTCCCGAAGCAGCACTTGGGGCCTCACTGCAGCCTGTACAGTCAGATCCTGCACCCCGCTACAGAGGTGTCTCCTCAGCTAGGGAACCAGGTGCTCCTGCTTGGTGGCTGGCTGTGGAGATGGGTGGGGTGGGCGACCATGTGGCTCTCTGGCCTGTGCCTGCCTGCCCTCCCGGAGGTGAGCTCCTACGGGCTAGGCCGGGCAGCGGGCACGGCCCCAGGGTGTGTGCAGTGTGGGCCCAGTGTGGGTGAGCAGCAAAAGGTGTGCACCAGCACCAGGACAGTGGCCAGGCGGAACTTGGTCCCCGGCACTCAGAGCATGGCAGAAACAGGATGAGGGAAGGATTTGAGGAGAGGAGCAGACATGAGGCCTGAGCCCAGCCTTAGAAGACAGGGAGGAGCAGACAGGTGAATAGAGGGACCTTGTGTCCAGGGAACGAGCCCAGGCCCAGGTGCAGAGGCAGGAAGGTGTGGCTTGTGGCTGAGCAGGGGCAGAGGATGGAGCACTGGGCTATAGGTCACTGTGGCCACGGGCCATTCTTGCCCTTGATTTGGGTTCTCTGAGGCCACACGTGCCCTCCCCGAAGTCCAGCCAGCCCAGCTGCCGAGGGAAAGTTGGGAGATACAGTAGGCCCCTGAGGGCCGCCTAATGCTGTGGAGAGAGGTATGTGGGGGTGAGTGTCCCCAGGTCTGGCCGGGTTGGGTGTTTCAATGCTGTGAGGCACGTCTTCATCCATTGACCTCTTGGAAGCCATTTGTGGATATGGTCTCTGTGCCCACACAACGTACGAGGGGTGGGCCAATATCTGCACGAGCTGTGCTATGCATGGGGCTGTCATGGGTATACCGGGGTGCAGGAGTGGGTGTGTCTGAGCCTGTGGGGGGCCTGGGGCCTAGGCATCCTTGTGTAGATGTGTGAGCGTGTACACGCCAACCTCTGTGTACCCCTGACATGAGTCCTGTGTGTGTGAGCATGTGTGTGCATCAGTGCTGCATGTTGTTGTCCTGGGGTCCTGTGTCTGACCCAGGGCTTGGTCGGGAGGGGAGGTGTCAGCAGTGCGTGTGTGTCAGGCTCTCCAGGCCTGTGGCTGGGGGCCGGGCCTGTGTCTGTGGCAGCCTTTCCGGGCTGCCCGCTTTCCGCCAGGCCGTGAGCCCTCGCAGAGCCGCTCTTCACATCTCCCGAGACGTCTAGCCTCTGCTCCACACCAGGGACTCCCCCGGACCCTCCCTGAATACTTGGTGAGCAGGCTCTGTGCCCCTTTGCTCCTCCTAACTGGGGGCTCCATGCATCCCCGGAGGGTGGCTTAGCTCTCTTGGCCTGTGCTTGTTGGGAATAAGAACCTACTTTCTTGCCCAGAGACTTTGTGCTGGAGAGATCCCAGCCAGGTGCCTTCAGTGCAGTCCTGGTGAGGTAGGGATAAGGGGTCTGCAGCCCTCGCCCCGCCTGGGAATCTCCCAGGGGCAGGTACACCCCGACTGGCTCAGAGGTGGGACGGGGAGGGCGGTGGTCCCTGAAGTGCATTCTCCCTTTGCTCTCTGTGTCCACAGCACCTCCCCACTGGCCCGCCAGCCTCTCAGGATGGTCATGAAGCCGCAGAGGGCTGAGCAGGTGTGAAGAGACCCCCACACGGGCCTGGGACCTTGGTCATGGCTGCCCAAGACACTAGTATGGCCCAGGGCATGGAGCTCAGGCCCTGGAGGCAAACCCCAAACTCCATCACTTGGGAGCTCTGGGAATCCAACACCTAGACTCCCTGGGCCTTGCTGTTTGCCTGTGTGATGAGGGAGGGATTGTCCCAGTGTCCTGATGGGACAAAGGAGATCGTGTTTAGGAAGAGTTTGGTCCAGTGTGAATGTAAGTGTGAGAGCTGCTGTTCCGGTCCCAGTTTCCCTCCTGCACACTTCTGACAGCACCTTCATTTATTCAGACAGCCCTGCATGCCCAAAGCCCAACCAGACCTTCGTGGGCTCACAGAGCAGAGTCCAGGCTCGTGTCCTCGGCCTCACCTCCCAGGACTCTCTCCATATCTGTCCCTTGCCTTCTTGCCTGGACCCCCTGAGCACAGGCAAAGCCCAGGCTCTGTGGAAACGCCCATGGAAACCCCAGGGGCGCAGAGGACAATTACCTCAGGGCCAGAGTCCCCATGCCAGGGTGCGGGGGGGAGAGGAGTAGACCCCCACTCCCGGCTAGCTGGCCTTTCAAGCTGGCCAAACACAGAATTATTTGACATCTTGGAGAAGAATCTGGCACCACAAGTCCAAATCATTGTTATAAAGTAAGTTAAAAGTTTGCACAAATATGAGAAGTTGATCCCTGAATGGTCTGCCAGGCTGTTGTAACCCAATATATTTTACCCTTAAACCAGAAATGTGTTTGTTTAGAAGCAAGTCACTGGCAAATGCCAAAACTGGAGGCGTTTCGTCCCCTGCCCCCACCCATGCCCTGTTTCCCCAAACCCCCCGCCTTGCCCTTTATGTCCACATTCTTAGCCAGAGCATGAGAAACTGGGCCCTCTCCCGTCTCTGGGCCACAGCAGCCACAGGGAGGAAACTTGACATTTATTAGGCACCCACTGTGTGCCAGTTCCTCCCCTGGGCATATCCTCATATTTACTTCTGACAGTTGTCAGTGGTGGCCCCATTTTAGAGAGGAGACAAAATGAGGGCAGAGAGGGCACATGATCTGCCCAAGTCTGTGACTGCCGCTGGCAGGGCTCTGGCACAAACTCCAGTCTGCGTGACTATGCTCTGCGGCTTGCAGCACGTTGCCCCTGCACCTCACATGGGGAACAGTGTCCTTGCTCCTTCCCCAGGGGCCGGAGGGAGAGAAAATCTTGCTCAGCACCAGCCGCATGTCTGGCTTAGCCACCCGAAAGAAGAGGACAGACGGCTAAGTGGGGTGGGCTCAGCCCTGCTGGACCTGACCTCTGACCCAGGGCCCTCCCCCTCACCCAGCCAGAACTTAAAGGGTCCTTGGGCTTGGCCTGCACAGGGATGTGGTGGCCCCTCCCCAGCTCCTGGGATGGCCCCCCTGGTCTTTCATCTCCTGCCCTTGGTTCTGCGAGCAGCACGCAGCCGTAATGGATTGCAGTGGACTTTTTTCAATTAGGTTCTGATTTTCCCCTGCCTGTTACTATAAAATTCCAGATGGTCTAGGGCTTCACGGTTCCCAGGGTATTTTCCCCCGTTATTTTAATCTTCTTTTGTAACATGCCCCACATGTGGAAACTGGGCCTTTCAAGACTCTGCGCACTCTGTGCGCATCAGCCGGGGCTCTTTCTTCTCTGCTGCGCCGCCTCGTTTTTCCTTTCTGGGTGGTGGCATCTCGTCTGTCAGAGGGGCCAGCAGGAAGGGTGTCCTCCTCTCCCAGCGTCAGCTCTGCATCCTGGGCTGGGCCTAGTCTTTGCCTGGAAATGGAACCCAGGATGTGGGCCTGGTTGGAAGTCATCGTGAGAGCTGCTGAGTGCAGCCCCAGTTTTGGTGCTTTACGTAGGGCTCCTGGGGCCGTGGCCCAAGTGTTTAAGGATGCAAAGACACAGACCAGCACATCAGCCAGACTCGAGACCAGATCCCAGCTCTGCCGGTTACTAACTGCGTGACCTGGAGCCACTGGTGTCACCTTTCTGTGCCTCATCCATACAGTGGGGCTAGGAAGGAGGCTTCCAGCAGAGCGTGTTGTCACGGTTAGTGACACCACGTGAAACACATGCAGCAGCCAGCCTTTGGTAGGTGTCTTGGAGGGTGTCACCTGGCCACTTAGATCATTCTGAACTCACCCCACTGTCGCCTGAGAATATATTTTAATGTTCATACATTTTAAAGTAAATAAGAAATATCTAACACCCATTCTTACGTCTTTCTAGACAGATGTCTCTACGGCTTTTCCTTCGCCTGTGTCCTCTCCCCTCCGAGGCCACAGTATTGGCTTCTCTGTTGCCCATGGCACATGGGCTTTTGTTTCTGGCCAGATGAATCCATTGTGTGTTTGGTTATTTGAGCTTGTGTATTTCAGATTCACCCCAAATAAGACAGAATAGTGCACACACTCTGTGGCTTACAGAGAGCACCCACCTACCGTGTGCCCAGGGTGTGCCCAAGCGATGCCCCCATTTGTGGTTGAAGAATCTGGGCTCTGACAAAGGAACTTGCCCAAAGGTCAGAGTCCAGCTGGGAAGTGTGGATTTGCATCTGGGCTGCTCTGATGCTGACACACAGTGGTGTGGACGCAGGAGTTGGAGGGGGCAGGCACCACCAAGCCATCACCAGGGGTCAGAGCACACCAGCCAGGATGCTAGGGCAAGGATTCATGCTCACCGAGCACTCGGAAATTGTGCAGGATTTAAGCAGGGAGGGAGTCAGCCAGACCTGCTAGGTGTGAGTCTTCGTTCTAGATACCAGATACCATATGGGAATGAGTTGGGAGCAGAGGGACAGGAGGCAGGATGGTAGCTAGTGCAGTCACCTGGGGTGAGCAGTGCTGGGGTGTGGACCAGGGCAGCAATGAAGAGAAGAGGGTGCATGTGAAGGGTGTTTTAAGACGTGGCATCTCCCTGGTTTGGTGGCTTTTTGGATATAGGGGCCAGAGAGGATGGAACAGGTTTCTGGCTCAAACAGCCAGGTGGGAGGTCAGAGGCAGGGGAATCCAGCCAGCGGAAGTGGCACCAGAGTCCCCCAAGTGAATAGCCTCATGCCACGTCATTCCCTAAGCCACATCAGTGCACAGGGCTGTTTCAGTGCTGTTTTGGGGAATCAAAAATCCCCAAACTCATCTGCATCAGAATGAATCACTATTCCATGGATTGTAATGAAGGGAGCTCCCCAAATCCCCATTTCTACTTCCACCTCTCCTTCCCCTCTTCCCTTCATTCCAGCTTGGCCAATCCTCGGCTATCTCCAGAATGTTCCCTACCCTCCCAGTCTTCCCACCCTGTGTGTCCAAACCCTGACTGGGGATCAAGTCCTGGCTCCTTCAGGAAAGCTTTAGTGACCCCGGGCCTTCCCCAGCTGGAAGCCCTCTGAGATCAGCCCCAAGAAGAATTCTCTTTTGTTTGGAGCCTTTTGTGGTCTTTTTTTTGCCTAAAGTCCCAACTCTCAGCATGTGGCCAGGCACACAAGGGCAGCTGAGCGAGGCAGGAGGATATGAATCAATGTGCAAAAAGATGACGATGAAAGTGAATCCCAGAAGTAAGGATGTGGAAGGGTGGGCAGATGCATGAGAAGTAATGGGGTACCAGCAAGCCACGATAAAGGTGTGGGGTTAGGTTGTGGATAGTTGGATGGGGGTGCGTGAGTGACTTTCAGAGTTGTGGGCTTTGCCTGACACTGCTACCTTGTGTTGAAGATCAATGAGTGACTTCTTTCTACAAGAGATGGCAATTCTGACGGTGGCTTGCCCTTCTGGCACAGTAGGAGCAGTTCCCTGTCTACCCCTGTTGCAACAGAGTGAAGGATGTCCCAGGAAGTCTGCTCCGCAGGGTTATACACCTGGATATTAACAGCAGGAGGAAGGGGTCTCTCTAGGGCAAAATGCGCCCTAGAGCGTCAAGGGAGTGGAGTGTTCAGGGAGGAATGTCAGGAAAGCCTGTGTGTGTTCTCCCTGGGGGGTGGACCCCATGGAAGCATCGTTACACCTTAGGGTCACAAAGACTTCAAGTCAGGGATGCACCTGTTGGCGCACCTGTTTCTGATGCAAGACCTATGTTTCCATTCTGGCAGCACCTGTACCCCCACACACACAGCCGTGGGGGGGGGGGGGCACCTCCCTGTGCTGCCCTCCAAGCCCCCCTGTAGCCAATGGATGGGGCTCTATCAGGCCATTCCCACCACAAAGGCTGCCTCATTTTCATTAGAGGCTGTTTCTGGCACCCAAACAGATTGACAGGGAAAGAGTTTTAGGGCCAGACCAATAGCAAACCTGTCAACCAGAGCACTCTGTTCTTTAGGTCTAGGGTCAATAAAACCTGACCTACACTGGTGTCTTTTCTGAAGGCAAGATAAGAACAATCACCACCAGGTGATTATCACCATAATAGTGATGACATTTATAGAGGATGTCCTGTGTGCCATGTAGATAGGCATATCGCCTTGCCCTCACACCAGCTCCAGGTGCTGGTTTGTCTTCATTTTACAGAGAAAGAAACTGAGGCACAGAGAGGGCACTGACTGGCCAAGATCACAGGGCTGTCTGCTTTCCAAGTCTCAAAATTTAACCCCAGGTTGTGCTGCACCAACCCTGGAAGGCCTCGAATGCTAAGGGGGTAGATTGGATGTCAGAATGTATGATGAGCTTGGAGAGTCTTGGGGCGGGGAGTGACCCCAGTGACAACACAGGACCCAGCAGAGTGAGCTCACATAAGTGTGAACTGACGAGTATGCCATCCTCCTCTCTGCCTCTGTTGGCCGTCTGTGTGGTGGATGAATGGGAAGGACCTGGGAACCCTTGGCAGCGGCTGCAAGCAGAGCCCATGCCCTCGCAGTCCCTGGCACATCCGGTGCTGGCCTGACAGGGGCGTTGCTCCGCAGTAGCACCTGCAGCATCATCACCCTGGAACAGTCCTGATCAATCAGTGCCGCTTCTCCACCTGCTGCTGCCTCTAGTTCTACCTGGGGGTTGGGCATCCCATCAGGGCACCCTCGACTGCTGCTTGTTGTACCCCAGCCTGTGACTCAGCTCTGGGAGGTCCTGGGGGTGTGGGGTAGGACAGGGCTGGGCCAGTGCACATAGGCAGGACACAGACAGGGGGTGTCTGGGTACTTTGATGAATGCTGCAAGGAAGAGGGTGCTTTCACAAGGGTACATGCTCCCCAAGCCTGGGAATTTCTGTTCTCACTCCCATTGGACTAGGTTTCTAACCCATCCTTTGTCCCATGAATGAGAGAGATGCCAGCCCTGCCCTCAAGGAACTCCCAGACCGTTGCTAGAGGCATGACAAGAAGGCAGCGGGTGGGCAACAAAAATCGTCTTAACCCATAAGCTCAGGGTGTGAGCAGGGAGGGGCCAAGGAGACCAGGGAAGGCTCCTCGGAGGAGGCAGTGCTTGAACACCATGAGTAGACAAGTAGACATCTGCAAGATGAGTGAAGGAGGGAAAAGCAGCGCGGCCTCGTGCAACACAGAGGCTGGCCGGACAGGCCTAAGGGCCTTGTGGGGGAACGGGAGGAGCTGCTGTACCACACAATAACCCCGACCAGTGTGGCTTGAACGTCCCGCCTCGGAACCAGAGGTTTCACGTGGTGATCCCGGCACGGGAGGAGGAGCTGCTGCTCCTCTCCTTCAATGTCTACCCCTGCGGTGCGGGCCAGAGGAGGGCAGAGGGACCAGCTGGGTGCCAAGAGGCAGCCGGCTTCCCAGCTGTGACCCCTTTACCTCATTTGGGGTGAGCTTGGCACTAGGCCATCACAGGAGAGCAGAGGAGTAGCTTGTGGCCTATTTACTCCCCAAACAGGATTTCCTCCTGGTTTTGATGCCTGGAAAAGGCACATCCTCTGGGAACAGGAGGCGGGACGGTCTCTAAAACCCAGCTGCGGGCTGCCTGCATTGGATGAGCCCCAGCAGAGCATGGCCAGGCGTTGTGGCCACCTTCAAGGGAGAGACAGGGAGGGAGCCCACCCCAGACCAGTCGCTGTCCATCCTGAGTCCCCATCCTCACGTCTCTCCTAAGCTGGGGGATGGAGCTCATGTCTTAGGCAGAGGAGCTGGTTCCTCTGGTTTCCTCCTCCTTGAAGGTCACCTCCCCCTGCCCTAGGAAGGCAGTGGCCGTAGCAGAGCCACCTGGCTCGGCGTCAGATATGGCCTGGGTCCTGTCTTGGCTGTGTCACAGCACCGGGACCACCACGCAAAGCCTCTGGCTCTGAGGCGGGAACGTTGAGGCCACACCGGTCAGGGTTATTGTGAGGTGCAGCAGCACCCTGCCCCATGTCGGATGGACAGAGCGGTTCCCCCTCCCACCCCCTGGTGCACACCACGGGAACGCCGGCCTGGCTGGACCCGCCGGACAGGAGAAGCAGAAAGAACAGCCGATCACACCGATCACACGCACACACCAGGGAGGGTGCCACAGGGCGGCATTCGAGCCAGACTTTGAAGGCTAAAGGGGGTTGGATGGATGGTTATGAGACAAAGGACGTTCCTTGCTGAGTGACTTGCCAACAAAGGCTCTGGTGGCCCAGTGGGCTCAGGCTGTTGCGAGGACGTGGGAGCAGCCTGGGGCGGGGGGAGTGCGGGGGTGCGCAGGGCTTCAGGCAGAGCAACAACTGATTCTACCCCACAGAGCTCCTCAGGTGGTCTTGGGGACGGGGTGTGGGAGGAGTGCGAAGTCTGGGGACTCTGGGAAGAGAGGGGGGACTTCAGCCAAGGCTACGGGGCGGAGGCCGGGGCAGCCTGCGGCTATGGGAGGAGGCACCGTGCCTGTTGCTCTGCCCACCCCCGCCCCGACCGGGGCCATCGCCATGTCTGCGCCTGCTGCCTGCCCACTGCCCAGCATGGGGCCTGGTGCCTGGTGGGCACCAGACAAACGGCCAAATGATAAATCAGACCCTGCGTCTACAAATTGGTTGTTATTCTGACGGCAGTCAGCACTGATGCCACACTCCAGATGGACAAAGCCCTTGGATAGTCAGGGCCCCCCAACCTTGGAGCCTTCACGTCAGCCCTGAGTGGTGGTCACACCGTCATAAGTTTGTAGGCAAAGAAATGAGGTCAGGGGCGCAAAGCCTTCCTAAAATCCAGCACATGCTTGTGCTGGCAGCAGCACATCATTTCCTTGTGCCACTGAGGAGCCTTCCAGATCCAGAGATGGAAAGACTACTTGCTTCTCTAGCCCAGAGACCCTTTCTAAGTCACGGGAGTGTTTTTTTCTGGCCCCACCAGGGTTTCCCAGATGGAGTCTGGGTCCCGGTCCCTTCATGAGGAGCTAAAGTGGGGGGTTTACCTAGAGGCCTTGGGCAGGATGGGGGTGGACAGGGGGCAGAGGATGCTGGGGCCATTTCTAGGCTGGTGGTGGGCTGTCCAGGGGCTGCAGAGCACCCCTCACTCACCTCTCCCACAGTTTGAAGGCTGCAGCAAGGCCTTTTCACGGCTGGAGAACCTCAAGATCCATCTGCGGAGCCACACGGGTGAGAAGCCATACCTGTGCCAGCACCCAGGCTGTCAGAAGGCCTTCAGCAACTCCAGCGACCGTGCCAAGCACCAGCGCACCCACCTTGACACGGTAGGCCCCAGGGCAGAGGCCGAGGGGCAGGGGGGAGGTGTGCACATTCCCTCACCTGTGGGATGCAGGGCCATGGCCAGGGTACACGCGGAAACCTGCTTTCGTCCTAAGCCCTGGACAGTCTGGGCAGGATGACTGTCTGCAGGGAGAGAGGAAAGCCCTTTCGTTATAGGGTGTTTATCCTATAGATAGGAGCAGTTTTCCATCTCCCAGTTGTGACAAATGTATCTTGACATTGCCAAATATCCTGAGGAAGAGGAAGTAAAGTCTCATGAGTCGAGAGCCACTACTTTAGCCTGTGGCTCCTGACCTGGGCACCAGTGTCAGGCACAGCCCCGTGGAGAGAGTGAGCTCGCCATCCTGCATCCTCTCCCCAGACCTGTCAGCCACCCCCAAGCAGGCTTGCGCTGCCCTGCCCATCCCACACCTTCCGTGGAGACAGGCCGGAGCCTCTCTGGGGCTGCTCCTTACCCCTAAGCACAGTGGGTGAGAGGTTGAGGTGAGCAGGGCATGAGACTGTAGATCTGGGCCCCAGATACCTATATGTCCACTCCCTTTCCCTTGTTTGGGCCAAGCAGCGTGATAACCTGCAACTTTGTCACAATGTTGGTGCATACAGATCTCTGCGGTTGGCAGAGCACTTGCTAAAACATTGTCTCCCACGATCTCATGCTGACCCTGCCAGTCAGGGGGTCACTAACCCTTCTGACAGGTGAGCAAAGCAGGCCTCCAGGAGGTTCGGTGGCCTTCTTGGCTGGCAGAGCCAACTCGGAACTGGGCCTTGCATCTGCCTCAGAGGGCCGGTGTGGGGGTGCGCAGGCAGCCTGGGAGGACCCTAGCCCCCATGTATAGTAGGAGACGGTCTGCATCTGGGCTGCATGTCTGGGCCCCCGGCCTGTATCTCTGCTCTTTGGGCAGATGCTTGGGAAACTCTGCTGATGGGAGGCTGGGAGGCCTGAGTGGCCATCTGGCCCAGCCTGTCTAGTAGACACACATGTGAGGAAACAGAGGCCCATGAGAGCAACTCACTCCTCCAGCGTAGGTTGGAGGCCACAAAACAGCAGCCAGGGCTGGAGGCCCTCTGCTCCAAACCCTTTATTTGAACCGGAAAAAGCTGAGGACACCAACACCCAGAATTTTGGGGGCAGGGGGTGGCAGAAAACAGAGCAAAGCCACGTGTTGGGTGCCGATTGGGCCCTGGGCAGAGTGTTCTGTTCTATACGTGTCTTTCACAACCAGTATCACATACACTTTCCCCCAGTTTAATGCTGGTAACAACCCATGAGGTAAGGGCCACTATCCCCATCTTGCAAAGAAACTGAGACTCAGATTAAGTCACCGACTTATCGCACAGATGGTAAATGGCAGCGTCCAGTGGCCCTTGCTGGAGAAGCTGGTGTATCAGCCCCCCTGGAGAGGTGGGCTGAGTACAGGGGACAGGATAGGAAGGAAGAGCCCTGTCCCCAGCTGAACCCAACCCTTCTCTCCACCCCTCCCCATCAGGCTTCATTGTCACAGGCTGTGTGGGGCCACGAAGTGAGGAGGCATTCTAACAAACCCCTGCCTTCATTACGTTCTCACAGGTCCAGCCCTTGGGGCCCTTGGCCCCCACCCAGGCTCTGAAATGTGCAGTTGGTGCCCATGCCCCCTGGTTATGTCTCTCAGAGACCACAGAGCAGCACCAGGCCGCTCTGCACACCCAACCCCCGGCCTGAGCAATGTCCCTCCAGGCCTTTCTGGGTCACCTACTCTGACTTACCCCCTTCCTCCCTCCTTCCTTGCTGCATTTTCTGGACCCAGCCCCAAAGCAACAGGCCTCTCGCCCCCACTTGCTGTGTGAACAGAACTGAGAGGACCAGGTCAGGTCAGGCCCAGAATGAGCCCACGGGGTTATCTCAGGCCTTCATCTCCCCAAAGGTCCTGGTGAAGCCCTCTAGCTACAGCCACCCAGCCCACCCCCCACTCCTGCCCATCCCCACGTAAACAGCACTGGCGATCCTGCACAACTAGATTGCTTTCCCAGCATTCACAGCCCAGAGGCTAGCAGGTCAGCCCTCGCAGGCTGCACCTTGTTTTCCAGGAGGGACCCAGTCATCTTCCCAGCTCCCATCTGGCTCCAGAGAACGTGGGATTCTCCCCATAGGGCAGGAAAATGGCAGAACAGACTAGCGAGAGCCAGCCAGGTTTTAAGTCTGGCTCTCCAGACTCAGTTTCCTCAAACACCCACATCAGGAGGAGACATGGGGGAAATCAACTGAAATAATGCGAGTATAGACCTAACATGCAGTCTGCATAGCAAATAGGAGTCGCTCCTTTCCCTCCTCTGACTCGCTGACTGAATGCTGAGCAAACCCTGCCGAGTCCCCAGGCACTCGGTGTGGACTTTGAGTCCTGACGGCCACTGCCCTGGGGGGCGAGCCCCTCTCCTTTCCCAGACAAGGGGAGGCCTCCTTAGAGAGCCTCATGGACATGCTCTTACTGTGAGATCTTGGGCAAAGCGTCAGCCTCTGTTTCCTCGTCTGTGCTTCTCCCACAATAGGTATGGGGCTGAACTGAAGGGTACTGAGCATGGCCCTGCAAGGCCTTGGGGGCTGTTGCCCTCCATCCTCACCACACCAGCACCAGTGTCCTTGTTACTAACGAGGCTTCAGAGCCACGGCAGTGACTCCAGGCCTGGGGCTGGGCGGCATGCGGCTTGGGACAGCCACAGGGTCTCCTGAGGGCTCGCCGGGGAGCTGGGCTGGAGGAATGTTCTGCACACGTCAGGCCCTGGAAAAATAAACACGGAGATGGGCCTTGCGCCCTTTCCAGGCTAGTGCGCCTGCACACTCGGAGCTCTGTTTGTTTGCTTTTTGGCAAAAGCGTGTGGATTTGTATCAGCGTCCCTGAGGGATGGGGCCTGGGGCAGGACCGAGCCGGGCCCACGAGAGAGAACGTGTATGTGTATGTGTGTGCACGCATCAGGGTGGGTGCAGATCCCTAGGAGAAATGGGGCGGTGGGGAGGGGTACGTGTCTATGTGTTGCACAGCTGGGGAGGGGCAGGTCTGATGCAGGCCCTCCACCCTCCTGCCTGTACCTTCCTCTCGGCCAAGCCAGCCTCTCACTTCTCTGTCTCTTTCTTTTTGCTCTCCTCCGTTTCTTTAACCTGGCAACTGTCCGTGGCAGCTCCAAGGTATGGTCGTCTCTTTCTGCTTGCCCCTCCCCACAAGGTCCTTGGGTCTGTGGTTGGACTGGCCTGTCCTTGGGCCAGCAGGGACAGGAGTTGCCTGAGGTCAGGGGAGGTGGTGGTGGTTGGAGGGGTTCCGTATGAGTGTGTCTGACAGGGACATAGCCACCCCAGTACCTCATCAGGGAAGCACCACCTTCTCCAAACACCCTCCCATTCCCTGCAGCCGCTGTAGAGGTCAGAGGGCCTGGAGAAATCAGAGCCACTAGGTATATTTAAAACGGGAAGCCCCAGCAGCAGCTGAAACCCCAAGCAGGGTCCTGTGGGAGACCCTACACGAGAGCTCAGAATTCAGCTAGAGTCAGTCCCTGGGACCTGAGACCAGTCAGAGGGACCATACACAACCCCCCAACCACACCTCGCCCCCAGCCCCCAAGGAAATGCTCCACCTGGTGGAGAAGGACATTGAAGGAACCCAGCAGTACAGGGTGCTCAGGGCTGCCCGCAGGAAGATGGAGGTAGGAAGGAGATTCCAGGAGGGCTGGGCAGGTGGGCGCACAGGGGCAGGGGCAGGAAGACAGCTGGGAACTTTGGGGGCCGAGTCCCAGAGGGCCTTCAGTGCCGGGAGGTGGGCTGTGTTAGAGGGCACAAGGGAGCCATGGAGAGGATTTCAAAGGTGAGAGAATGGCTGGGGCTGTGAGAAAGGCCCTCTGGCTGTTGGGGGAAGGGAGATTGGAGGGCAGTATGAGGCTCAGGCAGGAACAGCAGAGGTATGAATTGGTTCTAGGTGAGCAGTGCCCAAGAGCAAGATTCACAAAGGGCACAGAGACACACACACACACACACACTCGCCGCCGCCTCTCCAGGCCTGTGTCTGAGATCCAGCTCCCTCCCTGCCTCCAATTTCTCATGAACCCAAAGCAGTCTGGCGTCTCTGAACCTGCTGTAAGGTGTGGTTAGTCACTCGTAGCCTGGGCCTGCCATACTGCAGCTTGGCCCTGTGCTGTCCCCTCTCTTCCCCATCCCTGCTTTCCTCCTCCTTCCCCCCTCCTCCTAGGAGCCGCTGTGCTCCTTGTCCACCTGGTGGGCTCAAAGGATGTGCTTTTCTCAGAGCCAGTGTCAGAACTGGGAAAACCCTTAGAATTTCGTTGGCCCCATTTTACAAGGGAGAAAAGAGACTCAGAGACGGGAGGTGACTTTCCTGAGATCCCTGAGGTTCCGGCATGAGAGGAGAATGGAGACACAGTCTCTCCTTCACTGTGAGGCCCAAGGGCAGGGCCAGCTGGGTCAGACCCCTCCAGGCTGGGGGCACAGGGGGAGGGATCTGGTGTGAGCCTGCAGCCTGCCCCCTCCCTACTGCGGATCACACAGTGCATGACCTCGGGCCTCCCTCACCCCACCTCCATCCCTCTGATGTTCCAGAAGCCCTACGCCTGTCAGATCCCTGGCTGCTCCAAGCGCTACACGGACCCCAGCTCCCTCCGCAAGCATGTGAAGGCCCATTCAGCCAAAGAGCAGCAGGTGCGTAAGAAGGTAAGACAGTCCCCCTTCCAGGCCCAGCCCCCCCAGGCCTCCAGACACCTGTCCAGCAACAAACCAGGTCTCCGCACGCCTTGCATGCATTCACCCTTCTGCACACCCAAGGATGCTGCTGTCCATCATCCATGACCTGCCTCCCACCTGGCCGCCAAGTTCACTTCCTCACCTGCAGCCGGCCAGACATCTCTCCACCCCCAGACCATCCGCCAGCTTCTCTGTCACCCATCTGCCATCTCGCTGTGGCTCACTCAGACCCAGTGTAGGCATCAAGGATAGAAAAATGGAAAACTATGTGCCCTCCTCTATTGGGGACCTGAAAGAGAGAGACACATAAAGAGATCCTTCAGTAGAATATGAGAAGTACAGCAAGAGTGGTGTGCAGAGGATAGTCAGGGGCGCAGAGGAGGGGGCCTTAGCCTCTCAGAGTGGGAGTGGGAGGGTCCACGGAAGAAATGACAGCTGTGACAGTGGAGCATGGTCGTGTGTGCTCTGCAGCCAGCCTGCCTCTGGCCTCAGGCTCCTCTCTCAGAGCCTTTGTTCTTCATGTTCCTCAACTGTCACATGGGGGCAACAGAGGACTTACTTGAGAGCCTTGTCGCAAGGATTGCATGAGTAAATGTGCACTAAGGGTGTGGAACAGTACTTGGCCCAGAGTAAAAGCCCAGAGCAGAGGTTGGCACATGCCGTCATCAAATCTTGAAGGGGTGAGCAGTGGGCAGGTGAAGATAGTAAGGAGAGGGTGTCCCAGTCCCAGAGTGACTGAAGCTGAAACAGTAGGCACCCTGCCTGTCCGAGGCCGAGCAGGCCTGCAAGGAGGAAAGGCAGCCTTCAGGGAGCAGACCTGACAGGCCCAGAACTCTACTTGAGGATGTGGTGCCATTGGTGGGGGATGGGGTGGGGGGATCTTAAGCAGAGAATGTCACTGTGAAGGATGGCTCTGGGGCCTTTGTGGGGAATGGGTTGGAGGGAATCCTGAGGCAGGGAGGCCGCTACTGGGGAGCAGGAGAGGCAATGGAGGCTGGTGAGAGCAAAGTGGGACCAGATGGGGAGAGAAGGGGGGTGGCGGAAGAGTAGCAGAGGTGGACTTCGGTGGGGGGACAGTGGTGGGCCCCTTGACCAGGACAGATGGTCTAAGAAAGAAGCAGGCTAGGCTTGCAGGAGAAAGCAGTGATTTCTGTTTTGGACAAGGAGGGTGTGAGCCACAGAGAGACCCAGGGAGCCCACCTTTGGGCCCAACCCACATCTCCAGAAGAACACTGGGGTGAGCTCTTGAGTGCAAGGGAGGGCAGGGGTGAGGGTGAAGAGCAACACCAGGGCCAATCCAGAGACATCAGCCTGACAGCAGAGTTTGCTCTGCAATATTTATGGTACACCTACTGTTTTCCCAGCACTGTATTAAGAACTGTGGCTATGGCAGTGAGTAAAGCAGAGAAAGGTCCAGAGGCTGGAGAAAGCGGCCTGCTTTAGTCCCGTGGGGTGGGGGTGTACTCGATGGGTCTGGGACCAGCAGGCCTCAGCTGGAAAGACACGGTTGGGGGACAGCCAGGCTGGAGGCTCCAGTCTTCATCCCACAAGCCCTAGGGAACCCCCCAGACGCAGCAAAGCAGAAAAGGGACATGGTCAAGGCATGTACCTGAGCTGGCCGGTGGAAATAGCACATCCAGCACACCAGTCCTCACTCTGACAGAGGGAGGAGCCTGGACCCGGTGCTGAGCCTGGTGCTTCAAGTGCTGTATCTCATTCAGTATTCGCTCTAGCGAAGAGCTGGGCAGTTTTTAATCCCTCATCTTAGAGATGTGGAAACTGAGGCTCAGAGAGTTAGCAGATCTGCACAGAGTCATGCAGCACAGGAGTGACAGAGCCGGGGCCCACCCCAGACCTGCCTGTCCCCGGGGCCTGAGCGGGGATGGGGAATGGCCCAGGCTCCATGCCAAGGAGGCTTTTCTCCCGAGCAGACTGGTGCCCAAGGACCAGAATCCTGCCCTGGTTTCCCAGGCCCCATGCTTGGCTCGCACGGAGCCCCAGGGACCTGGGGCCGCAGATCTACAAACTTCCCAACCATAAGCGTCCATTAGGAGCCATCGGGGATGATGTATCTCTCTGGGTAAAGCGACCCTTGTATTATGACAGCTCCTTGGCAGCCCTGCTGCGTTTCAGGGAGAATTAGAAATGCTTTTCTTCCTTAATTCTCCTCTCCTGCTGCTCCTAATCCGATCGACATTGCGGTCTGCGAGAACATGCCTTGGCCCTCTTTTGCCAGAAACTGAATTTACATGGAAAGCAGCTGCTGGGGAAGGGAGCTGAGGGCCCGTCGGGAGGCTGGCTATGCTGTGCTCGAGCCAGGGCGCTGGCCCTCTGGCCTGGGAGGCTGGGAAAAGCCTGGGGGCCGACTCTCAGCTGCTGTGTAATGTGGGACAAGGTTCTCACCTTCTCTGGGCTGGTTGAGTCCCAGGTCAAATGAGAGTCTGGACAAGTCAGTGTTCAGTGCTTTGATAGTCTGGCTTTGGGATTACCCTGGGAGAGGGGGCCCTCCCCCTCCAGGTGCACACCAGCCTCATTGCCCCATGTTGCAAGGGCCTCAAGCAGCCCCTCCCTGTCCCTGTCTGGGGAGGTGAAGAATTTCTGGGGTACGGAGCTCATGTCTGCCTTTAGGACGGCTGAGGGTTGTTGGCCAAAGATTTGCTGCCCTAGGCTTGCTCTCAGCCAGCAACCTCAAGTCCGTATACGGATCCAGGGTGCCCACTGTCACATGTGGGACTCAGCCAGCTGGGGTCAGCCAGCCCTTCACATGGTGCCTACAACAAGCTCATTCGTACCTGTCGTCTTATACCACACACAGCAGACTGGGCTGGGGGGCGAGTATGGTGGCTCCTTACAGGCAGAGGGCAGCACGAGAGGTTAGGTTATTTGTTCAGGGTCACACAGGGAGTAAGAAGTGGGTTGGAATCTGAACCCAGATCTTCAGTCACTAGCCCTAGGCTATTTCCAGTGTGCCTTGTGCCAGGAAGAATGAAGGATGGAGGGAAGGCAAGAGGAAGGAAGGACACCTGCTGTACACACAGTGTATTTTACTCCACACACGAGTTCACCATGGTGGCCGCGAGACGGCTCCTTGTGGAAGGCCCCAGCTCCTGCACTTGATACCCATCTGGGCCCGTGTGTGAGGCCGTGCCTCCTGTAGGCTACTCCCAGCCAAGAACGGAGTGTGGCAGGCCCTGCAGGGATACTGAGGCAAGACACCTGCCTGGGAGACACGGAGTCCCCTGACTTCACCACACCTCGGCTCCCCAAGGACTCCTAATCTAGGACGCTTCCACCAACCTCCTTCCCTCGGAGTCAGACTTGGGGCTCGGCCAATGGCTCCCCCAGCCTGCCCCGCTCTCTGGTTTCCTCTCAGCCAGGCACTTCCCCTGATAAAATCTCTGCCTCTTCACTCTTGCCTTGGCATCTCCTTCTCAGCCCTGAACGAACCCAACATACACAGTTAGCTCCATTCTGCAGGTGAGGAGGCTGAGGTGTGGTGAGGTGAAGGGCCCTACTCTGGAGCCTCCGTCCTTCCTGTCCTGCCCCTACGTGGAGGGTGGCCCATGGACAGGTGGTCTCACTCTAACACCGTCTCTCCATCTGCTTGCTCCTCAGCTGCACACAGGCCCCGATCCTGAGGCCGACGTCCTGACCGAGTGCTTGGCCCTGCAGCAGCTCCACGGGTCCACACAGCTGACGGCCAGCGACAGGAAGGGGGGCCGCAACCTGGGCCAGGAGCTGCTCCCAGGTATGTGTGCAGAGAGGCAGGGCCTGGTGCACGGCCCTGCAGGAGACCACCAGGCTCTGTAGGCTCAGGGGCTGCGGGGGCACCGGCTCCTCTGGCTTGAGTTCCCTCAAGCTCCTCTGTGGCTCTATGGCCACATGGGAGGAAGCCCGGGGTCCCTTTAGCCTGGCCTTCGAGACCTCAGGGGCCAGGGCATCCCTGGTGGCTGCCCACCCCAACCTTGGCACATCATACACAGTTCCCTGAATGCCTTGTCTCCAAGCCTCTCATATTTGCCTTGCTGGCCTCCTGACCCCAGTCCTTCCCTGAGGTAGCCCCTGCACTTCAACCTGACGTCCCACGTGCTCCCCCATCAGGGCTCCCCGCACCACCACACTTACTTCAGGAGAGAAAACCGGGCTCGGGCTCCTAGAGGGTGGACCACTGGGCCATAATCACTTCCGTCTTACTCTACGGCCCAGAGATGGAGCCCGGTGACCCCTGGGACCCCGCAGGCCCATCTAGCCAGACGCTCAGAGCCTCTGGCCCCACTGAAGTAGCCTGTCTGTCCTCCCAGCAGCTGCTGCACAGGTCTCGGGCCCCAGCAGGATCCTCGCTGTGTGGCTGGCGGGTGGGGTGGCCTGCGGATGGATGCCAGCTGACAGGACTGCTGCTCTGCTGTCCCTGCCCCCCAAAGAAACCACAGTATCAGAGCAGAGAGCTCCTCCCACCCTCTGGGAGTTCTTGAATTACTCCAGCCATTTGAAACATTTTTTATTTTCTAATTTTTACTGCTCTCCCCTCAGCGTTGAAGTAGCAGCAAACTTAAAACAATGCCAAAGCACTTACCAAACAACCTCAGGAAGAGAAGGTGTTGATGCTTTCTCTGCATTGCCCTTCACAGGGGTCTGTGCTCACACAGGTCCCCAATGGCAAGGACACCCCGGGAGGATGGGCCTGTGGAGAAGGGATCACACCCTCTCCTGTGGGCTGCTTCCCATGAGGTCAGAGCTGCTAAAACAGCCAGTGAGGGGAGACCCCAGTGATAAGGGGATGTGTTGAGGATCCTGCGGCTCAGCAAGAAAGAGGCTGTGCCCACTGTACAGTGGCTGCCCTTGGGGCACAGGTCCTATAGGCCCATCGTCTTGACCCGGGGGTACTTAAGATGGGGCAGGAGAAGGACTGACCTAAGGTCATATGGAGAAGTTAGCAGCAGATCCCGGCTGAAAGTCCCAGAGACCAGGCCGGGGCCTACTCCAGGGAGCAGTGCCGGGCCAGCAAGAGACATGTCTTGAGCACCGGCATGGGCTGGCCACTGAATCAACGTCCTGTCATTCAGTCCCCTTGAGCCCATATGCTGCAGATGAGAAGCAAAGTCACTGAAGCAGCATCGTGGTTGGGAGGAGCCCGCCTGGGGCTGCTCAGACAGCGAGCGAGAGCAGTCTTCCCTGCCTCAAGCCTTGGTTTTTTCCCCCAGACCTGCTGTGACAACAAATGTGATCGCTTATATAAACCCAGTGTGACAGATAATTTTATCATTATTATCGTTGTTGTTGTTCATAGTGACTGAGAAGAGTAACTGTTTACTCACCTGTCTCGTAATAATGCACGGCCCCCTCTTACTGAGTATGTGCCAGGAGCTGTTCTGGCGACAGTACGTGTAGGTTAACCAAGTCCTCACGTCATCCTCATAAAGTACATGCTCCTGTGCGCTTTCTTTTCCAGATGAGGAGACTGAATCCTGGAGAGGTGAAATACCTTTTTGCTGAGGTTCCATAGACAGTAAATGACAGAGGCCGGACTTGAACTTGGGCTGTGTGGCCGCAGGCCATGCCCTTAATCAAACAGCCTGCTGTCTTCCTGCTGTTGATGCCACACCTCACTGTGGGGCACCTGCTGTGTACCAGACCGTGTGCTGGTCCCTGTCCTTGGGCTGCTTCCAGCACAGGCCAGCCCGGGAGTCCTGGATCCCTCTGGGCTTCCGCCACTAGGTTCTTCTGTAGGCCACACAGCAAGTGCTTGAGGCACATTTGGAAATAGATGTTAGGGCCAGAGGTTCAGCGCTCATGGCTGATGATTGATGACACTGATTTACAGCCTCAAATGGTGCATTCTGGGGAGAGGCCAGCGGGCTCCCTGGTGTTCCCATCCCGCCACCCCTCATGATGCAGTGACTCCCTCATTGCCATCCGCTCTCCGTCCGCATGCTCCGCATGCCTGCTTCACATACTCAGTGGCCCACCGTGTGTCTGGCGTGGGGTGGACAGGGCAGGGCAAAGGGCAAGGGGAAATGGGACAAATTCAAGGAATGTTAGGACAGAGGAGTCTGGAATAGAGGCATGAGGGCAAGGGAGAGCTGGCATCGTGACACTGAATTTTCACTGTCTGACAGCAGGAAACTAACTCCCAAGAGCTTGTCTCTCATCAGCTAGCCCCAGCTCTCTTCATAGGAAGCCCTCGGAAGCTTATCCAGCAGGCTCCTTTAGCAGACCTGGGTAACATGATGGGCAGTGAAGACATGAGAAGCACGAGGTCAGTGTGGCTGAGGGAGAGAGAGCAGGATTTATCAGGATTCTAGGCCTTTCTGGCTGTCAGGCCCCCAAATTGGTTCAAGATGGCAGGTAAAGAGGTGCTCAGGAGAGTGGTGAATGGAGCAAGCCATGAGCCCCACCAAGCCAGGCTGTGTCCTCAGACATCCCATCTGGTGCCTTCCTGACCAAGCTGGGGAGGGGGGTGTGGTAAGGGAAGTGGCGGGTGGATGGGGGTGGGGGCTGCCCGTGGGAGCAGAAGTCCCCAAGGTGGGACAGGGTAAGGATGGGGCTGAGAGGCAGAAGGCCCCCAAGAGCCGCTTTGGAGCCCTGGGGTCTCACAGTCAGCCCTTGGGAAAGCCTGGGCCATAGGCCCCTGCGTGGACATGTAGGGCAGCCTGAGCTGCAGCCCCCGGCTATTTCCCAGGCCTGGCTCTACGTGGACTTCGTTTTGGCATCACTTGGGAGGCACGATTAGCTGCAGTTGAGGCTTTGAGCTGGCCATCCCTGCCTGGCCCTGCTCCATTCCTGGTAGCAGCTTCCTGAATTGCAGGACTGGACGGAAGGGGCCAACCTGGGATGGGCTAGCCTTGGAACCCCAGCCACCAGAGAATGTAAAAGTTCCTTCTTTACTCCATCCATGAAGAGAGTATGTGGTGTACTCACATGGTCCTCGTGATACAGAGCATTGGGTCTGGATCCACGATGACGGGAGTGCTGTTCAAAGTGTAACAGCTGACCCAGCTGAGCTCTGACCAACCAGTGTGAACACTGCCTCAGTGGAGCACTGGGGTGGCCCTCGGACCTGCAGAGTCTTCCCAGGGTATCAACTCAATGAGTTAATTTTGAGGAAAATCCTGTCAACTTCTATTAAAATTCAAATAAATGTGGCCAGATTTAAAAAAGGAAACAAAATTGGTCCCATGTTTTTTTCAGATAAACTAGAGAAGAACTTGGAACACCTGCTGTGTCCATCTGAGGCTGGAGTCCCAGAATAGGGATCAATTCTCTCATCTAATTGGGGTTCCTTGGCACAGGCATTTGGGAAGCACTGGCCTCAGACCCTCAGTTAGGCCCAGGGAGCAACACCTGACTATGACCTAATGTCCCCCATTTGATTCATCTCCCACCTACCTTAACAAGGGTAAGACCCTGGGGAGTCAAAGGTGATAAAAGGTGGCATCACCCTGCAGGGGTCTCCTTGAGATTTAGAATTAAGATTAGAGTATGGCTGCCCCCTCTCCTCATTCGGGACCCTTGTGTAGTGTACGGCCTGTACAACCATCTGCGGCATCCCTTCTCATAGGTCTCCTAGGCCAGCCTGCCATCCAGCTAGCACAATCACTGTCTCTTTGGAAACCCTCACAGTGGACATCCAGGCTGTGCTTGTACACCTCTGGAGATGAGTAGCTCATTTCCTGCAAAGGCAGGACCTTACAGCAGCTCTCCTATGAGAAGTAGGCCGAGCCCTCAGTTTCTCTCAAGCTGCTCTCCATTCCAGGATCCCTGTCTGCTTCTGAGGCTACACAGAACAAGCCTCTTCTTTCCCAGAGCAGTCCCAGAGACTTGAGGCCGCACGCTCCATACAACCCCCCATCCCCAAACATGCATGCATGCCCACGCGTGATCACGTGCATACATGTGCACACACATGCAGCCTGAGCATGAATGCTTCTGACAACCCCTGGTCAGTTCACCTCTGCTTCCAGGATAGGCCTCAGCCCTACACACAGCCCTGCAGCTGGGGCATAAACAGAGGGAGCATCTCCCTATTTGGGCTGCCAACCTTCTGTTAGTAGGACCTTGCTGGTTCCCCTTTGGGTCTTCTCTGTCCGTCAGCAGGCACACACTCCTGGGTTGCTCACAGCCACCTCTGGGGAGTGGCCGAAGCCCAGGGATACTCGTTTGCTTTCCTGCAGGTGTGTATCCTGGCTCCATCACCTCCCACAACGGGCTCGCATCAGGCATCCTGCCCCCCATGCACGATGTCCCTTCCAGGCACCACGCGCTGGATGCCACCACCAGTTCCCACCTCCATCTGTCCCCTCTACCCACGGCCGAGAGCACCAGGGATGGGTACGTACAACAAGCCAGTCCTCTGGGACAGTAAGCAGGCACCTGGATGGGAGGCAGATGAGGGCAGGCATCCTGCACACGCTATGATTGTTACTGATAATGAGAATAATGAGCATTTATGCAGCGCTTACTGTGTACTGCACTCTGTATCAAACACCTTCTGTGCATAGTTTCACTGGCACCTCACAGCCACCCATCAGGTCAATGGTATTGGCACCTGGACTTCTGGATGCTTCACCTCCTACCTTCCTCCTGCCCCGTGAGGGCACCCAGGGAAGGCACTGTGCTGCCCACCCTCACCCCCCAACCCCCATTTTCTGGATTCTTATACTAAGCCTCCTTGGCAGCCTCACTCTGGGTTCTCTTAGGCCCATGCCATGTGTTTGGTGAGCAGACGGCCTGCTGCCCACTCCAGAGGTGTTCATCTGGCCCTCACCCCTGCTTCTGGCCATTGCAGCTGGGGTCGCTGCCCCGACTACTGGGGCTGTCCAGGGGCTGGTACTGCAGCATCACTGCGAGGAGCGGCCTCTTCCTCTATTCAATGTGGTTCCCATTGTGGCCACTTAATTGGCTGGAAATGGTAAATGTGCTAATTGCTGGCCCCTGGTGTGGCCAAAATCTGTTTTCCTTGCAGATGGGCAGAGGAAGGTCACATGGCCCCACCGCCTGCCCTCCCTGCCACTTTCACTTACCGCTAGCAGGACTTGATCAGACTTGTCCCCCGAGGCCTGGCCTAAGGACGTTCCTCCTCCCCTGCCCTTCCTCCCCACGCCCCATGGCCTTGGCATCGGCCTGCCTGTGCCTGGGGCCAGCCTGGCTTCATCACCAGATTTGTTATTCAGGGCTCCTAACTCGGCTCCTTCTGCTACTCACTCAGCCGTTCACTCAGCACCCAGTTCTCGAGCCCCTGGTGTGGGCAGGCCCTGGGCCCAGAGCTGGAGTCACCAGTGACCGCAGCCCTCGAGAAGCTCACCATGAGGAGGGGAGATAGACCCACAGGGACTGACCATGCGGGCCGGATGCTCTGAGGGAAGGAGCTGGAGGGGCTGTGGCAACCCAGAGGAGAACCCAGTGCAGTGGAAGACAGTGTCAGGGAAGGCTTCCTGGAGGTGGTGCTAGGCCAGGCCTCCAAAGTGAGATAGCAGTTGACTGAGTGGAGAGATTGGGAGAAGGAGCAGCGAGAGTGTAGACGTGGTGAGAGCTTGGTGGTTCTGGGAAACAGGCCCCTTCATGTGGGGTGACGAGCTCAGGAGGGAGGTCGCCAGGGCCAGATCACATGGCCTGTGGTGGGACTGTATCCGAAGGGTGCTGAGCAGCGATGTGGTCAGTGTGGGAAGGACAGTGTGGCTGTGGCGTGGGGCTGGTGGCCAGGGGCACCATCACGTGGGTGGATGGCGGCCTGAGCCAGGGCTGGTGGGTGGGGAGGAGGACCACCAGGAGGCGTTAGTGCCGTGGCATTAGCAGGCCTCGGGGAAACTCTTCCGGGTGGGGAGAGGAGGAGGCCCTGCGTAGGCAGAAGTGTCATTCATGGAGCAGAGAAAGACTGTGGTGAGTGGGTGGAGAGCCACGAAGAGGCAGCCTGGGGGGCTGCAAAAGGGGACCAGAGAACCAGGCCTCCTTACCCTCAGTTTCCTCCTCTGTAGATTGGGTATTAAAGTATCCTCCTCTAGGATGGTGATGAGAAGCAGCCATGCCTGGCATTGTACGTGTCATCTGGTGCAGGTTCCATAGACACTAAGTCCCTGGACCCCTTCCACCCCCACCCCCCACCCGCCGGCTCAGGCCACCTGCTCACCCACCAGCCAGCCCAAAAATATCTCCAAGCAAACTAAAATAAACCACAGAGACCTTTCCCCGCTCAGGCCTGTGCACTCTGCTCCGCCTCATTCATCACCTGCCTGCCGCCTGCATAAGTGCCCGTCAAGAATTCCTGCAGCGAGAGGCAGAGTGATGACAAGACCAGGATGGCCCAGCCTGCCGTCCACCCGCCCATGCCTGGGAGTGAGGGCTCGAGTCACCCCCACCGGCTAGGCGCCCGGGCTCCTTTGGCTGGGCTGAGGGAGAGGAGGGCCCTCCAGCCTGACACCAGGCCCGGGCCCAGCTTGAATGGGTTTCTTTTTTCAGCCCCTGAGAAGAGGAGCAAGTTGGAGGGAAAGGCCTTCAGCCTCCCCTTCCTGCCAAAGTCAACAGGGAAGGCCACTCGCGGCTCCCCGGTGGTTTGCTGGGACGTTTAAATAGCTTGACAGAATTATCTGATTCACTCGAAAATATGCTAAGAGGGCCTGACTTCATGACCAAATTTATTTACCCTGGCTCAGAGAAGACGCCGAAAGGGCGTTTTTTTTTTTTTTTCCCCAGCCCCATACGAGGTCTGAAGCCCTCAGTCTGCCAAGCCAGTGAGGTTTTATATTAATTTTTATAGGTTCCAATTGAAGCAAAAATATTTGATTTAGGAATCATTTGCATGACTCAGAAGAGGAGCTCCAGATGATCTTTTTTCCTTTTAAAAGAGTTCAGGTAGAGCGGCGTAACCTCAGCCTAATGTCTGCTGCAGAGAGAGTCGTGTTCTGTTTAATTTCACTGGCTGTGAAGGTGGCAAATGTGAATTTATGGCAGGTTTGAGACAGGAAAAACAAACGTTGAGAATGCATGTCTTCCCCCCCCACACACCCCTTAGATCTGGTTCTCCTTAATTCTGCAATGCTGTTAATCTCTGGGTTTTGTAGCTGAGCGATTAAGAAACCCGTTTGTTAGTATTTATCAGCTGTTTGCCGTGTGCCAGGCCCAGTGCTGAGTACGGAGCGCCGGAGAGGTGGGGACCTGGCCGGTGGGGGGCTCCCAGGGGAGGGGACCGATGATGTCAGGGAGGAGCCGGGTGTGGGTGCCGGGAGGGGGTGGGCGAAAGGCAGGTGGGCAGCACGCGGCAGGCCTATAGGAGGACCATCCGCCTTTCTGGCCGTGCTGCAGCCAAGCCTCAGCTGGAGAACTGGCCGTGAGGACACCCACCTTATGCTCAGCCCTCTACAGCCAATAGACGCAGCGGTAAACCTTGTCCCGCCTACAGGTCCCGTGAGAGAAACCTAAAAATATTAACAGTGATGCTAATGAGAAGTCCCAGAGCCTTGGTGTGGATTCTGTTCATTACCTTGAGGCCAAGGGGGTACCTCCCATGTGTTAGATGTCAGGCTGGGGACCCGGGATCCAGCATAGAGCCCCACCCCTCCTGCCTTCTGCCTCCCCACAGAGGCGGGGGTCCAGATATTGAATAAAGGCTGCACAGCGGGGGGGGCGGAGACCAAGGGATGCCCAGGCTGGAGGGAGCAGAAGGGAGTCCTAGCAGAGCCACAGACATGGAGCCCACCAGTCTCTCCCCAAATCTTTCTCTGTTTCAAGATAGTCTTGCTTCCCTCAGAGAAAGGCACTGATCTGTCCCCTTAACACATGGTGTTTCAGAGGGTAAGCAAGGGTCGTAGTCCTGGCCTGAAGCAATCACTTGTAGCTGTGACACTGAACTTGTGGGGTGTGTTCACGCGGACAGTCCAACAGATCCACAAAGGCCAGCAAGAGGATGGACGCGCTGAGCTCCCCCCGCCTCTCTGGTGTGCATGTGTGCTCTACAGGCCGTGAGCCTTCAGCCCGGCCCCCAGAGCCCCCAGACCCCCAGGGCCCCCGGGGCCAGGCTGGTTCCTGTGAGCAGACCCCAGAGGCTGAGGTGGCAGCACGAGGAAGGAACCTGGTCTGCATTGACATGCAGTCCAGTTAGACGACCTGCAAGGGCTCAGCTGAGTTCAGGGTAACTGCACAGCTCTCAGCTGCTGCGGCCTCAGTCCAGAACATGGGCTTCCAGAGAGCACAGGCTCAGGCCTGCACCCTCTCAGCCTCTGTATGAAGGGAGGTGGTGAGCCCCCCATCAGAGGAGGTATGCAAGTCCAGGGATGGAGACAGAAGGTCCCTGAAAGCACACTGTGCAGGGGAAGGAAGCCCAACTTAGACCTCAGAACGTGATGCTAGTTTTCCTTCCCTACATCTTTATAATGATGTTGATGATCCATGGAGTGGCTAAGAATCTGACCTTAGGCATTGGGTTCTTTGACTACTTTGATTTACTTAATTGTACTCTCATCCTAACCTGTGAGGCCAGGACTGCTGGGTGAGGCCCCTCTCTGAACCTTGGCGTTTTGAGACAGACCTGTGATCTGTGAAGTGAGGCAGAGGCTTCACAGGTGGTGACTGGTGGTGCCATGGGCCGTTCTGCTGAGGGGCTGCCAGGGCATCGGTGCTCCCATTCCTGGGCCAGAGCAGCGAGTGCAGGGGGCGGCAGGAGCCAGCGGGGGTGGCTGGTACTTTACCTGGGTCAGAAGAGGTCCCGTGTGCCAGCGGGAGAACACGGCAACCCCGGGCGCAGAGCGAGGCTCAGAGACATGAAGCATCTTTGTCCAAAGTTGTGCAGCCAGTGAGAGCAGATGGGGTTTAAACACAGTTCTGTCGACTTGAAGGTCCAGCTGATAACCAGTCCTCAATACCACATAGAAGTTCTTTACTGATTTCTTTGGCCTCTCAAGCTCAGAGGACATTCAGATTTCATTCCAGTTTGAACACAATCAGAAGTAAAAGCATCCTCTTCTAACTGCATTGTCTTAAGTAAGAGCAGCTCAGGTAGTGAGCACAGCGTCACTGGAGGGAAGCAAGCAAGCAGCCACCGTGCCTCTGGCCCCCACAGGCCCCAGGGCCTATCCTACTGATGACTGTCTCTGTTCTCTCCAGGTTGGGGCCCGGCCTCCTGTCACCCATGGTCAGCCCACTGAAGGGGCTCGGGCCACCACCACTGCCACCGTCCTCTCAGAGCCATTCCCCCGGGGGCCAGCCCTTCCCCACACTCCCCGGCAAGCCACCCTACCCGCCCTTCCAGAGCCCGCCCCCCGCACCTCTGCCCAGTCCACAAGGTGAGCTCAGGGCGGGGGCGGGGTGGTGCCCTCCACACATACCCGCCTACTCCTGCTGGGGTGCCCAGAGCAGAGGGAGGTGGGTGGGGACTCGGAATCGCCAGGGAGCACTGAGCCAGGAGCCAGGTGACCCAGCACGCCTAGTGGGGGAGGGCACTTCCCGGGGGAGATTCCGTGCGGGGTGTGGAAGGGCTCTCCCAGCAGAGGGAACAGCGCTGGCAGCTGGCGGGGGCGCCTGGAGGAAGGCGAGCCAGCAGCACCTCCGGGGGGACGGGCCCCCCGCCGTCCCTACCTCGAGCAGCACGTCGGCCACGAATGCCTGCAGGCAGGTGGGCCGCGTGAGGCCGCTCTTCCCTGCGCCGCCCAGTGCCAGGCAGAGCCGGGGAAGGGGCCCAGGGTCCCCCCCCACACGTTGACGCGGCCCGGCCGCCCCTCCTGCAGGGCACCAGGGCACCTTCCACTCCGTCCAGAACCGCTTCCCCTATGGCGACTGCTACCGGACAGCCGAGCCGGCGGCGGGTGGGGACGGCCTGGCCGGGGAGGCCCACGGGTTCAACCCCCTGCGGCCCAACGGCTACCACAGCCTCGGTGTGCCTCTACCTGCCACAGGTAAGCCCCAACTGCATGCCGCCCTTCCCTGACCCCCTGCCGAGGCCCACCCCTACCCCCGGAGCCTTGGGACAGCCGGGGAGGTGGAGGCCTCCCTGCTTCACAGGAGGGGAAATGAGGCTCACCGAGGTCCCGGGCCCCCACAAAACTGGGATTTGCATCCTGCCTGCCTCATTGTCACATGGCCGATATGTGCCCGCCCTCTGGTGGGTCCCGAACACAGAGAAGAATCCGACTGGGAGCTTGTCAGTTGATGTTTCCCTTTAAATATTTATTGAGCACCTACTGTGTGCCAGGCTCGGCTGCAGACGCTGGGGCCACAGCAGGGAAAGCGACAGAGCTGACCTCTGTCTACAGATCCGGGAACCGGGGCCAGAGTGGTCAGACTGGGAAAGGACGGAGCCTGTGGGTCGTGCCTGTTCTTGGGCCATGTCCGTGTCCCCCAAGGGTCCCCGGTGAAGCCCCCACTGCGAGGGAGGCGGCCAGTGGAGCGGAGGGTGGCCCACAGCCCTGGGTGGGATCGGGCTTGGAGCAGCAGGCGGTGCCCGTCGGAGTAGGGGTGCCACATGGGTGCAGCCAGACCCTGGACCCTCGGCGAGCTCCTAAGCCAAGCCCCCCACCTCCCACATCAGCCTCCAGGCCTGCGTCCAGCTAGGGCCAAAGGGCCTGGGCAGCATGGGGGCCACAGACAGAGGGGAGCCTGACCCTGTCCCAGAGGCCTCTGGGGTGGCCGTGGCAGCGTGTGCTGCGGGGGTAGAGGGCTGGGGACGTAGGGACAGTGACAAGGCCATTGACAGGCACACCAAAACCTGCATGTCTGTCCACCTGTGGATCCGTGTGTTCTGTTCACACACGGCTGTCCCATCTTTCTTCACACCCTGCAGTACACGTCTGTGTGTGCCTGTGCACGGAATAGGGCCAGCACGGGTGGGATCCAAGCAGGGAGAGCCCCCGTATTTGAGGAGCTCACAGGGCACATGTGCCCAGGTCTGCCCACGTGTGTGTGCATCACGCCTGTGCGATGTTCATGCCCCATCAGTGTGCACCCACATGTTCCCTGTCCCCTATTCCCATCTGTACACACATTGTGCTACCCTGAGCCCATCCCCCGACCCCCGTCTGTGTGCACAGACTGTGTTCAAGCACTGCATAAGGACATCTGTGGATGGACACATGTCACATACATGTGTCACAGGCAGATGGGGACCCAATCCCAGGGTGTGTGTGGGTGTGTGTGCCCCATGTTTGCACACATACGGGTTGGTATGTGCCGAGGCACTGGCCACCGTTCCCAGCACTGCCAGGTCTCACGCCCTCATCCTCCCTCTGCTCTGTCCAGCCCATGGCAGGACTTCTTGGTGGAGCAGCAGAAATAACTAACTCCGAGGGGCCAGAGTCAGCTTCCCTGCCTGTGCACCCCTTCTCCCCTGCTACCTGCTATCCCAGGTGGATCTGGGTTCGAATCCCAGTTATCCCCCGATGAGCAGGTGACCTTGGACAAGTGTCTTGGCCTGTGTGAGCCGGTCTTCTCAGCTGTAAAACGGGGTGATGACTCCTGCTTCTCGGAATTGCTGAGAAGCTTACGTGAGAGGCTTCGAGAGCCCTGAGAGCCCAGGGAGTGCTGCTCTGTTTGGGGTTTCCTGTGTGTGGTCAGGTGAAGGAATGTGAAGGGGTGGGCAGGGGCTGGGTTCCCTCTGCCCCCACGAGGAGGAACCGTGCTCACCCACCCCTCGCTTCCCCACACTCTGCCCTGCCATCCGGCCCTGGCTGACAGGCTGCCCCGAGCCCGCCAGCTGTCTCCCACTGCCCTGGGGCCCTTGTGAGGGCCTGGCGCATCTCCCCACTGCCAGCTCCCCTGTCTGAGAGCAGGGGCTCAGAGCGGCCCTGCTGACCAGCGACCCTGGGCAGGATGCTGCGGCCGGGGGGCTGGGAAAAGATGATGAAGCCTAGCCCCTGCGTCCTACAGCCAGGACCTTGTTCCCCACTGTACCCACAGGCTACGAGGCCCTGGCCGATGCCCCGTGCCCCACGGCGCTGCCACCACAGCCATCCGAAGACATTGCGTCCAGTGGCCCCGAGGACTGCAGCTTCTTCCCCAACGGGGCCTTTGACCACTGCCTGAGTCACATCCCGTCCATCTACACGGACACCTGAAGGAAGGCCTGCCGGCACCTGCCCGCCCTGCACCACAGACACTACCTTGCCCACTAGCCACCCGCTTCCACCCTCCGTGCACCCAGCCTGAGCAACCAGGCCAAAGCTCCCCACAAACTCAGGGCACCAGGTCTGCAGCGGCTGCCCTGTGCTGGCCGGGAAGGATCGCCCAAGCCCGAGCTGGGTGCTCTGAGGTGCCTGCAGGATCCGTGACCTGCGACATTCTCTTGACTGTGTTTTCCTTTCCTCGCCCCAATGGTTTTGAAATCACAGACCTCGTGTATATAACATGTACAGAACTTGTTTTCCATTCCCCTTCCAGTTTTATATTTTGGGTTTTACAAGAAAAACATTAAAAACTGGAAACAAGACGGGGGCCTGGTTCCGCCTATGAGTCAGCGTCGAGGCCGAGACCAGCAGCTCAGTGGAGGGGTGTGTCATGGAGCCGGGGGTGGGGGGGTGGGGGAGGGCTGGGAGGCCTGCACCACGTGCCGGTCCCAGGGCCACACCTCAATGCAGGTGAGCAGACCAAGGCTAGGTCTCAAATTGGGACCCAGATCACCTGGCCTAGACTTGCTGTCTGCACTGACTTCTCAGCTGGTGGAAGAACACGCTTCCATCCGGCGCTGGCTTCGGGTCAACAGGGAAGGCCGTGGGAGGGAGGCAGGCCTTCCAGACACTGGAGCCCAAGCGGCCTCCTGATGGCGGGGCCCAGGCTCTGAGGGCATCCCTGGGACGCACATCCCCACCCCACAGCCCAGGCAGGCTGGGAGAGGGGGAGGAAGCCAGTTCTGAAGGTGTGGAGCCCCACTGGGGGTTCCATCCTGCCCTGCCTGTCTCCCTCCCCATCACCCAGGCCTGTGCTGATGGCCTGGACAGGGTCCCACATCTCACTGTGTCACCCTGAAGGTCACTGGGTAAAAAGTCCTCCAGGAAAACTTCTGCCTCAGCTCTGCTGCAGAAAAATGAAGCAAGGGAAGTCTTTTTACTGCAAACCTGCTGTGTGCCGGGCCCTCCTCCTCGGGCCGCTCTGTGGAGGAGCTTCCTGCCCCTGTTTAGGACAGGTGGAGCCGTCAGGATTCAAACCCAGCTCAAAGGAACACCTCTTTGTCCCACATGGCTTGGGGCGGGTAGGCAAGGCAAGATGGAAAGATCCAGTCGATCCCTTCTCTCTTTTTTTTTTTTTTAAAGATTTATTTATTTATTTTGGAGACAGAGAGCGGGGTGGGGGAGGGGCAGAGCAAGACTCTCCAGCAGGTTCTACACCGAGCGCAGAGCCTAACACGGGGCTCAACCCCACAACCCCGAGATCACAACCTGAGCTGAAACCAAGAGCGAGACGCTTAACCAACCACACCACCAGGCACCCCCATTCCTTCTTTATGGAGAAGAAAACAGGTTCAGAGAAGCCTCCAGCCAAGTGATGGAAGAACCAAGACTGCCACTTGTGTAGGTGTCCCGTCTGTCCCTTCAAGGGGAAGCCGTGAGTGCTGCTCTGTGTCCAGGGCCGACCTGCAGGGCCTGTGTTGGGGCTCCCTGCCCTCTGGCCCCAGCCACTGAGGAGCCCAGTGTGGGAGGAGGGGGCAGAGCAAGAGCTCTCTGTGGGTGGGCGCTGTCCTCACTCAAGACCCCGGCTCCAGCCACATGGCCGTCCACACTGCAGGTCACGGCAGCGGCCCCCCTCCCCTGTCTTCAGGCACAGGCTGGGGACTGGAAGTGCTCCCACCCTTAGGAAAGTCAGGGCACTGTACCATCCCTTGTTTGCCTGCCACCAGGACCCACCCGACAGTTTCCCCATGTTACAGATGCTGAGATCGCGGGGCCCGGAAGGGAAGTCACCTGCCCACATGGCACAGCCGGCAGGTGGCAGGGCAGGGACTCAAACCTGGGGGTCGGGCTACAGAGCACGCACTGTCATTGGCTGTGCTTCCAGCCCTGGAGGACTGGGGGCAACCGGGCTCCCACCTCCTGCCCCCCGAGCAGGCCCAGGCCAGGCCCCTGGCGGGGACATTGTGGCCTGATGTTGCACCGCACGTGGGCATCTGGGATGAGGACCCGGGGCTCCTGACGGCCAGGCGCCCCAGCCCCCTAGTCCCATCCTCCCCCAGCTTTCTGGAACTAATTAGGTCAGAGGCGCAGGGGAATCGGTACTGCCCATCCCTGTAAGCACGTCATCCACTCCAGATAAGCAGAGTTAAGCTGCACAATGAGCACATATTTCTGTTAATGAAGGGCTGAGCCTCGAGCAGGACACACAGGGAGCTGCCAGTTGGATCCCATTTACTTTCTGAGCGAGGGAGACGGGAGGGCAAAGCCGAAGAGAAACAAAGGAGGAAGAAAAGACGAACAAGTGAGCGGGAGACGAAGGCGAAGGCGGCACCGTGGGGACTCAGTCCCAGAGGCTTCGTCCTGCCCCTGAGCTGTGACTGTGACTCTCCCGTCCCTGCACGCGAGGCCTTCCCGCCCGCACGCCCCAGGCCCCAGCCCAGTGCAGTGGGCATAGCAGAGGGCGGCCCGGCAGGACCCGCCGAGACACTGGGCCCAGCTCCCTTCCCGGCCACTCTTGCGTTGTCCCTGGTGTGGAAAACCCTGAGAACCGCGGCCCCTCCCGAGCCCTGGCCATGTGCTGGGAGCGTGCTGCCGTCGCACGGCGGGGTGGTGACCAGCCACCCTCGCACAGGCCTTCGGGTCAGGGGCCCGGTCAGCATCTCTTACCTGGGGAGGCCCTGGGGTGTGGACCCTGTGTGGGGCCCTGCAGGGTCTCTAGGGCAGGGGCCTCAGTCTGCCAAGAACCCCCCCCCAGCGAGGGGGACCGAGGGGACAGGCCTATGCCCGGGGCTGCCGGTGACCGCACAGTCCCTCCAGCCCAGCCCTTCCGGGCGGCCCCTGCAGCCCTGCCCTTTGTCCAGCTCGGGCGGAGACTGGCCCACCTCCCACCCTGCCTTGTGCCTCTCTGTCGGGGCCCTCTGTCTCCTGTCCCCTGTCCCCCTGTCCTTCTTTCATCTCTTCCTGGCCCTCTGTCTCCCATCTTCTGTCCCTTGTCCTCCATCCCCCTGTATTCCATCCCCCTTTCCCCTGTCCTCTGTCCCCCTGTCCCCCTATCCTCCATCCCCCTTTCCCCTGTCCTCTGTCCCCCTGTCCCCTGTCCTTTCATTTCTTCTTGGCCCTCTGTCTCCTGTCCTCCATCCCCCTGTCCCCCATCTTCCATTGTTCCCTGGCCCTGTCTGCTTTCCCTCACTGCCCTCCTGGCCCCCCAGCAGTCCTCTGCCCCTCCACCCACCCTCTCTGTCTCCCTGTCTCTGCAGAGCCCTTTGTTACCCCATTTCTCTCCTTCCCCTCTTCCTCACTCCTTGTGTCTCATTTTTTCCTCATGTCTTTCCCTCAGTCTCTTTAAACTGCGGGTCTCTCCTCTGTGCCCTGTTCTCCTTGCCTCACCCCCTCTTCGCTGACTCCCTCACTGCATAGGGCCCTAGTGACGGGGGGTGGAGAGGAGACCATAACGGGGATCCCAGAGGGGTGACGGTGGGACTGGGCCTTGGGGCAGGGGCCTATGGCTACTCGACTCCACCCTCAGCCACCTGCCAGGGTCTCTGGGGAGAGTGGGTACCCTTCATGGGCACGGGGAGTCCCCATCCCTGGATCGGCCTGGACTCCCTCTGACTCCAGATTCTCTGGTACTGCTGGCCCCTGGGGTCCCCCAGGATCCAGACCATGAGAACAAGAGGCCCACGGAGACCATGGGCTCCGCCCCCCTGCCTCCAGGGATGGAGAAACCCCGGGGACATGGAGAGTGGGGCACCAGGCAAGGGGAAGCCAGGGGTGCCAGGCCCACATTATCCCCCAGGACCCCCTGCCCCCAGTGTTGTGCAGGGAGCTGGAACCTCAGGAAGCAGGTCTGCTCCCCCTCTCAGTGCTGACTGCCCAGCACCCCCGCCCCCCACACACACGCAGCGGGCGCCCGGGGCCTGAGAGCCGGGGTGTGGGAAGCAGGGCCCGTCGCCGGGCAGATCAGGGCCACGGCAGGCGATGCTCGGCTCCCGCCCGTCCTGCCCTCCCTTTCCAGAAGAGAAGACCCGTCCCGGAAGTGGGACGCAGCCAAGCCTCCGGAGCAGGTCAGTGACCGCGGTGGCCGGGCCTCAGGGTCCCAGCGGGCACTCTGCCCGCCACATCCCGTCAGTGCCCCGAGCACCTGCGTGTCCCCTGCCCACGGCTCTAATAGAACCACGCGTCAGGCCCCCGCCAGGCACATGTGACCAGCCCATCCTGCGTCCGCGGCCGAGGGCAGAGCTGGCATTCTGGAGCAGGGCTGTGGCCACAGCCCCGGGCACCACCCCTCCCCGCCCCCGCGGAGCGCCCCTTCTCCGCCGTCCACAGGGAACCGTAAGGCTTTTACGAGTCCCAGTTTATGTACTCGCCTGGCGTCAGGCCTGCCCGGGGCTTAGAGGTTCCTAAGCGATGATGTCTCTGGAGGGAAACGCAGACGGGACATGAACCAGGAAGGAAAGGCTGCCACAGCGGAGCCAAAACGCTTTGGTTTGTTTCCAGGGGCCCCCGGGCCTCGGTGCCCCAGACCCTGCAGAAGGCCCGTCAAGGGGCCGGTGAGGAGTCGGGCCTCCAAGGAGCCGCTGACTGGGCCTCCCCACCAAGGAGCTGTGCCCTGTGTCTGCAGGACGGTGGGGCTCCTGGGCTCCCACAAGGCCAGGAGCATGGGCCACGGTGTTGGGTTTGGTCGGAGCAAGGGGAGGCAGCCAGGTTTCAGTGGGGACATTGGGTTGTGGAGGGGATGGACACAGGCTTTGCCTCCCGTTGAAAATGTTGGAGCCGGAATACAGGCCCACTGTACCGTTCTCTGGGGCTGCTTGTAGGATTCTCTGTACTTTATGGTACGTTTGACATTTTCCAAAAAAAAAGACTGACCTAGGCCCAGAGTGGCCAGACTGGGATTACCTTGCTCACCTGGCAGCCTCGTTGGGTATAAAGGAGGCAGATTCAGACACAGCCCTGGAGGAGGGTCTGAGGCTTCACCATTACTGTGGGACTGTTGGGTCAGAGCAGGAGCCACGCTGGAGACCTTGTGTCCCCAGGACCCAGCACAGGGCCTGACACACCGTTGGCTCTTCAGATGATCTTGCCAGTGACAGATAAATGTCCGTGCAGAACAAGGGCCAGGACACCTCACACCTGAGGGTGGTGCAGGTGCTGGAGGTATGCCTCAGAGTACAGGAGACTCGGGGGGACTTGGAGCATGATCCCACAGCTCTGCAGAGTGCCCTGGAGACAGGATGCTGACTATAGTGGGAGACCCCCAGGCAGGCTGGGGCCCCAGAGGGTGGGGTTGGAGGCAAATCTCAGATTTCTAAATGTAGAAACCATCTAAAGCAGAATGGACTGCTCTGGGGATGAAGTGAGCTCCCCGTCCCAAGGTGTATGCAAGCAAAGGTGGGCAGGCAGCCATGAACCGTCCTGTCCCTGGGTCAAGGGCCGGACTGCACAACTTTCAGAGGCTTCTCGGGCCCAACCTGAGACGGCAGCTGTCTCCTGCCTGCCCAGTCGGTAGCGGGGGCCGCCACCCCAGCATCATGCCTGAGGCTGGCTTTGGGGCAGTGTGTGTCCAGGTGATCAACTGCGCAGCCACAGGGAAAGCAGGGGGCCGAGGCTGGGGTTACCGCCTAAATATTTTCCCAGAGGTTCGCGGGGGGCTGACCTGACATTCGGGCAGCCCGGGCGGGCGGGAATGCTGCTCTCGTGTTTCCCTCCACTAGGAGCCCGCGGGTGAAGACACCACACCTTGTCTGGAGGCTGCGACGAGAGAGCCGTGCTGGCCCGGGGCTGCGAGCTGGGGCCGCGAGTTCCGCCGGCCTTGGAATCTGGAAGGCGGCCAGGCCACAGGCGGGACAGCACCTCGCCAGCATCTCCCCTCCCAGATGGGGAAACCGAGGCTCAAAAGTTCAGACTGGCCCCCCGGGGGGGAGCACAGAGGGATGGTGGGGATTTACGGGAGAAGAGGTTAGGTGGCAGAGAGGGGCAGGCCATGGCCGGGACAGCTCCGTCGCCCCGTGGGCCAGATGCGCGGCCGACAGCCGACCGTCCTCTCCCCCCTGGAGCACACGTTGGCATCACCCGCGAGTTTCCACCTCCTCACACGGACCCCACCTCTGAGCAGCGGGGTGGCTCTCCGAGGGAAGGCAGGGCTCCTGCGCGTGGAAGTGTCCCCACGGGGCTCGGGTGCACGCAGGGAGGGCGGGACACTGGCCCAGAGGCCCCACTAATGCCCCCCTGATGTTGGGCGGGGCGCTCTTGAACCTTCCCGGCCCTGCAGGCCACGGCCTGCCATCAGCCCCGGTTTGCAGATGAGAAGGCTGATGGCCCAGGAGGTGAAGTAAACCACCCAGCCAGGCTCCGGGCTCCTGTCCTCCTGCCTGCGAAGCCCCCGCCCCTGGCCAACCTCTGCGGCACTTTGCAATCCCCAATGTGCTGGGGCGCCTTGTGATGCGTTCCCGGGATTGGGAGTTCATCCCAGTGACCACCTGGGGGACCAAGGGCTGGGGGGGAACCAGAGACCTGCTTCATGAGGGGCTGTTCTGATTGACTGGGGACATGTGGCAACTTGGTGGTGGTGTTTCCACCCACGTTTGGCACTTTGCCCTCACATCAGATTTCCTCTATGTCAGTCTCGCCTCTACCATCAGGCAGTGAGCAACCTGAGGTGGCACTGGGAGGGGGGACTAGAGCCTGAGCCCCCAGAAAAGCAGTCCAGGGGTTTCTCCTGCCAGGAAGCAAAGAAGGAGTGGAGGACAGCCCCAGAGTGCATGCACTGAGTCCTGCACGAGGCCGTCTGCCAGGCCAAGCAAGGCGCTGCGTGTTGTGCCACCGTCTCCACGGAGCCTGGCTTTGCTAGGTGGTTCCACCCCAAAGAGGCCTGGAATATGAAGGGCACACGCCACTCTTTTTACTGATGGAGAAACTGAGGTTCAGGAAACTTGTGGCTCTCAAAAGATGGGGAGGGCGGGATCCCTGGGTGGCGCAGCGGTTTGGAGCCTGCCTTTGGCCCAGGGTGCGATCCTGGAGATCCGGGATCGAATCCCACGTCAGGCTCCCGGTGCATGGAGCCTGCTTCTCCCTCTGCCTGTGTCTCTGCCTCTCTCTCTCTCACTGTGTGCCTATCATGAATAAATAAAAATTAAAAAAAAAAAAAAAGATTGGGAGGGTTAGGATGTTGGCAGCAGGGGCTCTGGTGTCTCCTGAAACGTTCTAAATGGGGCTGGAGGCAGGTCACCTTATTGAGTCTGGGTTTCTATTCTGCGAGGTGGGACGACAGCCCTCCCCCAGCCTGCAGATTAGATGGGGCTACACTATCACATAGTAGGTGCTCAAGAAATAGAGCCATGTTGCCTCCATTTGAGGACTGCCTATTAGATGCCCCAAGTAGTCTGTCCAAAACTCTAAACCAACCTTCATGTTGCAAGTGGGGACACTGAGACCCAGAAGGATGTTCTGATTGACTAGGGACATGTGGCAATTTGGCGGTGGATCTGATCTCAGGATTCCCAAGACTCACATACCCCCAGGCTGTCTTGGGCAGGGGCCTCCCTGGTCAGAAGACCCTGGCCTGTCTACTCTGGGTTTGTGACTTTGACTCAAATCCTGGCTCTACAGCCTTGGACAAGCTGTCTCTGGGCCTCCACGCCCTCACCTGAGAAATGGGAAACCACGGTCACACATAAGGTATATACTGAGGAGCAGGTAAGAAACCAGATGCGGCCCCAGCACTGGGCGACCGTGGAGAGCCACGGTGTTGGGGGAGGGGAGGCAGCCACCACCTATCAATACAGCAGTTGAGTAATTCATTATACCTTACTTTGTTCTAAAAAGAATTTGAGGCTGCTCCAAGAATTCTTATATCTGCCTGATGAGATAGGTTTCTGGAAATGTGTTTCAGGGCCCAGCACCCAGAAGTGTCCCCAACATGACCTCCCTTCTCATAGCTTGCAAATTTCTGCCTTCTCCCTCACCTTAATTTAATGTTCTCTTGAAACAGACTTTCTTTTTGATGGCTATTGGACATATACCCAGGGATGGGCACTGCTCTTAACATCTCCCTGCATAGGTTGATAATTTGGGAGAGAAAACTCTGCCATTGCAGGAACAAATAGAACGTGACCCTGCCAACTGATAGGCCTGACTGTCTTAAAAGCAAAGCCATGGCTCAGCGATTTGGCGCCTGCCTTTGGCCCAGGGCGTGATCCTGGAGTCCCGGGGTCAAGTCCCACGTTGGGCTCCCGGCGTGGCGCCTGCTTCTCCCTCTGCCTGTGTCTCTGCCTCTCTCTCTCTCTCTCTCTCTCTATCATGAATAAATAAATAAATAAATAAATAAATAAATAAATAAATAAATAGAATCTTTAAAAAAAAAAAAAAGCAAAGCCATCACTCGAGGGTCAAGACATCCTCTATGGTCCATGCCCCAATGTCCAGGACTTGCTCATTACGCATTACGGTAGTTTATTATTCCTGTGTTCCAGCCACCTGACATATGTTAACTCATTCTATCTTGAAACAATCTAGAGAGAAGGAAAGAGGAAATCTAGGCTCAGAGCACCAGAGAAGTCTACTGGACCCTGAGGTCCCACCTCTTTTTTACTAGAACATACTGAATCTCTGAATCCTACCTCCTCCAAACTAACCTTCATTATTTTGTTCAGTTCTATAGCTACCACCAGCAGAGTAGAGTGATTCCTCAACAATCCACTTTGATGGACTTGATCCTATAGATGGATCAAATGGAACCTGGTCAGAGGTTCTAGCCAGGGTTATTAGGTGAAAAAATCCATCAAATCAAGGGGTGTGTAAGGGCTCAGGATGGGCTCCTAGGGTCACAGGCTCAAAGCCAGGAGACAGAGAGGAGGGGTGCCCACCAGGTCACTCAGCAAGTGGGGGAGGGGCAGAAGCTGGACTCACAGGTCTCCAGACACCTTGCCAGGGCTCTAGGACTCCCACAGCCCCACCAAGCTGGTCAACCTTTCCATCACCATTTTCTTGGGGTGTCTGAGCTCCCAGTGACAGGGAGTTAGTTGATCAAGGTCAACTTCCTCCCACACAACAAAGCATCAGTATGTCACACAGCATGGATGCCAACTGGTTGGCTGGCCACTGCCACATAGCTGTTGCCCTCGGACACCCCCCGCCAGGTGATGACCCCAAGTCTCAAGGCTGAAGCCTGTCCAGTGGGTCTATCTGTCAATAAGATCTGGAGTTTCACCCAGGCCATCTCAGAAAGGCCAATTCCCATTTCACAGATAGGGAAAGGGAGCTGCCTCTGAGTGTAGAACCCAGGCCAGGACACTTCTGTCACAAGTCCTTTTCCTGAAGAGATCCAGCCCAGAGAGACTTTAAACTCAGCTGTTTCTCATTTTCCTCTTGAGTCCTTGGCCCATGCTGATCAATTCATCAAACTGTCTCCACGTCTTCTCTGAGCTGGGCACAGGAAAGTGAGATTCCTCAGTCTGGTCCTAGCCTTGGACGGCCTCACAGTCCAGGGGAGAAGACAGGCTCATAAACAGCCTCCATTAGAGCTCTTGTCACATTGTGCGAACCAAATGCTATGCTCACGCACCCCCACTGATGAGATGCTTACTACCAACGAGGCAGACTCTTTTATCTTTGTTCGGCTCTGACTGTGAGGAAATCTTTCCCTCAATATTTTGGGTATGTTATATAGTGCAATAAGGCAGTATATGTGGTCTGAAAACAATTTTCTAAAAATATATACACGTCTAGAAGAAAGTTTAGAAGAATGTATTTCCAAAGGTTAAGAGTGGTTTATCTTTGGAAGATGGGGTTGATGGTGACATTTATTGCTGCTTCATGCTTATTCCTACTTTCCAAATATACTCTAGCTTTTTTCAGCCTTAGTTTCCTAAGCTATAAAATAAGGACAAATTTTTTCCTTACTGGCAGTAATGTAAATGGGACATCTGAAAGTGCTAGATGTATAGTAAGCATTTAATAAATAACACAATATCAGTACTAGCTGCAGAATGCCAGAACCCAAAAAGGTCTAAAGAAAATCTTAGCAGCTCTAAGTCCCAATTCTCTCATTTTAAAGGTAGGGACACTGAGGCTTGGAACTGTTGCCTAGGGGAGAAAGAAAAGGGGAGAGTGACCATTTGACAGAGCCCGAGACATGCCTCTTGCTTTCCTTGCCTGGGATCCAGAAGGAGCCTGGGGGAGAAGTTATTGTTCTAATATTTTTTTTAAGTCTGTCCAAAAATAATTTTAAAACAAAACAAAAAAAGGTGGAGAAGGTAGAGGTACTAGAGGTGGAGGGGTATATGTGATAAAAGAATCAAAAAAAAAAAGAATCAATCCATCAAGAAGATAAAACAATTATATACATATATGCGCTGAAGAGCAGAGCCTGAAATACATGAAGCAAACACTGAGATTTGAAAAGGGATACAGACACTTCAACAATAGTTGGAGGCTTTAATACCTCACTTTTAATAACGTATAGAAGGCAGAAGCTCAGCAAGGAAATAGAAGAGCTGAACAATACTATAAACCAGTAGACCTAAGTGACATCTATAGGATACTAGAGGTTCTAGCCAGGGTTATTAGGTGAAGAAATAAAAGGAATCCAGTTTAGAAAAGAAGTAAAACCATCTCTATTTGCAGATGACATGATTTTGTATGTACAAAATCCTAAGGAATCCACAATAAAACTACTAGAGCTATAAATGAGTACACAAAAGTGAATTGAATTTCTATGCATTTGAAATAAATAATCCAAAAATGAGATTAAGAGAAAAAGTCCATTTCCCATAGCATTAAAAAGAGTAAACTACTTAGTAACAAATTTAACAAAAGTACAAAACATATATTCTGAACTACAAAACATTGTAGAAAGAAATGAAAGAAGACCTAAACAAATGGAAAGACATCCTATGTTCATGAATCAGAAGACTTAATGTTGTTAAGATAACAATATTCTGCAAGTTGATCTACAGACTCAACACAGTCCCCATCAGAAGCCCACTTGGATTCTTTGCAGAGGTTGACAATCTGCTTGTAACACTGTATTATATTCAAGGAACCCAGAACAGTCAAAATACTCTTGAAAAATAAGAACAAATTTAGAGGACTCACACTTCCCAATTTCATAATTCACAACAGAACTATATAGTAATTGAAGCAATGTGGTACTGGCATAATGACAGATGTGCAGATCAATAAAATGAAATCGAGATTTCAGAGATAGAGCTTCACATTTATAGTTAATTGATTTTTGGCAAGGATGCCAGGACAATTAAATGGGGAAGGAACAGTCTTTTCAACAAATGATGCTGGGACAACTGGATATGCACATGCAAACGGGTGAAGTTGGACCCCTTTTTCACATCATATACAAAAATTAATTTAAAATGAACCAAAGACCCAAATGAAAGACTTAAGACTACAGAATTCTAAGAAAAAAATATAGAAGTAAATTTTCATGACCTTGGATTAGGCAATATTTTCTTAAATATGACAGGAAATGCACAGCAGCATTAACACAACAAAGACAAATTAAACACTAAAGCTATAAAATTTGTGCTTCAAAGGACACAAGAAAGTGAAAAGACAATCCATAGACTGGGAGAAAGTGCTTGCAAATCGTACATCTGGTAAGGGACTTGTATCTATAAGGAGCTGTCACAACTCAATAATAAAAAGAGAAACCCGATTTAAAAATGGGCAAAATATCTGAATCAACATTACTGCAAAGAAGATTTACAAATGGCCAAAAAGTGCATGAAAAGATGCTCACCATCATTAGCCTCTAGGGAAATGCAAATCTAAACCACAATGGGATACCACTTCCCACTCACTAGGATGGCTATCGTCAAAAAGTCAGACAATAACAAGTGTTGGTGAGGCCGTGGAGAACTCCACAAACCCTCACACATCGCAGGTGGGAATGCAGTAGTGCAGCTACTGGGGAAAACTCTGGTAGCTCCTTAAAAAGTGAAACATAGACTTAACATATGACCTAGTCATATGTTAGGTGGAATAAAAACCCAAGAGAAATTAAAACACATGTTTACACATGTTTACACAAAATCTTGCAAGTGAATGACCTCCAGCATGACTCATGATAGCCAAAATGTGGAAGCCACTCAAATGTTCATCATAAACAAAATGCGGTATGTCCATACAATGGAATATTATTTAGCAGTGAAAAGGTGAAGTATTCATATTGTCATGATACGGGTAAACCTTGAAAACACTATGCTAAGTGAAATAAAACCAGTAACCAAAGATCATGGGTTGTAGGATTTCATTTATACGCAATGTCTCAAACAGGCAGATGTATAGCAATAGAAAACAGATTCATGTTTGTCCAGGATGGGAACTCTAGAGAGATTGGGGAGTAACTGCTAAGGAGTATGGGGTTTCTCTTAGGGGTGATGAAAATGTAAAATTGATTGTAGTGATGGCTGCACAACTCGGTGAATATGCTAAAAACCGTTGAGTTGTACACTTTCAATGTGTGAATTGTATGGTATGTAAATTATACCTCAATGAAGCCATCATTTTTTTAAAAAGAGAGTGTCTGTGTGCTGGATTTCTTATAGACCTCTTAATGATGACAAAATACCTGCATTCTAATAAATGACCATCTTGGTGACAGCACCAAATGACTATTATTTTTCCCACCGGCACTGTGTTTCTCATCAGTATGAAACCCTGTCCCTTGCTTGGTCAGCTGTCTCACCTCCAAGATGGAGAACTAACAGGTTAGGCACCCATTATTTATAAAGAAACAACTCGGGACACCTGGGTGGCCCAGCGGTTAAGCCCAGGCAATTAATTTTAATCAATTGATTCTATTTTGAAGATTCACATGTGTTTCATGTATATAAAGGCAAGGAAAAGACAGTTCCAGATTCAAAAGCGATGTTCTGTACAATTCATATGGTGGGGTTGAGGGGGAAGGGGCCATAGAACCCACACCCGAACATATACAAAAATAACTGACATGGGGACCTCCATCAGCAAGGATGATGTAGCTCTACCCAGCCCCCAGGGCCAGGGGGGAGGCACATTCTAGAAAATGGCACTGTGGGAGCTAACCAGTGCGAGCCAAGGTGCTGGGGGGTGGGAAGGGGTGCCAGTCCGGAGGGGAGGAAGGCCTGCGAAGGGGACTTGAGACGGTTGGCGGCCGAGGGGCTCAGGAGCTTGTCCACCCTGGATCTCCAGGAACAGTCAGGGAGAAACCCTTGGAGGAGACTGAGACCACGCAGGCAGCAGAGCAGAAGCAAAAGAAACAAACAAGAGAACTGAAATGAAATCTCTGACAGAAATTGTGCAAGGTAGCATGAAGGAAATTTCTCAGAGAGCATGCAAAAAGCCCTAGAAATCAACAACAGGAAAAAAAAAAATAAGAAGGATTGAAGATCAACCCAGAGTCAATATCTGACTAAGTGTTCCAGGAAGAGATAAAAGAGAAAATGAAGGAGGGAAAGTTACCAAAGAAGCATGATAAGAAAAATTTCCAGAAAGGAAGGATGTGAGTCTCCAGCGTCTAGGAGCACACTGAGCACCCAGTACAGTTGATGAACACAAGCCCCTCACCAAGGCACATCATTTGAAAACTTCAGAAAACCAAGGATAAAGGAGGGAATCCTTAAAAGAGTGGAAGGAGGAGGAGAAAAAGAAACCCCCATACAAAGACAGGGAATCAGAACGTCAACGAATTTCCCAGAGCGACACTGGGAGATAGACAAGTGTGGAGCAAAAATCTAAAGCACTCTGAATGAAGACAATTTTCAACCTAGAATTCCATGCCCAGCTAAACTATAAACCAAGGGTGAGTGTAGAACAAAGATATTTTCAAGCAGGCCAGTTTTTTCAAAAAGTTACCGGAGACGGGGCGGTTACCTGGGTGGCTCAGTCAGTTAAGCATTTGCCTTCAGCTTGGGTCATGATCTCAGGGTCCTGGGATGGAGCCCCACATCGGCTCCCTGCTCAGCGGGGAGCCTGCTTCTCCCTCCACCTCTGCCTGCCGCTCCCCTGCCTGTGCTCTCTCTCTGTCAAATAAATAAAATCTTTTTTTTTTTAAGTTACTGGAGAATAAACTCCACTCAACTGAGAGAATAAGGCAAAGACAAAAAGACATGGGACCTTACAAAGAGGAGTTCCAGTGCAGGAGGCTGTCACAGTGAAGGCCAAGCTGACAGCAGTGCAGCAGGGCTCTGACATGTTCGGCCATGTGGATAATGGGGGGGAGAGGTGGTGTGTGTGGCTATCAGCAGGGTTAGGGAGGGGGACGCCTGGCTGGCTCAGTCACAGCCTGCGACTCTGGACCTCGGGGTCATGAATTCAAGCCCCACGTTGGATGTAGAGATTACTTAAATAAAATTTTAAGGAGGTGGTTTGGGAAGAATTAGCACTAGGAACATAGAAAACCAGATAAGCGAGAAAACAAGGTCATAATGAATTCCAGAAAACCGTAAAAGTAAGAGAAAAAAGTCCTCAGAGTACTGTGCTTGGAGGAACTGAGTACAGTTACGTAGTCATGATAACAGTAATCCAGAATAGCTGCTTAATGAAAACGTATGTGCCTCAACTACCGGGAGCCTGGGAAGAAGGACGTGTGCGAGCACCGGAGGAAAGAGCATCACTGCCCTCCCCAGGAAGCCAAGAGAAGTATCTCAGAGGGAGGCGTCAGGAATGAGCGGTTAACACACTGTTTAGAAGTTCTGAAAGGGAACAAGCAGAAATGGCTTCAGGATTTGAAGGGAGCTGCCTCTGGAAGGTGGTGCCGGGAGTGGGGCCGGTGAGAGGGACGATGCGGGGACTGGCGATTTTTGTTTGCAGCCCACAGTGTACTGTTTGGTTTCCCGAAACAGCGTGTTTGTATCACTTTGAGAAAAACAGAAACGGATGAGCAGTAGGCTTAATTAATGCCTCTTGGTAGGAGAAGACAATGAAGCTCAGAAGACACAGATTCTTGGGTGAGTATCTAGCACGGCCAGCTTAGGGTGGAGCTGGGTCCCCCAGGCAGCTCTGGGGGCCCGTGACTGGAAGTGACAGGCACAGGAAAGGAGAGGACTGGAACACGCTACCACACTGAGTCTGTGGAGGACTTGACCCTCCGATGCTGGAAGGATGGTTTGGAGAAAGCTCATTCCGTTTGTGTTATGGCTGCTGAAGCCAGTCGAGTTCAGAAGAAACGTATTTGCATTTATTTGATCCAAAAGCTTTACTTTCAAAGAGGGGAAAATATGGGACCAGGGGAAATTCTTCTCAATGACCGTGAATTCCCAGGCCACAGAGCAGAGGAGACAATTTCCATAATATTCCACCTTATTCTGTACACGTTCCCAAGCAGCCTTTGATGCTGCAGTTTAGAAAAGCAGCCCAGAGCCTCTTGCTCTAAAACAAATCAGCTGCTGGGAACCTGCCCTCCTCCCTGGCCTCTTCACCCCTTCCTCAACTGCCCACTTTTGCTGCTTCAGCTCCCACCACTCTCTCCCGGGCCCCCTCCCAGCCCACATTCCAGCGGGGGCAGCTCAACAATAAGGGATGGTGTTAGAGGTCCTGGGGGGGGCACTCACCCAGTTAGCAATGGGAGCCCCCAGGCTGGTGGAAGACTTTCATATCAATGGATGGTTGCAGGGACACCTGGGTGGCTCAGTGGTTGAGTGTCTGGTTGTGCTCCTGGGGTCCTGGGATGGAGTCCCACATCCGGGTCCCCACAAGGAACCTGCTTCTCCCTCTGCCTGTGTCTCTGCCTCTCTCTCTGTATGTGTCCATAAATAAATAAATAAATAAATAAATCTTAAAGGACGACTGCAGACCCGTGAGAGACCTCCAAGCTCCCCCATCCCTAGTGGAAAGTTCAAAGTCTCAGCAAGGCCCCAGGTCCCCCATATCAGAGCCTTGGGCCTCTTCCCGTCCTCCATTCCCTTCTCAATCTTTCAGTTCTGCCTCTTGCTCCCAGGCATTTGTTCATGCTGTTCCCTCTTGTCTGGAACACTGTTCCCTGAACTTCCCAAGTCATGGCACCTGGTCACATCTCAGGGGCCCAGTCTGCAGTAGGAAGGTGGCTCCCCACCTCTGCTGGGCGGGTACAGCTGGATAGGTAGTGGTTTCTTGATGGCGAGGGCGCTGGAGGGGAGGTGGGGGTCCCCGCACCGAGAGGGGGGCAGGGAGTGTCAGCGAATGAAAGAAGAAAGGAGCCTAAAGGTGGCTGCTGAGCTTGGCTGCGTCCAGCCCCAGAGCCCTCGGGAGACCTGACCCAGAGGCCCCCACAGGTGGGCGGGCCAAGCAAAGGGTCACAGCCACTTGGGAGGGGGAATCCAGGCAGTTGGGGGCTCTCTCCTTCCTTCACCCACCCAAGCGAGTAAGGCCCCACCGTAGACCAGGGGGAAACGGGCCCAGAGAGCCCCAGCAGGGCTGGCACGAAGCTCCTGGCAGACTGGGAGGGAACCAAGCGGGTCCTCTCAAGGACAGGAGAACCCCAAACCTCGGTAAACTGAAGAAAAGCGACAGAAACCGGACTAAATAAGCAGCCGGGAGCAAGGCCAGGAGCAGCTGCCGGGCTTGGGTCGTGGTGCCCCCTCCTGGCTGTTCCTTCAGAGGCCACACAGGCTGGTTCCTAATCAGACTGGTGGGGAGGGTCCACAGGCTGCAGGGGGCTGTCTCTGGGGGAGGAGCGCCAGGGACCTGGGTGCCCCCCTGCACTCACTATGAGACTTTGGACAAGCTCTTGAACACAACCAAGCCATTTAATGAGGAGGGGGTTTGGAGGTTTACTAATCTCCCCCCAACTCAGGCCTCGGAAAACATGGGGCCACCTAGAGACGCTGGGCAGTTGTGACATGTGCCCAGGAGCAGGCACAGGGGTGCTGGGGGGACACCATCCTGCACCGCTGGTCCTAGAGAGAGGGCTTCCAGAGTCAGGGAAACCAGAGAAGCCAGAGCCACCCCCCTGGCCCCCTACCCCAGCCCAGGTCCCAGAGTCCTCTGGTCACCTCTCCCCTCACTGCCTCCACTGTCCTCCTCCTTCCCTCCCCCCAACTCCCAGCTGCTCTTCCTGCCCCAGACCCCCAGCACCACTGGAGGGTTGCCAAGCCTGAGGGCGAATTGGAGTTCCCATCCCATCCTCAGGACCGCCCAGCCTTAGGGCCTGGGCCCCCTCTCCCGGCTCCACACCCCTCAACTCATGCAGTGCTCACACACCAGACACCCCCAGGGGCCAGCCCTGTGCAGGCGCCGGTGACAGGCTGTCCTGGATCTCACAGCAAGCCTTCTCCCATCCCCCTTCTCTCCTATCTCCCAGACTCCCTCCCCAGGCCTCCGCTCCTGCTCCCCCAGACCCACCATATGATGGTGACGACTGGCCACAGACCCACAACCTCCCCCTCCTCCACGCCCTGTCCCCTGCGCTCTCCAGCTACAGCCTTTCTTCGGCTCCTGTCTCATGGGCACTGAGAGATGCTCTCAGCTCATCTTCATACACGCACAGCCCCCCTGCCCTCACCAGCCACTTCCTATCTCCGTCCTCCCCTCAGAGCCTGAGTACTCACTCCTAAACCTCCTTGCCTCACATTTGCCCCTTCACCCCTTGTTGCTGAACCCAACAGACACTTTTTCTCCCACTCTCAGCCCATTCACCCAACAAGCTGGCCAGACTCGCCTCTCACCATGCTCTGCTCCTTTGGGTCTCTGGGCTTTTGCACCTGCTATTCTTCCACCTAGAACTCCCTTTCCTCCCTCCTTCACAAACTAACGCCTTCTCTTTCTTTGACAGTAAGCCTGAGTGTCGCTTCCTTTAGGAAGGCTTCTGTGATGTCCCAGGCTGGTTTGGACATCCTCTAAGGACAGCCCATGATTCGTGTAATCTGGTCCCTGGATCTTTCGGCCCCAGAAAATTTCTTTTAGTTTCTCGAATATGAAGACCTCTTTCCAACCTCAGAGCCTTCACATGTGCTGTTTATCCTCCAGGGTCCATCTCTGTCCACACTGTCCTCAATTTATGTTTAGAAAAGTAGTGTCCCCTCCTCCAGGATGCCTCTGTCTCTTCAAGCTGGCCAGGGCCCATCACGGGTCACACAGGTCCCAGGCTTCCTCTGCCTGGCTCTGATCCCTCTGGGCATCACAGAACATGTCCGTGGGTGTCTCCTACAGGAATGACAGGTCATCCTTCCTGGATACTTTCTAAGTACTTTGCGTACATTAATCCTATAGCATATATAATAATCCTATTGTTATCCCTGCTCCACAGATGGACAAAGTGAGGCCTGTGTCCTTCATCCAGGGCCAGAGCCGAGTGCACAGTCTGTACCAGACAGGGCTTCCCAGACCCAGGGCTCTGCAAGAACAGATGCCTCCAAATCTGGTTTAAATGGAAACCAGCCTCTGAGCTGCTCCCCACCCCACCACCAGCCAGGGATGAAGGCTCTGCAGCCCCCCCTTTCATGCTGTTTATTCTTTTGAACAAATTGTGAGTTTTACAAGACATTCAGGGCCTGTGGTGGCAAACACATGCAGCCACGGTGAGAGCTTTCAGACCCACTGGGCCTCCAGCCCCACTCCTGCCCTTGCTCTCCAGTGCGCTGCAGGCACCCTCAGGGCGCCCCCCACCCTGCCCCATGGGGCTGCCGGAGCCAGGGGCTGTGACCCCCTAGCCCAGGGCACCCTCATGTGCACAGCTCCTTGCTCTGAGTACTGAGGGCATCCCCAATCTGCAGCAGCTGGACCCTCACAACCTCCTGGCACAGGGCACTCCTGTGATGTCCGCCCAGCAGAAGAGGAAGCCAAGGCCCCGAGAAGAGGCGATGCGCCCGCAGCCAGGCAGCTGGACAGTGGGGAAGCTGGGGATCAGAACTCCGATCTCCTCACCCCAAGCACACAGCTTTGCTGCTACCTTTAAGGCCAAGAGAGCAGAGAGGTTTCATGTGCCTCGTGGCCGGCCTGCTGTTCTCCCTTCATACTGTCCTGGAAAAGCCTGAAGGTCTAGGAAGCAGGGATGGCATGCATATTCCAGGCCTGGGTCTGCACCTGGGGAAGTTACTCAGCTCCCCAGGCCTCCATTTCCCCTTCTGAAGATTGCCAGGTCACACCAGGCTCTGCCAGTGATAAGGTCCTCCATCTCTCTTTTTTACCAATTTTCAGGTAACCTTCAGAATCTTCCAGAACACCAGAGCTCATTTAGTCCACTATGCATTTCCCAACCGAAACTTTGTTTTTCAAAATAAAGTAATTGAACTAGTGCGTGAAACCATGTGAAGACTCAAATATGAGACACCTCCCTCTCTTCTGAGGGATAAATTGGGGGGAAGACCCCCTTGCCTTCTATTCAAGCATGTGTGGCAGCTGCACATCCTTCAGGTCCACCTGAAGGAGGACCTGGCTGCACTAGGCTTCTTTTGGGGGTGCTGATCCTAACACACTGTGAGAGCAAAGATGTGCAGGCCTTGTTGCCACGGCATTCCAGGCCTTCCTGCATCTGCCCTTGAACGGCTTCTCTGGCCCATCTCTTAACCTTGTGCCTCCGTGCTCCAGCCATCCTTCCCTGAGCCGCCCAAGACAATGGGCCCGTGGGGACAGTTCCTGGGAAGGGAGGGTTGTATACCTAGGTGGGCCAGGACAGACATCTGAAAGATAACATTGCATTGAAACCAGAAATAGAAAGAGGAGCCAGATTGGCAAAAGCCTTCCAGGAAGAGGAAATAGCAGGTGCAAAGGCCCTGGGGCGGGGATGAGCTTGGTGTGTGTACAAAGAAGCCAGCCTGCTGGCATGTGGTAGGTGAGGGGAAGAGTGGTAGATGGTAAAGGGAGGGGTGGACAAGTAGGGACCTGGGCAACGGTGGCCCACAGCCAGACCCACACACCCGAGTGCCAGCAGGAGGGAGAGTGTGAGAAGCATGGGATGCCATCGGGAGCATCACCCTGGGTGAAACAAATGGGCTACAGCAGCCCACAGAAACATGGATGATTGTGAGCATATAACATCCAGTGAAAAAAGTTTGCTCCAAAGACAATAGCCTAAAATAACTTTTAAAAACTAGGGATCCCTGGGTGGTGCAGCAGTTTAGTGCCTGCCTTTGGCCCAGGGCGCGATCCTGGAGACCCGGGATCGAATCCCACGTCGGGCTCCCGGTGCATGGAGCCTGCTCCTCCCTCTGCCTGTGTCTCTGCCTCTCTCTCTGTGTGTGTATGACTATCATAAATAAATACAAATTTAAAAAAAAACTAACCATTGAGGAATACATATGGATGTGATGAAATAAAAAAAGGAAAGCAGGCAAATGAGGCACTGGGATTCAGGATGCTGGTGACCGCAGCTTTGGGGGGGTTGGTGGTGGTTGAGAGCTGGATTGGAGACCAGATGGCTGGGCGGAGGACGCTTGTCTGGAGCAATGGATTCATGGGCACTTGTCACATTATCAAAAAGAAACAAACATCAAATCAGAGTGGTCATGCATGGACCTATACTGAATTTGTCTCCTGGACCGGCCTGCGTAGGAGCCATTTGATCCAGAACCTCGGAGACCAGGCCCGGGGATTGGGATTTTATTTGGGGAGCAATGAGAGCCACTTCAGGGTTTAGGGTTGGGGAGTGACTTGACTTAATTCCTATTCTTCAAGGATCACTCTGTGAAGAACAGAGGAGTGGGGAGGAGAGGGAGGCTAACCAACCTGTTAGGAGGCTACTGTCATTACTGTGCAGGGAGCGATGTGGGGGTTCGGGTGATGTGGGGGTACAAGGGTGATGTGAGGATGTAGGGGGCAATGTGGGGTGCAGGGGTAATGTGGGGGTGCAGGATACAATATGGGGTGGCCAGGGGCAATGTGGGAATGCAGGGGGCAATGTGGGGGTGCGGGGACCAGCACTGGTTGTTAAATGAGAGCTCTATTTTGCACTCAGGTTTGAGATGTGAGCTGGTTACTCTCCCCGTGCACCTCACACACACATTCCCTTCTCCACACTTTGTGTCCAGAGGGGCTGACCCCATAGACAGCATCTTCTGGGTTCCCTCAATCTCTGGCTCCCAGGAGGAGACCAGAGGGCAGGAGGAGCCAGATTCTGGAATATCACCGCTAAAATGAAAGACATGGCTACACCTCGTACCAACTACTACTATGTAAGAGGCTCAGTACTGAAGGGGTCTCTCTGAATTTTGGAAGTTGTCTACATCATACCTGGGGGCCATTTCCTTGGGAACTGGCATGCCTGCCAGTTTGGGATGGACCTGAAGTAAAAGAAGGCTCTGCATCGTGTGCAGATTATGGTGCCAGCTGCCCTGGCACCCAGGCCCTGTGGCCCAGCAGATCCAGTGGAGGGTGGATGGCCAGGGCAGGTTGGGGTGGGGTGGGGTGGGATCCCTGGAGCCCCACAGAATCAGCACAGACCACTGAGGCTCTGGGGCCTGGCCTGTTCTCCTCTACTGACAGCTCTTCTGCATTAGAAAAACAGCCCAGCCTGGCTGCTGGCTCTGGGAGAGCCTGGAGCCCACAGCCACTGGACACCTGAGAGCAGTGTGACCTGAGCTGCTGGCTGGATGTCCTCCTGGGCCTACGTTCCCCACCCGCTGTCCTCTCCCTGCCCCATGCTGACCTGTGGGGACTGTGTTAAGGGGCTCCTTTGCCCTCTGGCTTCTGGCTGAGCTCAGCATCGAGGACCCCTGGCAGGAGCCTGGGTGGGGAGCAGGCAGGGGTCATAGCAGTTATTGTCCCAGGCCCCTTCCTCCAGGGTGTCCCTGAGAGAGGTCGCTGCTCCATCACAGCACACTTCTCTACATGGCTGTCTCCTTCCAGGTCTCACCAGCTGCTCTGTCTTCATACTTCTTCAGCCCTTCTTCAGCGAATGAAGCTCTCCAGTTACTGCACTAACCTGTAATTTCCTACTGCCTACCAAATTTTTTCTATTAGTTCCCTTATTGACACCCCTCCTTAAGTTACCTCAATCCGAGCGTGCTGTTTCCTGCTGGGACCCAATAGGATGATAGGTGTGCACGCAGAATTCCATTTAAATTTTATTTTTGAGAGAGAGAATCTCAAGCCGACTCTCCTCCGAGCGTGGAGCCAGAGCTTGACATGGGGTTTGAGCCCAAGACCCTGAGATCATGACTTGAACCCAAATCAAGAGTCAGACACTTAACCAATCAACCCACCCAGGTGCCCTGTGCAGGCTGAATTCTAAAATGACCCCAAGGGTCCTGCCCCCTGGTTTACACGTCCTGTATGATCCCCCTTTGCTGAGGCTCAGCAGGACACAACAATCACTCCTGTGATCATGTTATACAAGACCCTGTCTCAGCTGGCTGGAGAGAGAATCTCCTGGTGGCTTTGAAGAAGAAACTAGCATTCTGGGAGAGATCTATGTGCTGACATCCAGAGGGTGGCCTCTAGGAACTGAGAGTGAGTCCCAATCAACAGTCAGCAGGGACACGGAGTCCCCAGCGCTGTAACTGTCAGGAGTCAAATTCTGCAACAACCTGGATGGGTCTGGATGAGGACCCTAAGCCTCAGATGGCACTGCAGTTGATTGACGTTGGCAATCAACGTCACCCTGATTCCTGCCTGGTGAGACACCCAGCGGAGAACCCAGTCGTGTTAACTACCCAGTCTCTGACCTACAGAAACTGTGAGATAATAAGTGGGTGTTGTTTAAGCCAGTAAGTCCCTAGTAATTTGTCATGCAGCAATAGAAAACGAACACACTGGATTGGATACACTCCTGCAAATGGTGAAGCTGGGTGTGAGCAGCAACACTCCTGCATTTGATGGTGGAGGCGGGCACAGAACTGGGTGGGAGGAGGTCCAGGAAGCACAAGTAAATGAAATGAACGCGTGGCTTTGATGCCATGGAACCTACTACTGGTGTTCTGACATCCCTATGGGGGCATTCCCTTTGACCAGTCAGCAGAAGGGAAACCACTGGGAGCCCCATGTTGACAAATGAGTGTGCATCAGACTGGATGGAGGTGAATCACAGCCCCACTTGGGGCTGCCCCCAAATCTCATGAAGGGAGAGTCTCCCATGGGCAGAACTTCTTTTTTTTTTAAGATTTTATTTTTATTTATTCATGAGAGATACACAGAGAGAGAGGCAGAGACACAGGCAGAGGGAGAAGCAGGCTTCCCAGAGGGAGCCTGATGTGGGACTCGATCCCAGGACCCCAGGATCACACCCTGAGCTAAAGACAGACACTGAACCACTGAGCCACCCAGGTGCCCCATCCCATGGGCAGAACCTCAAGTGGTGCCCCACTGCCCCCTTCAGCAGAAGAGATAGCCTGAGGCTTGTTTGCATTTACACTGATCCATGGGTAGAGGTTCCTGGGTCAGCCGTCTGCTCAGAGACTTGTAAAGATCAAGATCGGAAAGCTGGGGGACAAGGAGTTTTTCCTCTCAAAATAGGCAAGGTACAAAGCCCTCATCTCATGTAAGCATACACCAGAGGGTAGCCACTGCAAAAAGAGGCTTCCGTGAACTACAGGGACAAGATGACTCTGGAGGTCAGCTCCGCTCTCTCCCCAGCTAGTCCTGTCCTTGTTCAAGGGGCTCATGAACAAAGTGACCATGGCAGCAGGTGTATTAGTCTGCGCGGGCTGCTATAACAGAGTAGGGGCCTTAAACAACACGGTTTCACTACTCATAGTTCTGGAGGCTGGGGAGCGCATGATCGAGGTGCCTGCAGGGTGGGTTCCATTCTGAGGTCTCTTCCCTAAGCTTGGAGGCACCACAAAGCTGCCCCCTTCCCTGGGGTCCCTTACCTCCCCCCCGCATGAGGGCTCAGCAGAGTTCACCCAACAAGAGCAAGCCACACAGAGGGAGACAAAATCTGCATGCCTCCCAGGTGAAGCCGCAACCCATAGAAGGCGAACATGGTGACAGCTCTCTGCAGGCTGGAGACAGAGCTGCAACTAATTCTTGGGTGTCTATGTGCATTTCGGACTCTGTTCTCAGCAGAGACCTTACGGAGGGTCCCCAAATGCAGGTGTCAATGGGACACAGGCACACCACCAGCAGAAGCATCCATGCTCAGGGTTTCCACCCAAGAGGCTCCCAAGAGGCCCAACTTGCTGTATGCTAACATGACCTCTCCTCTTGGTGTGCATGGAAAGGAAGAGAGGGGGAGCTCTCTGGTGTCTCTGCTTATAAAGACACTAATCCTATGGGATCAGGATCCCTCCCTTAGAACTGCATTTAACCATAACTACCTCAGTAGAGGCCCCATCTCCAAATACAGCCACACTAGGAAGTGGGGCTTCAACATATGAATTATTGGGAGATACAATCCTTCAGTCCATAACAGCCAAGGCTCTGTTATTGCAGAGGCTTCTCACAGGCTTAACAGCATGGACTTTGCCCTACAAAAGCTGATTTGGCTACTGTCACTGTTGAGTGCCCAGTCTGTCAATAAGACAGGCCCATGCTGCCCACTTTGGGCACCATTCCCGAGGGAATCGTGATGATGGCAGGTTGATCACATGAGGAGTGCATCGATTAATCCTCATGGAATGTGGGTATAGATTTGCCTTCTCTACTGGATACTTCCGCCAGGACCACCATCTGTGGCCGTGCAGAATGCTTTATCCACCACCAGGGCATGCCATACTGTATGGCCTCCAACCCAGGAATGCAATTAACAGAGAGATAAGTTTGTGGCAGTGGGCTTGCACCCAGCAGCTAGCCTGCAGGGATGGCGGGGCGGCCTTCTGAAGTTTCCGTTACAGCACCAGCGGGAAGCTAGCACCCTGTGAGGCAGCAGATCTGTCACAAAGGATGGGGAGTGTGCCTTCATTAGTGACCAGTGGATGGTGCTGTCTCCCACCAGGAGCATCCCCTCTCACTTTTTAATTTAAATAACAGCTTGCTTGCATCGAATTCATATGCCATACCATTCATCTGTTTCAAGTGTACAATTCACTGTTTTTTTGAGCATGCACGGTGGTGCAACCATCACGGTAGCCTGCTCACTCTCATGCCCCCATAACTCTCTTACAGAACTTTCATTTCCCATCTTTGCAACATAGCAGATCATGTCCAGCTCTGCCCAGGTTCCCTTTTTCCATGTTCGAGCCCTTCCTGAGTTCAGCGTGTTTTTGCATCCAAATGCACCTGAGGCTCTTCTTCGAAGAACATCCCTTGGACTCCCAGAACGTACTTGGCCCAAAGTCTCAGACAGCTGGAGGTGCCCAGGCATGTACATCACTTTCAGGCAGCCCTTAACCCGTGACTGAGAGTGCTGACTACCAGAAGGCAGGCAGAGAAGAGAGGGGAACGTGGCCACAGATGGAGGAGCAGCAGCCATGAGACAAGAACAGAGGAGAAAGGAGTGTCCTGGAAGTCCAAAGAAAGGCATGAAAATGTGTGAGGAGGTCAAGGGAATAGAAGACAGCAAACTGACCACTGGATTTGGCCACAAGGTCATGACTGGTGACTTAAATGGGTAAGTTAGATGTCAGCCTTACCTGTAATGAACCCAAAAAAGAGGCAAGTAAATGACGTGAAGTCTTGGAGGATGACATGCAGGCCATACGTGGCATCAAAGGCAAGCAAGACTGGACTCCTCATGAGACTCTGAGCAGCCCCCTCAGAGGTGGTGGAGGTCCAAGGAGGGGACTGGCCTAGCCAGAGGACACTGCACCAGCAAGCCCTAGAGGCATTTAGGGAAATTCTAGTGCAACAAGGACTAAAGGCATAGAAGATTCTGAAGAGTCAATTGGGTTGTGGGTTCCAAAGGCCTTGCGGGTTGGCCTGGGGAGCTGGGCCTTGGTCCTGGAGCAGTGGGGAGCCAGAGAAGGGTTTAGGTGGGGTGTTAGGATGCCCAGGTCAGGACCTGGGAGGGAAACACTCACTTCATCTTAGGAGCAGCACAAGGCCAGGCCCACTGGAGATGCCTGATAAATGCTTACTGACTCTGGCATCAGAACACAGGCTGTTGCAAATGCTGGAGATGGTGGTTGACATCACCCCATGACTGATGTTAATATACTGCGGTAGTAAAAAATTTACTCCAAATTGGAAAAAAAAAATCTAAAAGCCAGATGCTCAGAAGCACTGTCTTAATTACAGACTGACCGTGAAATAGCCAGGGTTTCAAAACCAGGTATGTTCCACACATTTCAAACTGAGGTGTTATGGCTTGTTTTCCCAAGTGGGGGGAGGGGGAGCAATTGTTTTGGCAAATGGCTGACGATGTCAGAAGGCAACTCAGTGTTTGCCGGGGAACTGGCTTAGAGCTGGGAATTAATTGTCCATGAATGTGGAAAAACAGCCAAGTCCACACAGTGTTCCATGGACTGTGTCTACTACCCAGAAGAAGAAAGAAAGAAAGAAAAAAAGATGTTCTGATTCCAATTATAAAAAGAAAAAAGATGAAGAAAAGACACCACCCAGCAGCTAATTACTGACAGGCCAATGCCTGTGCTAGCTCAAACGCAAGAGCTGACATGATAGAATGTTAGCATCTTACTATCTGCTGTTAATAAAATGTAGCACAAAGGCTCAGAGGAGCTGTACATCTGCTCACAGGATGCTCCACAGCTCGGGGAACCCTCCCCAGGCCGCCTACCCACTGGCTCACCAGGGCTAGAGTGGGATCCCGAGCCTGGGGCTTGGGGACAGGAGTGAAGGATGCCCTGGTGTGGAGAGCCAACAGCCCTCAGAAGGAAGGGGGTGAAGGCTGGAGCCAGCTGGCCAGGATGCCCTCTGCAGATCTGCTGTGTATGTGTCACCAGCCGAGGGGCTCTGCATGCCAAGGAGTCAGCTGCACAGCCCCGCTTGGGAAGAAAACCCCAGCAGGAAAAAATACTTATAAAATCAAGTTAACAGTCACAGGAAAAGATTGGAAACAACCTCAGAGTCTTGTAGCAGGACACTGGTTAAGTAAGTGAAGAGGCATCCCTTTGATGAAATACTACACAGCTGCTAACAAGAACGAGGCAGCTGGGAGGCTCTCCAAACTTGAACGCAGACGTTCACTACTGGGGTCGGGAAGAGAATTAAGGGCTCTGTGAACTTGGCGGGGGAAGAATTGCATCTTGATTTTTGCTAACCTCTAACTGGAATTTAGTGTTTCTTTCCATTATGAGTGTTGGCCACAGACCCTGGAAGAATTAGCAGTGACCTGGTCACCAGAGAAATCACAGATTTTCTCCTATGGCTTTACAGTTGCTGCAGGTATGTCAAACATATCCATGACATCACGACTTTGAAAAACTACTAATAATGATTACACCCACCGCCTGATCTTGTTATTTAATGCATTAGTAAAGAAATACATGTATTACTAAACCACAAATGTATTTCTCTATTTTGACAAGTATATTAAACATAATTGGTTTCCTCTGTAACCTTGTATGTTTTATTTTATCCATTTAAAGCACTGCTCTGTGAAGAGGTCAGAGGCTTTCCCAGACTGACAAAGGGATCCATGGCTCAAAAAAGACTCAGAAGCCTTGATCTGGCGTTAATGAAAAGAGAAATGAGCAGAACAGCGTGGATCAGATGCCACCATTTGTGTGTGTGTGTGTGTGTGTGTGTGTGTGTGTGTGTGTTTTAAAGCAGATCAACGGGGGATCCCTAGGTGGCTTAGCGGTTTAGCGCCTGCCTTCGGCCCAGGACATGATCCTGGAATGTCGGGATCGAAACCCACATCGGGCTCCCTGCATGGAGCCTGCTTCTTCCTCTGCCTGTGTCTCTGCCTCTCTCTCTCATGAATAAATAAATAAAATCTTTAAAAAATTAAATAAATAAAGCAGATCTATGGAACAGATTAAAAACCTGAGAAATAGACCCACACAAGTAGGCCCAATTAATGTTTGACAAAGGTGTAAAAACAATATGGTGCTAGAGGCACTTAGACATCAGTGGCAAAAAAAGAGAGACTTCAACCTAACTTAACACTTTATACAAAAATTAACTCAAATGTAACATGTAAAAATGAATCTGAATAAATTGGTTCGACTGTATCAATGTCAATATTTTGGTTGTGATCTAGTGCTATAGTTTTGGGGGAAACTGGGTCAAGTGTCCATGATTTCTCTTATTTCTGACAACTGCATGTGAATCTATAATTATCTCAAAATTAAAGATTAAACAAAATAAAGCTTGTACAAATTATCTCTGGGAGGAGACAAACAAAAAAGGAGGACATCGCCGAGGAGATAAATGAGAAGGGACAACAGAGGTGGGGAAAAAATCTGTTTCTGGCTTATACTTATAAATTGTGTATGATTTCCATGCATTCCTTATATTCACAATTAATTATTTTTAAAGAAAAACAAATAAACATCTCCTGGAGAGAGATGAAGAAATGAGCATGAAATTATCCCAGTAAAAAAATCAAAACTATATCCTAGGTTACACGTGAATTGCAAGCATTATTATTGATACATTTCCCAGCAGCCTTGTGAAAGGATTTCGATTAAAATTTTAATATGCTATTAATACTCATTTCTTTAAAAACTGACTTCATGCTTCCCTGTTCATTTTCAAAATGAATTAAAAGTTCTGGAAAAAAAATTTTTAATGATTTCATTCCTTGTGTGAGAGCACCTGAGCTGGATTGCCGTTTGTGTGCAGCCTGTCTTGAAGACCAGCTGGGCTGGGTACACTGCAGTGGGCAGTAAGTCCCCGGAGGCACCACAACTCCCCTGAGACTCACAGCTGTCCCTTGCTGGGGAGCGGGAAAGCACCATGTGGTTAGGAACTCCAGACTCAGGTGGCTCCAGACTTAGGTGGAACTCAGGTTTAACCCTAACTCTGCCACTTATAGACAGTATGGCCAAGCACAAGAACCTAGCATTTGTAAGTGTCAGTCTCGCTGGGTATAAGATGGGTGTATCATGGTGCCTGCCTGGGGGAGTCGCTGTGAGAATTCACAGAATTTGTGGAAAGTGCTCAGTATAATGCCTGGTGCAGTGGGAGCACCAGGAAGTAAAGAGTCACAGCCATGGGGCTTTGCAGCTGCTGTCAATCATCCAACAACACAGGTACCACATACACTGTACACCGAGGGGGGGTAATCAGAGGTGGCATTTCACACAAGAGCTCTCTGCATTCTCAGCACACCCAATGCTACAGGGAGGAAAGGGGGGCAAAGGGAGGAGATGTGATGTGCCCAAGAGCACATGGCTAGGAGAAGGCAAGGAGGAAGAGCAGGACCTGAAGACCCTGGGCCTTGGCCAATGAGAAGAGGCCACAACTCATCTAGGGTCTCTGAGCAGCTCCTCAGTAAGAGAACCTGGGCCCAGGTCCGCCAAGACTACAGCACCCAGAAGTAGAAGGAGCTGTGAGGATCTCCAGAGCTGCAGCAGGAGGGTCTCGTCCCCTGCCCTGTGTGTTTTGTCTGCAAAAGGGTGCAGAGCAACCCCATTCTCCAGGAAAACCAGGGGCAGCATGGTGGGAGAGCTTCTCTCCAGGAGGGTTTTGGAGACCACACTGATCACCATGATGCCTACATTAGCATTTTCTTGGAGGGTTCTGTGTGCTGTGGTCAGTAGAGTGGGCAGTGGTTTGAAGAGGCAAACATGGTCAGAAACTAGGGTGCATTCACATAGTTAAAAAAAAAAAAAACACCTGAAGGTAGTAACTCAGGAAAAAATGGATATTAAAAACTCTGTAACTGGTGCCCAGGGATGTATGTGGCCCTCCGCACCTCTTTGGTCTCTTAAAACCTGTGACTTTGGGCAAATCACTATCCCTCTCTTTGCCTCACTTTTCTTCATAAAATCGGGAAAATACTACACCTCTTCCCGGGTTTGTTGCAAGGATTTAACGACGGAAAGGGTGCAGTGCTTGGCCACAAGTACAGTTTCAGTGAAGGCTGACGCCCTGTTCCTCTAACCCTGTGGGGGATCCCAGCCTGGAAACAAGGCGAAAGATGTTGCCTTGTGGCCAGAGGCAGGCCAACTCAACATTCCACCCAACCGCACACGGTGGCCCCGAGATGCAGCCATTCACTCTCTAGCAGGCACTCCAGGACTACTTGCCTAACCAATGCTGAGCCCACATTGGGACAAATGGCACCTTGTCTCTACCTCCAGGAAGCTCCAAGACTTGTGGGAGGGACATCTACGCAGTGGGATCCGTGCAAGAAGAGGGCCGGTGATAGAGGGCCCGGAGAGGCCCTAACAGGGCCTCCTAACCTAGGCTAAGGGGCCTGGAGGAGGGGGGCAGCGGAGCTAGGTCTGAAAAGGTAAGTAGGAGAAGAGTAGGTGACCCAGGAAGGAGTCTAGGTAACCGACTCAGCACATGCAAAAGTGCAGAGGAGGGAAAAGAGAGGACCGAGCCGAGGGACACGGTGGGGGTGGGCGGGGGTGTCGGGGTTGGGGCCGGTGTCTGCAGACAAAGACAGAAGGGCCTCTATCTCCCAGGCAGGGAAGCACTAAGAGGGTGGCTAAGCGGTGTGCCATCTAGCCTCGCTCATCGTTTCGATTTCCCGGGGTGATCGCAGGTCTCTGGGGGGCGCTGCAAGCCCGGCGCTGCGCAAACCCGGTCCTCCCGCCCAGCGGGCTGCGGACCTGCGCGCTTCTCGGCCGCCGGTCGCTAGGCAACAGGCCCCGCCCATAGCCGCTGCCGCGTGCCCTCTCCCGGCGGCGCCCTGACAGTGCATCCAGCGTCAGGCCAGGCCCGCCGGCTGCTGCCTTCCAGAACATTCTCTCAGTTTATGGCCAAGCCTCGGTCATTAGGGCTGGGCAGTGCTGCTGGCTGCCAGTCTGTCCCTTCCCTTCATTTTCTGCCTGGACCTGGCCGACTCTACCCCTGCAAGACCTGTGCTGGGCCAGCCAGTGAGGAGAGGAGGCTGGAGGGGGGCAGGCCCACTGGCTTGAAGATGTTGGCCTCGGGGCAGTAGGGAGCCATAGAAGGTGTGCAAGCAAGGTAGCAACGCGAGCAGATGTGGTGTTTCAGCCTCATGCTGTTGCTGCTGAAGGACTGCAGGATGGAACAGGACATTCAGGGAGCATAATGGATTGACTAGAAAGGCTACAGGGAGCAGGGGTCCCCTGACCTTAGCATGGTGAGAACGAGGAAAGGATGAGCCCGGGCTGTCGGAGCTTGGGGTTCACACCAGGGGGGAAGAGAGGAAGCAGGTCTCCAACCCTGCCCGTGGCTGTCTTGTCACTGCAGCTGGCACCCTCAAGGTCCCAGGGAAGAAGCTAACCAGGCTCCGGAGATTCGTCAGATCACAGGTCTATAGGAGAACCGAGCATTCCTCCCCTCCCTGGAGTTCTGTGGACACGGATTTCAGCAACAGGACACTGTCCTTCTCAGCCTCCAGAGCGCCCCTTCTCAACCCCACAGACTGAATAAACATCCTATTTCCTTGCCCCGGTCTGGAATGCTTTGGAGTCCATGTGGCCAGACTCTCAGACCTGTGTATTGCAGATCAGAAATACTTTGATTAATGCAGCTTGGGTGAAAATCTTCAAAACAGGGAGTCTAAGATAAAGCAGTGTAATGAAGGAGTACGGAGGGGCACTGATCCAGCCCTACTTGGCCATACTGACGGGGCAGGGTGAGGCCATCTGGAACCCAGGGCTCCTCAGGGCTGTGGACCCCAAGACAGGACCAGTGCTATTATGCAGGAAGCATTGGGGGGCTTCAGCCTCAAAGCCAGGCTAGTCCAACATCACAGCATCAGGCAGAGACAAGACAATGCTGCCCTGCAGGCCTCAGTGCCTGGGTCGGCCCTGCTAGGACTGCCCAAAAAGCAGGGACAGAAACCTTCTAGGACTAGATCCTGCTCCAGTGCCAACAGAGCAGGCCGAGGCCCAGCCAGGACACTCATGTTGGGAGAACAGAGAGCATTTCTCAGCGATCATCTTGCCGCTTGTCCTGGGGATTCTGGGACACCCCTGCCTACAAGCCAGGTGGCATGCAGACTGGCCTGTTTGAGTGCCAGTCTGCCCCTGGACAGAGGACAGGACACAGTGTCTCACCCAGAATCCTTCACTCCAGGTCCCTTACTCTTTCTGCACCCACCCCCCAGGAATGCCTACTTTCACCTTTAAGATAGAGTTGAGATCCCAACTTCTGACCACCCCCACAGCTGAGTGAGGGAAACTAAAAGAAATCTTTACATCTTGTGTGTCTGCAATGTCCTCAAAAGGTCTCCACTGCTTAAGAAAAATGGTGGGAATATCAACGACAGACAGAAATCTAGTAGCCTGGCCCAACCCTCTCCCTTGGCAACAGGGAAAGGGGAGGTAAGCCAGGAAGGGACTTGCCAGGCCCAGACGCTCTCCCCAAAACCACCTTCCACAAGACTTAAAGAAAATGAAACTTGCACGATGATTTCCACTGCTTATTTTATTTCAACAGTCAACTGTCCCCAGAGAAGAAATGGATACATAGATGATTTAGAAGCACCATTCTCTTCTGAGAACTGCATCAGTGCTTACAAACAGCCTACTTTTTAAAGTTGGCAATCACTATAAAAATATCAAATAGTCAAACTTTAATAGATTTTTTTTAACCAGAAAAGATGCCTATAGTGGCTTAAACTTTATGGAGAGGAGAGGAGGCAGCCCCAGCAGTCAGAATGCTTGGTGCAGCCCCTTGGAGAAGGGGCGAGAGGCAGTGGCCAGGCAGCCCTCACAAGAGATAGAGCAGCAGGGAAGGACGCTGTAGAACCTGCTGTCAGCACCTGGTCCCAGCTGCCCACACAAACCACCTGGATGTGCTTGGGGCTCAGTGTTTGTGCTGCCCCCAGCTGGGACCAAGCAGAGGCGGAAGCAGAAGGCTGAAATAGATGGTGCCTCCTGTCCTGGAGCGGGCCCGAGGAAATCAAAGACCACTTCTGGGAGTGAGTCTAACAGCAGCACAACCCAGACTCAGTTAAATTCATTCCTAAATGTGAGCTTCCACCAGCCCCCCAATCCTCAAAGCCCTGGCCCTCCCCTGCTAACCATCCTCCATGTTCCTGGTCAATCCCACGTCTCTGGATAGAGAGAACCTTAGAAATCACCTTCCTCCCTCCTGTCTTGAAATGGAAATTAAACTGCCATTTTATGTCTACTACTACCCTTCCTCCCTACACATCCCCAAACCCGTTAAGAACATCATTGCTGCAACCCCCGCAACCCCCACCCCGCTGGCCCAAGCATGCCAGGGCCTAGTTGGACTGCTCCTTGGAAGGCAGCTGGCTGGGCTCACCCGGCAGCACCTCCGCCTCTGCCTCAGGCGCCTCTGCCTCCACCTCAGGGGCCCCCGCCTCCGCTTCAGGGTCCTCCGCCTCAGGGGCCCCCGCCTCCGCCTCAGGCACCCCGGGCTCCTCTGGTACCCCTGCATCCTGGCCATCTGTGAAGGACAAAGAGGGGCTGGATTTACAAACAGGGGAATTACCTACTTTCAGATGCAAACTTTTGGTCAGGCATTCTCAGGGTTCCCAGCCTCTGCGGAGAATGCCTTTGCCCTCCATGGGCCAGGTGTCCGGACCCTGGCAGCCTAGCCCCAGCCCAACACAGACTCCAGCTCACACTCTGGCTCTGCCTGTCGCCAGCTGGGTGGCCAGGAGCAAGCTACCCCGAGGCTCTGAACTTCCGCACGCTTCTGGGGAATGAGATCTGCCCTCCCAACGTCAGGTCAGCAGGGGATGACAGGAAACAGGGAGAATGAACACAAATGCCGTCCTGGGGTGCAGGTTCAGATGGGTCCTCAGAATCACCTCCTGAGGTGGGGCCGTTAAGCCCACTTCTGCAGAAGGTGAGGGAGGGGGGAGGCTCCAAGGACTGAATGACCTTGCCGCGGGTCACAAAGCTACTGTCTGGCTCTGGGGCCAGCATGCTTCAAGCCACACACCATCTCTGCCTATCTAGGCATCTCAAACACAGCACGTGTGTACAGAAGGCCTCACTTCCTTTTCCTAGGGAGCCTCAGGGAAGGACTGAAAGGGGAAAAAAAAATCCTAGAACCTTTAAAGCTGCAAGAACCCTCGTAAGAAAACCTAAAGCACTTTTACCTCTAATATTGACTACCACAATAACCCTGTTAACAGGACCCATTTTACAGATGAGGAGACAGGCCTCGAGTGAGTGGGAGGGCCTGAGGTCACCCAGTGCGCCAGTGGCAGAGCAATGAAGGACAGGGTCCCTGGCTCCTGGCCGGTTTCTCTCCACGAGGACTTATCCCTAGCAACCCCCACCCAGTTCCAGCTGCTGCCCCAGCCTCAGCATCTGCTGCTTCCCTCTCTAGAATAGCCCCAGCTGAGCCAGAGCAGCCTGGCACAGCTGGTCTCCTGAACACACCACAGGAATGCCATCCTTCACATCTCTGCCCACAGGCCCTGATAAGGGGTGGGGGTGGGGGGGATTGGGAATTAGCATGAGCTCCGGAGCCAGACAGAATTCTGTGGAGATCCAAGCGCTGCCATCTTCCATTTACATATGTGAGAACCTCTCAGGGTTCCATTGGTTTTCTCACCTGAGACTGGGGAGCCCCTCTTGGATGCTTGCATATGGAATAAAAAGAGGGATATAACTGAAGAGCTCATCCCCAGACCCAATGCATTTTAAATTCTGCTCTCCACCTCTACTTTGTGATTAGGCCCCCTTCCTCCAGGAAGTCCTCCTGGCTCCCCAGAAGCTGAAAGCCTGGGGCCCTCTTACCAGTGGTTTCCTTGTCTGTATCAGACAGAATGGTGAGAGAGAAAGATGCCGGTGGTGGCGGCGGTGGCAGAGGCGGCAGAAAGTGGAGCGCAGACAAGAAGCCTGGTGGGAGAAATTGAGGCTGCGGCGGTGGTGGCGGCGGTGGTGGTGGAGGCGGCGGCGGTGGTGGTGGAGGTGGCGGCGGCGGCGGCAGCGGGTAGTAGCTTGGCTGGAAGTCTCCCACTGGCTCCGGACCTGCATGGCGCCCAGAGGGAGAGGGTTAGCCAGACAGGCTGGTCAGACAGGCCTCAGACTGCTAAATAGGGGGCTCCCAAAGGGGCAGATTCACCTCTGTGACCCAATACCTAGGCACAGGGCACATGAAACAGGGTGTTCAGCAAATACCCATCCAGTGATTGAAGGCAAGAAGAAATTCAGGCATCTCAGGTACGCCTGGGGAACAGCCACATAGTCACACTGAGCCCTTCTGACCCTAGGAGGGAGGTTCTAGCACCATCCTCACTGCAATGAGTGTCAGTGGGGTGAAGCTTCAGGCCGAGGGCCACAGAGCTGGGAAGTGAGAGGCAAAAGTGGGTCCTGTGGCTGCTCTGCTGCTCTGTGCTGGGGAAGGTGCCAACACATCCCAACCCCTGTGGTTCCTTCTCCTGGTACAGCTAAGGATGTAGACACCAGAGTCGGGGGCCTTATTCCCATAGCTGTGACTTAGGCAAGGGGAGCTGGGAGACCACAGCAACACGGCTCCAGCGGGCAGCTTGTGTGTCTGCTGCTTCCTCGGCAACCAAAGGATAAGCTCACGCTACAGGACCCTACGGCTGGAATGGGGCATCTGCAGTGATGGCCACACCACTCACAGCTTAACAGAGAAAGACATGAATGTAATAAAAAGTGGTAATACATTTCAGATGTAGGTCCTAGTATTTCCTTCTGCATCAGATACTTCAGAGCAGCATTTTACAAGCTGTGTTTTGGAGAACCCTAGTGTCCTATAAGGTATTTTATGTGCTCTTAAGCGTTCTTTGTCAAGGGATTGGAGTACCCCACACACTACCCCACACTGGTGAATCATATATGAGCACACTGAAGCCTTGAGGCAGTCTGCATTTTCTAACAAGGAAGGGAGAAAGCCCACCTTTAAGTATCCAGTACGTGCCAGACCCTCTGCCAGGCACTTCCCATGCATCACACCTTATTCAATCTGTCCACAGCCCTGTGAGGTGGGTACTCTTTCCCCTACTGTTCAGACAGAACCTGAGTCAGACCCTCAGAGATCAGAGGACTTCCCCAGGCCATATGGCTGGGAAATAGTGGAAGTAGGGTTGGATCCCAGGTCTATCCAACTCCAAGCTTGTGCTGTTTTGTGGGAAGAGAACAGAGGAAGTGAAGCAGCAGCAAATGGGGTAGGAACAGGAGTAGGAGGCTGAGGACATCCATGGGGAATATCTCAGAGCTTGGTCAGGAGGGACAGCAGGACAAGGATGAAAGCAATTCATAGGCTCTTGGGTTTGAAACAGCTTCAGAAATAAATGCCTGATCCTCTATCCAGACGTGAAGGGGGTGGGAAGGGGGATTATTAGTGCTTTAATTCCAAGCTGCTCAGCCAAGTCTCTCCCTGGATCACAGCTCCTGCCTGGGGCCTGTGGTGGCAGCTCAGGCCCAGATAAACCAACTGAGATCACACTCTTAACAAAGGCCGTCTGGCAAGCCTGTCAATCAGAGCTCCACCCTGGACGCCAGGCTCCATCCAAGCTTCTGTGTGAGCAGACGGTGGGTGCGTGCTCTACTTGGCCAGAGGCCCCTCTCTTTGTGTGAAGGCTGGAGGCGTTGTGCTCTCCTGGAGTTGCAGTGGGGTGGCCAGCGTCCCCAGAGTTCAGGTATAGCAGGGGTGGTGTAAGAGTCAAGGGCCGTGTTTGCTCTGCCTCTCATGACAGAGATACCTTGGAGAGCAGAAGTAAGTGCCAGGGCCCCAGAGTTGGGGTGACAGCTCTGTTCTGATCAGCTATGTAATGTGAACACCAGTCCTTCACTCCCAGGTTCTGTGACCATGAACAAGTACTTAACTTTCTCTGAGTCGTCTTCCTCTATGCTACAGTGGGGTGATACAGCGTACCCTGATGGCTCACAGGAGGGTCACAGGCACCCTGGAAATTATCAAGACCAGTGGGTTTCAAAGCTTTTCCTTAGAATCAATGGAAAAGGACTTCTAGAAAACTTAACAATGTCTAAAACAGACAGAAGAGATGCTGCTGGGGCTGCAGCAGGAGTGGGGACCCTGTCCCCGGTGTGCCTGACCTGTGTGAAGCCCCTCACAATGGCTCCACACACTGCAGCTAAGACTCTCCGTATGTAAATATCAAGCATTCCTTTCTTCTCAACCACTTTTCACAAAAAAGCATGCTCTGTCCTCACTCTTCTTTACCTGCCACCCAAGAGAAACGTCACTCTAATACCCAGGGTTAGGCTTTTAGCCCTGAGGGAGGGAGGAAAGGTAATGGTGGCTTACATTTCCCTGAACTTGAGCTGCATTAGAACTGACCTGCCCCACAGATCCAGTCTGATGGGGCCCCATCAGGACTGGTTACCCAGGCCTCTGCAGCCCTGACAGGCCTCAGGGTTGTCAAAGGGGAAAGGGCTTTTAGCCACTCTGGTCTGGAAGGAGCTGGTAACCAAGGCCACAAACCTGGTCACCCCAACTTGTACCTCATACAACAGGGACGGCCTGATTCTTACATACTCAGTATTCAAAACACAGGCTTAAAGAACACAGCTGTTAGTAAATGACCACTGGTCTTATAAAAAGATTACATCTTGTCCATTCTTTCAACAAATGTTTCCTTAAGGTGACAGGTGTTTGGAAGAAGGCTTCCATATTTTTCGAGACTAAGCTTAAATTCTTCCTGAAAGCCCCCAGCAGTCTCAAGTGACCCCTATCTTTTGGCAGGGGACCTCCATGTGCTCCTGGCTTTGCCCTCAACAGTGTGGTTCCAGGAGTGATACTTTCCTTCTGGTACCCAGCAAGATGAAGCACCCTTCCAGCTCCAGCTGGTGGTCACTCACTCAGGCCGTGGCACTATGTGGCTGTTCCCCAGGTGTACCCGAGATTTGTCTACAGTCCTTACCTGAACCCCTAGCTCTGAAAAGCACATACCACAGCACAGACAGCCCAGGCCAATGTGCTGACACACAGATGGACGTGCCTACACGTGTTCACTCCGAAAGGTGCACACCGCATGAGGTCAGTGTTGTACCTGTCCTACCAGTGCTCAGGCCCTGGCACAGATGGGTACTTCAGTTCACTTACTAGGACAGAGGATCCAAAATAACAGCAGCAGCATCCGGGATAAAGAAAAACCAGGAAAGGAATGGGGGATGGGACCTACCAAGCCTCCTCCATGGAAGTGGCTGCAGGACACATGCCGGAAGCCCCGCTGGAGGGGGATCCCCGGAGTCGGGGATGCATCCTGGTAGCCCAATGGGAATGGGCAGTAGGAATGCATGTTGGAGCAGCTGGGATACAGCTTGGAAGGCTCTCTCTCCAGGTACTCAGGCCCCATTACACAATCGGAGTTGACGCTCAGAGGGAGCCCTGAAAAGGTAAGCAACGAGGGAAGCGTTAAAAACACACAGAATAGGGCACCTGGGTGGCTCAGTGGTTGAGCGTCTGCCTTTGGCTCAGGTTGTGATCCCGGAGTCCTGGGATCGAGTCCCACATCGGGCTCCCTGCAGGGAGCCTGCTTCTCCCTCTGCCTCTGTGTCTCTCATGAATAAATAAATAAAATATTTTTTAAAAATTAAGTTAAATTAAAAAATTAAAACACAGAACTAGGGAAAAGAGCGTATCCCTGTACAAAGGTAGCAGTACAACACTCAAATCCACTTACAAAGAACTGCCACATCCATTATGCTTTTGATCCTCCCTGCTTTTAGAGCCCTTCAGCCACGTCCCACTGCTCTTAGAAAATGCCTTTGGCCCTAAAGCCCCATGAGAGCTTGTTCCTGCCTCCACCCCGGCCTCCTTACACACTGTAACCTCGCATCTTCTTCTTTCTCAGCAATCTCAAGGCCTTGGCACCTGCTGTTCCTTCCCTCAGTTTGGAAGGCTTTTCCCCCAACCTCACTGTGCTTAAATAAAGTCCTCAATACCTAGCTCCTACTCTCCCTTCAGACCACAACTAAACCATTACCCATTCGAGCTCTACACATTGATTTGTGGGATTCCTTGATCTGTGCTGTCCCTCCCACAAGGAGGAGATCCTTGAAGGCAACAAATGTGACTTTCCCCGTCACTTCTTCATCACTAGTGTCAGGCACAGTTACGTGCTCAGTCCCTGTTGAGGTGGAATAGAGAAAGGCACTGTCTCTGTGGAAAGATATCTTCTAGAATTGCTGTTTCAGGTCTGTCATCCCTCTCTAGTTTCCCAGAGGCCTGAGTTCTCCTAGAATGTCCCAGAAGGCAGAAATGGCCTTCAGAGGGCATCTAGGCCAATCCCCTTAGCACAGCGGGGAGAGGTTTCCACAGAATAGCTCGCCTCCTGTGCTTTCTACCACACCGCCATAGAGAAAAACAAAGGAAAAAAAAAAAAAAAAAACCACGTGTCTGCACCCAAAAGGAGCCTCAAGTCTGTATGTGACTTGAAATTGTACTTTTAATAGTGAAGACCACATTAAGAACCATGCGTTTACCAAGAATTTATGCATATGGCGGGAAGGGAAGGAAAAAAGGCAGTATCAATAGACCAACTGCTGTCCAGTGGGGAGCAGAGACCGCGCTCCCACTCCCCGGGAAGGCATGGGGGGGGCAAGGTGCGCACGCGCAAAGTTGGCTGGGAGGAGCCTCCCGCAGAGGCAAGGGGAAGAGTGCGCAGGCGCAGCCCCGTCGAGCAGGCCCGCGCACAGGGGCGTCCTGAAGGAGGCGCCACCAGCCCAAGAAAAGGGCGGGAAGAAGCGCGCAAGGGCACTGGGGCGTCTTCCTGGAGGAGGAGCCACGGCTCAGGCGCTGGGGGCCATTTTCTTTCTCTCAAGGCCGGAAGGCCCGCAGCTGGCTACGTGTTAAGAGCCTCCGGAACAACCGTATTTCTTTCTAGCCTTTAATCTTTTGCAAAATGGCACCCAGCCCCGGACTGTAGAGAACGGTTTTCCAAACCCGAGTACGCCCGGAAGCATTTACGTCCCACCCCCACCCCACCCCCACCCGAGGGCCCATGGCCGCACCATCCACGCCGGGGGGCCTGGGCCGCCGGGCCGGACTCTTACCGAAGTCGGCGAACGGCGGGCTGGGCACGGGCCGCAGCGGCCTGCGCAGCTCCAAGCGGCCGGGGAAGCCCTTGCCGGCGGCCTCGGGCCCGAGCGGGAGCCCCAGCGGACCCGGCGCGGCCGCGGCAGCTCGTGCGCTCAGCCCCGCGTGGCCGCGGCCGCCCAGGACCGGCTGGAAGGCGCTCGGCCCGGGGCTCGGGCCGCGCGGGGGCCTCTCGGGGAAGCCCGCGGCCACGCGGCCCTCGGGGCCGGCCTCCCGCTCTCCCGAGGCGGCCACCGGAAGCAGCTGGCGGAGGCTGGGGCCCGGGGGCGCGGCGGCCGCGGCCCCCGCCGCCGGCTCGGGCCCCTGCGCGCCCAGGGCCATGTCCTGCTCCTCCTCGGAGGCCTGCCTCTTGAGCACCTTCTGCGCGGCCATGATCTTCTGGCGCTCGGTGATCAGGTAGCACTTCTCGCAGGTGCACTGCTTCCAGCGGCACTTGCCCGCGTGGCCCTTGACCGGCACCAGGAAGCCGTGGTTCCGGCACCGCGAGCACTTCGGGGTCCGCAGCATCTTGTCGGCCAGCCCGGCGGGGTCTGCCTTCATAGCACAACCGCCACCTCCGGGAGCTGCCGAGCGAGTGCAGCGAGGACGAGCGGCGCCCCGCAAGTCCCTGGCGCTGGGGACTTTGGATACACTTGTAACAAAGTGGTCTCGTAGGTCCCGGGAACTGCACGGGACCCTTGCATTTTCCCTCCTTTTTTTGGAGTGCAAAATGTGGAGGCTTTCCGTGTCTTAGTGAATTGCATGCAAAGGCTTGGGTGGAAGAGATTCTTCGGGGAGTGCTAGTGCATGTATGTCGTCCAGGTTATCTCAAGTCTTACCGTTTAATTTTCCAAACTTTCTGTTCCCGCCACAGCGTGGACAGAAGAGGTTTCTGTAACTTCAAAAAAGGCGGAGTGATAGTCAACGGTCCAACAGATTTAAAGCTCCAGAGGAACAGGCCTCTCCGTACACACCCGTTCCAGGAGAAAAGCATTGAAGGGGGCAAACCATGTTTCTCCTTCCAAAAGTTTCTGCTTCTGCTGGATTTCATTTCTCTCTCCTGCTGAGAAGCAGCGGCTCACGGTGATGCTTCCAGAATATTCTCAAGAGCTCAGCGCAGTATGATGGTTGCTCAAGGGTGTGCCCTACTAGCAAGATAGAGAAATGCATTTCTGGCAAATGGTGCGTTGCTGTTGTTGATGGCTTCCAAGGTAAAGCATGCTTTAGACAGGATATTTTAGCGGGAGCTTTTATCCTTTTTAACTTTGCCACGAATTTGGTTGTTCCCTGTAAAGCAGCCCAAATCTTGGTACATCTGAAAACTGGCACAAACTTCATAGTTTTCTAATGCTACTAAATTAATTCATTTTCTTGTTTGAAAGAAAGGTATGATACTCTGAGGTCTTTTTTTTTCTTTTCTTCCAGGTCCAAAAAATGGGAAAATTAATCACCAACACCTACATTGAAAAGCTTGTAATCACAGGATCAGACATATTTAAGAAGGTGGTTACACTTAAAACCTGGCTAAAATGTGTGTGTTTTAAGCTGACCTTTTTCTGAAATTTTCTTTCTGCTAACAGAATGGCAGAAGCCGAGGCCTGGTGTCCACCTTGAATTTCTGGAGCTCTTGGTTGCTGCTGGCTCCTTTGCATTTCTCACCAGCAGCCTGACAATAGGGAATGGTTGCCATTCTGAGGCTGATTAGAAACTGGGACCTGAAAAGAGGTTTGTAAGGCCCTTTTCTGCTTTAAAGAAATATATTCCTCATTTTAATAAGAGGGCAAAAGTATATGCTTCCTGTATTATTTGGCCCTTCAGGGATTTCACTGGTAATTTTACATCCATTTAAAGAGATCTAGGTTGTCTCTGCTTTGCTCTAACACCCCTAAGTCTTAGTTTTTGATTTAAAAAAATATGATCCTGTAGATAAAAGAACAGGCATGCTCATTTTCTGACTCCACCAATTCAAAATGTCTAATTTTTTCACTGAACTTGTCATTCGAAAGTGGTACTTAAAAATCATAGTTTCAATACTACTGTCAAAAAATCTGGGGCATAAGCTGCATTGTTTCATGATAAGGTCATATTCTGCATTATCAGATTTAAATTTTAACATTCGAGGATAAGACAAAAAAGAACACTGCTCTCATTTACATTTCATGCTTGACCACCCAAGCTCTCTTCATTTTCCTATTAATGATTTAAAGGAAAATCCTATTCAAAGCCAACTATTCGAATTAACATATTTTGGCCTTGTTAACTACAAAATGCTTCCATATTTACTTCATAGCTTTAGAGGCAGAATATACCCATAGGTGATGTGAATTTGCATCATGCTTTGAGAACATTAATAAACAACCATATATCTTTTTAATCAGTAGTCACATTATAAGATGCAAAAACCCCAGGGTTTACAGAGTAAACAAATCTAAGAAAAAAGAAAAAAAGACTAGTTTATTTCTCTCTTCCCTGGGAAGTCTCAATTTGTGTAGGTAAATTCCAACAGAGCTTTATTTATTTCACTCTTGGAAATTCAGGAAAATTGATAGTTTTGTTTTATTTAGTTTGATGACTGATTACTTCTTAGGCTGCTGCTTTTTTAAAGAAATATATACGTTTCTTTAAATTGTTATTTTTTAAAAATGGTAAAAATGAAAAACTGAAGTCATAAAAAGATGGGAGCCATAAGTATATAGTAGACTACCTTTTTTCTCCACACCTAAACCTTAGGATATTTATGTTTAAGAAAGTCTGCATCCAGCCCCGGTGGCGCAGCAGTTTAGCGCCGCCTGCAGCCTGGGGTGTGATCCTGGAGATCCAGGATCGAGTCCCACATTGGACTCCTTGCATGGAGCCTGCTTCTCCCTCTGCCTGTCTCTCTCTCTCTCTCTCTCTCTCTCTCTCTCTGTCTCTCATGAATAAATAAATAAAATCTAAAAAAAAAAAAAAACCTTTCCTTAAAAAAAAAAAAAAGAAACTCTGCATCCTCTTAAGCAGTGGTTTATAAAATAACGGAGTCATAGTGGCTGAGGAATCACCAGTTTGACTAATTAACCACAAAGGAGCGGCTTGGTGGTCATATGTGACTCCCAGCTTCAAGCGAGGCTCCTTTTCCCTTCAAGTCCCAAGCTTCCTGTCTTGAATAATGCCTCTTCTTTTCAGTTAATATGACTGCTATTGGTACTGCTTAATTTGTATTCATTGTAAAGAGTCTTGCATTATACAATGCATGGAGGTATCATTTATAATCATTAAATATTGCATGCACTGTAATGCTTCCTTACTGGGAGTACACAAGAGGAAGAAAGGGCTTTTTTTGCCTATAGCTTCTTTCCCCTAACAGTTATAACCCAGATAGCTGCTATCTTCCCCTCTTCAAGCTCTCTCCAGTGAGCAATGAAAACTTTATTGAAGATTTTGTAGAGGATGAAAGGGAGGATTTACATGACACATCCTATAGCCAATGCTTGAAAATCCTGCCTTAGCATCCTGCTGTGTTATTGGAGAGAAACTGGTCTACTCCCTCCCTCCACCCCCAGCCCCCAGCCTCTCTGGTTTCTCTCTTTCTTGATTTTTTGGGAGCTCTGTAACAGCTGTGACTATCTTATTTTCCTTTATGTCTAGCACAAAATAGACATTCAGTAAATATTTGTTAAATGTGCAAATGGCTCTTGCCTCCCTCTCCTGCCAGTGTCAAAATTATCTCATCTCTAATTGGCACAGTAAATTAGCTTGGCTTCAGCAACTCTCCCCAAGCATACAAAACAGAAAGCCCACGGTGAGTGAACAGGACCACTCTCTGACAAGCAGAATTTGGTGATCAACTTTGGTTCCTTGAGCTCACCCCCAACCCCTGATGGTTTACTAACAGTAATAATAACAGCTAGCACTTACTGTTTCTATATGCAGTCATTTTTAGTCCGTTGAGGATTCATACAATCCTTACAACAGTCATCTAAGGTAGGTGCTGTTTTTTTCACTCCCATTTTACACATTTTACACATGAAGAAACTGAGACCTAGAGTAGTAATTTGCCCAAGATTTTCCAGCCATTGAGTGGCAAAGCCATGATTCAAAACCAGGAAATCTATCCTCAAAGTCCATATTCTGCTAACTCAATATTTTTTCTACACAGATACAGTGCTCTCCCTAAGAAAGCTTTAGTGATGAATAGAAATTGTCTTATTATATATACCATTACAGATGGGGCAAAGGGGGGTGAAGGTAGTAGCAACCTGGGAAAGCTTCCTAAGATGCCCTGCTCAGTTGCTCTCCTCCACCCACAGCCAATATTTATTGAGTGCCAACTATGTGCTAAGTGTTTGAGACACTTTATAAATAAAAATTCAGAATCCTTACCTTTAGGCATATATTCTAGCTGGCAAATCAGACAGTAAACAAATAATTCCAGATAAAAGCTAGGGAGTAGGGTACAGGGAGAACCAGAATGCTATAGGAACACATAAGGGAGCCTAACCTGCATCAAGAAAGCAGCTCCCAGGGGCACCTGGGTGGCTCAGTGGTTGAATGTCTGTGGCTCAGGTCATGATCCTGGGGTCCTAGAATTGAGTCACACATCGGGCTCCCCTAGGGAGCTTCTCCGTCTGCCTCTGTCTCTGCCTCTCTCTGTGTCTCTCATGAATAAATAAAATATTTTAAGAGAGAGAGAGAAAGAAAGAAAAAGAAAAGAAAGAGCGAGCAGCTCCCAGGGCACCTGGGTGGCTCAGTCAAATAAGTGTCCAGCTCTTGATCTCAGCCCAGGACTTGATCTCAGGTCGTGAGTTCAAGGCTGGCTTTGGGTTCCACACTGAGTGTGGAGCCTACTTAGAAAAATGCTCCTTTTAGGGGCTTGTTTTTCTGCTGAGGCTGAAAGGATGAGTAGGAATTAGGTACAGGAGCAGGAGAGGGGTATCTTAGACAGAGGATGTTTGAAGGCCTGTAATTAGGTACAGGAGCAGGAGAGGGGTATCTTAGAGCATGTTTGAAGGCCTGTAATGTGGCTATAAAGTACAGTGAAGTCAGGACTGGAGAGAGAGAAGGTATAAAAGTTTAACAGTAGCCAGATCACGGAGAGAGTCCTTGGGGAGAAATTATGGGTGTAACTAAGACAAAGGAGAGGCCAAACTGGAATCCACATATCCAGACATGTCCGTGACCTTGGTTTTTCTTTCAGAAAGTAGAACTAGTAGAAGTAGTCCTGGTAAGTAACTAGGACTCATATAGGTATTGCAAGATTAAAATGGAGTTGAGTATGGTTTTCTTTGGGGTGGTTGTTCCCGATGGAACACACACCCAAGGCTAGCCACAGCCCTGGACTAACAATATGCTAGCCACCTGATTCTCCTAACCCTGCAGCCCTGTTCACGGATTCGTGTGACCTCTCCTAGGAATCTCCTAAGAATCACAAAGTAGCAGTGATGGAAGACAAAAGAGTGACAGAAAAATAGAGTGAGATGAAATCAAGCAAAAAGCAGTTGGAGAAGTTTTGTAGATAAAGACTAGAATAAACAATTTTGTGGAACAAACGGAAAGTATACAATCTGGGCAGAGATGAGGCATACTCAAAGTGGTACAGTTCACTGAATTAGACCCAATAGCACTGACCTTTGTTTTGTTTTCACTTCCTAATTTGATGAAAAAATATTTTTACATACAGAAATTTTCACATGTAACTATTACAAGTACTATCAAATTTCAATAAATTTCAGGAAAACTTTTGTCTTAAAAGAGGCACATGTCCCTATAAATACATTGTTAATGGGGAATAATAGCCTTAATATCTCTCTCTTTTAGTAAAATGCAGATTTGGTTTAACACAACATATATGAATTTAATGTCAATAAATGCAAGGCACTGTTCCCCCAATAAAATGAGAGTCTAAAAGAAGAAAGGAGCAAAGAAAATTAATCTTCCTCTATGTGTATGTTCCTTGTCTAGTTTTTTTAAAACAGTAAATTTTTATTTACACAAAACAAAACACCCAGAATTTCCCCCTAAATTCTGCTTCTATGAGAATGGCAAACATATCAGGAATTTATCTTTCAAGAGACCTTTCTTTTCATTTTAAGTCACAGCATCGGTACAAATTTAGCCCATATTGTAACTATAAACAGATGGCAAGAAATAATTGCTTTAGAGACAGGCAAACTGGATGAGAACTTGATCATTACTCATTAGTTGTGTTACCTTGGCTAAGTCACTTATCTTCTCTGTACTGCAGTAGTACAAGCAGTAATAATATTTGTATAATGTGCTACAAATTCCAAAGTACATTTATCCACATTTATCCCATTTAATATTGTTAATATATAATGAATGCATACAGCTTTGCAGGTGGAGGGGTTCAGAACAAGGCTCCTCAAAATGTGCTACTGTTGACTCTTTTGAGCTGAAGTCACTCAAGACCCTGAAAGCTTAAGAGAAACTTTCTACCCTTCCTAAACTACCTAAAAGAATCTAAATTGAGGGGTTTTGCCAGAATAAGAGTTATTATCAGAAATGTTTTATCTGAATGATTGATCTGTACGACAGGTCAAACACCTAATTACTAATCTGCTCTTACTGCCCTCCTCCCTTTTGAAGCCCCAGATCTCTACCTTATTCCTTAGCTCAGGATGTCATATGTGCCTCATTTAAATTTTCTGTTATTAAATCCCTCATGTATTTGAGGATTCTCATACATACAAAATTAATTTTTTTTCTCCTGTTCATCTGTCTCGTGACAATTTAATTCTTAGACCAGACAGAAGAACCTTTAAAATGTAGAGAAAAGGGCAGCCCAGGTGGCTCAGTGGTTTAGCGCTGCCTTCAGCCCAGGGTGTAATCTTGGAGACCTGGGATCGAGTCCCATGTTGGGCTCCCTGCCTGGAGCCTGCTTCTCCCTCTGCCTGTGTCTCTGTCTCTCTCTCTCTCTCTCTCTCTTTCTGATGAATAAATAAATAAAATCTTTAAAAAAATAAAATGTAGAGAAAAATTTTTCCTCCCCAACATAGGCATAGTCTGATTTAAATCACAGAAGAACAACTCTAAGGGAAGTACTTTTGTTATGTCCATTTGACAGATAATAAAACCAAGGATTAGAGAAGTTAAGAAATTTCTTCCCCAAGGCAAACAGGAAGTAGAAGGAACATGTATGTATAGCTCCCCAGTCTGTCCTCTTAACTATTATGCTCTCATTGTCATTATTTAGTTATTTCACTTACTTTATACATTTAAGATCTCTGACTCTTACAGGATTATAATGCCCAGCCCAGTGTCTGGGACTGGCACATGGTTAGCATGCATTATATGGTACCAAAGAGGAAGAAGGGCGAGGGAATGGGGAATGAAGAGAAAGAAATAGTATCTCCACCTCCAACAGATTTAATTCAGTAGCTCAACTTTTCCAAGTGGCTTCAAGCTTCTCCAAGCATAGATTAAACCTGAGCTGACCAAAACCATAGCTTTACTCCCATGTGACTATTGAGCACTCTAAAGTGTGGCCAGTCCAAATTAAGATGTGCTAAAAATATAAAATACACACACCAGATTTCAAAGACAGTATAAAAAAGAATGTAAAATATCTCACTGATAATTTTGTATAGATTATATACTGAAATAATGATATTGTGAATATTGAGTTAAATGACATATTTTAACATGGTCTTTTACTTTTTAAATGTGGCTTCCAGAATATTTCAGAATACCTATATGTCTCACGTTGTATTTCTACTGGACAGCACTGAAAGAGAGATTTGTCTGTGTAGGCCTTCTACTTCCAAGGAGCAAGATTTTTAACAGTAGATCAAATTCAAGCTGTTACACCACTGTCCTGTAAGCCACTTGGATGCATTCCTTCCTCATGTTGATTAGATTGCCTTCACTAACTTGAATCTACTCTTTGTTATTTAGGGCCTTTCTAATGGAATCTGTCTCGTGCTTTAGAATTGGAATTATTAATTAGAATATGTCAGCCAGAAGAGTCTAATAAAACTCTAGTTTGCTTTTTTTTTTTTTTTTAAGATTTTATTCATGAGAAACACACACACATACACACAGAGACAGAGAGAAAGAGAGAGAGGCAGAGACATAGGCAAAGGGAGAAGCAGGCTGCCTGCGGGGAGCCTGACAGGGGACTCGATCCCAGGACCCCGGGATCACAACCTGAACCAAAGGCAGATGCTCAGCCACCGAGCCACTCCACCCCTCTAGTTTGCATTTTGGATCTTTAGCTGTATTGATGTTATTTTTATAGGAATATTTTCATATTTATCTTGTCAGGTATAAATTACTAGTAATCTGTAAACTAGAAAAGAAAGAAGGATATCATTATATATCAAGGCTAAACCATTCCTTTAGATTCTTCTAAGATCCCAACCAGAGGGCATGGATCAATTATGAATATGCTGCTTGGTAAGTGGGGATAAGTGGAGTCCTTTGGACATTTAAAATTGTTAAGAACTTTGGAAATTTTATAGAAAATTACTTTATCTATGCCCTTATCTCTCAGAACCCACCCCAGATAAACAACTGCTACTCTAGGAGTACTAATGTTGCTTTGCACAAATAATTCCTTAAACAAGCAAAAAGGCATGAAGATTTGTTATGAATAGTTTTCATCTAAACATCTAGGGATTATTACTTCCCACAACATTTTCTTTAAACATGGTTAGAACATATTTAGTGTAATGAGTTTGGAGATTGTTGCTTTTTCCCCTACAACTTGCCAAATAAATCAGAAATAGTTATTTTCAGAGACAGTTTAAGGAACTCCGTAATTCCCAGTCTGTTCAAGTTTTACAGTAAATCTTAGTTGAATGGCTGTCATTGTTTCCAGTCTGGTCAAGCAAAAAAGAAAAAAGGCATACAATTCATCAGAACAATTAGTTGATTGGGGTTAAATAATTCTAGGAATAAACATTTGACCCCCTGGCACATCATAAACCTCCTGGAGTAAGAAAGATTATAAATTAAATGTACATGATTTAAAATCATCCAGATACACCCTGAACATTATTGCAGGCATGTGGGACACATTTAGATAAGTTAAAACCAAGTGTGGGTTTAGAGTTTAGCTATCTTTGATCAGTGGTTTACTAAAGCTTTATTGCTTTGGTGTGAGGAGTGAAGGGAGGAATAGTGGCAACGGTGCCCCCTACTGCCTGATGGCCATCTCCTCTGTTTCAGGGATTTTTAGACATCCGGTACCCCAGGAGATCATGAAACTCCTAAGTATAAAGGGTTCAGGAAGGGGGAAAACACCTAACATTCTTTGAGGGTCTATGTCCTTGCAAGCACTCATTGTCATTTAATTTAATGATAATATGAAGTTTATTACCAATTCAGGAAAGAATAGGATGAAGCTTAAAGAAACTGAGATTCAGCAAAGTTAGATGACATTTATAGGATTTGTAGTTAGAAATGGGACAGGCCGGGATTTAGACCCAGGTCTGTCTGGCTCCCAAGCCAGGAATTCTTATCTGCAGTATGCTAGCTGTGGCTGGAGGCCTTGGGCACAGCTGGGACTTATAAAAGTATCATGACCAACCATCCTGATTGGCCTGGGACTGAGGGGGTTCTGGAGTCACTGGACTTTCAGGGTTACAAATGGGAAAGTTGGGGGCAAACTGGAAGCTGGCTGCCCTAGAAAGAATTCAACTGAATAAAGCACTAGGCTAGGAGGGGCAGTTTGGAAAAGGAGGAAGTCTACTCAGTTGTGTCTGTCCTGTTCCTCTCTATGGCCCAAGCCGCTATGCCACAGGTGAGCAGTCTCCGTCCTATTTATTTTATGCTGTGACATATCCTGGGGGACTGTCACAGAAGCTCACGTTTCTGCCAGTTATGATTTCTTCATTTCTCATCCTAAATCATCAGTCAGTTGGAATTTAGTTAATTGAACAAATCATTCACTCAAGTGGAGGGGAAAGAGTAGAGACAGACTAGAGTAGAGACTAGGGCATCACAGAAACATGAATTCTGTGAGGATTAATGAGGGCCAGAAAAGATAGGGGAGTAACAGAACAAGGACATTCATGGAATGCTTATTAATGCACAGGGTGCTGGGCCAGGTATTTTGTGCGCATTATCTCATCTTTTAACAACTCTAAAGGTAGTTATAATCAACCCTAATTACAGATTTTTAAAATAAATAAATGAAGCTCAGAAAGAGGCTAACTGTTCAGGTCACACAGCTAGGAAAAAAGGTGAAAATTTTTCATACTGAAGACTCTTAAATTGTTTCCCTTCAACTTGTACTTTTTCTTGAGCAATATTTTAAGGGTACAGAACAAGTATCTCCTATGAATGAGATAAATTGTTTAACCTCTGTTTTCATAACCAGTGACCCATGCATGCTACATGTTAGGAAAACATCCAAGTTATACCTTTAGGAAATAGAGGCCTAAGTAAATGGTACTGCTATTATTATTCTAGCTTCCCTTACTCTTTATTTTCTTTAAGTTCTATTTTTTTTAAAGATTTATTTATTTATTTATTTATTTATTTATTTATTTATTTATTTATGATAGACATAGAGAAGAGAGAGGCAGAGACACAGGCAGAGGGAGAAGCACAGGACTCGATCCCAGGACTCCAGGATTGAGCCCTCAGCCAAAGGCAGGTGCTAAACTGCTGAGCCACCCAGGGATCCCCTTTAAGCTCTATTTTTGACAGAGTTCAGCATTTCCCAAAATATGTTCCATGGAAGACTATGTCTGTGAAATGTGAAAAAGTATAATATAAAAAGGGGTTCTGGGGATCCCTGGGTGGCGCAGCGGTTTGGCACCTGCCTTTGGCCCAGGGCGCGATCCTGGAGACCCAGGATCGAATCCCACGTCGGGCTCCCTGGTGCATGGAGCCTGCTTCTCCCTCTGCCTGTGTCTCTGCCTCTCTCTCTCTCATTCTGTGACTATCGTAAATAAATAAAAATTTTTAAAAAAAGTTTTAAAAGGGGTTCTAAGATCTAATAAAATTAGGAAACCCTACGTTAGAAAGTTAAAGTGCTTTACTGTGGAACTTCTCACTCTGCAATATGTTCAGGTGCCCTGTGAAGCTCCATGAGGAAGCTCTAGTGCTATGTTCTCAACCTGTTATTATTCATTATTGGCACTCCATCTCCAGAAGCCTTTTTAGATATTCCCCTAATTGCCCCTTTCTATCCACCTGCCCCTCCACCAAATTAACTACCAAGGAATAAGACTTTGGTGAGTAGGATGTTTTAGGGGACACAAACTATCGTATTGAGGGTTTTTTTGCCCTCAGTGAACTAATTTTTGCCCCATTGGGGTTGATACCGCTTTACTTGAGAATGAAAGCTCTGGTATGAAATGCTCTTCAAACATGTTTGAGCGACCACTGACCTTTTTCAGGTGGACCGATATTCCCAGGAACATACTTTGGGAACCCTGATTTATTCAGCATGAGATAGCTTAACATTTTGTTTTCTTATGACTCAAGGTGAGAATCTTTTCTTTCATACTTAAATTCCTGATGTTATAAGATACACTGAGACATATTAAAAGTTTTAAGAGTTTATTTGAGCAAAGATCAATTTCAGTTGGGCAGTACCAACCAAATGGGAAGTAGTTAGATGCCTCTGGTGACAGGAACTAGGGAAAAGACTTTTATAGAGATCACAAAGCAAACCAAAGAAATGATTTGATTGGCTGTTGCTCAAGTGGTTGCCTTACTTGGAAAAGACTAGTTGGCCATTTGTGCCTGGCTGTCCTTAGTCTTCAGTTTTTTAACACTGATGGAATTACGGGCTTAGTTTTTGGTTTCCTCACATAGGCTGCTAAGCATTAAAGCCACCTTAGTCTATTTGCCTTGTTTAATTAATATAACACTGGTATAAGACTACAGTAAGGACGGGACTTCAGGAATGCCTGGGGGAGTGTCTGACTTTGGTTCCGGGCTTTGGCTCAGGGCGTGATCTCGGGTCTGGGGATCGAATCCCACATCAAGCTCCCTGCAAGGAGCCTGCTTCTCCCTCTGCCTGTGTCTGTGCCTCTCTTTGTGTCTGTCTCATGGATATATAAATAAAATCTTTAAAAAAAAAGACAGGACTTCAAAAAGACTTGATTGAGAAATTCTTCTCTCCCAATGGCCATCATCCTCAGTTTGTGATTTGAATTTTATACCACCAATTTTTAAAAAATGGCAAAACACATAAAGTGTCTAATGTTCACTAATCTTAAGTGTAGAGCTTGATGAATGTGCAGAGTTGTATACACACCTATTTCCAGATAAAAGTACTAAATTCTTGATCAGAGAACCTTTAAAAAAAAATCTTTGACCTCCCATCATTCACATACTGTGTTTTTCAAAACTTAATGAAGTTTAATGAAGAATCCACCTAAGGGAGCTTGTTACAATTGCATATTCCTACCCTTGAGGATTCTCATTTAGAAGGCCGGGGGTGATTGTAGATTTTAAGTAAAGCATTACAGGTTGTCCTGATGCAAGTGGTCTAGGGATCACACTACTGAGAGATGTTGGCCTCCCTACAGGATAAAAGTCAAACTGCCAAACAAGGTGTTAAGACTTTCCCTAATTTGACCCCATTCTATTTTTCCAGACTCAACCCTTGCTAGCTTCCATGTTGAATTACTCACCTCTCCCCAATAGTTCCTGCATTCATGTTTCCCCCAACCTGGACTTACCTTTGCATCTACTTTTTTTCCCCCTCTCCATCTACTCATTGTGACAGACTCCTACTCGTCCTACTCATTATGACAGACCTAGCTACGTTGTCATCTCCTCTGGGAAGTCTCCTTAACCTCATGAGGCAGAATAGGTTGCACTCTCATTGTTCATACAGAATTTTATTCAGACCCCTATTATACTACTTATCACACAATCCTGATTTTTAAATCTCCTTATTTAGAAATAAGCAAGAATATGTCCAGCTCTTTCTTAAACTCCTAACCCTGCTCATTGCCCCACACACAGTGGGTGAATGAATGAATGAATGAATGCTACCGATTTACACGTGGAGTCACTTAGTTCTCATTTCCTAGGCCAATGAGACTGAAGTCCCCCTAATGGAAATGAGGGTTTCTGACTCACTTTTGTGATCTCCAAAATTATGCCAGGGACTCAGTAGTCAAGAAAAAAATACCTAATGAAAATAATCAACAGACTCTCTGTCCCCCCAATTTAGTGAGTACCTTCATGCTTCTTAGGCCCTCACTTCAACACTTGGTACACAGGAGTGGAGTGTGAGTGCTGGGGGGAGATGTCATCCATACATATCTAGCACCAGAATGTTAGGTTAGGAGCCGCAGGAGTGGCCTCCAACACCAGGTTCCTGGTTCTCCTACACATTCCCTCCATAGAACACTCTGTTGCCATGGAGATGCCCATTGTCCTAAGTGGACACAATTCGGTGAGGACTCCAGAAAGGCAACAGTGCATGGCGACTCTCCGCCCCCTGGTCCAACTCCTTATCTATTTGTTCGCCTATTCCTGTGTCTACTCCTGTTTGTACTTGTTGATTTATTTCTTTAGCATCTTTGTAGAGCATTAGGCAGCTGGGCTGGACAGAAGCCACCTGGGCAGGCGAGGCCTTACCTACCGTTCAAGGTGAGACCTGGGGACCCCTGCCGTGGGCTGGGGAGGGCGGAGGGGCGGGGCTCCTGCCGGTCCCATTAGTCCGTTGGGCCGAAGAGGTGAAGGGTGGGGCGGAGGGCGGTCCTGGGGGGGGTGAGGGGCAGGGGGTGCTCCTCCCCGACCTCCCGGAGCCAGCCTCGGGCCGCCACAGGGCCGCCGGTCGAGCTCTGCAGAAACCCCGACGGACACCGGCTGCGCGGGTCGCTCCCACCGGCCGTTGGGTTGTCAGGCGCGCGGGGGAAGCTCACGCCGACGCGCACCTGCCCTGCGGCCCCTGCAGAGGCAAGAGCTCGGGTGAGGGACGTGTGTGTCCGGCCGAGCACGCTCGTGCGCGACGCCGCGGGTTACCGAGAAGCGCGGGCCGGCTCCCCGGCAGGCCCTGGGCGGGGCCGCCACGGAGGAGCAGAGCTACGAGCACGAGCACGGCTCCACGAGGCAGGCTGAGCTGCGGGCTGACGCACACGGCCGTCGTGCGCCTGCACCTGGGCAAGGGCCGCGTGCAGGTGGACGCCGGCAGGTACAGGGGCAGCGGCAGCGGCGTCGGGGTGACGGTGCGCGACGACGGGCTGCGCGGCCTGGCCCCAGGCTGGGCCCCGACCCTGCAGGGCCTGTGCAAGTTCGGCCTCTACTAGGGCTTCAAGACTCGCTCCGCCGAGCTCCTGGGCCCCGAGGCGGCGCACGCGTGGAGGACCAGCCTGTGCCCGGCGGCGTCGGCCAGCGCCGAGTCCTTCCCCGACGTGGCGCCGGCCCCCGTGGGGGCAGTGAAGGTGCGCATCCAGACGCGGCCGCTGCGCCGCGATGAAGTCCGCCTGCTTGGAGCGCACGGCGGAGGCGCCCGACGCGCGCGTGGTCCCGCAGCCGCAGCACCGGTGCACCAAGGCCGAGCAGCTCACCGCCACCTTCGTGGCCGCCTACGTCGCCGGCACCTTCTGCGCCGTTGTGTCCCCCGGCCGACTCCGTCGTGTCCGTCCTGCACAAGGAGAAGGCAGCACGGCCTTCGGAGTGCTGCACACACCGGGCTGCGCGCGCGTGTGGAAGCGCCTGCTCGCCCGCATCCTCGTGATCGGCGCCCCGACTGCGTGCAGTGGTGCATCTGGGACTCGGTCAAGGTCCACTTCAAGCTGCCTCGGCCTCCGGCCCCCCAAGCGCCCCCAGACCAGGAGCAGCAGGAGTAGGAGTGGGTTTGTCAACGCCTGGGGCCACCCTTGGCCCGAGAGCCCATCCACTGGGGGATTGTGTCCAGGCAGCAGTGCCAGCGCGTAACGTTTTGTTTTCTGATTTGGGAGAGGTGACAAGATGTAGTCCAAGTTCTCTTTAAAAGGGCCGATTCCTTCCCCTTTTTGGCAATCCTAGGCAATTGCAGCCGTTTCCTTTAGGAACCCGAACCATTATCTTTGGGGAGTCTGCACAGCTGCTTTAACTCACTAGCTCTCCAGCTACTGTAAGGAGAGCATTCTTAACGGGAAGTAATGTTAGGTAATTTAGGGCCTCTAGGTTGTTTCTCCTCTGATGCACCGTTCGGTGGAGATTCCTGAATAGCCCACTAATGAGGTCTTAAGGTCAGCACAACTATATGGGGCTGACAACAAAGTAAAATTCCGCTGCAAGTTATACACCCCAATAGAAATCGTGCACCTATTGAATAGATAAAGGACTCATTCTGTGCTTCCTGTTCGTGTTCATTACAAGTAAAAATTATTAAAAGTTAAACTGTGGCTTCTATTGCCTGATAACTTAGACTGAATTCACTATTTTCAAAGAGACATGACATGAGAAGATCTGCATTTTCTCATTTTGCTTTGTCCAATTCTGTTCCTGATGTTGCTGATTAGAACGTAGTTCTCTCCAGGAAGTTCTACAATTGGATCAATGTGGAAATCCAAAATGAGATGAAGGGCAGGCTCTGGAAATAAATATGTAAAGAAAAGCCTCTGTTCTCTAAAAATTTCTTTTGTACAACTCAGCTTTCAACAACCACACATCCAAAGAAGATCATACCACCCTGACGTTTAAAAACACACACATGAAACCCTGCAATTCCAGTTTTTTGTTGAATGTTGAAGTGTGCTTTTGGTGACTTTGGGAGGAAAATCTCACTTTTAATGTCACAAATGCCATTAATTTAATGTGGTGCATGTTGCCATGATCTCTTACGATGGTTGAAGTTCATAAAATTTACTGAATTATAAGGCACATTCTCAGTTTTCTGTATCCTTCATATCGCTCATTGGGAAAATTATAAAATTAGTGAGACTCTGAATTAGAGATGTTTGTAGAATGTAAGCAATAAACTTCAGTGTGATAGTTGCTGTAATTTACCACACTGTTACTTGATTGCCTTAACTTGTGTTAAAGATGGCAAACTTTTTAACTATGTAATAAGAGTAAATTTAAATTGTTCAGTGGTTAACAGAAGTTAAAAAGTGCCTAAAGTTAACTAAGTTTTTTTGAACTGTCTTGATTGGATAATAAAGAACTTGGAGGAAAAAATCAGAACTTGTGAATGAGCTAGAATCAAATTTATATTTAATGCTTCTGTTTTGTTTATTATTGGGGAAGAGGATGGGAAGGATACTATGTATTATTAAGACACTGACTTTCCTTAGGCAGTTGGTGTCTAGTGTCCAGGTTTTTGAAAAAGGAAGTTCTCAAAGAAGTTAGAATGATAAATTTCATGGCACTAAATTGTGCAGGTTCTTTCCTGGAAAATTTTAAGATAAATATATTTCTGTCTACTGTTGCCTTATGAAATGTAGGAAATTTCTTTGGTCAATACTTTAGTAAGTAAAGTTCTTTCTTTTCTTTTTTTTTTTTTAAGATTTTATTTATTTATTCATAGAGACACAGAGAGAGAGTGAGGGGCAGAGACACAGGCAGAGGGAGAAGCAGGCTCCATGCAGGGAGCCAGACATGGGACTCGATCCAGCGTCCCTAGGATCAAACCCTGGGCTGCAGGCGGCGCTAAACCGCTGCACCACCGGGGCTGCCCAGTAAAGTTCTTTCTATCCGTACTGTAATTTAGGGATTTGCTGCAAAATCTTGGAGTTTCAGGATATCACTTGTTCTGCTCTGTCGTATTTCATGATTGTTCTATTGAGAATACGAGATAATTTCTGTAATATACACTGTATGCTTAGAGAGTTATAATCTAAGGAGAACTCTTTGGCATGATTCTATCATGGACATGGTCAAGGAAAATTACTTCGTTTGGGTTAGCAGTTTTTCTATTCAGTTCCTAGATTTCTGTTCACCTTTTTCTGTTGCTGGTTTACAAATGTCTGATTAAATAGGAGCCACGGTAGCTAACAATAAAGAATAAAAATTTAAGTAAGGTTAATAAATAAAGGTTAACAAACAAATATGTTTAAGTAAGATTAATAAAAGTTAATTAAGTAATTTAATGACTCTTACATTCAAAGTCATTGGGGATTTTTTTCCTAGTTACTATTACTTTGGTACAACTTAAACTTCTTCTCAGTGTTTTGCTTTGTCTATAATTACCAGTCTGAAATTACATGAATCTGTTAGAATTAGAAAAGCCATAGTATATGTCTGTGAGTCATTTTTTTTAAGATTCATGTATTCGCCCAAGAGAGAGAGCATGAGCATGCACACACACAAGCAGAGGTGGAGGGCATGGGGGTGGGAAGGGGCAGAGGGAGAGGGAGAGACTCAAAGCAGACTCCTCACTGAGAGTGGAGCCCGCTGAGGGGCTGGATCCCCTGACCCATAAGACCATGACCTGAGCCAAAACCAACAGTCAAATAAATATTCAACAGACTGAGCCACCCAGGCTCCCCGGTATTGTGAGACATCTTTTATATGCATTTTCTCATAATCTCGATCCTTGAAGTTAGTACGTTTTATATATAAAGAAACTGAGACTCAGAAGCTAGGTAACTTTCTCAACATGATATAGCTAATAAGTGATAATAGTCTGAATCAGAGTCCACACTTTCTTCATTACTCAAGCTCAGCACCATGATACAACCAATAATTATCCTTTTCATAAACTCCTTTTTATAGTACCTCAAAAAATATTTTTAAAATTTCTATTTGTAAAAAAAGATTTCTATTTGTATATATTATAAAACTTTCCTAATTTTGCACTAATGGAAAGTTTGTGTTTCAGTTGTGAAAAACCTATGGATAATTGCTTAGAAGTAATCAAACTGCTACATACTTAAATATATTTAACTTAATATTTAATTTTTTTTTCATATCAGGTCAGTGCCTCAGTCCTAATTTGAAGGGACTGATGGTCATAAAAAACATTAGTCTTTTTTTTTTTTTTTGTAATTTGCGGTACTGCAGTTTCAAGGCTTTATTTCACCACATTTTCTAATTCTTTAATCTTTAGTTCCTACAGCTAAAAAAAGCTTGTTTAGGCTATTTATCTTTTCCCCCAGGTGGTGATAAAAGTAGCTTTTTCAAGTATATGAAATTAATTTTGTGATAGGAAGCTGTAAGCTCATCCATTGATCTGTCCTTTGAGAAGTGAATAAAGAGAGTAGATAAAATCTTAAAAAACAAAGCCATATTTACATGTTTAACCACAATTATAAAGATTGGAAAGAATCAAGGTATTAATGTTATGAGTATTTTTCCTTGCTTTATAAGTGTGTCTTTAGAAAGCATTTCTTTTGAGCCTTTCAAAGCAAGAATAATCACTGAAGTCAGATCACATTTTGATAGGCAGCCATTCAATTATAGTATGCTTGTGCTATGTGCTCTTAAAGATCTTTTTTTTTTTAATCTTGAGCAAAGAACTATTTGAAAGGGAGTTTATTTATTTATCTATCTGTCTATCTATTTTAAGTAGGCTCCACACTGGGTGTGTACTTAACTTACCACCCTGAGTTCAAGACCTGAGCTAAGATCAGGAGTTTGATGCTTAATCGACTGAGCCACCCAGACACCCCTGAAAGGGAATTTACATTTTAATATTATTTTGAAAGCTTTGTCTTGTTTTGTCTTTTCTTTTTTTAAAAGATATTATTTATTTATTTTTTAGAAAGAGCATGAGCAGAGGGAGGAGCAGAGGGAGAGAGACAAGCAGACTCTGCACGGAGTATGGAGCCCAACTCAGGGCTCAATTTCACAACCCCAAAATCATCACCTGAGCCAAAATCAAGAGTCGGATGGTCAACTGACTGAGCCACCCATGCACCCCCATCTTTTTCTGAATGCCATTTTTGAGCAGGTGGATAAGTAGGGAAAGCTTTAACAATGTAATTATAACTGAAATTTGTATGTATGTGTGTCCATTTTAATTCATGTATTTTGAGACCTTCAGTGATTAGAGTATCTAATTTTACAGGCAGTTTGGGAATTCTGCCCATACCCAGTCTATAACACTATTGATCAACACCTGTCATATACCAAGTGGTATGCTAGGCAGAAGGATTTTTGTGATGAGCATAATTCATGGTCACTGCCCTTGTGAAGCTTACAGTCTAGTAGGAAAAATAATTTACAGTTTTGCAAAGTGCTGCAAAGAAGTACAGGGTGTTACAGAAGTAAGTTTGAACGTGTAAGTCATGTTTGAGATGAGACCTGGAGGCTAAGTAGGAGTTAGACTGGCAAAGAGAAGATAGATGGCAGTGGACACAGTATGTGCACCTGTCCTGGAGAGAGGAACTGAGAGAGGTTCATTCTACATGAAGGCTTCCATTTGTAGAGGGGCTGGTATGAAATGAAGTAGGAAAGGTAAACAGAAAGAGGGTCACTCCCAGCTTTGTAGTTCATGTTTTAAAAAATGGGACTTCTTTGAGTGTTCATATGGCCATTGGAAAAACCATGAAGGGCTATGAGCATAGAATGACCCTCAGGCTGCTATGTGGAAAGAAATGGAATAGAGGGAGAAGAGATTAGTTAAAATGTTGCTGTAATCCAGGCGAGAGAGAATTTATCAAAGCCTGGACTAGGATGGTGACAAAGGGGATGTTAAAATATCATGAGGAGCCAAAAGGTAGAAACAACCCAAATGTCCATTGATGGATAAATGGATGGATAAATTGTGGTATAGACATACAATGGAATATTATTCAACCATAAAAAGGAACAAAATATTGATATATGCTACAATTTAGATGAGCCTCAAAGACCTTAAGCTAACTGAAAAAGCCAGTCACAAAAGGTCACATGTTATAAGATTTCTATAATACATCAGAATAGGCAAGTCCATAGACATAGACAGCAGATTGGTGGTTACCATGGGTTGGGGTGCAGGGAATGGGAAGTGAGTGATTACTTGATGGATATGAAGTATTTTTCTCAGGTGATAAAACGTTTTGAAATCAGGGAGAGGTGGTGGTTGAATCACCTTGTGAACACATGGCACTTAATTGTACACTTAAGATGATTGTGTGTTAAATTAATTTCACCTCAATAAAGATATTGTGAGATGTTTTATTCATAGGAGCCCCAAAGTGGAAAAAACCCAAATATCCATCAACCAATGAGTGGATTAAAAATGTTGCATATCCATACAAAGGATGGTTTTCACCATAAAAAGGAATAAAATACTATTTGACATAATAAAACACATGCTACAACATGGATGAACCTTGAAATCATTATGCTAAGTGAAAGGAGCCAGACACAGTCAAATATTGTATGATTTCACTTACATAAAATGTCCAGAATAGGCAAACCATAGAAAGTAGATTAGTGGCTGCCAGGGGCTGGTGTGGGGTTGGAGGGATGGGAGGGAAGAATGGGGTTGGAAGGATGGGAGGGAAGAATGGGGAGTGACCGCTAATGTGTACAAAGGTTTCTTTTTGAAGTGATGAAAGTGTTGTGGAATTAGTGATGATGACTGCACAATTTTGTGAATATACTAAAAACAATGATTTATCTTAAAAAGGTGAATTTTATGGTATGTGAATTATATCTCAATAGAGCTGTTGTAAAAAATGTCTTGAGACTGTTAAATACACTTCAAATATCTTTTCTTTCCCTGAGATACAGTCCTTACTTCTGTCTTTCTCAATCAAGTTAAGACTCTGGCTGCAAAGATGGTAACTAGATTTAATGTGGTGATCATTTCACAGTGTATGCAAATATCGAATCATTATGTTGTACACCTGAAATTAATATGATGTTATATGTCAATTATACCTCAAGTGAAACAATAAGAAACCTAGTGTTTAAAAAAAAAAAAGACTAAAGCTGCAAAAGTATACTACTAGCTGTCATTGTCACATTAAATTCCATACAAATGAAGAGGGAGAAATCTATCACGTTGTAAAGGCTGGAAATTGCCTCTAAGGAATGAATGATATCTTAGTCTCTTAGTGATGCAGAGAACATTCATTTTGGAGAATCACCTCACAATGTGAGTTGAGCCACCAACAATTGCGTCCTTTATTGTAAGAAAGAAAGAGGAGCAGATGAATTTTGAGAAAAGCAGATGTGCATATAATGTACAAGAAAACCTCAGTTAACCCAAATGTTCAAGAATTGGTGGTTTTATTAACTACAAGGTAACCAGAAATTTTTTTTTTATCTTCTATTCTTGATGAATTTTTGTCTATACGCTTGATGACTTCTCTTTTATAATATAGTGAATATGATTAACAATCAGAGGTTTGGAAAGCAGGACCCCTGAGTGGCTCAGCGGTTGGGCATCTACCTTTGGCCCGGGGTGTGATCCTGGGGTCCCAGGTTCAGGTCCCGCATAGGGCTCCCTGCGTGGAGCCTGCTTCTCCCTCTGCCTGTGTCTCTGCCTCTCTCTGTGTGTCTCATGAATAAATAAATAAAATCTTTTTTTTTTTAAAAGAGGTTTGGAAAGCCTCTTGGCTATCGGTTATGAAACTCAACGCTTATTGTCTAGCCATAGAAGGTGTAGGGGTTTTGGATGGATGCACACTGACCCTATACATAAGTGGATACGGATGTATGTGTGCGTTTAATCCCCAGGTCTACTTTGAAATCTTGTCATTTGCCTCTTTGCTAAAGCATAGTGAAGGGGAAAATCTGGTTTACTTTAAGATTACTTATTGAGTGTCTACTATATGATATTACTTCTATTCTGCTAGGTATTTCTACGTTATCTTAGTGTGTTTTAGTTATCTTTGTGTTCTATTAGGTTGTTTCCAAAACTGGTGATTTCATATGCAAACTACATGTAGTCCCGTGAGTTACGACAGGGCTCACAATGGTAGGCTGTACCTAAGAAAATGATATCCCTCAGTTATTATATGTTTAATATATGTCAGTGCATCTTGCTCTCCCGCCACAAAGACATAATACATGCTTTTGGAAAATACTAGTAAAATTTGGTATTCTGGAAAGAGATTCGGTGGGTTGAAAGCACTCTGCCCCTTCGTAAGGCTGGTAATTCACATTCGCGTAATTGTTAGTGTTCAGACATGAATCCGAGCTGCTGACAGGGCGATTGTCCGTTTGTAAGAGGATGGACAGAAACCTGGCAGGGAGCCCCAGTCCTTTCATCTCCATTAACGTCCGCACTAGGACTGCAGTTACATCTTACTCCCGGACACAGGATTTGTCGCTGCAGTCATTGTCTTAGGCCTCCACGTCAACCATCAACCCCGACCCTTACCAGAAATATAAAGCTTTTTTGTTGTGCTAAATCAGCACCATTCATTTGATTCATCTGTTGTGTTTGGAAACTTTTGTTCTCTTGGATCATCACCTGTGTCTGATACACGGTGTTACTAATATTTATAGCAACAATTCACTCGGCCAGGTATTATGGTACATAAAAGTATCATGTATTTACAACCAACCACCCTGTGAGGTAGGTATTTGTAGAAGTTTAGGTGTTTTTTTGTTGTTGTTTTGTTTTTACTGCAAGCAACACAAAACCCAATACACCACAGGTTAGACAATAAAAGACATTTATTATTAACGAGAAATCTGGAGATAGGTAAACCAAGTTCGGTTCAATAAAGGAGTGTTGCTCCAAGAACCTAAGCTCTTTCGGTCTGTCCACTCTGCCACCTTTAATGTGTCGATGATATTGCCCCTCGTTTTGAAGATATGGCTGCTGTAACACCAACCACCATGTCTCAGCAACAGCATCCAACTCAGGAAGCAAGAGGGGCAAAGGCAGCCCTCTTTCTCTTCTTTGTCTCTCTTATCAGGAAAATCTTTCTCAGAAGCTTCTGCCAGATTTCCCCTTTGGCCTCAATGGTCAGAATTAGGTCACTTGCTTTCCTGTGGACCCTGAAAACGGATCACCAGTAACAGCAATGGATGGCTTAGGTCAATGCAATGCACCTGCTGGGATTAGCCCCCCTGGGAGCCAAACAAACACCAGGATTTGTTGTTGTCACTGCTGTTAGCAAGGAAGAAGAGTGAACCAGCTCTTGGGCAAGCAAGCCTGGGCAAGCAAGCCCTGCCCTTATATCCTACCCTATTTCACAGACAAGAAAACGGAGGCTCAGAGAGATCAAGTGAGGTGAAACCATAGTGTCAAAACGAGGATTCACACCAGGGCTGTCTGCCCCCACAGCAGTTTGCTGTCACATTACTTGCTTTAGCTTGGAACTTGCTATGAGGCAGAGCTACTATAGATCATATCGAAAGAGATTTATTACTGAAAATGTCAGAAAAACCGCTTTTGAACAGTGACTAAATCATAATGAAGTCTCAAAGCCAGGAAGCTTTGGACAAGGGCAATCCGTGGATAATGAGATATGATTAAGTATAAATTCTGCTGTCAGGCCCTGAAAAAGAGAAAGTAGGTGAGAAAACACACACAGAGAAACACCTCAAAAGAAAGCAAATGTTTATAATCCTGTTTTGCTGGCATCCTCAGTCTTTTCATTGAACTACCCTTTTCCCCCTGTTGACTTTTCCAGAAATGGCTGATTTCCTTCAAATGCTGCATACTGGAAGAATCCAAAGGATTCATCAGACAAACAAATTTCAAAGTGCCACTACCAATTTTTTTCCTTAAGAAATGCATCAAGCATCTGATTTGCTCCTGATAAATTCTCTGTAAGTAGCATTATAATTAAGCACACACAAAACCGTTCTGTGTTTCCAAGAATACAGCTGGGCTGGCACTGAATCGGCGATAGCGCATGGGCAGCGATCGGGAGGGTTCCATTGCATCTCAACTACCATGTACCTTCTTTGTGTGGGGACCAAGCCGTCCCCCCTCCCTGCCCCAACACCCTCTGAATCGCAGGCCATTGCCCATTCACTCCGTGTCTGTCACTAAGCTGGTTTATTGGGCACCTTCACTGAGCCTTGAAGCTGGCTGTCCTGCTTCCAAGCCCTGGTCAGAAAAACATGCCAGGGAACCGAAATGGTGCACCTCTCCCAGCATGACTCCCTGCCACCCCCAGACTGGTAGACTCGGCTCATGAAAATGAAACAATGGTATGCAGCAAAACTGGGGAAAGAGAGCAACAGTGAGGGGTTGGGGATGGGGGGCAGGAAAGGGCTGAGTGAGTGATGAGACCAAGCTCCCAAACCTGGCTTCACCAGTGTTGGCTTGTGTGGCTTTGGCCAGTTACCTCACCTTCTGCTCCCCAAGTCTCGGTTTCCTCATGGGTAAAATGGGGAACCACAGCACCTACCTGGAAGACTGTGAGAATTAGCAATAAATTATATAAAACATATGGTATAAAATAAAAGCTCACCATATTATTATTATATTATTACTACCAGCTCCTTAGTAAACACTGAAGTCTGTTAGCAGAGAGAAAATTAGCCTGTATTGTTATTGTTCTTATGCTTGTTCTTGGATATATACAAGATATATTTGCTTTAATTTTTAATGCATCATAAAGTACATAACCCTTTGTGGGAAATGCAGTAGATAGGAAAATGAAAAGCAAGTAGCCTGGGGGTGTTGTGTGTATAAAAGCCAATAGTGGCAACCCCATCTCTCCCTGGCTTCTATGCAAACAGTTTCCTTTACAAATGTGTTTTTGGTATGCAAATCACTCTATGCAGATTTCTGTGTGCAAAATACAGCATAGAAAAATGGCCCTCTTGCCAAAGAAGATAGGAGATGTTGGCTGCTGTCAAATGAATTAGCAGCAAATTTTAGATTTCTTTTCCTACTGCTCTTTCTAACAATGGATGGGGTGAGTGTATTTTTTGGCACATTAAACAGAACTATTTTGGCTTTAGATTGTGTGTTCTCGTGACAAAAGTGCGCTTATTGAAGCCTGTAACTACTTTTTGAAGCTATAACAATGTTTAGTGGTATTTAATTTAGCATTTCACAACAGCGTGCCACCTCCAGTTAGGAAAAGCGCTTGTTCTAAAGTCACAGATGGCTTCCCAGCTCAGGTTAGGCTGCTGGTCAACCTTACTGCCGACTTTTCTGTGAAGACTTGTGCTTACTAACAGATTTAAGTTTATGTTTTGGAAATGTCTTTCCTCATAATTAAGGTATGTCTTAAGGAAAGGAATATATTTAATATTAAAATCCTCCTTTGCTAAGGACAGGAACATGGGAAGCTAGCGCTGATTTCACAGGGCAGTGTTTTACCATCTAGGCAGGTAACACATCTTTTTCCTGGTGTTCCTTACTTTTTTCAAAGTCTTTTCCTTTTCTTTTAAAAGTCTTTTTCCGTTGGCTCCTCCTGTAAGGCAAAACTTGGTGGGAGGTCACTTGTAACAAAGGAGCCCGCCTGGGGGTTTGTTTTCTTTTCTCAGTGGGGCTCAGGGAAAAAAAACGGCACCTGTTGGTCAGTGACCCACCATGACCCCCACCCCCTTCTCGTCTCTCCTTTCTCTTCCACCCAAGCATCTCTTGTTACTTTGGGATGTTTCAAATTTGCCAAATGAGGCACTCATTAATTTTACAAAAACAAGGCTTAGGGCGGAGGCATTTTTCAACACAAAGGACCTCATCCGGGGGAGAGGACAAGTTAGCTTGCTTCCACTGGATACCGGGAATGGCCAGGGGAGAGGGAGGCGAAGGCATCTTCACTCATTTGTGCACTGATCCTGCGTGCGTGCATTCATTCATTCGACATGGTGCTCAGCATGAGCTAGGCCTTACCTCGGCACAGGAACACAGATCCGAACCTGATCACAACTACTGCGGGCTCGCTGTCTAGCAGGAGCGCAGGTGTAGACACAAACTACACCAAACTACACTGCACGGATGTCCCAACAGAGGAGGTACAACATACGAGGGCGGGACCATTAACTCCATCAGGCCCCCGGCGAGGAAAGGTTCCAGACAAGCTGCATCTGTGTTATGTTTTGGTTTTGTGTGTGTGTGTGTGTGTGTGTGTGTGTGTGTTATGTTTTAAAGGACAAATAGGTTTTCTCCAGGTGGACAGAGGGTCGGGGGCCAGAGAGCCCTGGAGGCCGGGGGAACAGTAGGTACCCAGGCCCCGGCGCACCAGGGAAGGGTGGGAAGTGTTCCACTGGAGGAATGTCTCTGGCCTACGGAAGGAGAACAAGGAGAACGGGAGAGGGACCGGGAATATCCTCAGGGGGCTCCTGCATCTGTTCCCCCATCTGCATTCTCACTCCATGCTGGGTCACCGCAGCGTCCACACTGTTGCCAGAGCTTGGAACTGACCCTGTTGCCCTCAGCCTCTTTCCCTACTAACGTGAGAATATTTCCACTGAGACTCAGTTTCCCCAACCGTAGAAGACGACTGCCTACCTTGTACTGATGTTCTCAGGTGATAAGCAAGAGTATGTTTATGAAGTGCCTGACACATAGTCAGTCCTTGGACATTCGAGCTGTTTTTATTACCATGATTTAACCTTTTCGTGAAATTCAAGGGATGGCAACCACTTAACCTAACTTGCTATTAGGATTGTATAAACTGGTGAGCAGGAAACTCCTATGAACTGAAAAGCCCTTCAGATGAAGCTAAGATGATTGGTATCTCTTAACACATTCATCATCATCTTCATTCATTCATCCACTTACTCATTGAACATTTGCTAAAAATTCCCAATATTTGGTACATCCTAAGCTCAGCATGGGGGAGACCGAGATGAATTTGAAATGTGCCCAGAGAGCCTCACTGGAGACTCACACAGGGAGGCAGTCAAGTCTACAACCAGATGGGGAACCCTGGGATCAGATTGGGCTTCGCAGAATAAGGGAAGGCTCCAGGCTTAGGGATGTGTTCCAGAACCGCAGCCCCTGTGCCTGGGTCTGCTAGGATGTGGTGCAGGGGAGAGAAAGGCATGTCAGGCTCAGGGGCTGGATCACCCTGCCAGAGGGGTGTGAGATTGCTCAGGGTGTTGGGAATCTGCCATCAGGGCCAAAGAACGGGGTCTGGGGCTAATGGGTTAGAGAGTGAGGTGGGGCCACGTGGTCCTGGGGGAATTGGAGCAGAACAGGGGAGGCCGGGCACAACCCTGGCCTGGGCTGAAGGTTCTCAGTGCTTGTGGCTGGGATGGTCCCAGCAGGGCTGAGAGCTCCTTGAATGCAGAGATCAGAAATCGTTTCAGTTCTTTTTCTTCCCTCATGGTTCTCACAGCCCAGCTCATGGGGCCCCATGCTGAGCAGTGAGTCTGACAGACCATGATGGGACGTTCTAAAGTGCAGGAAGGACTGCTGCCCCAGCCACCACCACCCCCCAGTTGTGCCCCCTGAGTCCCCAAACCCTCCTTCCTGGCATTGAGCAGTGAGGTTGGCTTGTTTTTACCAGGGAGCTGCAATACCCATAATGTAAAAATGCAAGTCAACAGGAAACTAAAGTTTGTGTTACAGAATTTCACTTTGAGTAAATTTTGCTCAAATGCATATGGTTACAAACTAAAGGACAGTCTGCCAAAGTGCTTTCAAGTTGCAGGAAATGATTCCCTGTAACAGTTACTCCCTTTAAAGCCTGAAGGACAAGGCCAACAACCATGTAGGTGTTAAAATAAACACTAACTTGTTGATCACAAAACAGGTATAGGGTACTGATTACAAATTGCTTGAAGTTGAGGGTTAATGACCTTTTTCCCCCTCCATATGTGGAAAAATAAGCACTTGGAACAGAAACACCCTCTATCCAAATAGGAGGAATCCAGTCAGATCTGGTACTATGTTACTACCACCCTCTGAAGTTAGATTTTGAAAATAAACACTTGAAAGTCTGCCCAGATTGTTGTAATCTTATTAATCTAACAAAGAGACTCAGTAACCGCCTCAACCAGGGGGATCTGTGTTTACCATGTAATTTGCAACAAGCTGATAAACACACCCCTGCCCCACTTGCAGAAAAATCTCCTGCTCCCTGCAAAGAAGCAGTTGGCAGAAAAATAGTAATAAAGGATTAGAGACCAAAAAAACCCATGGTTTAGGTCCCGGGTAAATGTTTGCTCATCTCCTCTACCCCTGGCCTCCCAACCTCCTGCCATCTCCAGGCTCAGAGGTATGGTGTGTCATTTTTCCTGGTCCTGTCCTCCTAAGGGTTTTGTCATGATGCTTCTGGCCCTTCTGGGCAGTCTACCAAGTTCTCCCTATGAGGGAATCTCTGCCCTGAGGTCTTGCTGGTCAACTCTGGAGTCATTCTGGATTCCCGCATGGATTTTTAGGCCTGTCTTCTCTCCCTAGACTGAGGGAGGTCCAGAGGGGCTGTGCTCCCTCCCCCTGGTCTCTAGCAGGCAGTGGTATTTGATAACACCACTAAGCATGGCTCCTCTAAGAGTTCTTGGTTGCAAACCACAGGATGACCTCCTGCTAACTCAGCAGAAAAGGAATTTATTGTGAGCACAGGGGCAGGAGCCCAGGAGGTTAGGCAGCCAGGGCTGTGCCAAGTTACCACAGGGCCAGTGCAGCTGCCCCAGCACATCACCCAGCCATCCCTTCTTCATGGCCACCAGCCCTGCAAATCATCTCCCAGTGTGGTCCAGCGCCTCTATCTCACTCACTCAGGATTAAAACCGCAGGAGAGGGCATGTGTTTGGCTGGCCCAAGCCCACCTTCTTACCTCCTTTGGGCAAAGTAAGCCCTGCTTCCCACCAGGACCCACACAAGAGATTTGGATGCTGGGTAGTCAAAAGATGAAAAATGTCCACTTCACTCCTCTCAATAATAATAGCTAACGTTCACTGTGCCACACACTAGAAGGGATGAACTCATTCAGTCCTCACAACAGGCCTGTGAGCCGGGGCTTCATGTTACAGATGAGAAACGGAGGCACAAGAAACTGAGCAACATGGTCAAGATGACCCAGCTAGAGGTGACCAGAAATATAAGTGACACTTCACCAGTGAGGGTCTAGACAGGTCTGCTGTTGTCTGCAGAAGCTCTGGAAGCTCCATGTAGACCTTGCCAAAACTCTGCCTCTCTCATATCAGTCAGCTCACTTGCTCTCCATCTCTAACCTCTCCTTCTTTCTGCCGTGTTTTGCTTTGCTTCCAGGCCCACTGACTCCCTCGCCCTCCCCATCCATCGTCCATCCAGGCTCTTGCCCAGGCCTGCTCACCCCCAGTCTGTCTGTGCAGCGCCCCTCCTGGCTCCAAAGAGTATGTGGCCTAAATCAGAAATGCATCAGGCTACAAAATGCCAAGATTCACTCTAATAAATTCCTCCACTGTTTTTTATTTTATTTTATTTTTTAACGATTCTATTTATTTATTCATGAGGACACAGAGAGAAAGAGACACGGGCAGAGGGAGAAGCAGGCTCCATGCAGGGAGCCCGATATGGGACTCGATCCCTGGAACCCAGGATCATGCCCTGGGCCGAAGGCAGACACTCAACCACGGAGCCACCCAGGGATCCCCCTTCCACTGTATTTTAAAAACTGTTTGTCCTTATGAGGGTCTGTTCCAGGACTGGAATCATGAAAAGAAAGGAGTATATTAACTTTTACAATGTTAATGTAATTAACATTACAATGTTAATGTAACTGATGTTTCTTTTTTTTATTTTTTAAATATTCTTTTTATATATTTTTTATTTTTTTTATTTATGATAGTCACAGAGAGAGAGAGAGAGGCAGAGACACAGGCAGAGGGAGAAGCAGACTCCATGCACCGGGAGCCCGACGTGGGATTCGATCCCGGGTCTCCAGGATCGTGCCCTGGGCCAAAGGCAGGCGCCAAACCGCTGCGCCACCCAGGGATCCCAAATCTGATGTTTCTAAGTCTGTTTTTTTTTAATCTTATCAATCAATGATTATAACATGGATAGCAATAGAATTTGACATCTAGGGATTTCTTTTTTCTTTTTTTAATTGGCATGTTTGGAATCTGGTACATGGTGGGCCCCTAATCAACATTTTCTGCATTAAGAAACAAGAACGAGAGGCTTGTCACTCTGGTAATTACAGCCTTTATTGAAAGATTGACTTTTTTTTTTTTTTTTTTGTGAGCATGTTACAAACAAAGCCTCACTTTCAGTCTTAAAGCATCCTATTTTTTTAGTCCTTTATTTCTCTGTTTCTTACCTCCTTTTAGATTACTGATTACCTCTACTTGCACTGTTGGAAAGGGCTTTTTTTTTTAAGTAATTTTTGTTCTCCGCCCCCCACGACACACACAGCATGAGAGAATTCTTCATGTTGCATGCCATTACTGAAATCTAAACATGGCGATTTAGATTCTGAATCTATCAGGCAGGAACGTGTATGTCAGTTTGTCGTCTTCTACATAACCCACATCCCACTGTGATTTCTCAGCAAGACATAATAATTATCCGTAATTGTAGTGGGCATGACTCATAAAGTCTGAACATTAAACTCATCCTTCAAAAAACAAAATATATGCAGCGCACTGTCTTTTGCAGTCCTAAGTTGTGGTTAAAGGTATCCCACAAGCTCCTTAAACTCAACTCTGAGTCAAGTTTCGAAAATGATAATGGGTCAATACTTTCAAAATAAATGTGTTTTAAATAAAAAGGTAATTTAAGACTTAAGATTCCAGGAGGGGGTTCCTGGCTGGCTCAGTCAGTAGAGTGTGTGACTCTTGATCTCGGGGTTGTAAGTTCGAGCTCCACATTGGGGGTAGGGATTACTTAAAAATAAAGTCTTTAAAAAGAGAGAGAGACTCCAGGAGTGATACAAAAAGGAAAGGAAAGGCCTCAAGATGCCTTTTCCTAAATCAGAATGATCGAATTTGTTTCCACCAGCTTGATCCTTTCCTGAAGGCAGTGAACCAGAGGGCATCCAGTCACCCTCACACATCTCATCAATTTCCTGCCACAAAAATGAATCAGTGGGGACAGTAAGGGACATCCAGTCCCTTACCCTACTTCCCTCAGCCAGAGCACTGCCAGGCTGCATTAGAAATGAGTGATGCCAGCACAGATGGAAGTCCACGCACTCCAGGGCTGGGGGGCCCACGGGAGAAGAGGAGCCCCCACAGCCCAACACTGCCTCTCCTCCCAGACACGTCGGGCTCACACTCCCTCCGGCGTGGATCTGTCACAACCCAGTGTCAGCAGCAGAGCAGCCGGGCAGATGTGCGCGTGGTCAGACGGTGGACATGCTGCCGCAGTGGAGTGGCTGCCAGGGCAGGTTTATGCGGGAGGGTGCGGGTCCATCAGCAGCTTCCAGGCAGGCCCTGCCGCCAGTTGCTTCGGGGGCTCGTCTCTCTAAGAGGTCTCAGCCCCATAAAAGTAGGGGGATCCCGGGGTGTCTCAGCAGTTTAGTGCCTGCCTTTGGCCCAGGGCATGATCCTGGAGTCCTGGAGACCTGAGATCGAGTCCCACATCAGGCTCCCGGCATGGAGGCTGCTTCTCCCTCTGCCTGTGTCTCTGCCTCTCTCTCTCTCTCTCTCTCTCCCTGTGTGTGTTTCATAAATGAATAAATTTAAAAAATCTAAAAAATTAAAAAAAATAAGCCCCATAAAAGCAATTTCCTTAAAACTTCTCTAGGGTTGCTACTCATACTGTGAGCTCCTTGAGCGTGGCCACCTGGCCTGCCAGGGTGAATTTTTAGCAGGTGCTGCATCCACTGAAATGTCTGTGGCCCCAAAGCAGCCATCCTCCTTCTGCCTGGACAGGCAGATGAGAGTCTCCTGAGATCCCTGTGGGGCAGACAGATCTGGAGATAGATTGCAGCACAGCCACCAGGGCAAGTCCCCTAACCCATGTGAGCCTCAATTTCCTCACAGGAAAAATGGAGATAATAATACTCACCTCCAGGGGTTGTCATGAAGCTCAGAAGTGCCTAAGCACAGCACCTGGCGTGGCACCTGGATGCCCTAGATGTTCTCGTTTACTGGATGTGTTTATTGTCCAGAGCTTTCAGACGGCCACCCATGTGGCATTTAAGAGACTGTATTGAGGTCAGAAACAGTGATGAGCCCTGAGGGACTCCCAAGTACACAAGACTCTCCTTTCACTGAGCTCCCTAATGGTGTTTGGACTCCCACCTAGGCCCTGGGACACAGGCCTAGATTCCTCGGGGCTCTCCTTAGCTCGGTCTGTGACAGGGCTTGCCAGCCATCCTATGAGTGCTTCTCTTAAAAGCACTTCCCTCTCCTTTTGTGGGTGCGCCTTTCATAGTTGGCATCAATGACTTCCAAGAGCCAGAAGGGACCATACTGACCATCTGGCTCCCAGATGGGGTAAGTGAGGGCCGTGGCAGAGCTGTGGGTGATACCTCAGGCTCCTAGTCCAGTGCTCCTTCTGTTCCCCCATGCTGCCCTGGGCGTGCGTGTCCTGAAGTGGAGTTGCCAGGGAGACACTGTTCAGAGGTGCTCCCCCACGGGCTTGACAGCACAGCTAGCTTGTGCAGATGGGAAGGTGGGCAGTGAACGCTGTGCTTAAAGCCTCTGTTTTGGGGTCTGGCCATGTTGCCTGGGGAGCCTCCCAGAAGGCTGGATGGGTCATCCTGGCCCCACTGTCTAGAGACTTACATGACTTTCTCCCATGGCTCCCTTCAGATCCTGGGAGGTTTACACCCATGAGTGCACCCCTCCTCCCTGGCCAGCCAGCACCCCCCCCCCCCGCACCCACCTGCACACCTGTGTCCCTCCTCTCCCGGCCAGGCCCACCTCCCCACACCCACCTGCACACCTGTGTCCCCGTCCTTCCCCCACCTGCTGGCAAGCCCACCCTAAGGACATCCGCTTGGGTGTCCTCTGTGCTACCCAGGCTGCCAAGCGTGGCTGGCTTCTCAGCATTGCCGGGCTGTTCCCAGCTGTCACTGTCCCTGTTCCAGCCACCCCGCAGCTCCGCCCCTTGCTCCTCTCAGGAGCCCCCTGCCTCCTCCTCTGGGCCCCTGGCTCCAGCTCTCCCTAACAGGAATCTCAGCCTCCATGTTCCCTAAGCTGCTGGAACCCCCAACCGGCCCCCACTGCCCCTTCTCCTCGTACCTGGGGGTCAGTAGTCCTTGATCCCGTCTCCCTACGCTCAGGCTCTCCTTCCCCATTCCTGCTTCCCACACTCACTCTCGCCCTGCCTCCAGCCTGGCCCCTCACGCAGTCCTCCCCCGACATCCAGTAGGTTAGCAGGCCAGGTCAGAGTCTCTCCCCAGCCATGACCCTCAGGGGTACCCTGGCCTTCTGGGTGGGGCCTACCCCCAAATTTGCCAATATCTGTGGCCCCTGTGCTCTGGTGTCCTCTCCTTCTACGCCCCCTTCCTCCCTGGGACTTCTCTGAGCAGGTCCCCTCCCAGCCCCTAGGAGTCAGCTGGCCGACTCCTGGCCACCCTTTCAGACCCAACTGCTTAGCATCACCACCCCCTGGGGCAAGACCTAGTCTCTAGGGTCAGGTTACAGCCCCTCAACCCCACCCTTCTGTCCAGCCTGGATCCCAAGCCGCTTCTGTCTCCAACTTCACCTTCTACTCCTCTCGACTCCAATGACAAGAATGGGGCTACGCAGCCCGACAGCCCCAACTTCCAAAACTGACTTGACCACTAACTAGTCCAGGGACTTTGGACTCTGGACTCTGGACAACCCCTCTGAGCCTTAGTTTTCCCATGTGTAAAATGATGATAATGCCTGCCTCCTAAGGTTCTGATAAAAAATGAAAAGAGAGGATGCAAATAAGGGACTGGTAGAGGATCTGCATGTAGCAGACATGCGAAAGTGGAAGTTACTCTCCAAATGGGCTTTATTTTAGCCTGAGGCCTTATTGTGATTTTTAGGAACTGAATTCTATTGAAAGGCAAAAGACCAGCATTGGAAGGCCAAGTAAGTCAGCAAGTCCTTACCTGCATGCGTTTCCATCCATGTGAGAAGGTGACTTTCCTTCTAAAGGGGTCAGAGCTAATAATGCCCAAAACAGCCACTTTGGGAGTTTCAACAATGCTCAGCATCCCAGCAATCACCATGAATGGCTGGCAGGAGCTTACGTCTGCAAAATGCAGCCTTCTAGATGAAATTTGAGGCTTTAGACATCACAGTGTTTTCAAATATCATTATTACTGTTCTATAAATATCCCACGCCCACAGTGTATCAGGAGCCACATGGGAAATATTGGATTCAGTTGGAGATTTTCTTAAAAGACTCATAACAGGACCATATGCCAGTCATCTTGGATAATATTTATGTACATGCTGCAGAAGCAAAGATTAGCTGTGTCAATATGTATAGAAAAACCCCACAAAAGAGTCTGTGGTATATGTATTATCTGCACTTATGATCAAAAGCATTTGCCTAAATTGTTCTCTTCTTTAAGAGCTGTTTCACCCATAAACTACAGAAAGGTTGGAGGAGTGAAGAATTAATACAACAATAATCAAGGGGAAATTATCAGAGATCCCTGGGGTCTCCTACTACCACTAGTTCAGAGCCTCTGCAGCTAAACCGAGCAGTTCCATAGCTGTGAACAGCAATTAACCCTTCCATTTGCTTTTAACTACTGGGATTCAAACATAGTCCATTCCTTTGCAGTTGTCTTGCCAGCAGACCAAAGGGGAAATTGCTTGGGGGAAGAAAAGTTTTTGCGTGGGAGCCATGCAAGGGGAAAAAGTATCCCCACTGATACGATTCCAAGTGCAAATTTGCACATGAGCACTGTGCAAACAACCAGCCAGCTATTTTAGTAGGTGGGTGCTATGGACTGAATTGTGACCCCCTCTCCATGCATGGGAACTCTCCCTCCCAATGTGATGGAATTTGGAGATAGGGTCTTTGGGATGTAATTAGGTTTCGATGAAACAAAGAGGATGGGGCCCCCTGATGGAACCAGTGTCCCTTATAAGAAGCAACAGCAGAGGGCTTGCTTCCTCTTTCTCTGTGCCATATGAGGACAGAGTGAGAAGGTGTCCTCTACAAGCCAGGAAGAGTGAGCTCCCCAGAACTCAACCCTGATCTTGAACTTCCAGTCTCCAGAACCGTGAGAAAATAAGTATCTGACCTGTTGTTTAAGCCCCCAGGCTGTGGTATTTTGTAACGGCAGCCCAAGCAGACTACCACGTTGGGGTTCTCACACTGAGCTTTCATTGTAGGCAGTGATGAGATCAAATTCCAGGATTGCATTAAGCAAAGGGACTCACTCAAGTGGCCCTGCAGGCAGTCAGGTTACTGCCTTTGACAAACTGGTGGTGAGGGTGGGTGTCGCTGGTTAGAGCGCTGGTTATTGACTGAGAGGATTGTGACGATCTGTTAGGGAATCGGTCCCAAGCTGAAAATATGCAATTGTTTACTTATTTGGAGAACAGTGCAGTACTAAACGTCTAATGGCACCGAATGGTTTGAAATTGAGAAGCACTATTGTGGAACCCAGGCGGGTGGAGGGCGGGCAGGGAGAGGGGACAACTTGGTTTATTGTGAATTGCATTTCTCGTTACTACACAGTTTTATTTTTAATTGCAAAGTGTCTGGTTGAGCAGTTATTACTGGAATTTATTTTTGTAATAAAAGCCCTTTGTTAAATCACAGTTTTATTAACAGTGACATGAACTGGATTTTGCTCTAATAAATAAGCTGCTGAAGTGCTTTTAAAATTGGAAAAAAAAAAAAAACCCTCTGTAGCCAACCCCAAATCTTACTATGAGTGTGAGGCAGGAAAAGAAAAGTGACCTAATTGTATTATATGGGAATTCTTGGGGTACTTGTGTTGAGCATGCTGTGGGCTTGGCTGGCCTTAGGAGCCTGGTGTTCTGGATTCACCCTCAAAGAGCTGTGTGACGTAGGGCAAATCCCTTTCCTTCTCCGGGCATTGGTTTCCTCGTCTGTTCAAAACAAAACAAAAAACAATTTTTTAAAGACGTTATTTATTCATTCATGAGAGACACACAGAGAGAGGCAGAGACATAGGCAGAGGGAGAAGCAGGCTTCCTGTGGAGAGCCCAAAGCAGGACTTGATCCCAGGACCCCAGGATTCCGACCTGAGCCGAAGGTAGATGCTCCACCACTGGGCCACCCACGTGCCCCCAAAACAACACAAAAATTTAAAAAATACACGGAGGCCAGATCCTTCTGCTCTGACATTCTCCTCAGGAATTTGAGTCCACTCAACAGCAGGCAGCTCTGAAAGATGGATTCCCAGCCCTGGCAGAAAATTAAAGGTTAGGGACAAAATTGAAGTATAAGAACCATTTACCGAGGTGAGGAAACCCCAGTTTGTCACCACTATCATCTTGCCCTTCCCTCCACGCTGGCGGCTGGTGGGGCGTTGGTGGGAATGGGCTCTAGGGCCACGTGTGGGAAGCTCCAGGTCAGGGAGAAAGGGCTCAGGCCAAGGGCTACCAAGCAGCGGGCACAAGAGTGGCCTGGTAAAGCAGGCTGTTCGGAGGTGCACCTCGGGCTGGTACTTGGGGGCTAGATGACTCTGTGCTCCCAGCCGGGCTGGGCAGGTGCCAGGTGAGCCCACAGCGCCATGTGCTGACTCCTGCACCCCAGCCTGAGCCAGCTCACAGCAGTCATTGAGGCCAGCCCTGAGAAGCAGACCCGGACAGCTCCAGCAGCCCTCCCAGCCGGCAGGGCTTCTGAATGTTGGGGCTTGGCGGGGTGTGGTCGTTTGCTCAAGCCACCAGAACAAGGTACCACAGGTCACATGGCTTAAACAACAGAAATTTATTTTCTCAGGGCACTTGGGTGGCTCAGTCAGTTAAGAGTCTGCCTTTAGCTCAGGTCATGATCCCCAGGGTCCCAAGATCGAGCCTCATCGGGCTCCCTGCTGGGAGCAGGGAGCCTGTTTCTCGCTCTCCTCCTCCTCACTAGTGCTCTCTGTCGCTATCTCCATAGCTATCTCTGTCTCTCTCAAATGAATAAATAAAATCTTAAAAAAAAATAAATTTATTTTCTCATAGTTCTAGAGACTAGAAGTCCGAGATCCAGGTGTCAGCAGGGTTCATGTCTCCTGAGGCTCCTCTCCTTGGCTTGTAGATGGTCCCTTTCTCCTTTTGTCTTCACATTGTCTTCCCACTGCCTATGTCCAAATATCCTCCTATAAGGTGTATTAGGGATCACCCTAATCACCTCATTTTCGTTTAATCACTTCTTTAAAGGCCTTATCTCTGAATGCAGTTGCATTCCACACGGGCTTCCAGACGGGAACTCTGAGCAGACACAGTTCAGCCCCATGACAGGATGTGCCTGGAACTTTATTTTCATAGGGACCTGTATTGGGGTTTTCTAGGGCCACTGTAACAAATACCACAGACTGAGTGCCTTAAAATAACCTTAATAATCTCCCAGCTCTGGAGGCTAGGAGTTTGAAACCAAGGTATCAACGGAGCCGTAGCGTCTCTGCAATGGCTCTAGGGGAGGTTCTTCTTTACTTCCCCCAGCTCTGGTGTTTCCTGGCAAGGCTTGGCATTCCTCAGCTCGAACAGCCTTCTCTCGGTCTCTGTATCCCCTTCACAGGGCGCTGTCCTCTCTGGGCCTGTCTGTGTCTGGGCCCCTTGCCTTACAGGCGCACCCTGACCTAGTATGACCACCCTTAACTTGGTTACACCTGCGAAACTCTATTTCCTAAATTAGGTTACATTCACAGGTATTGGGAGTTAGGCCTTGAACGTACTGTTTGGGGGGACAAAATCCATCCCTCAAGAGACCTCTTCTCCTTATTCCCCTGTCCTCTTCTGGCCTTAGAACTCCTCAGGTATCATTATTTTGCTGAAAGGTTCAGAAAGGGAGCTAACTGGTTTCCTTTATTTAATACTTTTTTAAAATGAAAAACATCTTTCTCTCTTCCTGGTCCCTTTTCTCTCCCTCTCTGCCTCTCTTTATCTCTTTTTTTTTCCTTCCTCCCCCCACCCCCCAGCTCTGCCCTGTTTTTGGCTCTGCTCTGCCTCTTTCTCCCCTGTCCCCACTCTCCTCTTGGCATCCCACCTTGTTTAGGTACCTGCCCAGAAGACATCATTTTTTTCTCAGACATGATGACCAGCAAGAATGTTTCTCAGATATTATAAAAATCCTGAATCTCTGCTTTGTCCCGGTGAGCAAGCAAAGGCTTTCCTTTCCAGCATGTCATGGCTTGGGGCTGCTTTTTTCAAGTGTTTTATAATAATTGTTTGGCTTTTCACCCTTCTGCATTCTTTCTGGAATTAATAAAGTTAAAAAAAAAAAAAAAGACTGGTTGTTTCCTTCTAAGGAAGCCCCAAACTGAGATGGGTCAGTTAATTCAACATGAGTCCACTCTGTGCCCGGTGGAGGAGACAATAGCTGGTCCCTTGTTAATAGGAGCCCACTGTGGGCCGCATGTGGGGTTTGTACATAGAAACAGGATCATGCAATCCCAGCTTTTTCTAAATTTTCCTTGTTAGCACCCTGAAGCTTCTAAACCAGATGTTTTTCTAGACTGCCCCTGTCTATCTGGTTGGTCTCTTCTGGATCCAAATCTTGGTTCATTGCCCTCAACAAGGAATACAGATGCTTAAGTCCCAAGGGAACTATTAGCAAAACAAATCTAGCAGAGTATTAAAAATAGGCCATGACCAAGTATGGCTTATCACAGGAATTCAAAGAAGATTCCAAGAAATGAACCACTGATGCACATCACACCATGGATAAATCTCAAAATCATTATTCTGAGTGAAAGAAGCCAGACAAAACAAGGGTACATATAAAACCCTAGAAAGCGCCAATTAATTTAGAGTGATAGAAAGCAGACCCTGGCTGCCTGGGGAAAGGGGTACTGGGGAGGGGTCAGGAGGGAGTGATTTCCAAGGGGCAAGAGGAAACAAAAGGGCAAGGGGTGTATTCTCTCTAGATGGTGGAGATGGTCTCACAGAAGATACACAGGTGCCAAAACATCAAAGAACACTAAAAAAAGATCAAAGAAGATCCCATGTTTAAGAAATCTGTTAACACAGTCAAGTGTACAAGATTTGGTACAAGGGCTACAGCTTAGCCAGGGCCCCCCAGCGAGGACAAGCTGGGACTTGCCCACAACTCCCTAAGAACCATGAGTCCCCGCTTACTCAGACCCCACGAGGCTCTTGCTGAGGGCACAGCTGGCCAGAGCCGGGGCTCCAGGTCTCTCCATCTCTCCGATCCTGTTCCTTTGTCTCTTCCACAGGGACCTGACTCCCACAGGGCCAGGCTTCAGGCTGAGGATAAGGGGGCTTTCTTGCCTCGGCTGCCCAGTCAGGGGAAGGAAAGAGAGCCTTGCAGTTGCCACCCATTTGGACAAGCAGGGGTCCTCCTGACACCCCAGGAGAGGCAGGCATCATCCAGGAGACTGGATGCCGCATTTTAACGACCTTTAACACCTGCCCATTGAAAAAAGAACATCCACACAGAGAAAATTAAATGAATGCCCTGCTCAAAAGACTTTCATTGGGGAAGGCTTTTGATCAGATCTGGGAGTGCAGCCAGGAAAAAATCATTTCCACAGCACTGCTGGGAATGGAGACAATGACCCTGTTAGAGAGTCTTTGGGAGGGGCCTATCTTGATGGTCCCCTCTGGAAGGGGTCCCTACCACCTCTTTTATCCTGAAACCACATCATCTACACAGTTCTTTAGGACCTTTGGTTGTTCTCTTCTTGAGAGAGGAGCTGGCCCCTCAGCTGGGGGCCAAACCAACTGTGATACATCCTTCCTGTGGAATACTAGTCAGCAATAAGGAGTGGACGACCCACACGTGAAGCAACATCGCTGAATCTCAAAAAGAATAAGTGAAAGAAGCCAATCTCAGCCCACATACTGTATGATTGTGTTTCTCTGAGATTCTAGAAAAGGTAAAGCTACAGTGATAGAAAGTATAGGGGATCCCTGGGTGGCTCAGCGGTTTAGCACCTGCCTTCAGCCCAGGGCGTGACCCTGGAGACCCAGGATTGAGTCCCACATCGGGCTGTCTGCATGGAGCCTGCTTCTCCCTCTACCCGTGTCTCTGCCTCTCTCTCTCTCTCTCTGTGTGTGTCCCTCATGAATAAATAAATGAAATCTTAGAAAAAAAAAAACCTACAGTGATAGAAAGTATAGACGGATTAGGGCTGGTGGTGGGGAGGCATCAATGGCAAAGGGTCCCCCGGGGAACTTCTGGGGACAAGGGAAATGCTCTGTTTGTCAAAACTTCTCAAACTGTGTTAAATAGGTGAATTTTATTATATGTGAATGATCCCTTAATACAACACCCTGACGATCACTGAAAAAGGAAGGAAAGAAGGGAAAGGGAGGAAGGGCGAGGGTGGCTGTGGCTGCCCCCCCATCCCTGTCTTCACGATCACCTGGGAGGGGTTCCTCCCTGAGCTCTCTGAGGAGGAGCAGGCCTGTGGAAAGCCCTCGCCAGGCCCAAGACCCATGGTCACTCACACTTGGAGTGGAGGAGGGACTGCAGAGACAGCTCCACCGCAAGGTGCACCTCTGACCACAGCTCTCACAGACGACAGGGATGGCAGGTCCCTGACCCCACCCAGCAGATGCTCCTTGGCAGCTGCTGCCCTGGCTGGTTCCCAGGGACTGCCCCCATCCTTCCCCCTGACCCCACTGAGCCCCCTCTTGGGTGCCAAGTCCCCGAGCTGATGCCAGGACAGGACCCTTCCCTGGCGGTGCTCCCACTCAGCCAGGGAGGTGGAGCTGGGCACAGACAGGCAGGGCAAGGCAGACGGAACCCCTTGACCTCAGAACCCCAAGGAGCCACCTGTCTTGCCGGGAGGCCAGAAAGGCTTCCTGGCAGAAGCGGTGCTCACTGGGCTAGACTGAGAACTGGGTGGGAGCACTGAGCTGGTGCCAGGGGAGCATGAGGAACCAGGACAAGCAAGAGGCAGCTTGGGGTCGGGGAGGGCGTTTGGGGAGCAGCAGCAACTGGTCCTTGCTGGAGAATGAAGACAACGGCAGCTGATCAGGGACCTCTTGGTCCAGCCACCTGGACTTTGAACTGTCCGGAGGAGAGCATCGTCATCAGATTTTCCCTGTAGGAAGGTCCACGTGGCAGGACATTTAGATGAGCCCCAGCCAACACGCTGAAGACACAGCTGGCTCCCCCAGGACACTGAGGGAACAGACACGGAAGCAGTCTGCCGACTCGGTGCAGCTCTGACGACCCACCTCAGCGAGCGCTTGAACCCCATCTCACGAGGGAGGTGAGACTTTCCCAGACTCCCAGTCGCTCTGTGGCAGGCCGACCCCAGAGCTGGGTGCATCTCTCTTCACGCTCTGCTGAAGACACGGGAGAAAGGTCCTGCACACAATTTCTGTGTTCGGTGGTTGGGTGTCATCAGAGGCAGCAGAGCCTGAGCGTCCCGGTGGGGTGCCACCTGCCTGCGCCCAGGAGGAGTGCCAGGCCCACCTGGAAGGCCCCGGCCTGACGCGCGGAGCAGGGATGCACCCAACCTCTGAACCTCTGACCCTGCTGTAGAGGCCTGAGCTCACCTAAATGCCATTTGGGGCCATGACCAGCAGGGGGCGCCCCAGGACCGACGAGTTCTTTGCACGGGCCCACAAAGATCGCCCAGAAATCCTGTCCTTCACACCCTTAAGACCGGTGTCCCTGCTCTTCTTCTTCTCAAAGCCTCGAAGGTGACATGTCTTCAGTAAATCATGTTCAGACAAGCCCTTCTGCTCCCGACACTCTCCATCAGGCCCGGCCCTGAGGAGCAAGCCCTTCTCACCAGGAGAAGTTTTTCCAGACGATGAGTCTGTCCCATTTATCAAGGAAGGTGGACAGATAATTTCAGGTGAAGGCTGGGGAGACCCTGACTAGACAAGGTTCCCCGGGGGGAGCCCGACTAGCATTCACCAGGGCTGTTTCTCGAAGCCCATTCAAGCGGTCCCCTCTTCAGGCCCTCTCTCAGGGATCTGAATGGCAGGAGGAGTGTCAGAATCTTGGGACCCTTCTCCCACAACACCCACCCCGGGGCAAGCTTGGCTCTGACCCAAGGCCAAGGGTTTGGGTCAGGTTTATCCTGACTTCAGTTCCAAGGGTGGCCCAGAACTGCCCTGCGGGGCTGGAGGAAATCTTTAGTGCTTGTAGGGTGAGAGCAGACAGCCTTGCTCAGGAGCATGCAGGGTGCTGTGCAGATAAGCCTCAAGCAAGCAGTTTGGTGCTGTAATGAAGTCCTACGTACAATACGGTTAATCCCACACATGTGATGGCACTTGTGCAGCCTGCTAATTGGACAGAATAGAAAATGTTTTGCGTGAAGGACTATAATTAACCCTGCTTTTGCTCAGCAAACCTTATCACGGCTTCCTGTTCTCTGCTAGTGTTTTCCTGTCTAAAGTAGAGGTAACGGTTTCTTTCTTTCTTCTTTTTTTTTTTTTTTTTTTTGATAGTTTCTTTTGACCAGTTTCATGTCCATCCTACCCACCTGGACAGAAACATAGATTTTTGGAATCTTCCTTCCTCACTTGTAGCCCTTGTGGTTTAAAGATTTTTATTTATTTATTCATGAGAGACAGAGAGAGAAGCAGGCTCCATGCAGGGAGCCTGATGTGGGACTTGATCCTGGGTCTCCAGGATCAGGCCCTGGCCTGAAGGCAGCACTAAACTGCTGAGCCACCTGGGCTGCCCGGTCCTTGTAGTTTAGATGGTGCTGCTATCCCCATGCCCAACCTCAGGAGTAAGCATGTGACCCAGACATGCCCAATCAGAAAATTACACACACCTGTGCCCCAGTGATCACTTTAGGAATGGGTATGCAACCCAGTCACAGTCAATGAAACCCAACCCTTAGACTTTGGTTAGATCTGTAGGGATGAAAGAAACCTCTCTTTCTGCTAGCCTTGATGTGGAGAAAGTGAGGTCAACCCAACTTATGGTGAGTGAGGGGGAGAATTAAGAAAAAGGCAGAGAGACCAGGTCCTAGTGACATCATTTGATCTCCTGGATCCAACCATGCCTGAAGCCACCATGAAATTTTTAGTTAAAAAAAATTCCATTTTTTGTTTAAGCCAATTTGACTTAGGTTTATGTCACTTGCAAGTAGAAGTCTCTTACATTAGAGAAATTTAAGGCCAAAGGAAGAGAGATGGAGAATGAGAGGGAATCAATCAGATAGGAGGACCTGAACTTGGACAGGTACTAGGAAGAGGGAGAAGTAGACAGATTTAAGAAGAATTTAATAGACATCATCTGTGGGACTCCCGAAATGAATGGATTTTCTGGGAGAGGGAGAGAGAGGAATGAAGAGGAGCCTGGGGGGTGGGGTCCTGCTATTGTTACTATCAAAGCCAAATGGAGACCAGCCTTGAAATTTTCCTGAATGGACAAAACCAGTTTAGTCATATAAGCAAAGCTTTATTTAGTTTATTTTGCAAGGCTGACTTGACCTGGGTCATTTCTTGCTTATGACTTGGAAATTATAAGCAAAACTTGTTTTCCAAGGATGATATGAAGTAACCACTGACCAATTTCCTATCATTTAAAAAAATTATAATATTATAACCAATCACTGTGAAAAATAAGCAGTCATGGCTTTCTCACTAAGATAAGCTGTTTTACAACTACGTATCCCTGAGCCTCATTCCATCCATGTTTTGGTTTGAGTGCTCGCAGTTTGCAAGCTGTCTTTTCTGATGTGTGCACAATAATTTTTTACAAACTACTACTTTGGTGATTCTTTGGTTTTATGTTGACTGTTCCTGAAACTTTGATATCATTCGCGGAGGCAGAGAGTATGAGGAGGAGGGGTACGTGAAAGCCACCAGCTTCCACTTTGCAAATATGTTGCTCAGGTGCCCTTGGGCAGCCAAATGGGCTGCTGGCCATGGGGATCTGAGGAGGCACCGCGGTAGGTCAGCAGAGCAGAGCATTTGGAGGCCTTGAGAGTAGAGATGCTGCGGGGGAGAGAGGATAGGAGGACAGGGTATCCTCAGTACTGACCTGCACCTGGTGTCAGGATCAGGAGCTTGGTGACTGCGCTAGATGAATGAGTGAATGACAGAAGGAGAAGCAGCAAGGCTGGTGGACTACAGATACAAATTTGGTCCAACTTCTTACCCCCCCAAAATCAGATTGGGCCGTTAGGACATCAGGTTGGCTTGTTGCTTGGGATGGGCACTTTGTCTGGCACCTCCAAGAGGGCCTGTCTCCTCCAAATCCAGGGCCAGAGTCCTCCCCCACCTCCCTCTCTCCCTTATGCCATCTCAAGTCACAGCCAGGAGGGAGCTGGCAGGGAAACAGGCCACTTGCTTTCATTTTCCTTTGCAAGAACTTGGTCTTCCCTTAATGTAGGTGCCTCTCAGTGCCTGGCTCTGGCTCCTCTGTCCTCTCCTAACTCCCTGGCAACTTGTCCCTCTCCAGACATCTTCCTCTGCTGACCACCATGGGGGCCTACTCAGACCCCGACGGCCAGTAGCCCGTGGGACAGGTGCCTGGCTGCCCATGGGCCCCCAAACCGAACATTTGCCACATGGAAACTGGTGTCTGTCCATGTACCCTGTCCCCCTCCTCCTACTCTCAGCCTTGGTGAATAGCATGCCCCTGGCCCCTGATCATCTTCACTCCCCTCTTTGTCCTCTGACCCCAGCACCACATTCAATTACTCACCCAATCCCTTTGATGCTCTTGCTAAATTCTTCTGCCCACTTTGCTCTTCCTCAATCCCTGTCTGACCTCAGACCTTTGAATCTGACTGGCTCGCCTTCATTCTTTACCCTTCCTCCTCTACCCCCACGCTCCCCTGATGACACAACAGGTGGGAGCCAGAACCAGCCTCGCCCTCATCCATCCCAGGCCTGCAGGGGCTGCTGCTTTCTTCTACCAAGGTTGCCTAGGCTCTAGGCACTGTCCAGCCCCAATGCAGTTATTTGGGGTGCTGAGATGGAAGCTGTGGGTGGAGAACAGGTGATAGGGCAAACAGTCTCTTTCAAACCGCCAGGAGCTGGAGAGCCAAACTGACTGCACTGCCTGAGAACCAACATGACAGAACTGAAATCGAAGCCGTTGTGGTCGTTGTAATGTCACCTTGTGGTTTTAATTTGCATATATATCTATTGACTGATGACCTGGAGCACATTTGCATGTACTCCTATGCCCTTCCTATATCTTCTTTGGTGCTGTGTCTCTTCAAATCTTCTGCTCAACTTTTAAAATTGAATTTTTATCATCTTATTGAGTGGCAAGAGCTCTTTATATATTCTAGATGCAAGCCTTTTGTTGGATATATGTTGTTTTCTTCACAGCTTCACTGAAATATAATTCACATACCATAAAGTTTGTCCTTTAAAAATGTATAATTCGGGATCCCTGGGTGGCGCAGCGGTTTGGTGCCTGCCTTTGGCCCAGGGCGTGATCCCGGAGACCCGGGATCGAATCCCACATCAGGCTCCCGGTGCATGGAGCCTGCTTCTCCCTCTGCCTGTGTCTCTGCCTCTCTCTCTCTCTGTGACTATCATAAATAAATAAAAAAAAAATTAAAAAAAAATAAAAAAAAAATAAAAATGTATAATTCAAAAAAATAAAATAAAAAAATGTATAATTCAGTGGCTTTTAGTATATTCACAAAGTTATGCATTGACCATCACTATGTTGGATGTGTTTGCAAATATTCTCTCCCAGTCTGTGGCTTGCTTTTTCATTTTCTTAACAGATTCCTTCAAAGAATAAACCTTTATGATTTTGATTAAGTCCAATTTATTGATATTTTTTCTTTTGTAATTTTTAGTTTAAGAAATCTTTGCAAAAACCAAAGTCATGAAGATTTTTTCCTATGTTTTCTCCTAGAAGTTTTATAGTATATCTCTTATATTTAGGTCTATGATCCTTTCACGTTGATTTTTTGTATATGGCATGAGATAAGAGCCAAAGTTTTGCTTGTTTATTTTTTGTTAATTTTGTTGTTGTTTTGTTTTGTTTTGTTTTGTCATTTTGGTCTTATAATTGCTCCAGCACTATTTGTGGAAAAGAGCATCCATTCACTTTTTTCATTTTGTTGAAAATCAATTGGCCATCTATGCATGAGCCTTTTTCTGGACTCTCTATTCTGTTTCATTGATTTATCTATTTTTATGCCAATACTACACTGTCTTAATCATTGCAGCTTTCAATAAGTCTTGAAACCAGTAGTATACATCCTTTAAGTTTGTTCTTCTCGGGGCAGCCCCGGTGGCTTAGCAGTTTAGCGCCGCCTTTAGCCAGGGATTTTGATCCTGGAGTCCTGGGATCCAGTCCCACGTCGGGCTCCCTGCATGGAGCCTGCTTCTCCCTCTGCCTGTGTCTCTGCCTCTTTCTCTCTCTCTGTGTCTCTCATCAATCAATAAATAAAATCTTAAAAACAAAAAACAAACAAACAAAAAAGTTTGTTCTTCTCTTTCAAAAGTCTTTGGGCTGTTCTAGATTCTTTGGTTTTATATAAACATTTTGGAATCACCTTGTGAATTTCCACACACTTACAAACAAAGCCTGCTGGATTTTTATTGGAATTGCCTTGAATCTGTACATCATTTTGGGGAGAACTTTTTAATTAATTAATTAATTAATTAATTAATTAATCTAAGAGAGAAAGAGAGGGAGTTGCAGGGGGAGGGGCAGAGAGAATCCTAAGCAGACTCCCCAGTGAGTGTGGAGCCCAATGTGTGGTTCCATCCCATGACGCAGAGATCAGGACCCAAGCCGAAACCAAGAGTCTGATGCTTAACTGACTCTGCCACCCAGGTGCCCCGGAGAGAACTGACTTCTGAACAATACAGTCTTCTGATCCGTGAACACAGTTGGTTTCTCCACTTATTCAGCTCTTAATTTTTCTCAGTATTGTTTCATTGTTTGGATCTTGAGTATCTTTTGACAAATTTGTCCTTAAGTAGTTAATTTTTTGAAATTATTGTATGATATTACTTTTAAAATATCAATTTCCAAATGTTTATTTCTAGTATGTAGAAATACAGTTAGTTGATTCCTCTACATTGGCCTTATATCCTGCAAACTTGTTAAGCTCCCTTATTATTTCTGGTAGCTTTTTTTTTTTTTAAGATTTTATTTATTTATTCATGAGAGAGAGAGAGAGGCAGAGACACAGGCAGAGGGAGAAGCAGGCTCCATGCAGGGAACCCAATGTGGGACTCGATCCTGGGTCTCCAGGATCACGCCCTGGGCTGAAGGCGGTGCCAAACTGCTGAGCCATCCGGGCTGCCCTCAGGTAGCTTTTTTGTAGGAGATGTAAGATTTTCTACATAAGCGATCATGTCATCCGTGAATAAAAAGGTTTTACTTCTTCCTTTCCAATCTGTCAGCATTTTACTTCTTTTTTCTTTCCTTATTGTACTGGCTAGCCCCTCCAGGATAATAGTGAACAGAAGTGATAAGGAGGACATCTTTGTCTTGCTCCTGGTCTTAGAAGGTATTCAGCTTTCTTAGAAATCACTCAGACTTTTACTGTTACATATATTAGCTGAAGGTTTTTTGTGATGCCTTTCATACCAGGTTGAGAAAATTCCCTTCTGTCCTTTGTTTGCTGAGAGCATGAGTGGAGACTAGTTATTGTCAAGACATTTTCCTTGTATTAAAATGATGATATGTTTTTCTTTTTTAGTCTGTTGATATCTTAAACTCTCCTTACTTTCCTAGGATCGACTCCACTTAGTCATGATGTTATCCTTTTTTTATATACTTCTGGACCGTTAAGAATTTTGCAACTAAGACTGGTGGAGAACACAAATGATTCCCTATTGTGTATGAGGGACATCGTGTCCTCTGCTCCACGTGGGTGGCTCTTTCCATAGCCTTGGGTTGTCTGCACACCACATGCCATGGTGAGTTCTCAGCTGAAGGCATAAGCAATGCAGACCTCCAGAGCTTTCTTTCCTGTCTTCTCTTCTCTGGTGCCAGTGGGCACTAGTGTCATGGCTCCTGGACTTTGTCTCCTCAACTCAGGGGGACCAGGCTCCACCGGGATTCCCCTAAATGTACCACAGCCTGAGCACGCTCTGCAGGCGGGAAGCTGAGGTAATCAAGGCTCTCTCCTCGGGGCAGGGATCCAATGTCCTGTACTGCCTGTTGTTCGATGTCTGAAATCCATTGTTTCATCTCTTCTGTCCAGTGTTTGTCTAGTGTTTCAGGTGGAAGGGTAAATCTGGTCCTTGCTATTCTGTCTTGAATGGACACAAAGTTCTTTTATGTGAGAACTGCTTTTAGGTAGTCAGAATTCTCTGTTTTTCTTACTCAGCATTTTAACATAAGCATTTTCATGGGATCATAAACATTCCACAGATGTCACTGTGAGGGATGCAAAATCTATCCAGGGCATGGCCAAGTTTCATTGATCCTGTCCCCAAGTCTGGATAATCCCCAGCCCGCCACCCCCAAGTCAAAAGAGGTGTGACCCTTCCCACAGCAGGGGCTCTGCTTTCCTCCTCAGACTTTGCCCATCACTCTGACGCACTTCCTAACAGAACACATTTTGTGCCACGAACTTCAATGAGGTGGTGATTAAGGACTGCAGAAGAAGCGTTTTTCAATTTAAACCTTTTTTTTTCCTGAATGGAGCAGGTGTCTGGAAGTCACAGTTACAGGAATGAAAGGATCACATTATTCACAATTTTCCTGTAATTAAACTCATCTACTTTCTGAATGAGGCCCTGTGCCCAAAATAATAATAACTAGAGCTCCCACTTGGGGAGCTCTCACTGTCTGCACCAGGAAACTTCTTTGGCACCCGAGCTGGGCTGTGGTTTGCTCCAGATACTAGTGAACCCCAAGAATGCCTCTCCAGGAGCCCAGAGCAGGCCAAGGCCTGTTGTTAGCTGGTGCTTTGTTTCCTCTGGTGCTCGTGGAGATCTTGGGGAGAAGATAAAGGGAGCACGTTATGAAGGGGTTGATAAGATAAACTCAGCAGCAAGGTAATACTTAATTACTACCATTTATCAAGACTCAGTGCTAAGTGTTTACTCCTCACAAAAACCCTGTGAGGGGCAGATTGGGAAATTACAGCTCAGAGAAGTGAATTAACTTCCTCAAGGCCACACAGCAAGTTGGTGGTATTCTTGGACAGTCTAACTCCAAAAACATTTCTTTGAACCACTATGATTTGTTCAGCTAATAGAAGCCTCCCCACAGCACCCAATTCCCATCTATCCTTCTCCCCCACGAGAAGCCCAGGGGAGCTTAGGTGACTGGATAGCCTGAGAAGTCCTGAGCCCCCAAGGAATCCTGACTGCGAGTGACCTGCTTAGATCATCTGCCCAGTGCAGGTCTCTCCTGCCCCCATACCCACACCCTGCCCCCAGGCCCCAGAGCCCTTCTCCTGCCCTGAGCTCTAAAAGAATCAGAAAGTTCTTCAGTGAAGTCTGTCAATTGTCTTGCTGACCAACACTCCCAGTGTGGTATGTTTTCTTTTGGAATTCTCAGGGTGTCATTCTTCCAACTTTACTGATGAGGAAACCAAGCCCTGGGGGTAAGGGATAATATGTCCAGAGAAAGTAAAGGAAACAGGAAAAGAAACAGGGAAGTAAAGGAAAGGGGATTCAAACAGAGGCCTGCTGAGGATCCTGTCATGCCATGCTGAAAGATGACCCACTGGTGCCTTCACGTCTCATCTCATGTATCAATCTACACAAACTTACAGAGTGGACAACAGAAGGTGCTTTGTCCCCCTGGGGGGTGGGGTCCTGGGAGGCACATGGAGGATCAGACACATAATGGATATTACACTTTTAGTCCAAGGCCGCCCTGCCTACACATTGATTCTGAGGCTTCCTCTAAACCATTCTGTAGATTAATTGTGGCACGTACCCTTCAGGGTCGCTGGTGAAGGACAACAAAAATGGGCTGGAGCAGCGTGGGCAGGGAAGGAGCTCATTGAGAGGATATTTTACAGTCAGAGCTGACCTCACCGAGCCCTCTCTGGACCCAGGCACAGGCCAAATGCTTGACTTGCATAATTCATTTTATAGATGAGGAAACTAAAGTTTGGTGAGGCAAAGCAAGTTGCCCAAGATCAACACCCAGGACATGGGAGAGCAGGATTGCAATCTAGCCGGCTAGCCCTGGAGCCCACGCTCCCGAAAACCACAGTTGGCTCTCTTGCTGCTATCTCTGTTGGTCTTCCTGCTTCGTGTCCCTCCTTCAGGAGCCAAGGTACCAGCAGAGCTTTGAACTAAGTCCATGTCCCACCTTTCAGGGAGAGGAGGAGAGACTATCTGTTCTGCCTGGGTTTCCAGAATGGGAGGCATGGCCCTGTATCTCGACTGTCTTGAGATTCCGCCACACGTGGAAGGTGTTTCAGACACTGGCCAATCCTCAAAAGTCAGTGGCCCCTACTGGACTGAGAGGACTCCCAGTGAAGACTGTCTGCTAGGTGCAGCCCTCAAAACCTTGCACTGCCAGGTAGGGAGCTAGGCATGAAGACTTTGGGCTCCATAGCAAATAGGGTTGTTCTTGGGTTTGGGGGTAAAGTGGGTAACTTGGAGCATGGGCTGGTAGTCCTTTGTGGGGACAGTAGGGTTGGGTCCCCTCAATGTCCAGGAGCTGTCACCATACAGGCCGGAAGCCATGTTTCTCAGGACAGTGTCAGCATCGCTCAACCCGTTTTCCTGAGAAACGGTGGTGGCTGCCTCCTCATCCCTGGAGTCACATCTCAAGGAGAGCAGAGCTGCTATCTTTGTTTGGCATTTTTCAATGTCAGCAGCAGAGAAGCAAAATCAGCCCAAAGGGCTGTTTAATTGCAATATAAAAAATCATGCTTTTTCAAGGGAAAAAAGGAGAGTCCCCACCCCTTCGGTTTCTAGTGCAGTACCGTATCTGCTGATTCGGCCTCATTCAAATCCAAACAAGCACATTCATCATCGCAAAAAGTGCCATTCAAGCGAATGCTCTCCACAGGCCTGTGTTTCGCCTGAAATGTTCCCAAGCCCAATTAGGCCTCCTGCAAGCTCCTGGACCCCAGCAGAGCGCTGTGGAGGGAGACACTACGGCTGCACCCTAGAGAAGGCTGGCTGGCTGCTCCGCACTCCTGCCCCAGGGGCAGAAGGAAAGTCAGCAGGAGCCCTAGACTGACTGAGTCAGAAGTCCTGGCCCAAATGCCAGCTTGGACCCAGGATGTGTCCCTTCCTCTCTCTGGGGCTTGGTTTCCTATCTGTAAGATCAGAAGTCAGGCCAGATCAGGAGTAGCGAGTATGCGAACCTTGCACCCCCATTTCCCCCTCTCCTGCCTATGCCCACATCTCTAATTGCTCAAGGGTTTATATATTGAGCCCAGATTTGGTCTCCAAAACCTTTTCAACACAGCACTTCAGGCACTTGAGATGAAGTGCATTGCTGCCGCTGGGCTAGAAGAGTCTCCCGGGTGTCTTCCTGGTCACACACTTGAACTTTGAGAGCAGTAGTAACAGCCACCAGCCCCTTGCTATGTGCTTCCTGTGGGCCAATTTACGTGGACACTTACTTAACCCACCGTCTACCTCATGAGTATTACCATTGGCCCCACTTTATGGAGGAGGCCCAGACTTGGGGTAGGAACTTGCCCAAGGTTACATAGCTGGTGAGTAGAGGAGTCGGGATTCAGACTCTGATCATCCAGTTAAGACTCTGAGCTCTAACCCTTGATGATGAGGTAGGTCAGACAACCAAGAGCCAGCCTCTGCAGAAAGGCAGGGCCACACCTGGGTCATCTCGGCGGCCCCAGCATTCTGCACTCAATAAATGTTTGTCAAATCAGCAAATAAATGACTGACTGAATGAATGAATGAAGTGAAAACTAGAGACGGCAGGGAACAACACAATAATAAAGACACTAAGGGGCTGCCACTTATTATGTGCTTACTGTTTGCCAGATGTATCCAATCTCCCCAACTCCGGAGGAGCTCACTATATATTTGTTTAAAAATGAGGATAGTACTACTTGTCTCAGTACCTCCACGCCCCTTTGAGGTAAGAACCACATGGCTTCATTTTATCCGGAGGAAAATAATCCCCATTTAGTTTCCTATGTTAGCAACGAGCAGAGCTGGGCTCTGTGCCCAGGACTCCTAGTTCTGCTCCTTCTGGACTCTACCTAAGTGCTAGGGGAGGACCAGGAAAGAGGGCAGTTGGGGAACTTGGAGTCTGGGGTGTCCTCGTTAACCTGCCTGGGGAACCCCTTCAAGTTGCTGAGAAAAAGCCAGTTAGGAGGCCAGCCTGGGGCAGCCTCCTGGTTTCTTTCATCCACACCTGGTTCTGGCTCTGCCTGGCCCCGGGGCAACAAGCAGGCTGGCTGGCGGGGGGCTGGCGGGGGGCACACGGAGTGTAGCAGAGCACGCGGTATCCCCTCCTGCCTCACCAGCAAAAGCCAGCTGCCAGGGAAGGGAACAAACAGCCTTACCATGCTCAGGCAGCGGCTTTTCAATCCTTTTGACTGTGACCCACAGAAAGAAATTTGTTTTACATAAACACTTGGAACAACAGTCCTGCAAAACAATATTTACCCTTTCTCATTGCCAAGTATTGTGATGATTTTCTATTCTATTCTATCCAAAGAAACTGCTAGTGGTGACGCACTAAGTTGATTTCATGGCCCGTTAGTGGGTTGTGAGATTTGAAAAACATCACTGTAAGGTCATATGTTAATTAATGGCTAATATTAATTGAGCACTCACTACCGCTGTGTAGCTAGGAGCCCATGTGACTCATACAACAGCCCTATTGTAGGTTAGTCCTATCTCTGTTTTCAGGTGAGGGAACTTAGACCCCGAGAGCTTCTGTGACTTAGCAGTGCATCGCGGATGCACCCGCCAACAACTGCCACAGAACTAGCAACCTCAACATCCCAATGTTGCAAGATAATAAGCATCTCTTCTGCCCTCACCAGTCCATGGGTTGGTTGCAGGGGCCTTCCTGTACATGTCTCATCCTTGGCCTGGGACATCAGACCAGCCAGGGCACGTTCTCTCCAAGCAGGTGTAGGGGCACTCAAGCCCATGGCAAAGCACACTTCAAGCTCCTGCTTGCATCACATCTGCCAACTCCAATATTGTGGGGATGCACTATTGCGCTCTCAATTAAGGCTTTGGGCTCTTCAGGAGAAAAGAGACTCATGCATATCAGCTCAGCAGTAGTAAGCATTCCACTGAGACTGCTTTTGGGTACAGAGGTAAATAAGAGGGAAGGAAGGAAGGAAGGAAGGAAGGAAGGAAGGAAGGAAGGAAGGAAGGAAGGAAGGGAGGGAGGGAGGGAGGGAGGGAGGGAGGGAGGGAGGGAGGGAGGGAGGGAGGGAGGGAGGGAGGGAGGGAGGAGAGAGAATCCAGAGGGTGGACATGTGAGTGAATGGCCTCACATCTCTGAGCTGAAATTTTTTCACCTTTAAAATGATGACACAGATGAATATGTTTTCACATGCTGTTGAGTGACAAAATTAGGTTATGGCACAGCATGGAAAGTAGGATCTTGTTTTCACAGCTTTGTATTCATATTTAATTAATATATGCATATGCATATGTATTTAGGTGCACATATGTCTGAAAAAGGTTCACCTAAATCTTACCAGTGGTTACCTTGCAGTGGTGAGATTTGCAGTGATTTTTTATTTTTCCTGTTCACTTTATCTATATAAATATTTTTACCAGGAGCATGTATTACATACATCATTAGAGAAAGCGAAAAGGGCAATCATATTTTGCTAAAGAAAACCCAAGTCACCAGTGCTTATGTCCCATCCCCATTGCCCTCTGATGGAGGCAGCCCACCTGCTCCGTGTCCCTCTTTTGGTGCTCAGGCCAGCTATCTCCCAGAGAGGATGCAGACCCACGCACACTCCCTCCACATTCTGGCCTGTGTCCTTGTTCCTCCTACTCGCTGCCCTGAACACTCTGGACATCTTATCTGGCACATTTCATTTCCCTTCCCCATTCCCATGACCTTTAGCAACATGGAGTTAATCTCCACTAATACTCTGCGAGGTTGGAATTCATTCATTCATTTTTCCATATATTCATTCATGTATCCATCCATGTATCCAACATCCACTGGTGCCCACTCTGTACTTAACTTTGTACTGGATTCCAGGAACTCAGGGATAAATCAGATGCTAGCCCTCAAAATTCCCAGCCCAGCACATGATATGCGCCAGCTAATAATAACATGTGCAAAATGCCACAGGAGCTCAGAAGAACACTTTAGTTCTCCAGGTCTAACCTTCAAATTTACAAATAGAGAACTGTTATCAGCTTCCTTCTACAGAGACGCACGACAGAGGCCCCCCTGTTGGAGGTAAGGGAAGGCCCTTAGAGGCATCTATGAGGGATGATAAATACGTGGCAGATGTAGCCTCCCTTCTCCCAGCTCAGACATTCCTGATCAAACAGGCTTCCCCCATGAACCTAGGGCGCCTCTGAATCAACTTCTGCACTCTGATCCAAGCAGCTATACTGGGCAATGGGAGTTGGCCTGTGTGTTATCAAGTCCAGTCCTGGGTTGGGGAATAAATTTAGACTCAGGCTCAAGGGCACTGAAGGTCATTTAACAAGTTAATCTCCCGACTCCTTGCTTTTAGTACCCAGAGAATGGACCGCCTAGGGGTTGTACCAGGGTTTACTAGGTGCTGTTCCAATCTGCCTCCCTGCCCTGACTGGTGAACTCTCAGCTTTCTCCATTCCCTGCCTCCTGGCAAGCAGAGGGGAGAGATGATCCCCGACTGTAGAAATCCAGGAGGCGTGGCAAGGTGGCTTTTTGGTGGGCTCATAAATTGCCAAGTGGATTATGGAGGATAGATAAGCCGGAAGACGCCAGGTGCACACACGGTAACAGGCACAGCTTGGATGTATTTCATTTCTGATCACACCGGAATGGAGCAAGAATTATGGACAAAGTGCATAGACCCAAGCAGCCATGCTTGATCATTTACACTCCTCGCTGTCATTTTTAATCTGCGGTGTCTGCTCTCTCCAACCCCGAAAACACCAAACCCGGCCTCTTGAAGAACCTCTTCATTTGAGTCTTTCTCAATATGTCGAGCCTTTCTCAATATTTGGCATGGTTCCCATGGGAGCTTCCCCACCCTGTGACCCTGCTGTGGGGACTAAACACGAGAATGAGTCTGGTGGAGGGGGCACTTGACATCTGGTTTGTAAATTAACATCAACCACATGTGCATGTGCCCATATCCACACTCCTTTCTCCAAAGCCCCATCACATTTTAGAGATAAAAATGAGTTGGGAGCATAAGATTTCGGGTCATGTGGAATTGAACTGGAATATTAATCCCAACACTTACAAATGGTGGGAGTTCGGAGGGGACATTTAATCTCTTTCAGCCTCAGTATCCTTATTTGTAAATGGGCTAATGACATCTACCTTATGGAGTTGTTGGACACGTGGGGTTGTGTCCATGCTGAGAACATGCATCTGACACTTGGTAGAGTTCATGGTACCCAGTTAAGACTTTAAGCATGACAGTTATTATCATGGTTATTGTCCAGACACAAGATGATGGACCTGCTCCCTGAGGCCAACTGAGATGCGTCCAGGCTTAGATTCACAGAGTCCATGACTGGACACAGGTTGGATGGATGGATGGATGGATGGATGGATGGATGGACAAGTGGATGGCTAGTTTTGTGGATGGATAGGTAGATAAATGCACAGGTGAAGGGCCAGGTGGTACAATATCTGAATAGGCTCTATTTTGGGCAAGAGAACATCAAAGCAGGGATTTCAGAAGGCCCAAGTTTGCTCTTCCTGACATTCCTCTCAAAGGTGACATTTCCTGCTTCCCTCAGTAACCCATCACTCACCCACCATTAGAGAATTTCCCTAAACTCTTCCTAAACTCGTCAGCAGGACTACACAGATTCAGGCCCACCTCTCACCTTGCTCTGCCCCATCCAGTCCAAAATCCTTACCTTAGCACTTAGGCCCACTGCAGCCAAGCCTGTCCACCCCACTCCCCCTGCAAGCTGGGCAGAGCAGGGGTCTCCATGGAGGGCAGGGATGGCTCTGGAAGAAGTCAGGAGGCCTGCTTTGCAGTTCCACTGAGGCATATAGGGGAGGATCCTGCCAGCAAGCAAGCGGGAGTGGGGTGAGGTTCTGGGCCCCTTCAAATCTACAGAGCTGTACGGGGCCTCTGGTTCTCATCGCAGCTGGGCCCATGGGCACCATTCCTTCCCAACTTTAATCAAAGGCTGCGAGTCGCCCTGCTTGGCAGCCCACCGGCTCAGCAAGATGCCCAAGGCGGCGCAAGGCGGGGGGGCCTTCCTTGTAACTCCTGCGGTCACTTGACACACAGTAAATTGCTTTTCATGAACTCAGGCAGGAGGCAGTCTGGGGGGAGCCACTGTCTTGTGACGAGTGACATTCGGAAGGTGCAATCTTTATTCCAAGCAGGCAGGGTTGGGGCCGCCTGGCACGGAGAGCCCACAGCAGCAGCTGGCTGCTATTCCCCGGCGCTGGCCCAGGGCCGAGCCCATCAGCGGGGGCAGGAGTGGGGGGCGCTCCTTGAGGCAGCCCCGAACAAAGACACAGGTGGAGGTGGGTGAGGTGCCCTGAAGGGAGCAGTGCTGGCTGCCTGCTGCTAGTTCCCTGGGCTGCAGTTTCCATCTCTTTAGAATGAGTGCAATGGCTTCTCCCATTTCACTGCATAATTCTAAGGATCAAAAAGCAGAAGTCATGACAATCACAGCAACGCTTGCATTTGTACAGTATTCTACAGTTAACCAAGGCCCTTCCTTACCAGCAATCCGATTCAGTTAATGTTCCCCCCTCACCTGTGGACTGCTGCCTAGGGTTCCACCATGAGACTCAAGTTGCTTTATCCTAAGTCTTTATTGCTTCCCTCCTGCTCCTTCTCAGAGGGCCACACTTCGTATGCCCCCGAATAGAATGTTCGGGGAGGAGAAGCAGCAAAGCAGCAGCTGGTGGCTCCCCAGCTAGGGCACTCTGTACACCCTGCCAATCATCTTCCATCTTCGCTGAGGGCAGGTTTGATGAGGAGCATCAGGGGGTGCTGGGGCCTCCCTCTGCGGGGGAAGGGTCAGCACAGGGGTTCTGGGATGCCACAGAGGAAGCTGGGGAGGATGGCAGGGGAAGGAAATGTCACCCTCAAGTGCCAGCTGTTTCCAGATACGTGCAGGGTGTTTCATCAAGTGTCATGTGATGCTCCCAACCACCATTCCTAGGTAGATCCAGATCAGTATCCCCATTTTACAGGGGAAGAAACTGACACCCAGAGAGGGGAGGAAGCATGTCCCAGCTACGAGGCTGGGAGATGGCCATGCCAGTATTTAGATCTGCTCTGTCTGAGGTGGGGGTGGGTCTTGGAAATGTGAATGGACAGGTGAGATGAGAATGGAAGGGTGGTGAGCAGTGAAAGGCCGAATTTGGAAGGTGCAGGTTAAGCCACAAGTTAATAGCAGAAGATTGAGTTAGGCCTCATCCCCACAGCACTGCATTCTCCCAAACTTCTCCAGACTGGGCTACAAAGGGGCTTCTAGTCAAGGGCAGGAGAAGCCTTTACCTGGGCACCATCTCCAAGAAGCTTGGGGGGTGGGGGGAGGGGAGCAGGAAGGGAGGGTGTGCCCACAGGGATGGAGAGAGAGTGGGAGCAAGAACATCAGAGGGGGGTGACTTCCTGCCAGTCCAACCAAGGCAGGTGGCCCCCTCCTCCTGCCCCCTGTCCCCAGAGGTATGATGGCACAGGCAGAGGGACCAGTTGGCAGGACTGTAGTGGGAAGTTCTACCTGCATGGAAATCGTATTAGAGGGACTCTGGTCTTCTAGAACAGTCAGCCTCACTCTTGTTGGAATGGAAGGATGCCTATGTAGGGGAAGGGGTCCCATGGAGTCCCAGAGTGGTCCAGCCCTGAACTGTTTCCCCCCTGGGGGCCAGCAGCCTCCCCATGTCTCACCAGGCAGGGCTGGCCCCAGGATCGCATGTACCCGGGGCTGGTCCTGCCCTGGTCCCTTTCCCCCGAGAGATTACACATTAAACACTTCTCTTTCTCTGAGCCTTGTGTTATTTTTAAATGTATTCATCTCCTTCCTCTTCTCCTGATCCATATCTGCAGGGACAGCCTTTCCTTCCAGTTGCCCAGGCTACTGGGGTCATCCTGAAAGACTCTGGCTTTGTCAGACACATCCAGTTGGTCAGATCCGTGACTCCTTCAGATTCCAGTGTCTCCCTCCGGGCTGAGCCCCCACCACTTGGGCCCAGATATTCATGGTAGCTGCCCATGGGTCTCCCTGTCCCCAGCAGTCTCTTCTCAGATTAGTGTCAAGAACGAGCCTGATCAAATCCACATTTGATCACAGTCCCCCTGAGCTCAGAACCCCTCGGAGTTCCCAGCTCAATTGAGCAAAAGCCAAAGAAAGTCCTTACAGTGGCCCCACCTGACCTGGTCCTGATCCCTCTCTGGTTCCTCTTTGCCTGCTCCTTGCTCATTCTGCTCCCACCTCACTAGCCTCCTGTCTGCTCCTGGTGATCTCCAGGCACGCTCCCACATCAGGGCCTTCACCTTGGCTCTTCCCTCAGCCTGGAGCACCCACTAACCTCTTCAATGCTGCAACCTATGCCCCCTCCCCCACCCCGGCCTGGGCCCCCACACAACGCAGCACACCCAATCTCCCTCACCTGCTCTCCTTTTTCTCTTAGCACCTTCTAACAGCTGCATCACTTACTTACTTACTGTGTCTATTCTGCACTATTCTCCCGCTCAGGTAAGTCAGAGGCAGGGATCTTTGTCTTATTCATTCATCTTAAATCTAGAACAGTGCTTGGCACATTGTAGGCACTCGAAAAATATTTGTTGAATAAATAAAAGTCATTAGAAATGTTTTCACTGTGTAAGTAATCCACCATGCTATAAAAAGTATGAAAAACAAAAAAGAAAGAAGAAAATTAAAATTACAGTTTTACCACTCAAACACAGCTTTATCATTAATGTCTTGAAAGAGTGTCTTTCAGTCCCTTTTGTTAAAATTTTTACAGCAAGATCCATGAGTTGCTTGTCTCCTACAGACACTATCCTAGACCGTTTCCAAAGATGATCTTATTCACAACAAGCCATGTGATAGGTATCACTCCTATTTTTCAGAAGAGGGAACAGGCCCGGTGGGATGAAGAAATCTGCCCAACATTAAACATTATCTTAACGAATTATGTTAGTACTGGATACAACATTTTTTTATCCTGTCCTTTTCACTTAATATCATGATCATGTCCCCATGTCATTAACACTATTTGTAAACCTAATTATTAATGGCTACAGAATATTCTTCCCAGGGGACATGCTATTGTTTCCTTCATCATTCATTGTTTAAAATTTTGGCTATTTTTAACTTTGTATTACTATAAATAAACAAACATTAAGCTTTTCCCACTTTTGTTGTTGTTGTTACTTCCTTCAGATTTCAAGAGAGGAAACTCCAGGTGTCAAGTTGTACAGACTTTCTAAACAGTCTCTGGACGCCTGTTACTGACTGCTGTGTTGATGTCTGTGACGGAGAGGTTCTCAGTGTGTGAATTATGTGTGGGGTGGTCAACTCTGATGTTTTACGGTGGTGTCTTTGTCCTATTCATGGGCCAGAATGGCTCACATTTCTCTGGGCAAGGACTTTGCTCATTATTGAAGTCTCCACCCTCAGCATGGCTACAGCCAAGGCCTCTGACCAGCCACATTAATATTGCAGCCAGGGCTCCTGAGGACCTAAATATTTGATCAGAGAGTGTGTTGGGCTGTCAGTGAGCCACATTTGGAGCAAGTGAGAGCCTCCTCCTATTCTGCGCAAAGTGGTATGAGGCCTGGCCACCCTCAGACAATGCGGCCAGTTGTCTGTGGAAAGGTACACGCTGCAGGGAAGGCAAGTTAGCAATAATGACACACATTACAGCAGCCTCAACATTTACTCTTTGATTCCATGTCTGACAGCTGGCAACAGCATCCGCTGTCTGGGTGGGAGGGAAAGGCAGGGTCCATGACACCAAATCAAAGCCCTGGAGTACAGTAGTCCCCCTGCATGGTCATCTGTGAGTATATGGCTTGTCCTTGGAAGATGGGAATGTTCATTCAGTTCAGTCACTCAGCACTTATTAAGCACCTACTGAGTACCAGTCTCCATGCTCTGCACTTTGCACTATTTTAATTGCTCTCAGAAGAGTGCCTAGCACATAGTAATTTAAAAATAATTAGCTATTATAATGGTATTTATAAGAGTATAAAACTAACTTGTTACTCTTATTTTTTATCTCAATTCTGTGAGGGAGGCATGATCATTATTCCCATTTTACAGATGAGGAAACAGAGGCTCAGAGACTTATTAGCTAAGGAGCCAGGAGGCTGACCACAGACCTTGACCATTCATTCTAGATCTAGAACTGAACGTGAATGCCATGGTCCTGGCCTAGGCTCAGAGGCTGCCTGGGACTCCATACTTGTCTATCCAGGCTCCTTGTGCCCTGGCTCCAGCCTCATGACCCCAACACCAGCTCCTTGGCCAGCCGTGGCTACAGGGGGAAAGGAATAGGCAAACTCCTGGGGCCAGTGGACCTGCCTCACAGATCGACATAGCCCTGAGAAGAAAAGATCCTATTTCCCACAGAAGGACCCATAGGTCAAGTTGGCATCTTGCTTACTGCCCATTATGAAGCTCCATTGCCTGGGTGATAAGGACCTGAAAGGAGACAGTAGTGAGCTGTGGGGATGACCGGGAGGTGATATAGTACAGAGGTTGGTAGTGGAGGAGGCCCAAATCACACAGCTAGCCCTCAGGGGCACATTTGGCCATGTGACACTAACACAGAGCTGGCAGCCTGAGATGAAACCAGCTGGAACAGCCTTGGGCTGGGTCCTGGTGAAGAGCGGAGATCCGTGCTACACAGTGGCCAAGGGGAGAGGCCAGGACTCACTGTTTGTGTAAGGGTCATCACCTCATCACCCTGGACGGCCTCCTGACAGATGTGTCCCACTCCCCATGCTCTCCAGCTCTCTGTGTGACACCACATGCCATCCCATGTCCCAAGAATACCAAGGGTACTACCATGAACACAGTGGTGCTCATCATGGTGGTGGTAACGATAATGCTATATCCGTACGACTCCTCTCACAATGCAATCACTGACTCCTTCCTTCCTTCCTTCCTTCCTTCCTTCCTTCCTTCCTTCCTTCCTTCCTTCCTTCCTTCCTTCCTTTCCTCCATCCTTTCTTCCTTCCTCAGGCATGCAAAGAGTTAGCAGAATGTCTCTCCTCTACCTTAAATTCTGGAATGACTTCCTTCACACTTAAAGTAGAAATCTAACTCCTTACCTGGCCTAGAGGCCCTGCATAACCTGCATTCCTCCATTAGCATCAGCCCTTCCCTTTGTCTGAAACTCCCTGCCCCCCCCCCATCCTGAGTGGTCTCCAGGTCTCAGCCCAGCCCTCCATCCCTGGCAGGCCTGGTGGCCCCCTGCCCCCCTCCCTTCACTCTACCCCAGCACCCTGTTTTAGTTGCTCAATAAATCCTTTTTTTAGTAAATTTACTTGTTTGGTGCCTACTCCGATTTTCAAAGCCGCAGGAGCACGGGGCCTGGTCTTGTTCACTGTGGGCCCGAGCGTGCGTGCTGATGGCTGGCCTTGGCAGGAGAGAGCGGGAGAGAGCCGGAAGGCCAGGCCAAGCAGCTTCTGTGTGAGCCGGCTCTGGGGGTACAGGTGAGGGGCGCAGCCAGCAGAGGCCGGGTGGAAGGCGGGGAAGGGCGCTGCGTGTGCCTATTGTGCCCCAGCGCCGGGGGTCTCTATCTCAGGAGAGGAATGGGACAGGTGTGACTTTGCCCCTTCTGCTCTGCGCTGGGACGGCAGGTGCGGGAATCGACATCCCCGGCTTGCAGGTGCGGCCGGTGGGAGGAGGGGAGCGGCCGGCTGCTTGTCATTCCAGCCGCGGCTTCCTTCGCTCGCGCCCCCACCGCGCCAGGCGTGGGTTTGTGATAACGTCCGAATAAATTATTTAAGCGCCTTTCCGCGCGAGGGGATGAAACTCCGGGCTGCTGACCGCGTGGGGGGAGGGGGACATGCAGGGCTCCCGCCCTGGCTGGCGGGACCGTGGCCGCCCCGCCCCCACCCCCACCCCCCGCAGGTGCTCTGGCGGCTCCCCAGCAGCGCGCCTCATTTAGGGGGCAGGCCGGTGGGGGGGGCGACGGGGCGGTGGTTCCCTAACTGGGGCTGGAGAACCGCAGGCAGCCGCGGGGCAGGGAGAACAGGCCGGGGTCACAGGCCGAGAGAACCCGAGGGAGCGCCCCCAAGCCCCTCAAAGGGGAGAAGGCCCCTGGGGGAGTGGAGTGCAGGGAGGGCGGAGAGTGGAGGACCTCCAACGGGGATGCGGATGCGGTTGCTGCCAGAGGGACAGCCTCTGAATCAGGGGCAGAGATAGAGCCGGGCCTCACTGGCCTGGCCTTCTCACAATGGGGACCCAGGTGTGCCTGTGGGATCCTGGCAGTCTTTCCACGGGACCCAGCCCGGGCTCCTAACCAAGGCAGGGGACTTAAGGCAGGTGACTTGCTGCCTGTCCATGGAAGATAACAGCATGTCCCCTCAGGTCACCCAGCGTGGGGACGCGATGTAAAGCCTGGCCTGGTGACCACTCACGTGCCCAGGCATGTGAGTACTACCTTACTGTTTTTTCCTAAGAATCAACTCAGTCTGCCCAAGGGGGTAGAAGGGGCCTTGTGGCTGAGGTTTGAAGTATAAGTGACGCCTGGCACTACGTAGTCCTCCAATCCCCAGCTCCCGATGCTAGCTGGCCTCGTGGGTCTGGGCCATGTAGGTCCTCGGGTCTCGAAGGGGCTGGAACCATGTGCCCACTTCTGCCTGAGGTCCTGTTGTTTCATGGCCCATATGTCATGTCCCCCCCCCCGACCCCCCAGGACTGCTGTCCTTTCCCTCTGTGGGAATTCCTCCCCTTCCCCCTGCTTTCCTCAGAGTCCCCATCCCCACCCCCTAAGCTGAATTTTCTGGAGCTTTTTGAAATCCAGACCAGAAAGGGAAGTGTCCAGTAGGCAACTTCTGCTTGGGCCCTGCCACAAACCTCTCCTGAGCCAGAATAAAGCCCTTGTTCGGAAGAGGGAAGGGTGGAGCAGGAGAAAGACATCAACCATCAACCAGTGCCGTGTCCTCAGGGCACTGCCCAGACTTCATCCTTTCTCTGCACTGGGGTAGGTGACAGGGAGGGCAGCCTGGCGGCTGCAAGGACAGAGGCAGGGTCCAGTTGGCCCTGGGCAGGAGTACTGGTGGGAGCAGGAGGATTCTTGGCTGGAGAAAGGGCACTTGAGCCCTGGGTTTCTTTCTGAGTCTTGGGGGAAGTGGGTGCCTCGTTGGTGGGCTCTGTTTAAGGTGCCCTTGAAAAGTTTTTGCCTGGGGGACACCTGGGTGGCTCAGAGGTTAAGCATCTGCCTTCGGCCCAGGCCTTGATCCTGGAGTCCCCAGATTGAGTCCCAGGATCGAGTCCCACATCGGGCTCCCTGCATGGAGCCTGCTTCTCCCTCTGCCTGTGTCTCTGCCTCTTTATCTCTGTGTCTCTCATGAATAAATAAATAAAATCTTTTAAAAAAAGGAAAAAAAATAAAAATAAAAATAAAAAAGAAGAAGAAGAAAAGTTTTTGTCTAGGAGATTGCTTGAGGCAAAGGACTCAAGCCAAATGGGTTTAAACCCTAGCTGCTGCGAGCCAGCTGTGTGACATTGGGCCAGTGTTCTGACCTCTCTGAGCCTCCCCCATCTCGTGTGTAACTTTTATGTAAAGCACTGTCACGCTCCTCCTCCTGTGGCCCTAGACCTGCCCAGGCAGGCCTGTGAGAGTCTCTCCAGGGCTCAGCACATAGGAGGTGTTCCTGAGCCCCGAGGGCTGTTAGGCAGAGGGCTGCTGTGGTGGTTGATGTGCTGACCTAGGAAATGAGGAGACCAGGAGTGAGTCCTGGTCCCAGTATGTGGTGCTGTGCTCTTAGGGAGCTTTGGCCCCTTCCTGGGCCTCAGTTTTCCTTCTATTAGTGGGGATCAGAGCCCTTGCCCTGTCCACTCACAGGACACAGATAAAGTAACAACAGCTCATCCCCTGGGCCTGTTCCTGGAGGCTCTGTTGCCCTGAGTGCCGTTTGTGTAGAACCCACGTATCCACACGACAGCCCTGTGAGGCAAGTACCATCACCCCACTTTACAGGTGAGAGCACAGAGATGCAGACAGTTGGATGATTTACCCAAAGACACAGCCCACAGTGGCTAACAGTGGCTAAGGTCGGCTGCCGAGTGGGCCCTTCAACCATCCCGGCGTGCACTGGGGGCAGGGGAGGAATGGAAAGGATTTGCTTTCCAAATTCTTGGGCTAGCAAAGCTAGCCCCCAACACTCCTGAGACCCAGAGACAGGCAGGACTTGCCAAGGCCCCGGGGCCTGGTGGTGAGCTCCACTCTGCCCCCTCAAAGTGGACCCAGGCGAAGCTGAACGCAGGAACTGAGGCAGCTGGGGAGGTGGGTGGGGCTGAGGGGGGAGAAGGGAGGTCTGGGGGCGGGGGACAGACTGTCAGCAGGCTGCCGCCTCATCCCCACCCCCTGTCAAGGCACAGATCTGTGTCCCTGGCAGGGCCTCCCACCTCCTGCCAGAACCCGACAGTTGCTCCCTGGTGAAGAGGAGTGGCTGCCCCGGGGAGGGCTGTCTGTGTGTGGCACGTGCCACGTGGGAGGCCGAGCGTCAGGGCCCCCTGGCACCGGCTGCAGGGTGAAAAGAAGGAAGCATCACTCCCACCGAACCTCTGCTGGGCCAGGCCCCAGAACACACTGCTCCTTTGATCCTGACAACAACCTGCAGCGTGCAATTGTGATGACAGCCCATTCGGCAGAAGAGAAACTGAGGGCTAGAGAGCGTGGGAAGAAAATGCACATTTTTCTTTAAAGATTTTATTTATTTATTCATGAGAGACACACACAGAGAGAGAGAGAGAGAGAGAGAGAGAGGCAGAGACACAGGCAGAGGGAGAAGCAGGCTCCATGCAGGGAACCCGATGTGGGACTCCATACTGGGACTCCAGGATCACACCCTGGGCCGAAGGCAGGAACTCAACCACTGAGCCACCTGAGTGTCCCAAAAAGGTATATTTGAAGGCAAAGGGGGCTGCTAGGCGTGCAGGGTTTGAAGGCCCCACTGGTGGCACAAAGTGGCAAAAGGGCTAACGGCTCAGCACAGGCACCTATTTGTCCCTGGCGATGTGTGGGGGCTGGTAGCTCCATTTTACAGATAAGCAAACTGAGGTTCAGAGAAGAGAAAGTATGTCTCCCTCCACCCCCCGGGACTGGGTCACACTGCTGGCTGTGTCAGTGCTGACTTGCAGCCATTCTCTGCCCTCCTGGAAGTTTCAGTCCACTGGGGAAACATTCATACCAGAACCAAGGCAACTGAACTGTGGTTGAGATGCACTGATTGAGATCAACTGATTCCTTTGAGAGACAGAGACAGAAGAGGGGGTGCCCGTCAAGAGCATTTCATGAAGAAGGAAAGGTGTCTGACTGGGCCATCTGGGCTGCCATGCATCAATTTATTTGTTTATTTATTTTAAAGAATTTGTGATTTTTTTATTGTAATTTTTTAAAGTAAACTCTACCCTCAAGGTGAGACTCAAACTCCTAACCCTGAGATTTAGAGCTGTACACTCTACCGACTTGAGCCTGCCAGGCCCAGCACCCCTCCCCTGCCTTTTTTAAAAAAGAATCTGTAATTTTTTATTGTATTTTATTTATTTATTTATTTATTTATTTATTTATTTATTTACTTACTTACTTACTTACTTATATGCTGTGCAGCAGTTTAAAAGGCAAGGTGAAAAAAAATAAATAAAAGACAAGGTGGAGGGTGTGTTTCAGTTATGGGAACAGTGGGAGCAAAGCCGGAGGCAGAGGGCAGGTCAAGGCAGCGCTCTGAGAATGATGTGGTGTCGGAAGGAGCACTGGCCCGGAGCAGGGAGGGGAGGGAGGCACCGTAGCCCCTCTGCTGCGGTCCCACAGGGTATGCAGAGCCTCTTTGAGCTCTGAAGCCAGGGAAGGCCAATGGGAAATGGCTGGGAGGAAGGTGAACAGGGCCCAGGCCGCAGGGTGTGAGAAGGAAGAGCTGGGTTTGGAGGCAGGCTCCCGTGGGGCTCCTGGGGTCAGCTGGGCCAGTTGTCTGGGGCTTAGGCTCCAGCACCAAGTTCGTCTGGGTTTGAGTCCTGGCTCTGCCCTTACGTGCTGGGTGGCCTTGGGAAGTTACTTGCCCTCTCTGAGCCTTGGCTTCCCTCTATGTGAAGAACAGCCTCCTGGGGCCATTGTAGATGATGGCTGTGAGCCCAGGGCTTTTCATTTAACCCTCTCCACCTAGGAGGTAGGAGCTTTCATTACCCCCATTTCACAGAGTGGCAAACCAGTGCCCGGTCATGGCTAGGACAGAAAGGCCCAGACATTCAGACCCACCAGGAGATCTGGTGGAAGATCTGGTAGGAAGGGAATGTACCAGGAGGACAGAGGAAGCAGACTGAGGGGCTGGAGGGGCTGGAGAGGCTCCAGGGTGATTAACTCTCTGCGGGGCCAGCATTGCCCTTCAACTTAACTTCTCTCTCAATCTAATCTTGCTTCTGCTCCCTCCCTTCCCTGGTGTCAATCCCTAATAAATGCCCAACACATCATAGTCCATCTTGGGGTCTGCTCCTGGACAACCCTACCTGCCACTGGGCTCCTTTAGATTCCAGCCTGCATGACAGTCCTGAATCCTGGTGGTGCCCGCACACTGCTTTTGTGAGCAGCATGGCCTCAGAGGCCAGTCCTTGAGATGTCCCCACCCGCATCCTCAGGAGGATCCATGGAAATGAGGAACCAGCTGAGCCAGGAAGGGGGCCTCTGGAACCAGCCACTCTTGGCCCTGCAGTGGGGTGAATGGCAGCTCCCCAGAAGATATGTCCATACCCTGATCCTTGGAAACCTAAAATTTTACCTGATTTGGAAAGAGGGTCTTGGTAGATATATAAAGGTTGTGAGATGAAGAGCTCCTCTGGATTATTCAAGTGCATAAATCCAATTATAAGTGTCCTTATAAGAGTGAGATCGAAGGAAAGAGACACACATGCAGAAGAATGGGGTGTGGAGATGGGAGCGTGTGAGCACAAGGCAAGGAAGCTGGCAGCCCCCAGAAGAGGCAAAGGAGGAGAACTGTCAGTGCCCCGGAGGGAGTGCAGCCCTGCCATCACCTGGATTTCTCACTCCTGGCCTCCCAAACCGAGAGGGGGTAGATTTCTGTTGTTTCAGGTCATTTAGTTTGTGGTCATTTGTTGCAGCAGCCACAGGAAAGGAATACAGGCCCCATATGTACTTCCCACCCCGCCCTCAAGAGGCTTTCCAGGAAATCCCCAGAGGCTCCCGGGGTCAGGCACTCTGCCAGCTGGGGCTGGGGTCAGAACGGAGATGTAGGCTCTTCAGAGGACGTTTTCTTTACCTTGGATTTTGACTTTGACTAGGAAGTACTTATCAAGAAGGGAAGAGAGAGGAATATCGTTTGCCTGGAAGAATTGATCATCACAGTGCCTTCTAGAAAACTCAACTTGGAGACATGGTAGGAAGGGAATGTACCAGGAGGACAGAGGAAGCAGACACAACAGAAGGCAAGGGCTTGATCTCAGAGGCCACTTGATGCTCATGCAAGGCTTGTTTTTCTAAACTATGTTTTGAAACAGTTTTAAATTTCCAGGACAGTTGTGAGGGTAGTACAGAGAGTTCCTAATCACCCAGTTTCTCCTTCCTCAGGATGGTATGTTGTTATGACTAACCAACCAATACCAGTACATTGTGGTTAAGTTAAGTCCATACTGTACTCAGATTTCCTTAATTTGGGGCAGCCCGGGGGGCTCAAAGGTTCAGCCCAGGGCGTGATCCTGGAGACTCGGGATCCCACGTTGGGCTCCCTGCATGGAGCCTGCTTCTCCCTCTGCCTGTGTCTCTGCCTCTGTGTGTGTGTGTGTGTGTCATGAATAAATAAATAAAATCTTAAAAAAAAAAAAAAAAAGATTTCCTTAGTTTTTACCTAGTGTCTTTTTTCTGTCCCAGGATCCCATTCGGATTACCCTGGTGGTTGTCAAGTCGGCTTAGGCCACCGTTAGCAGTGGCACTTAGTCCTTGTTTTTGATGACCTTGACAGTTTTGAGAAGATCTTGTCGGCATTTCATAGAATGTTCCTCCACTGGGATTTGTCGAATGCTCTCACCATGATTCGTCAGAGGTTGTGGGTTTTGGGGAGAAAGAGCAGAAAGATAAAGGGCCATGTCCCTGACAGTGTAACGACAGTACTTACTGTCAGCACGATTTCTCCACTGGTGATGCTGACCTTCATCTCCTGGCTGGGGTAGTGCTTGTCGGGCTTCCCTACTGTTACTGGAAGGTTGCCCTCCCCCTTCCTGTACTGTACTCTTTGGAAGGTGGTTTCCTATGCCCAGCCCTGCCAACGCGGGGAAGAGAGGCTGGAGAGGTGAGGGGTTTCAAACAGGAAATGCACATGGTTAGGTTTTTCTTCTTTAAAATCCAGTTTTGGGGACACCTGGGTGGCTCAGTGTGAGCATCTGCCTTCAGCTCAGGACGTGATCCCGATGTCTCTACCTCCCTCTCTGTGTCTCTCATGAATAAATAAATCTTAAACAAAACCAGTTTAGACAGAGATGCGGGGAAATAGACACCCTTGTCTTCTGTTGGTGCAAGTGTAGATTGGACAGTGTTCAGCAGGACGATTTGACACATCCATCCAAATGCTAAATGCACATACTCTGACCTAGCAAGTCAGCCTTACAGAAATGCCCACTCACAAGCGCAGCAGTATCTAGACGAGAATGCCTGTGGCAGCAATAGTGGTAGCCATCGAAAATGTGAAATAATTGAACACCCACTGACAGGGAAATGAATGAGAAAGCTGTGGTAGATTCATATCACAAAAGACTAAGCAACCAGCTAAAAAGAGAGAGGTAAATCTATGTATGTGACGTGTGAAGTTCTCCAAGATGTGTTACAGATGAAAAATACTTGCAGGCTCTTATTTATGATACGATTTCATTTGCATGAATAAAAAATATATGCACATATGAATAGAAAATGTGTGTCAGGACCCACAAGGAACCATCCACCGTGGTGTGGTGGCTCTGAGGAAGGGGACGCTGTGGGGGACCAGAGGAGGAGGGAGATTTTTACTTTTCACTTTATAACTCTCTGTTTGACATTTTGCACAATAAGCAAGTCCTGCTTTCATGAGAAAATGTTTTCAATATTAAAAATACTTCCTTGAAGATCTTCACTGTAAGAATCCACTGTGGCTGCTTGTGAAGGATGCGTTGGGGGAACCAGGATGGGGTGGAGAAACCAGTTCCCAGCTATCAGGGTGTCAGATGACAAGTGGAGGAGACAGAAAAGAGGGTGGGTTTGGCAGTGATGGGGTCTGATTGAGGGGACTTGGTGACTATGGTGGCAGGGTGGGAGAGGGGTGAGGGTGTTTCTAGCAGAGGCCTGGTGGGAAGCAGATGGTGCACTCGTCAAGGGGGAGGTTTTGGGCCACCCCATCATTCCCAGGTAGGAGATCTTTTTTTTTTTTTTTTTTGGAGGAGATCTTTAAACACAGTTTGGTTTTTTGTGGAGGAGTTGGGAAGGGGTACTATCACCCCAGCCTCCAGGAGACTGGAGTGGTCACCAAGTCCTCAGAGGAATGACGATCCTGGAACAATGCCAGCAGGGTGTTTGTCAGGAGAACAGGAACCTGTTGACGCTGTCACACATTCTACAGGATTCAATAATCAGATTAGCTTGCAGGTGGGTCTGGGAAGGCTGGGAAGACTTGCAGGTGGCTCTGGGAAGGCTGGGAAGACCAGTGGGGAGAGAAAATGGCCCAGAGAAAGGCCTTCCTTCTGAATTCTCCTACTCTTGCCTCCCCACCTCCTTCTAAATCTTTACATCTCACCACCTAATCACCCTCCTCAACATTCATATGGGGAAACTGAGTCCCAGCAATGGGGAAAGGACTTGTCCAGGGTCACATGGTGTCAGGGATACTTTGGATATGCCCCAATTCTGTGTTTCTCTATGGGACCTGTTTCCTGGCCCCACTGGTGACAGTCTCATCCCCACCCCATAGAGTCCTCATGCATAATTTGCAGGGCCTGATGCAAAATGAAAATGTAGGGTCCCTCATTTAATGTTATCATTTAAGAATTTCAAGGGGGCACCTGGGTGGTGTAGCCGGTTAAGCCTCCTCCTCTTGGTTTCAGCTCAGGTTGTGATCTCGGGGTCGTGAAATTGAGTCCCAAATTGGGCTCTGCACTGGGCATGGAATCTGCTTAGGAGTTTCTCTCCCTCTCCATCTGTCCCTCCTCGCCTCTCTCTCAAATAAATAAATAAATAAATAAACAAATCTTAAAAAAAGAAAAAAAGAATTTCAAGATGGTGACTACAGAGTACTAATCCCTTTGACTTCAGGGCCCTGTTTGAGGGCACAGATTGCAGGAAGCAGGCCCTAACCCCACCCCCAGCTCCACTGCTTAGCCCTGTTAACTCCTCCCTTCCTCCTGGTGCATCCCATCCCCCAATGTCCGGTGGGTCCCAGCCCTGGGGTGTCCCTCAGCAGTACTGGGGTGAGGAGGCATCACCTCTCACCGTCTGTAAGCTTCCTGAGGGGCCTACTCCAGAGTCCTCAGTGCCCAGCACAGGCCTGTGGGTATGTGTAAGTGATTAAGCACATTTCTTCCCACTAGGACACTGGGGGGAGGGACAGCTTGGAAGCCCCCTCCCACTCTGGCTCCCCTGGGGGCACAGCAAGGAGGGCTCTCAGACACAGTGCTTCCTTCCAGGCTCACCAGGAGGCTTCCCTCCTTCTGTGTGTGTGTGTGTGTGTGTGTGTGTGTGTGTGTGTGTGTGTGAAGGGGAAGGGAGAAGGGGGAGAAGGAATGAATGGTAGACTAAGGAAGATTAAGGTGATAAGGGGATTTCAAGAGAGTAGCTGTAAAACTCTGTGACAGGGGTGAGGATTAATAGATTAGTATCCAGGGCCAGGCCCCTGGCTCCAGACTCTAAACCCAAATCTTTGCTAAGTGTGGCTGAAATTCAGGGAGTTCACAGAGTACATCTCCCTCCAGACAATCAATCTGGGACTGATCATTGATATTATTCCCTTTGTACAGATGAAAAACTGAGACTCAGAGAAATCAAAACTCTTAAAAGTGGCTGAGATACAGTTTATTTATTTATTTGTTTGTTTTTAAATTTATTCATTCATGACAGACACAGAGAGAGAGAGAGAGAGAGGCAGAGACACAGGCAGAGGAAGAAGTAGGCTCCATGCAGGGAGCCCGACATGGGACACGATTCTTGGTCTCCAGGATCACGCCCTGGGCTGAAGGCAGTGCTAAACCGCTGGGCCACCGGGGCTGCCCTGAGATGCAGTTTAAACCCAGTTCTGGCCCGAACTGCCTCCCTGGAGTACTGGGACTGTCCCTTGCCCCAAGTGAGTCAGGCCCTGTTCCCAGCCTCATGGCACTCATTGTCTAGTGGCTGAGACATACAGTGTAGTCAGAGAAGGCTTCCTGGAGGTGGTGGGGGAGAGATGCATAAGCTGTCTTTGAAAGCGTAACACACTCTCTTCAGGACAGGGTAAGGGTAGCTGTCATCTATAAACAGAGCAGCCTGAACAAAAGGGTGGAGGGGGATCAGTCACAGGGAGTCTCTACACAGGGTTTGATAGAATTGAGGTTCTGGAAGGGTCCCTAAGTGGAGAGCAGCCAGGCTGAAGAGTTTTGCCTCGGTCATCTTGACCAAGGAAGCTCAGACAGGGGCAGGTTGGAGGCCCTGGGGGAGGCTATGATGAGGCAGAAGGCTCCCCTCTGGGCTGCAAAGATCAGGGACCAGCTTGGCTGCAGAATGGTTATGGGGGGGCAGCTCCAGTGGCCCAGCGGTTTAGCACTGCCTTCAGCCCAGGGCATGATCCTGGAGACCCTGGATCGAGTCCCACGTCGGGCTCCCTGCATGGAGCCTGCTTCTCCCTCTGCCTATGTCTCTGCCTCTCTCTCTCTCTCTCTCTCTCTCTGTCTCTGTATGTGTGTGTGTTTCTCATGAATAAATGAATTTTAAAAATATCTTTAAAAAATTTTTTTTTAAATTTTTAAAAAAAGAAAGGCTATGGGGTCAGACTTAGGTCACCTGGAAGTGGCCAAAGGAAATAATCAAGGACCTGCTTCTGCAGAGTTCACTCTGCTGACTCCTTCCTAGTCCTGCCTCATGAGTCTGTGTGGAAATCTCAGTTCTAGCAGGCACCCCCTCAATTGTTTCAGGTGGAAGCACACCCAGAAGCCCTTGGATCTGTCCTTTCTGGCTTGGGTGCCTCACACGTGCCAGGCCCTAGAACAGAGTTACAGAGAGGAAGATGGTGACCAGCAAGCCCCCAGGAATGCCTGTGTGGCAGATGGGAATGTTGAGGCAGTAGGCAAGGATTTACCCCAGGCTATACAGTTAATGAGGGAGTGGCAGGTTGGGAACATTGGTCCAGGATGGGTCTTTTAATTCCCACTAGGGACAGGAACAGTTTTCAGTGAGCAGGCACATGACAGGGGCCTGCAGAACAGGCATTACTGTCCATCCTGACTACTTGGCTGACATGCAAGCTCAGAGAGGCTAAGGCCCCTGCCCAAGGGCACACAGGTAGAAAGTGGGCAGGTGACTTCTCCACTGAGCCTTAGATTCCTCATCTGTGCAAGAGGGGATCAGGCTGGAAGAGGGTCCCAAGGAGCAAGGGGTTTGGGAACCTCTCCACACTCGTCTGAGAACAGGCTCCTGGAAATCAGAGTTCCAGTAGTACCAGGCCCTGACACCTGGCCAGACTCTCTCTGTCCCTGGGGCAGGGGCTGGGTCAAAGCCACCCTCAGAAGCTGCCCTTGGGGCTGTAGTAAAACCACCTTATAACAAGGCTGACAGCCTCCCAGTCATCCCTGCTCCCCACTGCTGGACACACAGACCCGAAACCAATGGGATCTTTAAACCAATGGGATGAGTCCCAGCCCTAAGGAGCCCATTGTATGCACATGTAGCTGCTGCAGGTTTCAGGAGCAGAAGGATGAACCTCAGGGACAAAAGAGTAAAGTGAAGGGAAAGTTTATTAAGTGAAGGTAAAAACAAAAAGAAAGAAAAGCTCTCCATTGAAAGGGGTCCTGAGTAGCCTGCCACTGAGAGCTTTTATGGTCTTTCATAGGAAGCAGATCAGGGGACCTGGTAAATTTCTTGTCACTATCAGGGTGGGTTTGTAAATATCACATCTATATTTGTAACCATCATAATAACAAACAAGATGTTCTTGTAAATATCATGAACACAAACAAGGTGTTCCCTTCTCTCTGGTTAATATCTCCTCCATAACATTTCTCTACATCAGGGATTTCTGTGAGCCTAGTCAGGGAGCCCCCCTACCTATCTCTCCCTACCTAGCCTCACCTGTCCTGTACTCATGGTGAAAAGGGCACATGTGTAGATGAAGGTGGGGAGAGGAGGGGAGGGGATCAGGGAGTGGAGAGAAGAGTGAAGAAAGAAACCAATGGTCACTACAAAAGTGGGTCAGCACCAGGAAACATAAAGGTGAGGAAGCCCAGAGGAGGGAAACTTCCCAGCCTGGAGATCAGGGAAGACATCTTGGAGGAGGCAACTCTGGGGGAGGAGAAGAAAAGCAGGGGCAAAGCATCATGAGCAAAGGGAAGAACAGAAACAAAGGTGGGAGGAGGAGGACCAGCCTGCTATGTCTGGGGAGCTGTGGTAGTTTAGTGGAAGCTGTAGGCTGAGGGATAGGAAGGAGGCACAGAGCCTCAGAATCAAAGAGCCTCCAGTCAGAAATTAGGAGTTTACTCAGCAAGTGATAGGAAGCCACTGAAGTTTAGTGTGTTAAAAAAAAACCAAAAGTTTTGTTATAGACCATTTCATATATATATACTAGTAAAGAGAATGGGATAATTAGCCCCTATGTAGCCATCTTTCAACTTTCAATGGTCATCTGCTTATGACCAAGTTGTTACCTTCACTACCACCCTCCTCTGCAAACTGGATTATTTAAAAGCAAACCCTTGATAGCATATCTTTTACGTTACAGTTTTAATGTAAAGCTTCAAGAGTAAGGATTCTTTAAAATAATAATAATAATAATCACAATTGTTACAGGCTGAATTATGCTCCCCCCCTCAAACTCATATGTTGGGGTTCTAACTCCCAGGACCTCGAAATGTGTCTGTATTTGGCTTTTATTTTTTATTTTATTTTATTTTTATTTTATTTATTTATTCATAGAGAGAGAGAGAGGCAGAGGGAGAAGCAGGCTCCATGCAGGTAGACTGATGTGGGACTCAATCCCGGGTCTTCAGGATCACACCCTGGACCGAAGGTGGCGCTAAACCACTGAGCCACCCAGGCTGCACTGTATTTGGCTTTTAAAAGGGTCTTTAGAGGCACTGGGAGGCTCAGTGGTTGAGAGTCGACCTTTGGCTCAGGTCGTGATCCCAGGGTCTTGGGATCGAGTCCTACACCAGGCTTCCCTGCAAGAAGCCAGCTTCTCTCTTTGCTTGTGTCTTTGCCTCTCTGTGTCTCTAATGAATAAATAAAATCTTTAAAAAAAAAAAAGGTGGGGAGAGGATATTTAAAGGGGTCGTTAAGTTACACTGAAGCCATTACAGTAGCTTTAGTTCACTATGACTGCTGTCTTTACAAAAACAGATTAGGGCACAGATACACACAGAAGGAAGAAGACAGGAAGATGCAGGGAGAAACTAACCATCTACAAGCCAAAGAAAGAGTCCTCAGAAGAAACCAACCCTGCTGACACTTTGATCTTGGACTTCTAGCCTCCAAGACTGTGAGAAAATAAAGTTTTGTTGCTTAACCCACTCAGTCTATGTGGCATTTTGCTATAGCAGCCTGGGCAAACTATGGAAGATTTATTTATTTACGTGTTATATTGTTAAACTATTAAAACACTTTAAATATTATTCAGAATTCCTTAACATTGTCAAATATCCAATCCCAATTATCTCATGATTTTAGCAGTTGGTTTGAATGAAGATCCAAATAAGGTCCACATATTGCATTAGATTATTAGATCTCATAAATCTCTTAATCTGAGGGTTTCCCCCGCTTTCTCCCCCTACCTCACCATCTGGATTTTCTTATTTGCATTCCGGTTGCATTATTTAACATGTTCCTCTGTCCACTGTATTTCCTGTAAATTCATGGTTAGAGGTAGAGGCTTGATCAATTTTATGCTGATTTTCTAAAAAGAATAATTCATAGGTAGTATTGTGAACTTCACAGGAGGAATAAAATGTCTGATAGTCATTTTTTGATATTAGCAGTCATTGATGAACATAGACCCAATCCGTTATTTTATTAGGGCTTGGAAAATTAAGATATTCTGATGCCCTTATTCCTTTATCATTTTTTTTTAGTTGAAATGTTTCTATAAAGAGAAACTTCCCTTTATTAGCTATTAGGTTACCTTGAGGAACAGTCACTGAAAGTGTTATAGTCTAAGCAGGTGTGGGATAGGATCAAATTTGCATTTCCTAAAAGAAAATCTTAAAAGACTAAGTACCACAGAATAAACCAAGGATATTGTTAAAGAGCTATTCTCTTAAATCATCATCTTCTAAATTTTTTATTATTTATTTTATATGTTTATTATTTTTTAAAGATTTTATTTGTTTATTCATTTGAAACACACTGAGAAAGGTAGAGACAGGCAGACTCCGTGTGGGGAGCCTGTTGTAGGATTCGATCCCAAGACCCCAGGATCACACCCCGAATAGAAGGCAGATGCTCAACCACTGAGCCACCCAGGTGCCCCTAAATATGTTTATTTTAAATGCTATGCCTAGCATGGGGCTCGAACTTACAAAAGATCTAGTCACACACTCTACCAAGTGAGACAGCCAGGTGCCCCTAAATGTTTTAAAGTGGGTTTTTCTCAGCCTTTAAGGAATAGATACTGCCAGTGGCAAGTAAACTGTTCTGGGGCATAAAGGAAGGAGAACTTCCAATTATTTTCATGAAGGCAATTTAATATTGATAGCACAGCAAAGCGCAAAATAGAAAACAAAAACCAGTCTCACATAGGGCACCTGGGTGGCTCAATGGTGGAGCATCTGCCTTTTGGCTCTGGTCATGATCCCAGGGTCCCAGGATAAGTCCCATATCAGTCTCCCCATAGGGAGCCTGCTTCTCCCTCTGTCTCTTCTCTCTCTGTGTCTCTCATGAATGAATAAATAAAATCTTTTTTTAAAAAATGTCTCATAAATATTGGGGGTGTGACTATCCTAAATGAAACACGTTTTAAGAATTGTAATGATTAAAAAAAAAGAATTGTGATGATTAGTTTATATGTCAACTTCACTGGGCCACAGGTATTTGGTTAAACCTTATTCTGGGTGTGTCTATATGAGAGTATTTCTGGGTGAAATTACCATTTTATTCAGTGGCCTGAGTAAAGCAGATTGCCCTCTCCAATGTGGGTGGGCCTCATCCAATCTGTTGAGAGCTTGGATATAACAAAGGCTAAGGAAGGGAGAATTCATTCTCTCTGCCTTTCAGCGCGTCTGGGACACTGATTTCCTGTCTTCAGACTGAGACTAGAACTAAAAAACCATCGGCTCTCCTGTTCACAAGCCTTCAGACTCACACTGGAACTACACCATTTGTCTCCTGGTTCTGGACTTTCTGTCTCCATAACTGTATGAGCTAAATCTTTATAATAAATCTCTATCTGCACACAGGCACACGCACACGCCCATTGTGTTCTGTGTTCTGTTGCTCTGGAGAATCTTAATAGAGGAATGTAGTTTAGAATTCAGAGCATAGTAAGAAAATGGCACATGTCTGTAATTAATCTTTGCATGGGTCAATTTTAGAAAACCTATTAATGTGGATTAATATCAAGACTGTAATATTATAAAATGTCATCATTATAGATCAAAAGAAGAAAAGAATGTTATTTTATCTATAGATTCTGAAAAAAACACTTGCTAAAACTCAACTTTAATTCCTGGTTTTTAAAAACTTCTTGGTAAAATAGAAATAGAAGGATATTTCCTTAATAGGAAAATATATACAGGGGCAAAAGCATGGTATGTATAACAACTTGAAACATTCTCGATAAATTCATGAGCTAGACAAGGATTCTCTCTCACCAGGCTTGTTTACCATTACAATGGAGAACAAGCAACTATAATTCCACAGGAAATAGCAGGCATAATATCAGAAAGAAAGAGACAAATGTATTGTTTTTGAATAGGATATGATCATACAGTTGAAAAACCCAAGAAAGTAAAAGAATTGTTTCAAATAAGGTTAATAAGTAAGACAACCAGGTACAAAATTAAAATATAAAAATTAATAGCTTTCTTATACATGAACAGTGAATTATAAAAGATAATTAAAGGAAAAATCCCATCTACAAAGATAGCAAAGAAGACAAGATATAAAAATAAAATATCTAGCCATACATTTAATTAGAAAAATGCAAGTTCTATATGAAAAAAATGTAAATGATACCAGACACCTGAAACAAAACAGAAGTAAATGGAAACAGATAGCTGGTTCTTAGATAGGAAGATAGTAAAAGAAATCATTTTTTTCTGTATCAATACATATATATATATACTTGAAATTATTCCAATAAAAATAAAAAATAGGGTTCTTAGTAGTACATATTAATTAGTGTAAGCCAATTGTTTTAATAAATAAACCCAAGTATATATACCTAGAAAATGGTAGATGTTTATTTCTAGCTTATATGAAGCCCAAAAAGAGATATTCCTGATTGGCAGGTATCTGTGTGTGTGTGTGTGTCTTTCAATCAGACTTCTTTAATTTTTGGCTCTGCTATTTTCAACACATAGTTTCTAAGGTGAATGTGCTCATGAGTCTGAAGCTGGCAGAGGAACATGAATGATTAAGCGTGGGACTTTTTTTTAAGCATGGAAAATTTTTATGGACACACATCACTACCACTCACATGCCATTGGCTAGAGCTCTGTTGTATGACCACATTTAATTACAAGAAAGGCTAGCATATGGAGTCTATCTGAGTGCCCAGGAAATACAAAACTTGAGTTCAAAGTACTCTTGAGTTCAAAGTTCTCTTTGTCATGGGAAAATTTACAGATTTTAAAGTTCACATGAAAAATATGCAAGAATATTTGGAGAACATTATAAAGTTTATGCAAAATGCAACAATTTGGATGAAATGGACAAATCTTTAAAAATGTAATTCTAGCAAAACAGACAAAAGAAGAAATAAAAAACCTAAACAGACCCATATCTATCAAACAAATGGAATTTGTAGGGGTGCCTGGCTGACTTAGTTGAAAGAGCATGAGACTCTTGATCTCAAGGTCATGAGTTCAAGCCCCAAACTGGGTGTAGAGATTACTTAAATAGATAATTTTCTTTAAAGAAATGGAATTTGTAGTAAAAATCCTTTCTACAAAGAAAACTCAAAGCCCAGATGGGCTTCACTGGTGAATTTTTTTCAAACATTTAAAGAAGAAATAACACCTACTCTACACAAACAGCCTCAGAAAAATAGAGCTTTAAAATCAGCAATGAATGATGAATTTCGCCATCTACGAAGAAAACAGTATGAGCTTTTTCCAACTTGTTATATGGGATCAGCATATGATACAAAAGGTTGATGAAGATAGGTGGCTCAGTGGTTGAGTGTCTGCCTTTGGCTCAGAGCATGCTCCCAGTCCCAGGACTGAGTACCGTATCAGGCTCCCTACATGGAGCCTGCTTCTCCTCCTTCTGCCTGTGTCTCTGCCTCCCTCTCTCTCTTTGTTTCTCATGAATAAATAAATAAAATCTTTTTAAAAAATATATTATGAGAAAAGAAAATGCAGACAATGAATATAGATGTGAAAATCCTGGGATCCCTGGGTGGCGCAGCGGTTTGGCTACTGCCTTTGGCCCAGGGCGCGATCCTGGAGACCCGGGATCGAATCCCACGTCGGCCTCCCGGTGCATGGAGCCTGCTTGTCCCTCTGCCTGTGTCTCTGCCTCTCTCTCTCTCTCTCTCTGTGACTATCATAAATAAATAAAAAATTAAAAAAAAAAAAGATGTGAAAATCCTAAACAAAATATTGAGTAGAATCCAGAAACATAATAAAAGAATAATACATCATAACCAAGTGAGATTTGTTCCAGAAATGCAAAGTTAAACATTCAGAAATCAATTAATATCTTTCATTATATTAACAAAAGAGAAAACCCGTATTACCATTTCAATAGGTGCAGAAAAATCATTTGACAAAATTCAAAACCTACTTTTGATTAAAAACTATCATCAGGGGATTCCTGGGTGGCTCAGCAGTTTAGCGCCTGCCTTCGGCCCAGGGCGTGATCCTGGAGCCCCAGGATCGAGTCCCCATCGGGCTCTCTGCATGAAGCCTGCTTCTCCCTCTGCCTGTGTCTCTGTGTGTCTCTTATGAATGAATGAATGAATGAATGAATGAATAAATAAATAAAATTTAAAAAAAATAAATGATTAAAAAAAAAAAACTATCATCAATGGTGAAACACTGAGTTTTTTCCAAGCACAGGAATAAAGCAAGGATATCTACTCTCACCACTTCAATTTGATATTGAGCTGGAAGTTTAAGGTAGTGCAATAAAACAAGAAAAAGAAACAAAAGGTGTAAAGATTAGAAAAGAGTAATCTAAACTATTGGAATCTGCAGATGATATATTATTTACATAGAAAACCCTAGGGAATCTATAAATAATTATAGGAACTGAAAAGCAAACTTAGTAAGGTTAGGGGATATTAGGTAACTTGAAAAAAATCAATTTTACATCTATATGTTAGCAAAAAAAACAACTGGAAAAATGAAATTTTAGAAATATCACTTGCATTGTTATCAGAAAACATCAAATACTAGGAATGTATCATAAAGTATGTGTAAACCTGTATCTAAAAATATATAAAATATGACGAAAAGAAATTAAAGAGTAACAAAATGAACCGGGATATGCATTGTGGATTGGAAGACCTGATATATTTACGACATCCATTCTCCAGCACCTGGGTGGCTCAATCAGTTAAGGGGCTGCATTCAGATCAAGTCATGATCCTGGGGTCCTGGGATGGAGCCCCACATCAGACTCCCTGCTTCTCCCTCTGCCTGCCGCTCCCCTTGCTTGTGTTTGCTCTCTCTGTCAAATAAATAAGTAAAATCTTAAACAAAAATAAGACATCTATTCTTCCCACATGGGTAGATTTCGAACAATCCCAATCATAATCACAGTAGGCCTTTTTGAAGAGGTTGACAAACTGATTCTAAAATTTATGTGAGAATTTAAGAGTCCAGAAGAGCTGAAACAATTTTAAAATGAAGAAGTTTGAAGAACTAATACTGGCTGCCTTAAAGACTTAAAATTACAGTAATTATGACAATGCAGTATCAATGTAAGTGTAGACAAATAGATCAAAGGAACAGAATAGAAAATACAGAACAGACTTTCCATATATGGTTATCTGAGTTCCAATCAAAGCACTGAAACAATTTATTGGAGGGGAATTTGTTTTTTAACAAATGGTGTCAAAACAATTGGATATTCACATGAGAAAATGTGAGTATGAGAAAACTCAACCTTGCTCTCACACCACACATGAACATTAGTTTGATATGGATTGTAAACCTAAATGAAAATGTCAAAATCATAAAGCTTCTAGAAGAAAACATAGGAGAATATTTTAGAGGACTTAAGAGGTAAGTAAAGATTTCTTGGACAGGACACAAAATAACCATAAACTAAAAGAATGGATGTGAGACTTGGAAATTAAAAGCTTCTGCCATCAAACGATATCACTGAGAAAATGAATAGGCAAGTTACAGACTGGTAAAAAAATAGTTGTAAAACATATATATCTGAAAAAGGATTGGTATCCAGGAAATATAAAGAACTCCTACAACTCAATAATAAAAAAGACAATCCAATTTTTAAAATAAGCAAAAAATTTGAACAGATCATTCACAAAGGAAGATGCACAAATGGCAAAAAAAGCGAATGAAGAAGTGCTTGATGCCTTCAGTCATCAGGGCAATGCAAATTAAACCATGTAAGATACAACTACACCCCCACCAGAATAATTAACATTTTTATTTTTATTTTTTTAAGATTTTATTTATTTATTCATGAGAGACCCACACACATAGAGGCAGAGACATTAGGCAGAGAGAGAAGTAGGTTCCATGCAGGAAGCCCGATGTGGGACTCGATCCCAGGACCCTGGGACCACGCCCGGAGCTGAAGGCAGCCGCTCAACCGCTGAGCCACCCAGGCATCCCGAATAATTAACATTTTAAAAAATTGGGAACATCAACTATTAGCAAGGTTGTGGAGCAACTGAAATTCTTCTTTTTTTTTTTTTTTTAAGGTAAGCTCTACACCCAACAAAATGGGTGTAGACTTGAATTTATGATCCTGAGATCAAAAGTTGCATGTTCTACTGACTGAACCAGCCAGGAGCCCCTGAAATTCTTATATATATTATTGGTGGGAATGTAAAATGGCACAACCACTTCTGAAAAAAAAAAAAGTCTGATAGCTTCTTATGAACTATACATATATCGACCCTCTGACCCAGCAATTCCATTCAAGAGAGATGAAAAATGTATTCATAAAAAGGTTTCATAAGAATGTGTGTAACACCAGGGTGCCTGGGTGGCTCAGTTGGTTAAACGTCTGCCTTCGGCTCAGGTCATGATCTCAGGGTCTTGGGACCAAGGCTGTTGTGCTCCCTACTCAGCAGGGAGTCTGTTTCTCTCTCTGCCTCTGCTTTCATGCCCCCGCCCCCAACTTGTGCTCTCTCTCAAATAAATAAATTAAACCTTTTTTTTTTTAAATGAAAGGAATGTTTTAACAGCTCTTGGCAGAGTAAGTCCCAAACTAAAAATAGCCCCAGTGTCTATTGATAGGGGATTGGCTAAATAAACTGGAATATCCATATAATAGAAGAGCACAGCAATAAAAAGGATCAAACTATTGATAGCCACAACAACCTGGATAAATTTCAGAAACATTATGCTGAATGAAATAAGGCTTACATAAACAGGTGCATACCATACAATCCCATTTATGTGACATTTCAGAACAAGCAAAACAAATCCACAATGAAAAAACTCAAAACTGTGGCCTCTGGCATGGTGGGGGTGGAAACTGGGAATCTTCTGGGAAGATAGAAATGTTCTGTCTTATTTTGAGGGATAGTCCCATATGTAGACAATTGCCAATTGTGTAATCTGAACACTCAAAATCTGTATTTTTTATTATATTTAAATTATATCACCAAAAAACCCCTAAAAAGAATAGCTGGAAGGTGATAAAAAAGAATCCAGAATTAGACAGAAACACATATGAAACTTTAATTTGATAAAGATGTCATTGCAAATGAGTGGGTAGAAATGGATTATATAATAAATGATATTGAGGTAACTGGAAAAAAGCAGGTTGGAACCGTATGTCATTGCTGACACCAGCATTAATTGTGGATGGATCAAAGATTTAAAGGTAAATAAACAAAACTGTGAAAGTACTGAAGCAAACATGGGTAATTCATGATTCTAAATCTGGAACTTTCTCAAAATGATTCAAATGCAGAAGCTTGGAAGAAAATATGAACATGATCTCTAAAATTGAACAGGTCTGACTGGAAAAAAGTTCCACAAATACAATTAAAAGAAAACAATCAAACATTTATGTATCTATAAGACCACAGGTCAATTTTTTTTATCAAGAATCCAGAAGGAAAATGGGCACAGGACATGAACAGATGGTTCACAGAGTGTGTCTACAAATGGCTTCTAAACATATGAAAAGATGTTCATGCTCAGTGGCAACACAAGAAATGCCATATAGAAACTACATCAAGTTACCGTTTTCCCCTATTGGATGAGATAGACCACATTTTTTGTAATACCCCGTATTGGTAAGAGTAGGGCATCAAGCTCTCTCATGCATTGTTGACGACAGTATAGATTGTTCCAGGTCTTAGGAAGACAATCTGAAGATATCTATCAAATATAAAATTGCACATACCCTGTGACCCAGCCATTCAACTTCCAGGAATTAATTCAACAGATACACTTCATGTGTCCAGAAAGACGAATGACAGAGATATACAGTGCAGCCTTGTTCGCACTGGCAAATTACGGCCATCGAAAGGAGGCTGGTTGAATAAATGACCATGTCTGGATATAATGGAATTCCATGAAACTGCCTGAAGTTCACCAAAGTGGATTAATGTGGTCTCTCAGAATGTGGATCCTGCAGCCAGAATGCCTGGGCCCTAACCCCAGCTCTGCCACTTACTGGCAGTGTGACCTGGGGCCAGTTACCTAACCTTGCCTGTCTGTGCCTCTGTTTTCATATCTCTAAAGTGGGGGTTGTAATTAGCAATAACAGGAATAGTAATACCACCTACCTCAAAAAGTTATGCTGAGACCTTCAAAAAACCGGGTCTTAGGACATTTAGACCAGTGCCTGGCACATGGTAAGTATGTGTAGACAATAATTACTACAAATCTGAATGAATCTCCAAAATATATTAAGTACAGAAAGACAAGGTGCCATTCCAGCTGTATAAAACTGGGGTGTGCAGGATAGCTCTAAATATTCACACTTGTGTGTGTATAAGACATCTCTAGGAGGGCCTGGAAACTAGAGGTTGCATCTGAGGAGCGATCAGGGATGGGAGATGATTCTCAGTGAGTAACTTTTATGGTTTCAAATATATATTTTTGGGATCCCTGGGTGGCGCAGCGGTTTGGCGCCTGCCTTTGGCCCAGGGCGTGATCCCGGAGACCCGGGATCGAATCCCACATCAGGCTCCCGGTGCATGGAGCCTGCTTCTCCCTCTGCCTGTGTCTCTGCCTCCCTCTCTCTCTCTGTAACTATCATAAATAAATAAAAATAAAAAAAAGAATTAAATATATATTTTTACTAAGTATATGTATCATATATTCAAAAATTTTAAAATTAAAAAAATATGTATTTTGAAAAGAAAATCCCTTGGGGTGGTGGAACTGTTGCATGTTCTGGTTATGGGTGTGGTTAGACAAATCTATACGTGTGTTAAAATTCATAGAGTTGTACATCAAAAGAAAAATAAATTTGCTGTAAAAAAAAAAGAAAAAGTCCCTTTGACTCCAATGCATAATACAGAGTAAGCCTGGAGGCCAGGAGGTCAGTGAAGAGGTGACTGCATTTTGGAAGAAAAGAAACTCTTGGAGCCCAGGGAAGGAGTAACAGTAGTGGAGACAGAGAGACGAGAATTCAGAACTGCACAGGAGAAAAGCCTGTGCTTCATTCTCTCATGAAACACAGCCTGACTTAGCAGCACTGTTTGCTGGGCACAGGCCAGGCACCTACTTGGCCTAACAATCCGAGCCCATTGCGGTAATTGTCATTCCAATTTTCCAAACAAGTTTAAAATCATTTGCCCAAGGTGTAAGTGGCAGGGCCTTTGAACCCAGTCTGTCTGACTTCACACTTCTACTCTTTTCCCTAATAAATAAGATCCAGGGGAGTCTGGGAATGCTTCACAGAGGAGGTGACATTTGAATGGGGGCCTCCAAGAGTTTCTCCAGGGTTCTGTCCTGCACCACTCCAAGCATTGCCATTCACCAGGTAGTCTCTGTGATGGGCTCCCCCTGCAGTTGTGCTCTGCATGGGCTGCAACTCTGAGTTCTTCACACAGAAATGGAGAAGGTGCCCCCATTGGATTTTGTTTTATAACAAATCACCTCCCAAATTAGCAGTTGTTTTAAAACAATAAACATTTATGTGTCAGCTAGTGACTTCTTCTAACCCCAGGTAGGCTTAATCCTCTACTTGAGACAGCTGCTGAGACAGCTATAAAGTGACCAAATGTCCTGGTTTGCTGGAACCTTCTCCAGGTACAGCAATGATAGACCCGCATGCCAGGAAGCCCGTCAATCCTGGGCAAATTGAAACAGTCAGTTGCCCTGGCTGACTGGGGCCGTCAAGTCTAGGCTGGCCCGGGCTGATATGGCTGGGGCCTCTCTCCATGGTGTCTTCCCACACCCAGCAGGCTGGCCGAGGCTGTTCTCATGGCAGCAGTGACAGGGATCCAGAGTGAGCAGAGGGCGTGCCAGGCCTCTTGAGGCCTTAAAGCTCACAAGTGGCCTTTCTGACACAGTCTATTCATCAAAGCAAGTCATAAGGCCAGGGTGGATTAATGGGGTAGAGAACTTAGCTCCCCTGCTTGATGGGATGGATTGTAAAGTCCTGTTTGCAAAGGACATGGAAGCGGGGGCCAAGGATGGAGAACTGGGGCCGGTTGTATAATCAATCAGCCACAGAAGGCAAGTCCCGACTCAGGCCCAGCAATAAGCCCAGCTGACTGGTAAATGCCTATTGTTTTCAACCAACTACTGAACTTGGAAGACGGTTTATTACACAGCAAAATCTGACTGATCCACCTTCTCCCCATCTCATGGCGTGTATTTGAGGAGCGGCAGGAAGTTCAGTGTGGCTGTAGCACGGTGGGTTGTCAAAAGATGGGGAGAGAGAGGAGGCTGGCTGGGTCTACATGCTTTCTCGTCTCCTGGACCGGCAGGACAAGGACAACAGGAGAGGGACCATTATTCCTTCATACAGGTGAGAAAGACAAGGGCCCAGAGAAGGCAGATCGCACCCAAGGCCACATAGTCAGTGTACGCAGGCAGGGATGGGAAGCAGGGCTTTCCCCGCCGGGCCCAGGAAAGCCGTGGGAGGAAGGGGGCTGGAAGGTACTTTTGCAATCTCTTTACTTAATACCCAAAAGCCATCATGTATCCATTAAAGAATGGGGAGGGGAGGCCTGCCGGACATGGGTGGGTGCTGAAATCACGGAAATACCCCGCGGCACCTCTACACTCCAGCAGGACTACATTTATTTATTCTTTCAATTTGAATGATTATTTTCTTTCCTCCAAAAATTCCCTGGGGCTCCCTCTATATCATTAGCTGCAAATGGATTTGCAGGTGTTTAATTAGGCTAGAAAATTATAGACAGCCAGAAGCCTTGACCAGGACTCTCTCGCCTCCTGGGGAGACCCTCAGGCCAGGAAATCAGGCCAGTTCCAGGGAAAGGGCCTCCCTGCTGATGTCCTGGCCAGTCAGCTCTCTGTAATGCCACTCAGCTGCCACTGACCTTGTGGCTTTGGACTAACTGCTTCCCCTCTCTGGGCCTCAAGCTCCTGGTCTGTACCCTGAAGGGTGGACAAGGTGAGAAGGGGTGTGGTGGGATTTGAGACAGCAAGGAGACCGTGTGAACAAACTGGCAGTGGCAGGACCCACCCTGGCTGTGCCAGAGTTCGTTACAGCCCCCAGGGAAGCCGTGGGCAGCAGGCAATGCCGGCACAGCAAGGAGGAAATGGGAGGAGCACTATCCTCTCTTAGAAAGGGCAGAGGATCATCTGGTTTGACCAGCAGTCCTGCTTGTGGCCGATGGCTTGATGGCTCACAGTCTGCGCTGACTCACTTAAGCTTCTCTGCACTCCCAGGGGGAACGTCTGCTACCCTTGAGGACAGAGGGCAGTGACTGTCCCGTACTGCACAGCTGGTGTGAAGCATGGGCAGTCTAACCTGGCTTCCTGGCTCTTTCCACAAATCTGCTAGATGTTTGCAGCAGACCTTTTACCTGCAACTTCCCGGGACTGGACACTCTCCATTTGCCTCTACTCTCTGCTCCACCCCCTGCATCACTGGGGCTCCCTTGCCCTTTGGCTTTTGGTTGGTTCCTCGGGTGGGAAGCAGCAGCAGTTGCCCGGAGGGTGGGAGGAGAGAGACAGGCTGGGGATTTGTTGCCTGGATCCCTTCCTGTTGGACCTGCTTGCTTCCTTCAGCAAAGCTGGCTGATGAAACTGGTACCCTGCAAAGCCCTTTCCCTGCCCGTCCTCTGTCTCTGCAAATCTCAAGAGCCGGTATCTAGCATTTGCCTTTAATCAGTGCAATTTTCTGTAAAAGGTTGTTTTCTAAAAATTGAATCTGATTTTTAAAAAATAAAATATTAATTTTAGAACAGTTTTAGGTTTACAGAAATATTGTGAAGGTAGTTCAGAGATCAACTCACTTCTACTTTATTTTAAAGGGCAGCTTTTCATTATACTCACAAATGGAAAACCACCATGACTTGCCTCACATGGACTTCAATCTTAAAAATGAACAGGGAAAACAAAACAATGCCATTAAATTTTGAAAACTGAAATAAAAAATTAACAGCCCCATACAAGTACGAATCAACCTGATTGATTTGTTAAAATACATTCTGTGCAGAACTGGCCAGGGTCTCTGTGCGTATGTAGATAAAAGAGAAGGCAGGTTATGAAGCCCTTCACAGTGCAAGGCCGCGGCCGGGCGTCAGGTGCTTTGCCACCCTGACCCACATCCACCGGCCAGCGGAAGCACAGCCAGCATCGACGAGCTCCCACCTCTGGGGAGGCGATGATCTGAGGCCATACATCTATTAGCTCATCAGAGCCTCAAGACAACCCAGCAAGATGTTAGGTACTATTATTATCTCACTTTTTAAATGGAGAGATTGAGGTAGGTTGAAGAACTGTTTCAAGGCCACAGGCAGAAGCCACACTGAGGCAGTCGGGCCTCTAAGCTTGCATTTGCAACCGCTGTGCTCTGTTCCCAGAGAAGGCATGGACTGTCTTTAAAAGAGGATTCCAGGAGGGATTTCCACCTGGTTTTATTTTTACCCCATCAACTTTGTACTCTGAAATTCCTCGATTACACAGAAAAGGTGAGAGCCTAGAAATGAACGCCCTATATCCTTCTCCAAGATTCAACAGTTAACACTCTCTCTCTATAGTTTGTATTTTTCCATTTCAAATTGAAATAAAGCCTCTTTGCCATGTGTCCTTGGCAATAATACCAGGTTTGATGTGCTCGTTATTGTTTTCTAAATACATTCAGGAATAAATAAACTACTGTGAAAATGAGGAGATACTTGCCCACGCATCTCCTAAAATCATCCTGTGCGCTCCTGCAGGTATGACTGCTATATACTGGGAAAATCAGGCCTTAAAATAGGAGGGATTTCTGTGGATCTCTGGTTATTTTCAACAAGGCTGCCACCCAAACCCACCGGCTCCCTCCTGTGATAGTGTGGGGGCTAGGCGGGGAAGGCAGGAGCATCCTGCCTAAACTGGGATGGAGGGTAGCCCTGGTGGCGCAGCGGTTTAGCGCCGCCTGCAGCCTGGGGTGTGATCCTGGAGACCCGGGATCGAGTCCCACATCGGGCTTCCTGCATGGAGCCTGCTTCTCCCTCTGCCTGTGTCTCTGCCTCTCTCTCGCTCTCTCTGAATGAATAAATAAATAAATCTTAAAAAATAAATAAATAAAACTTAAAAAAAAAAAACTAGAATGGAGGCTATGGGACAGGGGACGGATGTGAGCAGTGTAGACTTGGCTTCACATTGGCTATTCCCTGTGCCTGGACACTCTTCCTGCATATGTGCAGGCACCTTCCCCCTCGGGTCCTGCTTGTGTGTCCCTCTCAGAGAGGCCAGCACAGTGCCCCTCACCCGGCTTGACCTGCCTCATTTTTCAAAGCGCTTCAAACCATGACACTGTTTTTTGCACTAGTCTAGCAGTTCCATATGGGCAAGGGCAAGTGCGTATTTCCTCAGCACAGCACCCCCGTGCCTGGCACAGACCCAACACTAGCGTGTGTTTAATAAATGATCACTGGATGAATAGATGAATGACTGAATCTGTGGCCTGGGGTTCAGATTCAGACTCTAGGCCTGGTGCCAACACCAGGGTTAATTTAGCCCTTGTCTGCAGAACCCCTGTGGTAGAGCATTCAGTCCCTATACTCCTAAAAGGTGACCACATTGGAGGGTTTCTTTTCCCATAGATCTGATTTTTTTTTTTTTTAAGATTTTGTTTATTTATTCAGAGAGAGAGAGAGGCAGAGACACAGGCAGAGGGAGAAGCAGGCTCCATACAGGAAGCCTGATGTGGGACTTGGATCACACCCCGGGCTGCAGGAGGCGCTAAACTGCTGTGCCACTGGGGCTGCCCATAGATCTGATTTTTGATGACCCTTCAAAAGCCAAGACTTCCCTGAGGAAATGAGAAGGAGGTTTTGCATAGTACAAGGTGCATATCAGGTGCTCAGGAAGAGCAAGGACCTTCTTTCTCCTGACCCCATATGCATATTTCTGAGCAATGGTCTAGTTTCTCAGCAGTCTCCAGGCCTGTGGGCTCCTTATGTTCCACAGTTTGCTTTTCCTCCCCACACTTCTTTACCAGTAAGGAGATGGGAACATCCTCCTCTTGGCTTAGAGGACTTATTGACAAAATCCTGAGCTGGATGAAACAGTGGAAAGTGCTCCGGTTGAGACACAGCAGTTCTGGGTTCTCTGCCACTATGATCCACTGTATAACCTTGAGCCTTGCCTTCCATTCCCATAAAATGGGGACAGTGAGCTTGTTCTGAGCCTAAGGATAAGAACACATTCTAGGTCAGATTTCTAAGCCCCAGGGGCTTTCTGCAAATAGCAGCTGAACCACCCCATCCCCAAAGGCCTCAGGCACAAATCAGCAGCAGAGAAACACCATAGCCTGGTTCACCTAAACACAGAATTATGGTGCAGGAACCAGGCGAGGGGCCCCACAGCAGCCTTATTCTGAGTGTCCATGTGACGCTCAGGACAAATTAAGTTCATAAAGTCAGGGTGGGCTGTGGCAACTCGGCAGCAAACCACTCCACTTGGCCCCCTTAGCCAGGGATTGGCAGGGTTGCCACTAGAAAGGCTCAGCCCAGTGTGTACCACGTCCACCCGACCTTCCCAGAGGCCACATGGAGACTGGGCACCAGGCTTTGCTTAGGCCGTGTTCCTGCCTGACATGCTTTCCCTGAGTGGCTCAGCCCCACGGTTTCTAGTCCAGGAGAACGGGGTTTGGGTGGGAGTGGAGGCATTCTCGGGGGTGAGGTGTCCCAGCTAGGAGTCTGGGTTCAAGGCCCAGCCTTGGGGCGAGAGCTGCCCCTGACATCCAAACGGTCAGGAATGAATTGATTCCCAGGCTGCATCAGGTATCTCTTCTACTGTTACTCTCACACCTGTATAATTACCACACATCCTTCAAGGTCAAGGTCAGTATCAGGACACTTCTTCCAGGAAGCCCTCCAGAATGGCCGGGATTCAGCCCCCTGATTCCTTGGCACGGGGGCTTCTCCTGAGGTGGAAATGTCCTGGAGCTGGGCCCAGCAAGGTCTTCAATGGCCACCCTGTGTGAAATTCCGGTATCCACCTCCACTTAGCACATCTGGTCCTCCTGACTCCACTTTTGTGTGGGAGCACAGTTCTTCTGGCCACGTGATGCACTTTAAGTTGGCTTACTGGTTTATTTTCTGGCTTTCCTGCTAATGTAAGCTCCACGAGGGGAGGGTCTTTGTCCTTTTTGTTTGCTTTTATATCTCTGTGCCTAAGCAGCACCTGTGAACAGTAGCCTTGAATATTAGTCAAACAAAGAGTGGATCACAGGAAGGCACAGCAGATGCAGAGTCTTGGAGATGTGAAGGCGCGGGGAAGTTAGAAGGCCCTGCAGAATATGAGACTGGAGAGGCCGGGGGTGGGGGTGGGGGTGGGGGTGGGTGGAGGGAGGTAGACCTGAACCAAAGAGGGAGGAGGGTCATGAATGCTAGACCAACAGTGGGGGGCGGGGGCATGGCAGGGTGTTAGATGGGGAGCAACAGTCCTATCTGGGTTTGCAAAGACCCTTGTGGCTGGGTGGGAAAGGAGTGGAAGTGGGCAGAACAATGAGGGGGCTGTGCAATAGTCAGATGAGGGAAGGCGGGCACTCAGCCCAGGGTGGGCGACATGGGGGGAGTTGTGGTGAAATCAGGAGAGTGAAGAGGAGGCCAGGACCAGGCTGGGGACTGACCAGTGGATGGTGTGCCTGGTAAGCCTCCCCACAAAGGACTGCCCCCACGAGGCACAGGGAGCTGGAGGCTCCAGCCTGGACTCTAGGGAGACTCAGCACCTTCTGTTAAAGGAAACCGGATCCACTGTTGCACACCCAGGGTCTACCATGTTGAGCATGGAACAAACAGATTAAACCAGTGGTGGGGACGCCTGGGTGCCTCAGTGGTTGAGCACCTGCCTTCAGCTCAGGGCGTGATCCTGGAGTCCCAGGATCAAGTCCCACATAGGGCTCCCTGCATGGGTCCTGCTTCTCCCTCTGCCTGTGTGTCTCTCATGAATAAATAAATAAGATCTTAAAAAAAATAAAAATAATATAAAAATAAGCCAGTGGTGGACGCTTAACTGACACCAAGGGGTGTGTGAGGGACAAATGAGATCCTGGGAGAAATTGACTTTGCCCCAGAGCTGGGCACCTGGTGTGTACTACATACATAGCTGTTAGTATTACTCCCAGAAAGTCAAAGTTTATCTTATTTTTTAAAAAAGGTTTATTTATTTATGAGAGAGAGAGAGAGAGAGCTCACGAGCAGGGGAGGAGATGGAAAGAAAGTCCTCAGGCAGACTGCTGCCGAGCAAGGAGCGGATGCGCGGCCCCATCCCAGGACCTGAGACCATGACCCGAGCCAAAATCAAGAGCAGGCTGCTCAACGGACTGAGCCCCCCAGACACCCCCTAGAACTCAAATTTTATAAAACACCAGCACCTCCTCACGGCCCTCTCAGGGCCCTGTGAGGGGGGACCTCTACTGCCCTGGGGAGCAGGGGTAACAGGAAACTGTATGCCACTCACAGGGCTGGTGGGAGGATTAATTAAATGCAGGTAAAGTGCTAGAAAAGAGTCTGGCACCCAGCAGGTGCTCGATAAGGGCTAGTCATCAACACACAAGTCAGGCACTTTTACCATCACGGAGCTCGTGTGCTGAAACATGAGGCCACCGAAGCTTGAAGAGATTGAGACTTGTCCAAGGTCACAGGGCAAGTGGTTTGGAGAGGATTCTTGAGATGGGAAACATGTGACTTCCAGTAGCTGGGCAACGCCGTGAAGTAGGTTCTGATGGCGGGGCTGGGTTCAGGAAACAGTCCCTGGAGAGGGGCAAGGAAACCAGCAGGGCTGAGGGCTGGGGCTGCAGTTGGGCTTTGGCAGCTTGGGTTTCCTCCACTCCCTCCCAGGTTTGCAGCCTGAATCCAGCGCCCTCCATCCCTGCTTATCCACCCAGCAGGCCCTCCTAGTCCAGCTCTTTGCCTTACAGACGGGGAAATGAAGGCCGGACAGGGTGGCAGGGTGGAGGTGCCCAGGTTCTGGTCACCACATTCTCATCCCAGCCCTGCCACTTATTAGCTCTGTGACCCTGGCCAAGCCTCTTACCCACGCTGATTCTCCCTTTCCTCATCTGTGATTCGTCAAAACTGTTTACCCTGCACCAGGCACCCAGCTAAAGGCTTTGCATGTACGATTCCATTTATTCTTGACAACGGTCCCATTTCATGGATGAGGAGATCGAGGCTGAGTCTTTCCCCAGGTCACACAGCCGGGGGTGGATTCAGAGTCAGGATTCAGACTCGGGTCTGGGTTCTGAGTGAATCCAAAGCCTGTGCTCTTGAAATGGAGAAAATAATGTGCACCTCATCCAGTCCTTGTGAGAACATGGGAGATAATAAAACATACGATAGTAGTTAAGACTTTCCTAGCCTTTAATGGCCAAGCCAGGTACTGTTCTAAGTAAATCACATATATTTAGACTTTTAACCCATGCCTCAATGCTATCAGGAGACACCAATGCTACTATGGTCATCTCCCTGTTGTAGGTCGGGACACTGAGGCATGGAGGCTAGGTAGCATGCCCAAAGTCACAAACTACTGAGTGGTAGAGTCAGGATTTGAACCCAAGCCTTCGGACACCGGAGTCCTTGCTTTTACCCACTACCCTATGAATATAGAGCACCATGCATGACAGCACATGATGGCCTCTAAACTCACATGGGCTCTTCTCAGCAAGGAAGATGCAGGCCCCTGGAATTTCCATCCCAAATGGTTGCAACTTCCATCACTGTAGCCCTACTCCAGGATCTGGCTGGGTACACAGGCCTTTACCACCAGGACAAAGAATTAACAAGCTGAGATCAGTGAGGGAGGCATGCCATCCATCTCCCTAGAAACCTGGGGCAGGGCTGGCCCAGCCAATACAGGAGGGAGGCATTTGCCTCCTAGTCTCCATCCTCACCCAAGGACCCCTCTCGCTCTGTTTCTTAAGCCTAGCTCTGTGACCCTTCTTGGGTCCCTTATCTCACCCCTCCAGGACCTCTTTTACAACATTGTTCCAATGTGCCCTTTCCAACCTTAAGCTTTTGCTCCAACTATTCCCTCTGCCTGAAGGGTCTCCCTCTGGAAAGACTTCCTCTTCCTTGTGAGCAAAGTTTGTCCCACCTTCCTCCAAAATTCCATGGCCCTAAGGACCTCTGTCATGCCCCCCATCACACACCATCACAACTGTGTGTCTGCCTCTCTCAAACCCTGGTCTGTGTACCTAGCAGTTTTTGGTTTTATTTTATTTTATTTTATTTTTAAATTTATTTATGTATGATAGTCACAGAGAGAGAGAGAGGCAGAGACACAGGCAGAGGGAGAAGCAGGCTCCATGCACCGGGAGCCCGATGTGGGATTCGATCCCGGGTCTCCAGGATCGCGCCCTGGGCCAAAGGCAGGCGCTAAACCGCTGCGCCACCCAGGGATCCCCTTGGTTTTATTTTAAAAGATTTATTTATCTATTTTGGCGAGAGAGCAGGGGGGAGGGGCAGAGGAAGAGGAATCCCAAGCAGGCTCCCCGCTCAATGCACAGCCCCATATGGGGCCCGATCCCAGAAACCTGAGATCATGACTGGAGCCAAAACTAAGAGTCAGACGCTTAACCAACGGAGCCACCCAGGCGTCCCTGCATATGAGTTTTATACAAGCACAGAATCCCCTCCTAACACAGCAACACACTAAAAAACACACAGCCACACAGACGTACATCACAGCTCTCTTCTCATAGGGTCCACCCAGGTACCTACACCCCAATTACCAAAGGCATGCATGACCCCCTAACCAAGGCACCCATGTACACACTTAGATTCAAGCAAGCAACAAGGCAACGTCTGTGAACTTACACACACTCATGCACTCACAGTGTATGCCCAAGCACACAGGATCACATGCTTGCAGAAATCGCCTCTACACCCAAATACACACACCAGTATACAGAAGTGCAGAAACACGCACCACCATCCAGCACAGATGAGCTGAAGCGCACACATGCTGGTGTGGGTGCCTGGGGTGGCTGGCTGGCTCCTGGCTCAGCCTGGGAGGACATCTCCTCGGAGACAGGCTGGGGGCTCCTGGCAGGGCCTGGGAAAGTGGGGCTGGAGGGGAAGATAAATGATATGTCTATTGGGCTCCTGGGTGGAGGGTCCTGGAAGAGAGGAGTCCTCTTGGGCTGATTCCTGGCTCCCACTTTCTTCTTGCAGCTGTGCTTTCAGACCACCTGTCCCCTCAGGCCAGGCCCTGCCGTTGCTCTAGGCACCCTTGGCAGTCTTGTCTTTAAATAATCAGAACAAACATTTACCAGCGTCTGCTGAGCACAAGGCCAAACGGGGAGAACTCCACCCCAGGGGCCTCCCAGGCCTCAGCCCTGGTCCTGGCCCAACAGCACTGACATCATCTCCTGGGATTCTCCTGACACCATGGACTCATAGAATTATTTTAAAGGTGTGGAAATGGAGACTCAGAGAGGTGAAGGGATTTGTCCAAAGGGACACCGCCCGTGGATGATGGGGCAGAGATGGACCAGCTTTCCCGAAGGAGCTCCCGGTCCCTGGGCCCCCGGGGTGGTGCGGGGTCCCCTCAGGCCTCACCTGCCACCCAGAGAAGCAGCAGGAGCAGGGAAACTTTGGGTGGGGTGGAGTCTTTCTTTGGGTCTTGGTAAGCAGCAGGGTAGATTTTGCTGGGGAGCAGCCTGGACTTTCTGGCTCTGAGAAGCCATATCTTTGTCACATCAGGGTAGGGGCTCCAGGTCTGAAAGGGAGACACCAGTGGAGCAGCTCCAGCTCCTGCTACTTATTCTCTCCACCCCACTTCCAGGCCCTAACAGGCTGTGGCCTGGTTTCCAGGTGGAGGCAGTGTCCCTGACAGGTTCCTGGAACCCCAGACTCCTAAAACCCCTGATCAGAAGGAATCAAGCATCTCAGGCTACCCCAGTTCCTGTGAGACAACTGCTGGCGCTGGCGCCAAGGGTTTAAGAGATTACAGCAGAAAGAATTTTAAAAACTAAGAAGCCTCCACGCCAGGCTGATTGTCTCTAAGAATTCAGCCCAGCAGCCAAGTGCTGCCAGAACGGAGGTTTAGAAGAAATGTGAAACTGCTCCAGGCGTCACCCCTGCCTAGGCCCTTGGGGTGTCCCCTCCCCTTGCCTGGGACCCCAGGGAACACTTCTCTTGGGACTCTTGGAGTGATGTTGGATGAATCCAGGCTGTGTCTGGGCCTCAGCCTCCCCAGCTGCTGCTGGACACAAGTGGAGATTTTCAAATGTTGTGGGGGGGGGCTTGGATGGACAATGCTGGCTCCGGGGCCCTAGGATTGCTCTTTGCCCTGCCACAGAAGCACGTGGTGCCACCACAGGCTGGCCAGCCTTATTTCTTCTTCCTGGGCACACAGAAAGACTGAATTTCTTGCCTAACTTGCCAAGAAGACAAAAGCCGGTGACTGGGGTGTTTGGAAGGGGCGTTGGCAGAAGTAGGGTGTACTGCTCCCAGGCCCAGCTTTAAAGCTCCTCGTGTGACACTCTGCTCTTTCCCTCGCTTCCCACAGTGGCAGCGTAGTGGACTCACATTGTATGCTGTGGCATCATAAGATGGAAGGAACTTGGGTCCCTGAGTCATCACATATGGAAAAAGGGTGCTCGGGAGAGCCACTGACCCACATTGTGTTTGTGTGAGCAAGAAATAAACCTTTATTGTGTTACCCCTTTGAGATTTCAGGGTCTGTTACCTTAGCAGAGCCCAGACTAGCGTGATGAATATAGTCCTCTTGGACAGATCTCACATCTTGAGGATTCACACAGGTTTTAATTTTTTAATTTTAATTTTATTTTCTTAAGTAGGCTCTATGCCCAATGTGGGGCTCAAAGTTACCAGTCCGAGATCAGGAGTGGCATGCTCCACCCATTGAGCCAGACAGGTACCCCCAGATTTTTATTGAAGAAAGAACTCTGTAACTAAAAGCCCACATCCAAGATGGCCTCTCTCAAGGTCCCCCCACTCTGACGTTTTGAGGGTCTATATCCAGACAGCTGTGGGGCAGTGGGAGCCAGGAGTCTTGAGCTTGGTCATATATCCTGTGTGGCTGTGGGCTGGTGTTGTATTTTTCAGAGCCTCAGGATCCTCATCTGTGAAGTACAGGCAGTGATACTTCACCTACAAGGGTGCGGTGAGGATCCAAAAGGAACTGTAGGGGCACCTGGGAGGCTTAGTCAGTTAAGTGTCTGCCTTTAGCTCAGGTCATGATCCCGGGGTCCTGGAATCAAGTCCCACTTTGAGCTCCCTGCTTTTCCCTCTGCCCCTCCTCCGTCTCATGCTTGCTCTCTCTCTCTCAAATAAATTAAAAAAAAAAAAAAAAAAAAAAAAAAAGAGCTGTTAACTGTAGGGGGGTAGATTGTGCTTCAGGGAACGTTTTCTACATCATTATGCACATTCCACCCCCTACACACACACACCCCACTCCAGGCAAGGACATAGAGACTTCGGGGCTTTATTTCTAAGTAGGGTACCTGGGAGTCCTGTAATTTCATTCATCTAGTCACTGAATGAGTCACTGTTTTAGTTGTAGGGGTACAGCGACAACACAGCAAAGTCTTTGCCTCTGGGTGTGTATACTGGTTGGGACACATCCTGCCCTGTGCTGGGTCCTGGGCCACATGTCTAGTCTCTGCAGTTGAATTGTCTCCACTCCATTAACAAGGATGGTTCATGCTCTTTGAGAGGTTACTATGTTCCAGGCCTTTATGATTCTTTTTTTTTTTTTGAAGATTTTATTTATTTATTCATGAGAGACACAGAGAGAGAGAGAGACAGAGACACAGGCAGAGGGAGAAGCAGGCCCCACGGAGAGAGCCTGACGTGGGACTCGATCCTGGGACTCCAAGATCACACCCTAGACCCAAGGCAGGCGCTAAACCGCTGAGCCACCTAGGGATCCTCCCCCTTTATGATTCTACTGAGCTTCCATGAGGTAGGTAGATACATTCCTCATCCTTATTTTATAGTAGGAATGTGGAGTTACAGAGATCCTGAGTCACTTGTCCAGGGTGACATGGGTAGGACCTGTGGCAAGGGTGGTACGTGAACCCAGAGAGCCCTGCACCAGGGCTCACACACAGGACCCCTGAGCATGCATGTGTATGGATGCATGGATGCACAGATACACAGATGCTTGGGCAGCCACGAGGGATGGGGGAGGGGAGGCCAATCCGGGGTGGTGTCCAAACCCCAGCACAATAGTAAAATTTCTCTATTACTTTGTCTCCTTTTGTCTCCCTGACTCTCCCCAGTTTTCTTCTTAAGCTCATTTGATACAATTGTCCCTGACTTTATAGTACTTTGTGCCTCCCTGATCTTTCAGTGTTTTCTCACTGCCCTCAGCATAGAGCCCAGGTCCTTAGGCTTGGCATTCAAGGCTCCTGAGAAGTGCCCTCTGCAGTCTTGCTTCCGCCCCTGTGTCACTCTGTGCTCTGTGCTTCACTTAGACTGGCCTTTGTGAACAGCCCTTTCTGAGTCCAGCTGGCTCTTGCCCACCCACTGCTCCCTACATGTTGTCTCCTGTACCAAGACCATTCTTCCTCACTTGTCCCACCCAGCTCCCACCAGGCTTCCCTGAGTCCCCAGGTTGGGCTATGTTCTCCCCCTTGCAGGGCCACACCCCAGGCTGTGTCACTGCCATGATATGCTGGCTTGTCACAGTCTTCATCTCCACCTGAACCTGGACAGCTTTTCAAGGGCAGGGCCCAGACTGGGTCCTCACCATTGCCCGGCATAGGGTTGGGCACAGAGGGGGATGTCAGTGATCCTGGATGAGCCTGCACTGTGAGTGAAATTTCCAGGACCCCCTAGAGGATGACCCCACACTGAGTGACAGGTGGAGAAGAGGGCAACATGGGACCTGGGGTAGGGTGGGGTGTGAGTACCAAGGGGCATGGATGTCAGATTGACCAGAAGGGTTCATCTGAGGTCTCAAGGACAGATACCCAGACTGATTCAGAAGAATGCCCAGGCCATTCCACAAATACCCTATTAGACTGTGGTCAGACCATGGCCTTGGCATTAAAATTGTATATATTAAAAAATAAATATATAAAAAATGTATATATTATGTAATAATGGATAAATACAAAACAGACATATATTACATTTTTATTTTTTATATTTATTTATTTATTTATTATTTTTTTCATATATTGCATTTTTATAAGAAGTAAATAGGCTAAGGATGCCTGGGTGGCACGGTTGGTTAAGTGTCTGACTTCAGCTCAGGTGATGATCTCAGGGTCCTGGGATCGAGCTCCATGTTGGGCTCCCTGATCAGTGGGGAGTCTGCTTGTCCTCTCCCTTTCCATCAGCCCCTACCCCTACGCATGTGTGCATACACACGTGTGTGCTCGCTCTCAAATAAATAAATAAATAAATAAACTTTAAAAAGGAAAAAATAGGCTAGTCATACAATTTATTATCCAAATCAGGACCTCTCTTAGAAAGAGGTTGCGATGATTCATTATGTTGGGACAACAGGTATAAATCAAGACTGTCCTGGGAATACCAGATGTATGACCACCCTGGATATGAAGCTTAATAATGGAAACCTTTGAACCCAATGAAGCTATGAGAGGACGACTAATACGTGGGCTTCATCCTTATCCCATCCCCTTGCCTTCCCTATAGAAGTGACTACTATCTAGAATTTTGTTTGAATTATTACCTCTGTTAAAAAAAACAACAAACTTGTATTACAGATCACATGTGTATGAAAACTTAAACACTATACTTTCTTTTTGCTTGTTTTGGGGTCTTACAAATGTTGGATTGTGCTGTACGCAGTCTTCTGCAACAAGCTTTTCTACTCAGTATTATGTTCCTTTTCTTTTTTTTAAATATTTATTTATTTATTTATTTATTTATTTATTTATTTATTCATTCAGAGAGAGAGAGAGGCAGAGACACAGGCAGAGGGAGAAGCAGGGTCCATGCAGGGAGCCGGACGTGGGACTCGATCCCGGCACCCCGGGCTGCAGGCGGCGCTAAACCACTGCGCCACTGGGGCTGCCCCTCAATATTATGTTTCTAAGCTTCCTTCACACAGTTGGCTGCGGCTGTGTTTTGTTTATTTCCATGGCTGTATAGGATTTCATTATATGAACGTGGCACAATTTAGTACTTCATTTTCCTGCTAAGGATGTTAGCTTGGTTTCTGCGTTTTTGCCATTATAAGCAGCACTACCACAAACGCCCCTGTACGGTTCTCCTGGTGCTTGTATGCGTGAGTTTCTTTAGGGTTTATATGGTAATGAAATCCCAAGTTACAAAATGGTTGCAGTTTTCACTGCATTAGGAATATAGAAGAATCCTTGTTGCTTCACATCTTCACTGAAACTTGTCACTGTGACTACTTAACTCTTCTGTAGAAAATCTCATTGTGGTATTAATTTGCATTTTCCTGATTATTATAATGTTGAGCATCTTTCCTTCACATTTATGTTCCATTCATATTTCCTGTTGTGAAATACTTCTTTGTGTCTTTTTCTTAAAAAAAAATTGAGTGGTGCCTGGGTAGCTCAGTGGCTGAGCCTTTGGCTGAGGTTGTGATCCAGGGTCCTGGGATCATAGGAAGCCTGCTTCTATCTCTGCCTATGTCTCTGCCTCTCTCTGTGTGTCTCCCATGAATAAATAAATAATATCTTTTTAAAAACTTGAGTTGTCTTCTTTTATTAAATTATTAGAATTCTTTATGTAATCTAAGTAGTAATGCTTTGTTTGCTATGTGTGCTGCCATATATCCTCCCAATTTCTAACTAGTCTTTTCAATGGTTAGAAAAAAGTTAACTTGGAGGAAGCAGAGACTATGCATGGTGATAAACACCTTAACCAAAACAACAACAACCACTATTGTTAATATAACATCTTCAAATAAATAAGAAAAAAAATTGCATCCAAAAAAACCCCACCCCCAATAAAATGCTATAAAGAAGATGTGGTCAGAGAACAAATAAGGAGCTTTGGGAAATATGATAAGAAAAAAAAAAAAACAACTCTGTAGGGAGTTGAAGAAATTTTTCAGAATGGAGGAAAAAAAGAGGTGGAAAAATATATATAAGGAATGTAGAGGGGCATCTGACTGGCTCAGTCAGCAGAGCCTGTGACTCTTGATCTCAAGGTTGTGAGTTCAAGTCCTGCATTGGGTGTAGAGATCACTTAAAAAATAGAAAATAAAAAAATAAAAAAAGAATATAGAAGACCGGTCTAAGAGGGTCAATGTTGAAATAATTTAGGAAAGTCAGAAAGAGAAGAGAAACCAACTATAACAACAGAGAAAATGGAGCTGAGGAAATCATTATAGAGGTAATTTTAAAAAATTTTATCCAAACTGAAGATGAGTTTCTCAAATGAGAAGGCCCACTGCATGCCCAATACAATCTGATGGAAATGGATTTATTCCAAGACATAATGAGGATACAGGAGACTAAAAGTTTCAAGAGAAAGAACAGGTTTCCTAAAAAGGTTAGGAAATAGAATGACATTGATCTTTTCAACAGAAACTAGAAGACAATGGATCAAGCCTTCAAAATTCAGAAGGAAAATTATTTCCAACTTAGAATTCTATACCTAGTCAAACTATCAATTATATGTGAGGCACTTTTTGAAATGCAAGGTCTCCAAAAATATACCTCAAATACTTTCTTCTAGAAAGCTATGGATAGGTGTTCCTTCAAGTCCAGCAGTGAGTATAGAAAGAGGAAGACGTGGGATCTGGGAAGGAAGAAATTCAATATGAAAGTGGAGAGACCTTTGAGAACTCCAGGTAATGAGGAAGAGACAGTCCAGGATGAGAGCTGAGAGCTAAGCAGCTAGCCTTCCCATCCATCTGTCTGGGTGGAACAGTTGGAGATCTGCAGGGATTTCTTCCACATAAGTAAATACTTAATGTGAGTGAGTGTATTTAGAGATTTAAAAAAATTAAGGAGAGTTTGGGACAAATAAGGGATGAATACATAGAAAGTGAAGCAAAGAATGAAACAATAGAAGCCGAAATATCAATTATTAATTCTAGAAAAGACACAAAGTTGTGCAGGAAAAAAATTCATCATGACACACTAGTTATAGCATGTTCCATTATGATCACATAAAAATCCTTCCAAGATATGCCACCAGAAGCACAGGCAACAAAGAAAACATAGATAAATTGGGGTGTATCAAAAATAAAAACTCAACAGAGCAAATAAGCTACCCTTGGAATGGGAGAAAATATTCACAAATCACATATACAATAAGGGGCTAATATCCAGAATATATAAAGAATTCCTAAAACTCAACAACCTTAACCCCCAAACAACTTGATTTAAAAATGGGCAAAGGACTTGAATAGACATTTTTCCTAAGAAACTATACAAATAGCTAATAAGCACATGAAATGATGCTATCACTAATCATCAAAGGAATACAAATTAGAACTCCAATGAGATACTACCACATACTCATTAGAATGGGTATCAAAGAAAGTAAAAACAAAAGCAGAAAATAGCAAGTGTTGGGGAGGATGTGGAGAAATTGGAACCCTCATGCACTGTTGGTGAGAATATAAAATGATGCAGTCACTGTGGAAAACAATATGGTTGTTTCTAAAAAAAATTAAAAGTATTTAATTTAGGATCATCATATGATCCAGCAATTCCATTCCTGGATCATCACATGATCCAGCAATTCCATTCCTGGGTGTATATCCAAATTAATTGAAAATGAGGACTGGAAGAGACACCTGCACACCCATACTCAGAGCAGAATTATTCACAACAGCCAAGAGATGGAAGCCACCCAAGTGTCCGTCAAGGATAAATAAACAAAATGTAGACTATGCATACAATGGAATATTATTTAGTCTTATAAAGGAAGGAAATTCTGCAATACACTACAACTGGATGAAGCCTGAATACATTAAGTCAAGTGAGATAAGTCAATCATAAAAGATCAAAGAATAGGGACACCTGGCTGGCTCCCTGGGTAGAGCAGGAGACTCTTGATCTCAGGGTTATATGAGTTTGAATCCCATGTTGGGTGTAGAGATTACTAAAAAGAAATAATAATAAACTTTTTAAAAAAGAGCAAACACTGTCTGATTTCATTTACATGAGGTACCTAGGGTTGTCACATTCATAGAGACAGAAAGTAGAATGTGGTTGTCAGGGGCTGGGGCAAAGGAGAATGGAGAGTTACTGTGTCGTGGGTACAGAACTTTGGTTTTTCAAGACGAAAAGAGCTCTGGGTAGACAGTGGTGATGGGGCATAACAGTGTGCGTGTACTTAATGCCACTTAATGAACTGTACACTTAAGAACAGTTAATATTGCACATTTTGTGTCATGTGTTTTACCACAATTAAAAGTGATTTACAAATAATAATAATAAAAAAATTGTAGGGATGCCTGGGTGGCTCAGGGGTTGAGCATCTGCCTTCGGCTCAGGGCGTGATCCTGGAGTCCCGGGATCGAGTCCCACATCAGGCTCCCTGCATGGAGCCTGCTTCTCCCTCTGCCTGTGTCTCTGCCTTTCTCTCTCTGTGTCTCTCATGAATAAATAGGTAAAATATGAAAAAAAAGTTTAAAAATCACATACCACAATGATAATGGAAGAATGGGCAGGGGTTGACTCAGACAATGAATGCATGGGTGTCTGTACGGCTATGCGTTTACGGGTGCTGGGTATGTGTGAGAGCCAAATCCTCATCTTCACAGTGGGAAGTCAAAGAGAGTGCCTAAAACTGAAAGATCAAAACATAGGAATGAGTGTGTTATTTAATGATAGGAGGTAAATAGCAAAAGAATCAACTGGAAGAACTGAAAGTGTTTGCCTCTGGGGAGAAGGAAAAGGAAGGAGAAAGTGAAGGACATAAGACTTTTCATAACAAGTCTTACAAAACTATTTGATTCTGGAAACAATGGGAAGTAAAACTTTGATAAGAAAAAATAAAATAAAAACAAAACCAAAACAAAAGCACATGGAAAATTGCTGAGCCTCTGCTAGAAAGCCCTGGGACTCAGGCAGTGGGCACTCAGGAACTGGGCAGTCACCAGGTTACCTTGAGGAACTCACTGTCCCAAGCAGAGCGGTCAAGGTTCCTGCCCTCCATCCTTTTCCCCACATTAAATGAGGGAAACAGGGACACCTGGGTGGCTCAGCAGTTGAGCATCTGCCTTTGGCTCAGGTCATGATTCTGGGGTCCTGGGATTGAGTCCTGCATCGGGCTCCCTGCTTTCCTTCTGCCTGTGTCTCTGCCCCTCTCTCTGTGTCTCTCACAAATAAATAAATAAAATCTTTAAAAAATAAATGAATAAATAAATAAACGAGGGACACAGAGCTGGGGCCTCTGAGAGAAGCAAGATCCATCTGGAAGGATGGACAGAGGATCATTGTTTATTGGAATAGCCATGAGTTCTTTAATGTGTATTGGAAAAACATATTTAGCATCTCAAATCTGTGACTTCATGGAGATTATTACTTAGAATGAAGCTAAGTTTATTAAGTGAAAGGATTTAAAGGAAAATCTAGGCTGACGGGAGAGGAAATAGGTGGAAAGGGAGGAAGTCATCTGGGGACTTGGTGAGAAGGACGGATCATGGAAAATACTGACCAAGTCCAACGCCTCATGTGAGGGGGCGCAGAGCCCAGAGAGGGAAAGGTACCTGCCCAGTGTCCAGCAGCAAGGCAGTGAAGGAGGGAGATGCGACGCCAGTTCTCCCGAGAACACACGGCCAGGAGGCCAGAAACCAAGGCAGGGCTGGTCCTGCTCTGTCTGTGGTCTGTTGCGAAACCCTGAAATGCCTCCATCCTCTCAATTCCTGGGTATCTTCATCTATGTAATGAGGGGTTCTGGAGCTAACAGCAATGATGATCCCGGTAATTGTAGATAATCGTTATGCAGTGTGTACTCTGTACTCGCATTACTCACAGAAACAATAATAGCAAACACTTGTATAGGGCGTGCTGTGTACCGAAAACCCTTCTGAGCACTTTATGTATATTTAGTTAATTCCCACTAACTCGTGAAATAGTGCGGCAACCCATCTCCAAGGTGCCCATGGTGATTTTTGTCTTCTGGCTGTCATGCTCCCATATGTATTCCCACACGGGTGAGAGCTGACCTGGGTAACCAGTAGGATATTGCAGAAATGACTCAGTGTGGCTTCCATAGTTAGATCATAAAAAGACATTGTGACTTCCTCCTCGCTTTCTCCGTCTCTCTCTCGAATCAGGAACTGTCAGGGCAGTGGGCCACCATGTTGTGAGAACACTCAAGCAGCCCTGATGGAGAAATCTGGGTGGTGAAGAACTGAGTGGTCCTGCCAACAGTCAACACGAACTTGCCAGCCACGTGGGCGAGACAACCCAGACCCCCCAACTCCACTTAGACCTTCAGAAGACCACAGCCTCACTAACACGGTGACCCGGTGAAGCTGCTCCCAAATTCCTGACCCACAGACACTGTGAGAGATAATAAATACTTATTGTTGTTTTAAGTTGGTAATTTTTGGTGTATTTTGTTACGTAGTAATAGATAATTAATACTATTAGGTAACATTGTCATCCCCATTTTACAGATAGGACATTGAGGCACAGAGGGTTCAAATAACTTGACTCAGATCAGATCACATAGTTAGCAAGTGATTTAAACCCTAGTGGTCTGATCTACAAAAAGCTCATGTAATAAATTAGAATCCCCTTCTTTATAGGAATGAAGATACTGTCTAGTCTGAGAGAGAAAGAAAGCAATACAGAGAGATTATGGCAAAGAGAAATTGACAATTGGCTCCCAGTGCAGCATGAAGGACTTGGGCTAGACTTCTGTAAAGTGAAGGTCACGGACAGTGGGAGAGCTCTGCTGCCCTTATAGCTCAGCTGTGATTAGCTCAGGTCACTAGTCTGTTACCCTGGCTGGTGGGTGGCACAGTCTTGGGTACATGGTGGTAGGAATCTGACACCCCCCGAGCAGCCCCATCTGGGGTTCTTATTACCCAGCACTGTCACTGTATGCCTTCCAAGGCAAGGGCGTAGTCTTGCTTATCTGTGTCCCTCACCTAGCACAAGGCCAGTCAAGGGAGTCTAGGGAGATGTATGCAGAAGTTCTTCTAGAAAAAAAAAAAAAAAGAAGAAGTTCTTCTAGAAGGCCTTAGCTGCAACCTCTATGGAGGAGGCTGGAAGGCTTCCCAGGGAAGGAGGCACTTGAGCTGAGGATGAAATAGAAGTCAGGCAGTGCATGAGTGTTCTAGGCAGAGGTTACAGACTGGAATAAGCTTGAAGCTCCTGTTCTTGGGAGGCCAGGGTGAGGGAGTAGAGTGTGCATGGGCTGGGCCCCTGGCAGCTCTGGAGGCAGGATGTGGAGACTTAGGAGGGGCACCGTGCTATGCAGACAGCAGGTGGAATGTCACCTGTTTCTGCCTCATGAGGAGCTGGGTTTGAGGATTTTCCTTGGAAACCCAGAAGTAGGCCCTGTATGCTTGAGTTGGCCTAGTGTGGAGAGAGAGATCAGGTGGGGACAAGTCACCTGGGCAGCAGAAGCTATGCCTCAGTGTCCATGTGCTGTCTGGTGTCCGTCAAGGGCCGGGATTTCTCCATTTGCCCCTCCCTGGAATTCACCAACTTATGTGCCCTGAAAAATTCTGCCGCCTGGGTTCAACTGCTGGCTCTGCCATTTACTAACTGTGTGACCTCCCCATTCCTTAGTGTGTTCATCTGTAAAATGGGAGAAACACACGACCTGCCTCCTGGGGATGTTATAAGGACTAAACGGGTTAAAGCATTGAAAGCACTTAGATGGTGCCTGACCCCCAGCAAACGTGCAGTAAGAATTAGCTAATTACTCGATATGATTTACCTTTTAACTTTTTCTTTTTTTTTTTTTAAATTTTTATTTGTTTTATGATAGTCACAGAGAGAGAGAGAGAGAGAGGCAGAGACACAGGAGGAGGGAGAAGCAGGCTCCATGCACCAGGAGCCCGATGTGGGATTCGATCCCGGGTCTCCAGGATCGCGCCCTGGGCCAAAGGCAGGCGCCAAACCGCTGCGCCACCCAGGGATCCCCCTTTTAACTTTTTCAAACACTTAGACGTCATTTATTTAATGTGTGTTACGTGCCAGGCCTTGTATTTATCCTCTGAAAATAAGGATGAGTAAGTCCTCCCAGGGTACAGAAACCTCAGGAAGACAGAAACAAATATTGGTCAAACATGCCCCATGCCAGAGACCCAGAAATGCAAGAAGGCTGCTTCCTGTCCTCAGGGAAGTCCCGGGCTGACGAGGGAGAGAAGGAAGTGGTCCAAACTGGCTGGAGATCGAAGGGAGCCTGGAGAACCTTTGAGGAGGGGCTGTTGAGAAATGAGGAGCTGCCCATCTTGGCAAGGGGATCTGGGGGAACCATACAAGCAAAGGGAAGGGAAGGTCGAGGAACACCTGGGCTCAGTCTTCATTCTGTGAGTGTTGGGAAGTCACCAGGGGTTTTTGAACAGGGAATTCTGTTTGAATAATAGTAAATAACTAATAGTTATTATGCACAAACTGTAGCTTTCATGCCACGCATACGTAATCTCACCTAACATAACCCTCATATCCCTGAGATGAGTTCTGTCATCATCCCCATTTTTATTAATTAATTAATTTATTTATTTATTTATTCATGAGAGACAGAGAGGCAGAGACACAGGCAGAAGGAGAAGCAGGCTCCCTGCAAGGAGCCCGATTTGGGACTCGATCCCAGGACCCCAGGATCACAACCTAAGCCGAAGGCAGACATTCAACCACTGAGCCACCCAGGTACCTCCACCATCCTCATTTTAGCTAAAGAAACTGAGCCACAGAGGTTAAGTGAGCTACCCGACATCATGTAGCTGGGGAGAGAAGGAACAGAGCTAAACCCAGGCTGTCTAACCCAGAGCTCATACCCTTAACCTCTCTACCTTGCTGCCTCTGAACTGCCATCCACACAAGAATCTTAAAACTAGAATCAATCTTGAAAATTCCCTGTCTTCCTCATTTCTCAGATGAGAAACTGAAACTGAGACTCAGAGATGGGGACTGGTTTTCTTAAGACCTTGGCGTGGAGGAGGAGGGGCTCATCCAGAGAGGTCAGTCTGGGCTGCTGGAGGGGCTCCATCGTCTCAGGCATCCTGCTGTCATGGTGGGCATCACTGTGTTTGGAATGGAACCCAAAGTTCTTGCTGTGACCCACAAAGCCCTCATGTGATCAGAGCCTCGTTGACTCCCTCGGACCTCAACTGATGCACCCTTCTCCTCATCATCAGGTTTCAGGCCAACTCAAGACCTCCGCCATGCTGTTCCCACTGCCAGGAATGCCCTTCCACCCGATCTTCACGTGGTTGGGCTCTGAGTCCATTTGGGCTGCCATAACAAAATATCATAGCCTGGGTGGCTTATAAACATCAGAAATTCAATTCTCACAGTTTTGGAGGCTGAATTTCCAAGATCAAGACACCAAAAGATCAAGACACCAGTAGATTTGGTATCTGATGAGAGCTCACTCCCTAGTTCATAGATGGCCATCTTCTCGCAGTGTCCTCATATGGCAGAAGGGGCCAGAGATCTCTCTGGGGCTACTTTTATTCCATTCATGTCCTAACTGCCTCTCAAAGGACCCACCTTCAAATACCTTTACATTGGGGATTAGGTTTCACCATATGAATTTGGGAAGGACACAAACATTCAATCCATAGCAGGCTCCTTCTTGCCATTCAGGGAAATGAGACCTCCTCAGGGAGGTCTTCCCTGATCACTTGTTAGGTTTTTTCTCATCACTGTCACATCACCCTGTTTTATTTTATTTTATTTTTCACAGCAGTTATAATGATCTGAAATCTTTTTTGTTTTCTTGCTTTTGTGTCTGTCTCTCCCAAGTAAGACATAAGAGGGACCTCCTCCACTTATACAGTGTATTCCTGGGCCTCAGATAATGCTCTGCACAAAGTGGGTGTTCCATCAGTTTCTGTTGAAAGTGTGCATGCCTGTCATTGCCTGTGTGTTGCTAGTGTGTCTCCCCGCCAGCCAGGGACTTCACCGGGACTGCTACCATGTCTGACTCACCTTGGTATCCCCTAGGCCCAGGAAAGGATTGGCACAGAGCAAGGCTGGGATATGCTTGTTCAATGTCTGGATGAACAAAGGCTAGAAGGGCTAATGGCAAGAACACCGGCTGGGCTCTCTAGGGTCTGTGTCCCTCTCCTATGAGGTGGCCACAGCCACTGCCCAAGGGGGCTGTCCTTTGTGGTAAGGAATAGGCTCAGTAACAGGGCTGATGATGAGACAGTGGCTCCCAGGCCTGGGACTAACAGCTCCTGAAGCTCCTTCTTCTGTCCTTCTGCCATGGATGTGAAGGGCCAGGAGGAGATGGGAGAGGGCCTCACTGGGCCCAGACACCGGCAAGTCTGACTCTTTAGTGGCCAATGCCCTCAAACTTCATTCTCCAAAGACGGTTGTGCCAGGTCAGCCTCACTTACCAGCAGGCAGGGAAAATCTTGTCCTGAGTTAGCTCTCTGCACCCTGGCACAGGTGAGGTGGGGCTGTGACCTGCCAGAGAAGGGGACTTCTCCTTTACACAAAGGGTGGACAGAGGCCCTGCGTGTGTGTTCCCCATAAGCAGGGATAACACATCCTTTTGATGGAGCTCCACAGTCCCCGCCCTTCTCCATCACAGCGAAGCCTAGGTGTTGTCCCTGCAGGTCCCCCTGATTGCCCCTTTGCCTGACCCCATGGAGAGTGCTGAATAGGATCAATGCAGAAAGTCCGAGTGCCAGGCTCAAGCCATCTGCCTCACGTCCTCAGCCATGCCCCACATAAGCATGTAACATGAACAGAGGCACATGGGGACATTAACCGGCTACACCTGTGCACTGTATCTGGGTGGTAGCAGCTCAGGGGTGCAGAGGTTCCGCCCAGCTCCCCAGCGTCTCCCTGGTCTCCGGCGTCCTGGAATGCTGACTCTTGTTCACCACCACCAATGCCCTCTGCTCCGTGTACATTGCCCAGGCCCGTGCACCAGGGAACGTCATCTCCCCTCCCACCCAGGTTTACTCCTATGCAACCCTCCAGGCTTCTACTAGCCTGTCACCTCCTCCAGGCAGCCAGCGCTGCTTCCCGCGGCCGGTGTGCTACCTCTGGGGCGGGGACCTCGCCTGGCTCTTCCCAGCATCTGCAGCTCCCAGCTCCGCGGCTGGGTCACCCGCGCCAGGCTAGGGGGGCCTGCACGAAGGACAGGAGGGAGGAGGCCGCGGCGGCAGCAGCGGGAGGAGCGTGGCGCGGAGGAGGCGGCGGGAGGGGGCGCGCGCGCCGGCGGCGGCCGCCCAGGGCCGGGGCCGCGCGCCCAGCCTGAGCCCGCCCCGCCGCCGAGCGTCACGGAACCTGCTTGAAATGCAGCCGAGGAGCCGGGGCGGGCGGCAGCGGCGGCGGCGGCGGCGGGGGCAGCGGCATCCCCGGCGCCGCGGCAAGGACTCGGCGGGCTGAGGCGCGGCGGCGGCAGCCGCACGGGGTGCGCGGGGCGCGGCGGCCGGAGCCCGGGGCCCGCCATGGGCCGCCCCGAGCGGGGCGCGCTCCGGCCGCTGGCGCCGCCGGTGCTGCTGCTGCTGCTGCTGCTGCCGCTGCGGCTCCAGCATCTCGCGGCGGCGGCGGCGGCGGATACACAGCGCGGCGGCCAAGGTGCGTGAGGCTGGTCCCTGGCCCGGCTCCGCGCCGCCGGAGCCGCCAACAAAGCGCGGCCCGCCGGCCCCCGGGCTGCGGGTGCGCGGGCGCCCCCCGAGCCCGGGCCTGGTGGGATGGCTTCTCGGGACCCAGCGATCCTTCGGGTGCCCTCGCCCCCGCCCCCACGCCTCCTGGTGGCGTCGGCCCTGCCTTCGGCACCTGCTCCTGGGGGATGGGCCCCGTGGGGGCAGGCGGGCCGGGAACTTTGTGCGTTTGTGTGTGCGTGTGCGGCCAGGGATGCTTGCGGGGGCGCCGCGTGATTCGAGCAGCGGGATGTATCCGGCGCGCGCCCCGCGGCGGCGTGGGGCCGAGCCGGGCGACCTCCCCGCCGACAATGCGTTTCCGGCGACCCCTGCGCGGCGGAGAGAGGGGCTGCGTGCCGGGCTGCGTCCGCGGCGGGGCCGGGGGCTGCTGTGGGCTGTGGGCGGGGGAGCGCGGGGGAGCGTTCTCGGGGGGGGGCTCTGGCCAAGTCGTGTGACCCCGATTGCGTGCGCCTGGCCTTGCAGTGCCACGGAGCAGCCCGCCACCCCGTTGCCTTTCCGCGCTCCTGCGCCGAGGGTGCCCGAGGCCGCGGCGGGCGTTGGCTCCGTCATCGGCCCCCACCGGGGCCCCTCCCCGCCGCCCGGGCTGCGCTGTCCGCGGACCCTGCTCACGCCCCCTCTCCCTGGAGCAGGGCCGGCCAAAGTGTGCGAAGAGGACCAGTTCCGGTGCCGGAACGAGCGCTGCATCCCCTCCGTGTGGAGATGCGACGAGGACGACGACTGCTCCGACAACAGCGACGAGGACGATTGCCGTGAGTGGCCCGCCGGGACCCGCCGGGACCTGCCGGGGACGGGGAGGGGCGGCGGGGGGCGGCTTGCTCAGCGCGCACGTGGCCGCAGCCGCGGGGCCGCCTGCGTGGACCTCACTGCCGGAAGCTGCCCAGGTGTGGCCTCCCCGGGGTGGGGTGGCCCTTGGTGTGGCCCAGTCAGCCGGGCGGCCGCCGCGTCTTAACGGGGTTCGGGGCGGAGCCCGGGGCGGTGCGGCCAGGAAGAGGGCTCGCCCTCGCCGCGCCCGGCTTGCCGGCCTGGACTGTGGGCCGGGGCGCGCGCGGCAGCCCCTACGAGTGTCAAGCCTCCTGCCACCGGCCCTGGACTCCAGCGTCCGCCCCGGAACGCGCCGGTGTTTCAAAGTTCTCGGCAATTCCGGGCCTCGCCTTGCTCCTTTTCCTGCTCGTTTTTTTTTTTTTTTTTTTTTTTGTGAATGAATGGGCTCCCCGGGGCCCCTGATTGGCTAGGCGAGGACCACCCCATAGGCCCCCGTGGCCGGAGCGGCCAATCGTGGAGCGGGCGGGTGTGCAGTTTTCGGGCGCCGGGGTGCTTGGGCCCTACCCCGGCCCCGCCCCGGTCACACCCCCGCGCGTCCCCCCGGGGCTCTAAGTGCGGGTGAGGCCGGGCCGCTGGTTGGCTCCCGGCGCCTTTCTGCCTAGTCACGGTGTAGTTCGCTCTGCCCCCCTGGGGAGCCTGCCTGCAGGGCCTGGGGGGAGGCTACGGGCGGACCAGGAAGGAGGGAGCCAGGAGAAGGAGTTCCGCTTCCAGAAGAGGCCCGAGGATCCCCGGGCTGCTCGGAACCCTCAGCTGGTGGTGGTGCGCGCCGGGCTGCCTTGGCTGAGCATGCTGCTTGCACCCTGGGGCTCTACAGCTTTGCAGGTTTCCTCTTGGGGTGCTTGTGGTCTCGGATATCTGCCAGGCAGAAAAACAGGACTCTAGAAATAGACGCAGGTGGTCATATATTCATGGTTACTGAGTGCCTCTGCTCCGGGACAGCCCTGGGGCGCTTTGGAGAACAGGCCCACCTTCCAGGTCAGGGAGCCCTGCAGGGTCTACAGGAAGGCAACGGGTGGACAAATCCACAGCACCGCACAGGGGCAGGAGGGGTAGAGGGCCACCTGGACAGGCGTGGTCTGCTGAGTCCTTGAGGCTTTTTTTGTGGGTTTGCCGGTCAGCCTCAGGATGCTTTCCCAGATGCAATCCAGAGTTGGTTCTGTGCCTGTCTTCCCCTCCTGGCTTCACCTGACCACTTGGGCTAATGCTTCTCGGCCTGTTTTTGAGCACTAGTTCTAGTAATGTAATTGGAAGTAATGTGACTAACATATGCTGACTGTTCCCTGTGTGTCAGCCCTGTGGTCAGTGTTTATCTTGCATAAACTCTTCTACTCCTCTCAACAGGCTTATTTCACAGGCTAAAGAAACTGAGGTGCTGACAGCGTGCCTGGGTGGCTCAGTGGTTGAGTGTCTGCCTTCAGCTAAGGTCACCATCCTGGGGTCCTGAGATTGAGTCCCACATCAGGCTCTCTGCATGGAGCCTGCTTCTCCCTCTGCCTGTGTCTCTGCCCCCCCCTCTCTGTCTATCATGAATAAATAAATAAAATCTTAAAAAAACCACTTTATTTATTCATGAGAGACACAGAGAAAGAGGCAGAGACACAGGAAGAGGGAAAAGCAGGTTCCATGCAGGGAGCCTGATGATGCGGGACTCGATTCTGGGACTCCAGGATCATGCCCTGGGCCAAAGGCAGGCGCCGAACCGCTGAGCCACCCAGGGATCCCCAATAAATTTTTTTTTTTTTAAAGAAACCGAGGCACTGAGAGATTTTTTTCTTTTTAAAGATTTATTTATTTATTCATGATAGAGAGAGAGAGAGGCAGAGACACAAGCATAGGGAGAAGCAGGCCCCATGCCGGGAGCCTGACGTGGGCCTTGATCCCAGGACTCCAGGATGGCACCCTGGGCCAAAGGCAGGCGCCAAACTGCTGAGCCACCCAGGGATCCCGAGGCACTGAGAGATTAAGTTACTTGCTCCACAGTTAGTGAGCTGCTAAGTAGGAGCCTGAATTTAGTTCTTAAAGAGGCCTAATCATAACTCTTCCCATTTCTTCCCTGCTGCTATTGAAATGATGAAAATGGTGTTGCTGGGGTAAAATATTATAGTGAGTCTCATCCCTTGGAGTTGTGTTGGCCCTTTACAGGGGGAGTGGCACAGATGAGGCAGGGAAATGGAAATGGCAGTTCTGGGTTGGTTTTACCTTATCTTCCTGGCTCTGTAACAGCTGTTCTGTGACGGTTGTCCTTGTCATCTTTGTAGATAGGGATGCTATCTCAGAGACGTTGAGTGATTTGCCCAAGGTCACACAGCTGAGAGCGACAGAACTTGGTTAGGACATCCGTGTCTCCTAGCTCAGGGGTACTGTCTTCTGCAGTGGGGAATATGGCGCAGAAGGACCCGAGAGCGTGATCCGGGGGCTGGAAAGCTGTGCTCCACATGTTGGGCCTGTTGCTTTTCATCTCCACGTGAGGCTCAGGGTCAGATGGAGGAATGAAGGCACGGGGTGTCTGGGTGACCCCAGTGGGACCAGGGGAGCTCTCATGGCCAATGTGGGCTCCTGTTTTGCTTCTACAGTGGATGGAGGAAAGTCCCTGCGCAGAGTTCTTGAACAAAAGCGGACGAGTTTGAGGGCTTGGTGTGAGAGGGTGGGGCTCTGGCTCCTACCAGTCCTACATGGCCTAGTTGTTCCGAGCTTGTTTCCTCATGTGCCCAATGGGGCAGCTTGTCCTCCATTGTAGGTTTTGTGTGTGGAAGGTCTTCAGACATGATCGGCAAAGGGAAGGGATGAGTTCATACCTCCTTAGAACGGGACCCGTGGGAAGGCTTTGGGTGGCTGTGTCGGGCTACGTGTTTGAAAGTGGTCTTTCATAATCCTCTCCTTCCCCATGTGGGGAGTTTCCCACCTGCCCCTACCCCCGTTCTGGGCTGCCTGCCCAAACTGCATTTCCTTGAACTACCCTCTCCTCAAGTCTGTTGGCTCCTCCCTGAGCAGCCTCTCCTCTGTCTTATATCTTACCCCTTCCTTTGGCGTTCCAACCCTTCCACCCCATGAGAGAGCCTGACACCGCCCCCCATCCGTACCTCTCTGGGCCTGCATTGCAATTTGTAAGTGAAGTCTACGTGAGGTACATGAGAGCAAGCTCCCAAAGGGGCCAGAATGCCACCCAAGAATACCAAAAAGCTGATGGAGTCTGGAGGGAGGAAGCTTTTATGTGGAGGAAGCCAAGGTAGACTTCCTGGAGGAGGAGATAGCTAATCCAGGTCTTAAAAGATGATACCCAATACCATTCCCACGAGGCTTACCTTTTCAAAATAAGTGGTACGGTCCCCATATTATGGAGGAGGAAACGGGTTCACAGAGGTGAAATGACTCCCCCCTCAAAGTCACACAGCTTCTCAGAGTTGGAGCAGGAACTCAAACGAAGGCCTGCTAAAGTCCTGATCTTCATCCATGGTGGGTGGGACTTGGCACTTGGTGGAGATGTCCTTAGAACTGGGAGGATGGGGAAATAAAATGCTAGTAGGACTCCGGTTCCAGGCTCAAAAGACCTTCAAAGTGGAGGAAAGGGCTGGAAGCCGGATGGCTGGGTTCAAGGAAGCCCAGGGGCAGCCCAGCCCATCAAAGTGGGGTGGAACCCCTGGGTGTGGACCTGGTCACGTACGCCAGTTGGCTCCTTGGCCTCAGTTTCCTGTTGCTCCTTAGTGTCTGGGGGCAGAGTCAGGGGTTCTGGTCTCTGGCCAGCCCTTTTCTCCCAGAGTAACAACAACCACCACAGTGAACGCTGGCTGGGCACTTGCATTGGAGCAGGCGTTGTGCCGAGGTTCTCTATGCGCCGCCTCATGCTCCTCGGCTCTGTAAAATGGGGCAAGTCTCCAAAGTACCTGCCTTAGTACCATTTCACAAAGGGACAGAGTGGTTAAGTAACTGGCCCGAGGGTTATAGGATTTTTAAGTGAAATTGCTGGGGTGTGCACGCAGGCGCCTAACTATGCCACCTGTGCTGTCTCAAGCATGAACTGATGACCTCAGGCAAGTCCTTGTGACCTCCATTTCCCCTTCTTGAGATGATATTGAGCCCACCCCCACCCCCTGGTCCAGCTCTGGGAAGAACTCTGTGCTGCTTTTTGGGGCTGGGCAGGGGATACAGGTGGACCAGTTTTGTTCCGGTCAGATTCTTTCACCTGTTCAGCCCTCCACCCCAGGTTTAATAAAGAGTGGGCACACTGAGCCTCCCATGGCTGGGGGTTCATTAGTGGGCAAGGCTGGGCTGCAGAAGTGCCGAGGCTTGTTGGGAAGGCCCTGGAAATAATGAAAGCTCAGCCACAGCTCCCAGCTGGAGCTTGCAGCGGCATCTGCCTTCAGCGTGCTGCCTGGGCTTGGCCCCGTTCTCACTCTCCCGACCTCACGCCCAGCTTCATGTCCTGTTGGATGGACCGTATGGCTTATTTCTGCCTGTGAAGTCCTATCGACCAGGCTTCTCCACCATCCACAGTCTTCCTGAGCCCTCCACACACCCATAGGGGAAAGTCAACCTAGACACCTATGCATCAGGTTCTCTGACTGGCCCCTGTTGCCGCTCTCCCCCAGCCTCTTCCTAGAAGCCTGCAACCCTGAACAGTAGCTTCCATCTCACTCCTGCCTTCTACTGCTTCTCACCTCCAGGCCTTTTCGCACATGTCGTTCCATCTGCCTGGGACAGTCTTTCTGCAACCTCAGCTGGCTACCTTCTTATTGCCATCTTAGAAGATTCAGTGCAGGTATTATCTCCTCCAGGAAACCTTCCCTGCTACCCTCTATTCTCAAGGTCAAGATTAGGAGCTGAGAGAGAGAGAAAGGACTTAGGGAGCCATGTAGAAATTCTCAATGGGGCCCTAAATCAGACACATAAGATCACACAAGGTGTGTGTATCCTAGCTTTGACCTTTGGTTGATAGGGGTGATGATAGTCTCTCCCTTCCAAAGACATTGTGAGGGTTAAATGAGATAATGTGCCTGGTGAGCAGCAGGTGTTCAATGAATGGTAATAGGTATGATCATTCTCAGAGGGAGGAGCTTCACTGAGGTCTCTAGGTACCTAACTTGGTGGGGGGGGGGCTGCTCTGTAGGCTACCCAAGACCCCCCCCTGCTTCCCCTGCCCCCATTTGCTTAGCCTGATATCTGAAGGTTCCTGCAGCTGATTGCCCAGCCATGGCAGATGTGGTCCCAAGGCCACTGAGATGGACCTGGAAAGGGCTGGAAGGTGCCCTGGGAGGGGCTGAGGGAAGAAATGAATCAAAAAGCCTGATTGGTCCCAGTGGATGGGTGGTGTGGGGCCCTGGGAGAGGCAGAGGGTGGCGTCCCTCTGGCCCTGTGTTGGTCCGGAAGCAGGTTTCAGTCTTGTCTGGCCAGTGTTCCTTTCCTCCTGGGTGTGCCTGGGAAGGGGAGGAAGACCTACAGCCCCCCAGGGCTCTGCCCAGCAGGCCCCAAGCTTCCCTGTCTTCTAGATCCAGGACTGTGCCCCCATGTCTGGTTGAGTCTCCCATGGGTTTTCCCACAGGCCCTCCTGGGACAAAAGAGTTCTGCTCCATGAGTGCCTTGGCTTTCTCAGGCCACAGGGATCCCAGGTGCCACAGACCTGGAGTAGGTCGGCTTTGTCCTCCTAGGTGTCGGCTGGTAGTTGGCTTGACAGCTTTTCCCTCCTTGGAGAAATAACAGCAGGTGAAGCAGATGCCCTGTGGGGAGCAGGACGGTGTGTGGACCTGGCTGTGTCCACCTCAGGGATGTAACCAAGTGGAAGCTCTCCAGGCCCCAGGGCTGGTAGTCAGAGGCCTGGGCCAGCTCCACCCCCAGGAAGCCAGACCTGGGGCCCCACAGATCTTGCATATCCAGATCACCCCATCTTTGGAGGCCTGGTGGGCATGCCACCTCCCCCAGATTGCCTTCCCTGACCCCTGGTCCTCCAGCGTCCTGGTCCCTGAGCTCCCACAGCATGTCCTTGTGCTTCCCTCGGTCTCAGATTCTCTTCCACATGGTCTGCTCTGCCAACCTTGTGCTGGGCACTAGGGATTCTAAAAGAAGTAGCTCCCTAGAGGAAATTACTCATAACAGATCCCGACTTCTTAACCCATGCCTGGCACCACGTTGGGCAGTTTGCAGTCATTAGCTCACAACCCGGAGAGACCGGTTTTTCTTATTATTCCCATTTTAAAGATGACAAAACTGAGGCTCAGAGAGATGTGACTTGGTAGTGTCACGAGGCATAAATAGTGGAGCCAGGATTGGATTCACATCTGCTCTGGAGCCTAGACTCTTCCTCAGACTTCTTCCTCTCCGAGCGCTTGTCTCCTCTAGTGGGGTCAGAAGGCCTGGGACTCGGAGGATGTAGAGAAAGTGGGTAAGTGGTGGCGATGTCCAGCAATGCCTCCCTGGGCTACAGGTTTCTGGATTGGGGCGGGGGGCCTCTCCCCTCTGGAGACCCCATGAAGCCTCTACATACGGTGGCCCCGGATGCAGCCTCCCGTGGGTATGACCCTCCACAATTTCTAAGGCCTGTCCTGACTATTGCTTGTGAGGTGGAGATTACTGTTTTGCCTGTACAGATAGGGAAACTGAGGACTCAGCAGATTGTTGCCAATACAGGTGAGTTGCTCTAGGAGTGGAAGGGTGCTTCCTCCAGGAAAGTTAAAGAGCCTGAGTCATCAAGAGCATCCATCGAGACCATCAAGGTGTGGTCTTCATTTCTCTGAACCTCCCATGCATGTTCCTGGTTCTGGGTCTTTGCACTTACTGATTACTACCCATCCTTCAAATCCTAGCTCACTGTCACCTCCACGGAGCCTTCCCCAGCTTTCTAATAACCTTTTCTGTGTCCAGTTACTCCTCGTAGGAACCCCAGGCTGTTTGGGAGAGTCTGAGCAGTTTGAGATAAGCACAAGGCCTGGCACAGAGGAGGCTTTTGGGGGATGGCATGCGAAGGCATAAACATGACTGAGAAAATGTTACCTACTTTTGAGGGTGAGAAGCTGATATTGGTCAGCTGGGGGGCCCTTGAGGCCCAAGAAGGGAGCTGGGTATCCCACAGGGACCTCATTCAGGCTCCTGGCTTTATTGGCAGTTACACAGGGTTGCTTCCTTCCCTTGCACGTGCACGCCGGCTTCTCAGTGCTCACCCTGCAAACTTGGGAGCTTTCCCAGCCTCAGGCTCCAGAAGCTGCAACCAGGACCCTGGTGTCCAGAGATCGGCCCTAGCTGTCATCAGGGGCCCATTCCCAGAAGCAGATGTCTTCAGTTCCCCGGGCTAGACTGGGTGGAGACTGTACGCTCCCCTCCCTGCTGCCCCTGCCCTCTCCGTGCCCTGCTGGGTCAGGGAAGAAGGTGTTTCAGGACCAGGGCTGGGCACAGGCTCCTGTGCGAGAAGGGGCTAGGGCCTGCTCCTGGATTGCTGGGAGCTGCTCTAAAATACTGGTGTTTGTTGTAACAGGAGTTAAGGAGTGTGCTTGCCGCTGAGGGCTTTCTCGGGCAAGACCTCCTCAGCCGAGATGGGGAGGGATCATGGCAGCACTTCACAAAGGAAAGGAGTGAGGTCCCTTGCTCAGGGCAGCCTGGCTGGGCAGTGGCAGGACTGAGCCGCGGCTGTCTGGCTGCAGGCTGTCACAAGGGAAAGGAAGTCTAGGCGCTCTCACATCCAGTCACAACAGTGACAGTGCGGCCTTTCCAGGTGCCCCAGGCACCCTTCTTGCTGGCCCCTGCTGCCGGTGGGTGTACTGGCTCCCTCCTGTGTGGCTCTGGCCTCTGGGTACCCTCGGGCAGGAGCTGGGGCTCCTGTTAACCCCCAGCTGTGCTTGTCCGACTCCTCACAGGCTGCCTTATGGCACAGACCCCAGGGACTGCCCCTTAGCTTCAGTGGCTCAGGAAGGGGCTCTGGCTGTGAGCTCCGCACCTGCTGCACCTGCTGTGACCTCGGTGTCCCTGGCAGGGCCCAGCCCAGAGGCCCACAGATTGGCTGCCTTAGGGGTGCAGAACTCAGCATAGCGTCAGGTCCCTCAGAATGTGCTCTGGTGACTGGGAGACTCACCCAGAGAGGCAGAGCCAGGAGGCTCCTGGTTCCCACACACGCCTCCCACCCTCCATAAACCTGTGGCTTGGAACACAGCAGGACAGACACCCAAAGCCTCTCTGGGGACTATCAGTCTAGGTCCACAGGAGTGGTCATGAGGCCAAAATCATCCCCTGCTGCCTCGGAGACCATTTCAGTGCCAGCCCTCTCAGCCTGTGAGAACCACACAATATGGCCTTTGTGGGTTTGTGCCTCATGGCCATCCTTGGAAGAGGGTGATGTAGGAGTTAATTATCATCCCCATTTTCCTGATGTAGAAACTGAGTCTTAGGGAAGGCACCGGGCATCCCCAGGGCCACAAAGCTAGTTGCCGGCAGTGCTGAAGCTGAAGCCCGCCTCAGTTGATTTTATTTATTTTTCCAATGGAAATAATTTTGATTAAGGGGGCCCCTCATGGCTCAGTCAGTTAAGCATCTGCCTTCAGCTCAGGTCATGATCTCAGGGTCCTGGGATTGAGCCCTGTGTCTGGCTCCCTGCTCAGTGGGGAGTCTGCCTCTCCCTCTCCCTCTGCTCATGCTCTCTCTGTCTCTCTCAAATAAATAAACAAAATCTTTAAAAAATAAAAAAGAAACTATTTTGATTATGCAAAAGTAATCTTATGCTTAGAATTTTACGAAACACACCAGCAGAAAGAGGAAGGTGACCGCCCCCCTTGGCTGTACGATTGTGGAAGCAGCATCGCCTCCCAGGTGTTTCTCTGCATGTGAGCTGGAGTGTGTGAACATGTGTATTTTTTTCATTTAACAAAAATGAGGATGTGTTAATGCTAACGGTCTTCTCCCCACGCCAAATGTGGCTTTCCTTGTCAATTGCGGAGCTTCTTATCCTTGCTCCAAGGCGTAGAGAGTAGTGCACTGCAGGAATTGTCATAACTTAGCGACAGTCTCCTATCGATTGACATGTGTTCAGTTGCTTCATCCCACCCCGTGACGTGGTGCTGGGATATGCGCCCTCGCACTGTATATACCTTTGCACATTCGTCCTTTGGATGGATTCCGAGGAAGGATACTGTCAAGCATGGCAGTATCGCCAGGCAGGCAGCCGGCAGGAGCTTCCTCTTTCTTGAGCACAAGGCGCTCTCATGTTGGCCTCACGGGGCAAAGTAGCCAGATCGAGAGCACCGAAAGCCAGGCCAGGAGAAAGGACAACCGTGTTCTGGCCCCAAGGACTCCTCACCCCTGCCAAAGAAAACAAAAGGGAACAAAACCAGTCTTCGTTCTTCTCCAGATATTTCTAGAAATCCATCCCTGCAGCATTGTAATAGTTGTAGCTGTCTCTGCCTGTAACTTGATGAGTGACCCTAGGCAAGTGTCTCTTCCTGTCTGAATTTTATTTTCCCTTTCCCTTTCCCCATTAGTTCTTGCTCCACCTCCACTGCACCCACCACTCTGAGCAACTCCTCCCTGGAACTGGCTCAGGGCCAGTCCTGGCCTGGGTGGCAGGGGAGGCTATGGGCCTCGAGCTCCTTACTGCCTGGTGAGGGGCGTTCGTGGCAGCAGAGCTGGTTCAGTGGGTGGATTCCAGACAAGCAGATGGAGGGCACCTGGCTTTTCAGGATCTACTTCTAGAACTCAGCCCTGAGGCCCAGGTTCTTTGGGCCACTTTCCCTTTTGCCTGGTTCTCATGCCCAAGATCGATTGGGTTGGAGGCATTGCAGTAATGGAGTGAAATAGCCAGGCGCCCCCAGCCCCATGGGTAGCTGGGGTTCCTAGTGTGGGTCTTATATTCTGAGCCTTTGATCCTTGGTCTGGGAATCAGGGATAATAAGCCCCCCTCTCAGAGCGTGCAGGCCAGTGTTCAGCACCTGGCCCTGAAAATGAGCATCCCTGTTCCCCTTCCCGAGCCTATGATCCCTGTGCAGGGAACGGCCCAGCACAAGGGACGGTCAGCAGCTTCCCTCCTCCTCTGCCAAAGACATGAGGGGAAGCTGCTCAAATGGCAGCAGGAGAGATGTAGGTCAGCTGGCCAGGCGGGAGAATCAGCTGCTGGGGAGAACAGTAGCTTCTCAGACTGGGAAGTTCTAGGAATCCTCTCACTTCTGCTCCCGTCAGCTTGGGGTACCCCAGGGTGACTGCTTCCCGGGTGGCCTGGGGTAGCTGGCTGAGCAGATGAGGCCAAGGAGAACTGGTTCACTACAGGCCTGGCATTGTTAGTTGTCCAGAAAGGGCCTTAGTTCACCGGGTCCAGGTTAACATCAGAGAGTTGGCAGCCGATGAGAGGCAGGAAGGCCCCATTGGGGTTGGGTGAATAGCTGGTGGCCAAGGGTGGATTTTCCTGGTGGCCCGAATCCAGGGACAGTCAGACCGGCGCTCGCCCCTCCCTCCCTCTTCTACTTCCTGGACCCCAAGCTACCATCTGCCGCCCCTGTCACCTCAGAGCCCTCTCTGAGCCGTGTGCACCAGCACACATGTGTGCAGGTAGGGTGAGTGCGCTCCCAGACCGGGTGCATCGGGAGGCAGGTGACAGTTTGGACACACAAAGCTGCAGGGTCAAGGTGACGTTCTTCCTCCCACGCCCGCCAAAGCCATGGAGCAGAGCCAAAGCCATAGCCCCCCACTGGGTGTTTGTGGCAGGGAATTCTTTGTAGCTGGAGAGGCGCCAGCGGCCTCTGTTCCCAGCCTGTCCCCTGCCACGCCGCGGCAGCCTCTCCCACTAACCCCAGCCTTTCTGCGGCCCTCACCTGCCCCCACCCGGGGGGCTGAGGTTGATATCGCCCCATGGCCCGGATGAGAGGCCCACCTCTGCCCCTCCAGCTCCCGTCTTGCCGAGTCACATTGGCAGGTCCCTGCTTCTCTTAGGGTCTCTGCTCATTGGGAGGAGGGCATCCCTCTCAGACCCCGTTCTCTGGGAATCTTCTGTTTTCCCCTGAGAGCCAGGGTGTTGGCAGGAGCTGGAGTCTGCTATGGCCAGGCCCGAAGTGCACGGCCACGAGGAGCTGCCCCCTGGTCCCTGAGGCCAGGAGTTCCAGAGCAGCGGCTGTGAAAGCCAACCTGTCCCACGGGGCACGTGGCCTAAGCCATATATACACACAAAGCCAGACCTGACCATGTATCAGCAGACCCTGCATCCTCTTGGGGGTTTATTCTCTTGCTGAGCCTGGGCCAATTCTTTAATGCCCGTGAGCTAGTCAGTATGGACTTCGTATCAAGGCCATGGGCGATCATGTCCTTTCCCCTTCCCCTGACTGCTCCTTTTGGTGCGGGAAGGAGTGTGGCCCCCCAGCGCCTCCCCACCCCCCAGACCTGGGTCTTGAATCCAGTGAAAGAACCTGTAGTTCTTTCACATCCTAGTTGGAGGCCCTGGGCCAAGTCCCTCAAACCTGAACCTCAGGCTTCTGTACAGTGAGTAATAAGTACTTCCCAGCCTGTGCACAGTGAAACAGAGCCAGGACCTGGGCCGCCCTGGACACAGATGCCCGCCGGCCTGTGTGGTCGCAGCCCCTGTGCTCTGCCCCGCGCCCTCCCGCTCCCTGGCCTTATGTTCGTCCACACTTGCAGATTCTGTGCTGGGAGTGGAGGGCTCTGTGTGGTCACTGAACCCTACAGAGAACCAGTCCACCCCGGCTCTCAGTGCCCTTGCACCGGGACCTAGCAGCCTCTCCTTGTCACTGACTTGCTGAGTGATAGGTGAGTCTCTGCCCTCCCCTGGACCTCATTCCCCCCCCTCCCCTGGGCCTCATTCTCCCCATCTGTACTGGGAGGGAGGGAGGTAGAGTTGCATCTGGAGTTTCAGTCCTTTTGGACAGTGTTTGCCATTCAGAGTCCCTGGCGTGGTCTGGGCCAGACTACAGACCTTTGCTGGCCGGGTAGACCGGTGGGGGTCACAGACGGGAAGACCCCTCCCAAGTCCTCCTACCTCTGACCGCTCCTGCGAGTGTTGCACCATCCGTGAGAGCCTCCACTCTGACACTTGACAGCAGGGCCTTGAGCCAGATGGCTGGGGGGCGGGTCCGCACTTCACCTCTTTCCAGCGGGGTCACCTTGGGCAAGTTACTTCACCTCTCTGAGCCTTTGTCTCAGCTGCACAACGGGGGCCTCAGTGCCTACCTGGGCAAGGTGGTTGGAGGACTGTGTGAGTTCACGTGGGTAGCGCATGAAGAACAGTGCCTGGCCATGGTCAGCGCACAACTCAAGGTTTGCTAGGTTTCTGCTGATCTCCTTCCCTGAGCCTCCATGTCTCGCCAGTCCTGCAGGCGTCCCCTCCTGTGCCGAGCTGCTGCACTGCCAGGTGGGATGGGAGGAGTCAGGGAGCCCCTAAAAAGGCTTCTTTGTCCCTGCTTCTTCCCTGTGGCCCCAGGCCAGAACTTACTGTCCTAGTTTCATTAGGAAGAGTTCTTCCAGGGACTTCATGAGGAAATGAGTCCAGAGCCTCGGGGACCTCTGGGAGGGCGGGGCACGGGAGGAGGCTGTGTTGTGTGTGACCCTGCCCAGCCCGGGGTCTGTGCTCCGGGTGTGCCCAGGAAGATACGGGTGCTCGGTCCATTAGGGGGAGGGCGCAGACCTGTGGTGTAGACGGTGGGCAGCCACGGCCTCTATCCTTTGTCCCCTGCCGGGCGCCAGCTTCACCACCTGCCCCTCACTCCTGGTGCCCCTAGTCCTTGGCCTGGTACAGAGCAGGCCTTAGTGGTTATGTGCTCAGTGAGTGAGGGAGCGAGCTGGGCTCCTGGGGCTGCACCGGCAGCCTCATTTGGCCAGAGGAGCTTGGCCGGAGGAGCCTTCCCACCCGATCCCAACACAGAAATCCACTCAGCAGCCTTGGAAGTTGGAGAAGGTGATGGCCAACTTCTGCTTGAATACCTCCAGGGACAGGGAGCTCACTAATAGACCACATCACTTCTTCTGTTCCTTGATGGCTCTTTCTGTTAGAAAATCTCTTTCTTTCCAGTAAGACCAGGCCTACATCCTATGACCAGCTCTGTTTCTGGGGCCTCTGCTGAGAGAGGCCTATTTTCACCCCCAAGCCTGCTTAGCATCCCTTCCCAGCTATGACACTGACCTACTGTGAGGCCTCAGGTCAGGCCCATTGCCCTCTTGGGCTGCTGCCACTTGGGGCCTGGCAGGCTGCATATTCACCTCCTGTAACTGTGACCTGCTACCCAGGGAAGTGAGAGTGAAGACAGAGGTGCCCTGCCTATAGGTGAAGTGATGCCTCTCCAGGCATCTTGGTCTCCTGGTTAGTAGGGCAGCAGTTCCCGGAGCCCACAGTGACCTGCAGCCTAGCACATAAGCACTCGGGGCTGTGGATGGGCCTCTTCTGGCCCTGAGACCAATTGGCAGCATGGGCACCGCTCTGGCCTTGGTTAGGAACCTGAAGAGTTGTCACTACCCCTGTCTTTCTCACTTCTAAGGGTCACTAAGTCCTTAGATTCCTCCCCTGCCACCTGCCAAATCCAGTCCTTGCCCCATCCTGCTGTGGCCTTCCTGGGCCTCTCTAGCACTGCCAACCCAATCTCTTTTCTTCCCTTCCAATCCATTCTCTGCTCTGCCGTCAGATGCTGTCCAGCATGTCCTATCCTTGCTCAGCATCCTACAGTGACATCTACTACTTGTAGGATCGAGTTTGCTTGACTGACATTCAGAGCCTTTCAGGACCTAACATGTACCTAGCATCTCTCCAGCCCCAGACCTCACCATCTACTTGCCTCCCAAATGCCAAGACTTTATTCTCTAGCATTACTCAAAATGAGGAGTAATGTCAACAGGGGCATCGTATGTACTCTCACATGTGGTTTCCTCTGCCTGGAAGGTTCTTCTCTGCTTGTCCAATAGCTCTTGACCTCAAGAGTCACCATTTCCAGGGAGTTTTTCCCTCCAGCCCCAGGTGGGCCTGGGCATCCTCTGGGCTGTCCATCCCTGTGTTTCTCTCTGTCCTTACCACTCTGCATTGGGATGGTCTGATGATGATTCTGGTTCACACCAGACCACAGGCCTTGGGAATTGGGGCAGGGGGATCCAGCCAGGGCCCGAGGAAGACAGGATGGAGCTCTGTCTGGGTCCACGTGCCCAGTGCCCCTCCCGACCTCTTTCCACTCCTTACATGGCACATGCCAGGTAGGGGTGTCTCTATGAGTCCTGGGGAAGTGCCTTTGGGCTAAGCTTCCCTGGGTAGGAGTGAGCACAGGTTTTGCTCTATTTCAGGGGAAATGCCCACGGCTGCATTTGCCCAGCAGCTTGGTGTGGCCCAGGGCCTACCCCATCCAGTGTGACTAACTCATCCTGGCTGGCTCACAGCTGTCCTGGTTTGACAGCGGAAAGTGCCAGTGTACCTGTGTCCTACAAACTCCCTCTACATCTGCAGCAGGGCCACCCCATTACTTGTGGGTTCTGCTGCCCTGGTTGGGCAGGGCTCGCTTGAGAAGAAAGAAAAAGCTGACCCTTCCGCAATTTGGGAGAATTCAAGGAGATGTAGAGCCCCTTGGAAGGCCCGGAGGAGCTCAGAGTATCCTGGTCAGGGTGCTGGTGTGGACAGGGCCAGGGCACTTGGCCATTGTTCTCATCCTGCATCTGACACAGCTTTGTGACTGCTGTGTCTGGGCCTCGGTCTCCCCAGCATGGCCCTGCTCACCTCATAGTAATATGGTGAGGATCATCTTGGTGACCCAGTCTCACTTTCCTGCTGCCATTTATAATCTTCAAGCTGTGTTTCTGTTTGTTCATGTCCCATTCCGGTCTCACCACTCCCAAGAGGAGTATTTCCTGTGTTAAATGGGAAGAAACTGAGGACACCAAGAACTTGCACAAGGCTCTACAGTTTATTAGGCCCTTCCCATGTGTTGCCTCTGGGCTCCTGGTACCCGTGGGAGGTGGGCCTGGCAGGATCTACTGCACCACTTGGACGGATGGAGACACTGAGCCCATAGGCCCACGGGGTGCAGGTGTGAAAACAAATGGGTGCTGAGTCTCGGCCGTGGTGTGTGGTGGTTACAAGTAAGTGGGGGTCATTGGCTTGGTCATTGGATGGTCCTTCTTCTCTCCCCACTCCCCCTTCATCAGTGTCTTCATCGGTAGGAGAAGATGGAGACAGATGGAAGGGAAAGGAAGACACGGGGAGGAGGGGGGAACGGGAGGATGGATGTGGGGTAGGGGGGTAGGGGGAGAGTGCTGGGGAGGCAGGGGGAGGGGGAGGGGCCAAACAGAGCCGCTACTTCCTCTTGTGGTTCTCACAGTCTGTCTGCACCAACTCCTGACAGATGGAGGGAAGGGGAGAGCTGGTGCCAAGAGGCTGTCACCGCAGGCGGGCAGAACTGGGGGGAGGGTGCTTTGTGGCCAGGGTTTGCATGGGGAGGGGGCAGCAGCTGGTGGTCTGGCTGCTGGGCTTCCTTGAAGCCAGCTCCCTAGGAACTGCAGTGGCCGAGGGGCATGAAAGCTGCTGGGCAGGAAAATGGGCAAGGGGTGAGCCTATCACCTGCCTGGGAATGGCCATGGCCTTGCCCCTGCCCAAACGCGGACGGCCACTCCTCTCTTTCCATATCCTGTGTCACCGAGGCCCTACCCCAGGGGACACTGAGTGTTGGGCTGGACCGGTGTTCTGGGGCCTGGGGCTGAGCTGTGGTCAGGGTGGACCAGGACAGGAGAGCATGGGCACCAGGAGGCCCTTGGGGCCATGGGGGGCTCAGAGCAGGTGGGGCCTGGCCTCATGTCTGCAGGGCCAGAACTTAGCCTGGGGGTTTCCCAAGGCCTCTTGATTTTTCTCTAGGCTTCAAGAAGGAGTGGACAGGCCTGTTCCAGGGAGACTGGTACCTTCAGCATCCCTTTATAGAGTGTGGGTTTCCCCAGGCAGAGTTAGGTCACTGCCATCTTTTCCAGCACCCCGTGCCCAACACAGGGCCTCACACACAGGAGGGGTTCAGTGGATGCTTGTTCAGTGAATGGATGGATCCTTGCTTGCACACCTTCTGGGGTAGAGACCTCACTTCCTCATATGGCAGCTCTATTTCCAGAAACAGTGTTCTTTCTGATTCTGTCCTTGAAAGGCCTCATGGGTCTCAGACCTGTCACAGGGGCCACACAGAGCCCCTTGCTGACCATGCTGCCTTAGAGCAGCCTTGCAGACCAGAGACACCCTCCAGCTCATCTGTCTCTTTGGTGGCATCAGACAGGGCTGGGTCTCCACCACGACTGATCTGTGGGTTATCAGTAATCACAGCTGTCATTTATCGACCTTTACTCCATGCCTGAGAGTAGCTCATTTGATCTCCCATCAGCCCTGTTCGATAGGTACTGTTTTATCCCCCGTCTTACAGAGGAGAGGAATGAGGTAGAAGGTAGCAGGTGGCTTGAGGTCATGTGGCTGATGTCTAAGTCAGGAGGTGAGGGGCGGCTGGGTGGGCAGGTTCTGTGGCAGAGTTTGGGAATATGTGGGGCTTGGCAGGGCTGAAGAGGGGCCATGCTCTGGAGGTGGATCTGCCCCTACCTTCCTCCCCACACTACTCCTGGGCAGATCTTTGACACTAGGGTTTCAACCGGGCAGTCCTTCGGGAGAGACCTGGGACTTGAAGCTCAGAGCCTGTCCTCGCCTTGAGAGCAGGGTGGCACCTAGGGATCTTACCGTGGCTGGGCCGAGCTGTCAGGTAGGTGGTGGGGAGCTGGGTCTTCTGCTGCTCCTTGATGTTGGTCCTGGCTGGAATTATCCTCCCCATTAATATTAATAATGGCAGTCATTAATGATAAATTATAGTGTGTCCACCTCGTGCCAGACCTCAGCTGGGTGCCCTGGGGGAATGCCAGGAGTAGACAGTGGTACCGATCCTGAGAGCAGGGCATGCACTTTCCACCACATTTATCTCTTCTCCAGAGCCTGTCACTGGCTGGGCACTCGGCGGGGGGAGGGGGCAGCTTAGTAAGTCTTAGTGGTGGAGAAACAGGTTCCTGGGCCCCTTTGGTGGGATGCAACTTCTCTCCTTTTTCCGTCATTCATAGACTGATTCCACAAACATTACTGCCAGGCCCTGTGCCCACCCCACATGGCCCCACCGACTGAGCTCACCCCTCACCTTGGCTCTTTAGTTACCCACTGGCTCGCCAGTGAGTGTACTGGGTTGCTCTGCTTGCTCACCCCCTTGGACTATCACTGCCCTCTCAGTGCCTCGGGTCTGTCGTCTGTACAGTGGGGTTCTAGCAATCCTCTCCTCAAAGGCCTGTGGGAGGATTAGATGAGGTGATGACCACAGGGCACAGTAATCACTCAGGAGGGAGTGGCTGAGATGAAGATCCCAGAACACGTCTGCCTTCTGTGGGTGGCCTCGTGAATCCCCTGACACCCCCAGCCCTCTGCTGCGGGGGTGGCGAGGCACAGAGGGGTGGGGAGATGCAGTGTGTGAGTGGCGAGTTCGAGCCCTGGCGGCTGGGCCTCTGAGGTCTACATATTTGCCACTGCACCAGGCGAGGATGAAGGACTTAACCTGAAAGCTCCTTTGGAATTAGAATTGCAGAAGCTCCTGGCTGAGCTCTTGCAGGCTTCCAGCCCCCAGATCCCAAATCCCTCCTAATCCTAGGAAGGAGGCAGCACCCCCTCCTCCCACATCACGTCCATCAACCGCTCCCAGAGCCCTCCCTGGGCCTGTCACCTCCCACAGGAGCCCCCAAGCGGCAGGCGAGGGCCGGGGCTGCGAGGAGGGGGGATTTCCAGCTAGGGTTGAGATCTGTCACAACATTAATGTTAATTAAGCCTCGTTAATTCAGTCCTCTGCTTACGCAGAGCTCCTGACAGCAAATTACTCATAAGTGAGGCGGTAAATTTATTGCTGCGTTTTCCCAAACACTCAGCAGCAAAGCACGTGCCCCCGGGAAAGTCAGAGGGAAGGCCTGGGGTGCGTGTGGCGTGGTTCCTGCCAGCCTAACACGCCTGGGCCCTGTGGCCCAGAGAGCAGCCGGGGCTCAGCGGGAGACCGGGACAGGATGGACTACGAGCCAGTCAGAGCAGGCTGCTGGGGCATGTAGTGAGCTCCCCCTCCCTAGAGGCATGTAAGCGGGAGGACAGGGGGTATTGCAAGTCCCTCTGGACCTGCCCATTATCTTTACCCTCATCCATCTCATGCTGCAGACGATGGAGCTCTGTGCTTTGTTTCCTCCCAGACTGCCTCACACAGTAAGGCCCCTAAAGAGTGAATTTGGGTCTGGACTCAAGCCCCATAACTGCTGTGCAGTTTGACAGGAGCTCAGTGGCCTCCTCGGGGACCGAGCCCCTGGTCTGCCGAGGCCGGACAGCCCTGCCAGGGATGCTGTGAAGGAGTCTGTCCCTGTCCCGGGTCGTGGGGCAGTCTTGGAACCAGGACCAGGCTCATGTCTGGGCAGATGGCCCTGGAGCCCAGCCCCCCTTGCTAGGCTAGGTATCAACCCTCCAGGGCGGGATATATCCCTGGCCCCACAGTCCTCCCCTCAGACCTGCTTCTCTCCTTGGCTTTGAGCTGTGCCATGCCTGAGACGTTTGGAACAAACCCAGGCTCTGCGTACCTAGAATTTTTTTTAATTAATTAGAGCATTAAATGGTAGCCCTCTGGGAGAATCCCACCATCTGGCTGTCGTGAGAGAAGCAGGAAAATCTATGCATATTTGTCTATAGTGTGTGAATGTCATGTGAAGCCACCTGTGCATGTGTGGGTGTGCAGTCCGTGTGCTGTGGCGTGTGTGCACGGTGTGGCAGTGTGTGTCTGGGTATGTTTGGTGTGTGGGGCACATCTCAGTGTGCAAGGTGTGCCTTTCTGTATGTGCGTGTGCTCATATGAGAGTACACGTGCCATGTGCATGTGCCTGAGGGTCTGCACGCCTGTCTGAGCACACTTCAGGCCTCGCTTTTGGGGGCGGTGAGTCATGCTGGGCTGTGTGCAGAGAGGGGGCAGACCTCAACCCTCCTGGCTGAGGTGGAGATCACAGAGTGGGCCTCGCACGGGGGAGAGCAGGGTGGCTTTGGCAAGTACACACGTGGCCTGCAGGGGGCAGGCGCGGAGGGTCTTGTTCCCCTTTTGACAGATGGGGAAGCCCAGGCCTGCCCAAGCACAGAACCAAGGTATGGAGGGGCCAGGACTGGCACTCAGGCTCTGGAACTTGCTGTGCCATGCTCATTCTGCTCTGCTGGCCAGTGTCTCTTGCCTTTGGCATCTTTTATGCTGTCGAATTTTCATGGTGACTTGGAGATGTTCTTGAGACAGTACCACCCCCATTTCTCAGGGCTGCTCAGAGGGCAAGGTCAGGACTTGCACTGCAGACCCCATGTCCATCCCATTTGGGGAAGGAGGCAGCTAGGCCACTGTGCTGGCAAGGAGGTGGCATCAGGTCAGGACACTGGGCAGATATAAAGCTGCAGGGACTAGGCCTGTCTTGTCTCTCTCTGAGCCTCACAGGGTGGTTATAAGAACTCAATGAGGAGAGGTGTATACAAAGAGCCTTGTAAACCCTGAGGTGCAGTGGATAGATGAGGGTCTGGACCATAATCAGGGCCACATGTCCCCAAAGTTCTCTAAGGAGATGGCCAGGAGGTGGCACCCTAAAAGGAGGCTGGTGCCCTCCCTAGCTTTGCAGATCGTGAACCTTTCCCCAGAACCATCAACCTGGGTGCTAGCACTGTCCCGCAGCTCCAGCCTCCCATATAACAATGAAGTAGAGCAAGAACAGGACCCATAAAGCAGTGGGACTCACCCTTTATCCAACAGGTGTGATACTAAGGCCCAGAGAGGGTGAGTAACATGCTCAAGGCCACACAGCCCTATGGTTGGTACCGGAACCCAGGCCTCTTGGCTCCTAGCTCTATTCTCCTTGGTACTATGGCTGTGTCTTTAGAAAGGAAGAAAGGGGACATAAGGAGTTTCTTGTCACTGGGGGGAGGATGTGGGAGTGCCAACCAACTAACTGGAGAGAACGTGGGATCCCCTGAAGCCCGGGTCATTATACATAAATGGAGGACTTTTATTTATTTATTTATTTATTTATTTATTTTTATTTTTTAAAATTTATTTATTTATTTATTTATGATAGTCACACAGAGAGAGAGAGAAAGAGGCAGAGACATAGGCAGAGGAAGAAGCAGGCTCCATGCACCGGGAGCCCGACGTGGACTCGATCCCAGGTCTCCAGGATCACGCCTTGGCCCAAGGCAGGCGCTAAACCGCTGCGCCACCCAGGGATCCCTAAATGGAGGACTTTTAAAGCAGTGGATTAACAACGATTGTTTTTACTGTGTATGCAGAATGCAGTGTGCTGAATATGGTTTGTAAATTCTGTATAGATAGAAAAGACCCAGGCCTCAAGATTGCTTGTGTTCATTGACTCATTCGTTTGTCCCACACACATTCCCTAAGTGTCCCTTCACTGCCCACCGTGTAGACCTATCCTACCTCTGGTGAGTTGCTAGGCTGGTGGGGAAAGATAGTTGAGTGACAATAATCCAGGGTGATGAGTCCGTGACCAAAAGAGGCCTTGGGTCCCACATGGGGACATGGAAGACTTCATAGTAGAGGGGGAGCGTCCAGAGAATGAGGAAGATGTATGAGCCTGTGTGACCCCCTGACCCCCCCAGCCTCCCATGAGCTTGACCTTGGACAGGCTCATCATTCACCCAGAAATGGGCCGTGGAGCACCTTCCAGCTGCCCGCCCTGACGTGGCTCTTCAGGGAACCGCCTTCCTACTTACACATGGAAAAACTACCTTAGAAAGAACCTGGAGGCCCATGGACGACACAGGTTAGGCCTCCCGGTGCCCTTTAGTAACCATAATGGGAACATCTCAAGGACCTACTACTATGTACAGAGTCAGGGAAAGGGAGAGCCACTGAGAAAGGTTGTACTTTCCATCACTGAACATTTTCTAATATTTCTATTTTCTGAAATGTTAGAATATCCTAGATATCTTCTAAGTGCCAGCCGTATGTCAGCGGATAGACGAATCTCACAACCAAGTACCCTGCAAGTCAGGATTCACCATCACAATTTTAGATGAGGAAAACCCAGGCTCTGAGAGGTCAAGTCACCTGCTGGTGGTCACATAGCTGCTAAGGGGAGGGGATCTAGGATGTCAGCCCTGGTTCCTTAACCTGCTCCTGGTGGGAGGGGGGCTGTAGTGGGCAGCAGACCAGTATGGCCAAACCTCAGTGCTAGGAAACAGTGTCTACTTGAAGACAAGGTGGAAGCGGCTGGAAGTCCCCGAGCAATGGGCATGTTCACAGAGCAGGCTATTTCAGAAGTGGCTTCCCATTCACTCACGCTGTGTTGGGACCTGTCTTGTTGGAGTTACCATGCTGGCTCAGAACCTCAGGGTAAGGGGTGAGCAGTGGCAGAGATGGCCAAGGCCTGGGCAGGATGTGAGGATCTGCGGGCACCTGCCCACCCCCTTCTCCACTGTTTCCTGCCTAGATGTGGCCCAGAGGCCTCATACCTGTCCTGCTGGGCCCCTGGCTGGAGGCAGTGAGTGGTATCCATGCCATTAACTCTGCCCAGATAGGTGGGTGGTCTCAGCCAGAGCCCTGAGCCCCAGCTCTGGAGCACCCTGAGATGTGGCCAGCTCTGAAGGTCTTTCCAAACTGCAGGGCTTGCCGGCAGCTAGCAGGGCACCTGGTACACAGTAGGCCCCTGGCTTGAGTCTTCTGGCTTCCAGCAATGGAGATCTAAGACTTTCCAGTTAGAGTAGGGGTCATTGGACCCTCCCCCGGTCCCTCTCAAGCACAGGACTGAGGGTGTGGGACGCGGGGAGGCCCTGGGGACCATTGCACCAAGCTCTCCCTGAAGGGCGCCTGGGGACCCCTCTGCCCTGAGCTCTTTGCCAAGCAGTCCAGTGGCAACGCGTGCGTGGGCCTGCCTTTCCTCCCCAACTCCAGCACGGCCGTCTCCTAGGAAACGGGGAATTTTTTCTCATTCCCATCATTAGGGTGCCAGGGCAAACAAACAGCCTAATCCAGATGAGCCCTGGGCCACAATCACATTCTCTTTTGGGGTTTTCTCTTTATTTCTAGCAATTTTGAGAAGACTGAAGTAATTGGTATTCCATACAGGTTAATAGAATTGCTGCCTTCTCGGTATTATGCCTTAATTTCCTTTATCGTGTAGCAAGTTGGAATTAATCGCTCCTCTCCTTCCTTTTTTCCCACCGAAACCTATTACCAGCCTGTCTGGTGGTTAAAGTCATTTTGTGGCAGCTCTTGGCTCCTTTCCACTTCCCTAGGAATCTTTCTGACCAGAGCCAAAGAACAAGGAGGGGTGAAAAACCCATTTGTACAAAGTGGGGATCTCCTGTTGAGAACTTATTTCCCTCTCTGTTCAAGAGGAAGGAACGCGTCCAGCCTCCAGCCGGCACAGCTGACTGAGTCCCCTGTCGCTGAGAGCATTCAAGAGGGCAGGATGGCCATATGTCAGCAGTGGGAACAGAGGATTCCTGCACTGGGTGGGGGAAGGGGCAGGCCTTTGCCAGTCCTGGCGCCTGGATGAGAACCTTCTGGGGCTCTGTCTTCTGTCTGTGGGTTTAAGATTCTCTCCATGATTTCAGAGTTGGACAGCTTCTTCGCATCCACGGTGCTAACCCTGGGCCATTTGGGTGCAAGTGCGTTTTAGACCATGTGTGTTAAGATTCCAAGGGCCTCTCCTAGAATTGAAATGTCTGTTCAGTGATTCTAAGAGTCTGTTTTATGACTGCGAGTCTCTCAGGCTGCAGTTAGTTCTGCTCCATGACTGGGTCTTGGGAAGGAATGTAATTGCTTTGCTGAGGCTGCCTTGGGAGTGTGACCTCTGGGTAGGCTAGGCCCTCTCTGGCCTCCGTTTCCCCAAAATGTAAGAGTTGGACCAGATGGCCTCTGGGGCCTGACTCCAGGTATGTTCTGCTTGTAATCTACCGTCCCGCCCCCCATGGCCCCGTCTGTACTGGCCACCTCCCGGCACCTCGGGGGACCCAGAGCATTCTCCCATCTGAACCGAGCCCCTTGTGTACTTGCCCTTGGCCTCTCCCCTTCCAGCAGGGAGGCAACCAAGTTTTCTTCCAAAGTCCCAGCAGGAAGGTCAGTGGAGGTGATGGTAAGAAACCACACAGTCATGGACAAGAGCTGCATTGCCTTTGTAGGCTGTACAGTTCACCAGATAATTTCAACACCTGCAATCTCCCGTGATCTGTGCCCTCCAAGGGGTGTAGTTAGGGTTAGCCCCATTTAATAGGTGAGGGAGCCGAGGCTCTGGGAGGTTAAGTAGCTTCCCCGTAGTCACACCGGTGGTTTCAGGACATCGAGTGCCCTGCTGACGGTGTAGGCCGCCCGCCCACTGGACAAAACATCAGCAGCCCGAGGTGATGTGGGAGCTGGAGGATGTGGGAGCTGGAGGCCCAGGGGCCAGCTCCCCCAGGAACCTGCTGGGCAGAGTTTCCACATTCCCACGTCCAATGGGAATGGGTTTCCACATTTCCATTCCTAGCCCCTTCCCCAGGATGTTGAGGGGCTTCGGAGAGTGGACCCCACTGCCTTCCAGAAGGACCAAGACACCAAAAAAAAAAAAGAAAGAAAGAAACCACCTTCTCCATCTGCTTTTAGAATCAAACTTTGACTTCTGGATCAAACCAGAGTCCCCAGTCCCCACTGCTGTCAACCAAAAGCACCTCTTCCCTGAGGTCCAGCCTGAGCTCCCAGCCCTGCCCTCCGCCCTGCCAGCTGTCTCCACTTGCAGAGACGGGAGGTGCTGGGAGGGCCAACACCCCCAAGTTCAGTGCCCTTGTCTTCAGCCAGGGCACTGAGACTCCTCAAAAGGGGGGCATGGCTGAGGCCACATGGCAACCTCACCCCCCTCAATTTCCTTGGAGAGCATTATGGATAAAAATGCCTAGTTCTGGTTCTGCTTGAGCCCTGTCACCTTGGGACAATCCATTACTTTTCTAGGGCTTTGCTGCCTCATCTCTCAAAGGTAGTGATGCCCCGGGCACCCTGTGTGCCCCCTCATAGAACTGCTGTGAAGAGCAGGGCCCAGGAGAGAGCTAGGGGCAGGGAGCTGGGGTCCCATATGCCATCAGCACCACCTCCATTTGGGATCTTAGTTCTGCACATTCCTGCTGGACTCTGCCGAGTTTCCAACCAGACAGTCTCCATCCTCACAGCAGCCCTGAGATCCCCCTCCCAGGTCTGCTGCTCCTCTGTGGCCCCGACTTTCAGGGCCCTTCCCCTCTCCCCATGGAACAGCCACCCAGAACCAGTTACCTCCTCTGCTGTCCCTGTCAGCCAGCTGCACCCCTGCTGCCCCTCCTGGAAGCAGGTGCTGACTGTGCTCAGCCCTGCCTGCAGGCCTGGAGAGCCCTTCCTTCATCTGTCCCTCCCGTTCTTGACCTGGTGAGGGCCCAAGGCAGGCCCATGAAGGACACACATGACAAACCTGACTCCTTTCTCCTCCCACGTCTAGATGAGGAGACTGAGGCACAGGGAGGGTAAGAGATTGGTCCAAGGCCACCACAGAGGTCAGGGAAAGCCTGCAGGGGAAGCTCCGAGGCCCCGGCCACTCAGAACCCTCTTCCCCAGCCCAAGCCTGGGTTTGTGGAAGGCTTCCCCCAGGGAAGAAGCCCTGTGAAGGGCTTTCCTGTAGCCAAGGGCCCTGCTAAGATGAGACAGGGAGGGTTTGCTTCCGCCTGAGGCTGGCGTCATGGTGGGTAGCTGGGCCACCAACGGCTGGCTGACCGCATCACTGGGATGACTTACTGAGCTCTCACCGTGCTCCGGTCTAGTGGAGGGGAGGCCTCCCCCGGCCGTTGACAGGGAGATGAATGCTGTTCTGCAGGGCTGCAGATCTTCACCTCGCCGCGGGCCGCCGGGCTGGGTGTAGTCTGGAAGGGCTTGCTACGGGCACTGCCCACATCTGACCTGCCAGAAATACGGCAGCAAAATAAGCAGCCATGGGAATGGAGTTTGTAAATGCTTTCCCTGAGTGCTCGGGCCCTGTGGGCCCCAGGCTGGGTCTCCACGCCTCTCTGCCTTGTTGGCTGCAGAGGGCGTGGTCAGACACCATCAGTAGTAGATGCTTGGGTGGCTCAGTCCATTGAGGATCCGACTCTAGATTTTGGCTTAGGTCATGATCTCAGGGTCGTGGGATCAAGCCCTGAGTCAAGCACCATGCTCTGCTCAGAGGCTGCTTGAGATTCTCTCTCTCCCTCTGCCCCTCCCCCTGCTTGTGCTCTGTCTCTGTCTCTCAAATAAATAAATAAATAAATAAATAAATCTTTAAAAAGAAAAAAAAGGTTCTTGAGCTGGTCTTGAGGAGGGAGGAGAGAGGGATGCACACCTCCTGCCTGGCAGAGCTGTGTCAGTCAAGGTAGCTGGTGGGAAAGCCCACGGTTTGTCCGTGACCCTTGTGTGGATGTGGAAGCCATGGGAGCCAGGGATGGAGCCAGAGCAATTAGCAGTGTAGCTTGAGGTGTCCATGAGGATTGTGCTGAGACACTGGTCATCTTCCTGGGGAGGTGGGAACCTGGCAGGACCAGGAAGGATGGTTTTCTGATTATGGAGAGGACTCCAGCGGAGCAACGGCAACTGGCTCTGGTTTTATGGCTCCCACCTGCAGCCACAGAGTGGGCTTACAGGGCCTAGGGACAGAGCCACAGTTCCCACTGTCTTTCATTCTCGCTCTGGACCTCGTGGTGGGTAATACTACACCTCTGGAGGAAAGGCACTAGAGAGCCTCTTGTCCAATCCAGCCATGCCGTGGAGGAAGAGACAAAGCACCCAGTAGGCAGGACTTATGCAAGGTCACGTAATAGAGCCGGGCCTCCCAGGCTAGACACGGGAGATTTGCTGCCGGTTTGTCACCAGGATGGCCCAGTGAGGCACCTCTTGGGAAGTGCACTTCTCCCAGCTGCCCAATTGGTGGAAATGTTTGCAGTTTCCCCTTAGCCAGGGCCACTTCCCCATGTGGTCAGCCACTGCCTGGCAGGTGGAGGGTGCTGCCTCGACATGACCACAGGGGCTCGGTCCCTGACTGCCTGTGGGGTGGGAGGAGGACCGCCCCCCTCCCAGAGAGGCCGGGGTCATAACTCCATCGTTCGCTCCCTGACCACCAGCAGGCCCAACCCGGGCTGTTGCCCCAGGCAGCGCCTGCCCGGTCTGTGTCCTTGGACTCCCGTGGCTTGCAGAGTCTGCCCAGGGAGCTCTTGAAACCTGAGCGGTCCGGTGGGGGTCACCCACCCTGTGGGTGCCAGAGCCTGGTTGCAGTGGGATCTGGAGTCTTTTCTGCAGAGGAAGAGGTAGAGCTGCCCCTTCTTTGATCAGGGGCTGGTGGTAGGAGAGCAGGGCCGGGAGGTGGGGACCTTGGCAGTCTCTGCTGTTGGCCCGAGGGAGGGGGAGCCATGAACCCCAGCTCGGGTGGCCTGGCTAGGGCTAGACCAGAAGGTCCCTGGGTGGGAGGAGGCTGAGTCCCCTCTGGGGCCAGCCGTCTGCTCTCCACCGAGTAGATGGGCAGCAGGAAGCCGGGAGCCCGGCTGGACTGTGGCTGGAGGTCATGCAGTTTTCCAGCCGCACCTCCTCCCTGGAGGCTCTACTCTGAGGGCACCACGAGTCTCCCTCTAGCTGTTTCTGGGGCTCTAACATCTCAGTGCCAAGTGGATGGCCCAGATCCAGGGTGGGAGCGGCCTGAGCTGTGTGCCACCTTATCATCTAAGCAGCACCCTTCTTGTGATGTTTGGTACTTTTGTAGGCACCAGCCAGGCCTGCGGATCCCATTCACCTCTCCCCACACCCACCTTCCCCCACCCCTACAGCTGTCGCTGGCTCAATACCTCCTGTGTCCACAAATCACTGTGACAGTTAGACCCCTTTGTCGTCAGTCCCTCGGAGACGCTCATCTTCCCCGTGGCGACAGGGAGTCCCACATACCCCAGCAAGGGCTTGAACCTCCCTTGGTGACGGTGGGACTGGGGGCCGGCAGTGTCTGAGAACAGCTATGATGTGCTGGGGCCCAGAGCAGGGTCTGGGCTTCGGAAGCCCCAGGTGACCCTTTTGGAGGGACAGCAACATCTCTGTCATAGAGCCACACACCTGGAATTTCAGAAGGGCGTCCTTAAAGACCTGTTCGCCTGGGGAAACTGAGGCACAGAATGGGAAGAGGTCAGAGCCATAGGTATTCTCTGAGCACCCACTTGGCGTGAGACCCCATGTGAGGGGGACAGCGGGATGAAGGAAATGATGGGAATGATGGTGAAGCACTGCTGTGCAAACAGGTGAACATCCAGGCTAAGGACGTTCAGGAAAGAGCCCTGGGCCAGGAGAGACGGGACTAGAGTTCAAGTCTCCCCAGGAAGACTTGCTTAGCCCCCCTCCCCCCCTGGTCCTGAGCCCTCTCTGCATCCTCACCTATGAGGATGGCATATCTCTTGAAGGACCCCGAGCTGAGGGCAGTATGGAGACCCCATCTCCTCATTTAAGAACAACGTAGTGTGGGCAGTTTGTGAGCAACATTTGTGTCCTCCTCCACAGCCGACCATGGGATGCCGTGCGGACCCTACCATCCCTCCGCTGCCCCTCCTCCAGCTGGGGAATCTGGCCCTACCCAAGTGCCACCTCCCCCAGGAAGACCTCTCTGTGGCAGCCTCCCATCCAGTCTCCCCTCTGACCTTCCAGACCTCATATCCACACCTTTTTGTTTTGTTTTATCATCTGGACAGGTTATAAAATGTGTAGCTTCTTAGTGGAATAGTTTGGAAGAGGAGGAGAAAACCTGGAAAATTTTGAGGGAAACTGCCGAATTTAGAAAGCAAAGATGCCCTCACCAAAGAGTGGTCCTCCCAGGCCCACTGCTTTGTTCTTCTTCTTCTCCTTCAACCCTTCTCATGTCCCCCTGTGGGGCGGCCCTCACCAGCCACAGCCTCAAACCCTCCACCCCCACCGCCCATTCCCAGCACCTGCTGCTGCTTCATTTCCTCTTTCTCCCCAGGTGGGATGAGAGGGTGGGGGACAAAGCACACTCAGATGTCACCTGCTGATGGATGGTGGTGGCCGGAGGCCCCAGAGCCTGCTGGGCCGCACAAAGCTGGGAGCCAAGCCCCGCCCACCGCACTTGGTGGGTGTTAGGACACGGTGGGAACCATTTGCCTTTCCAGCACCGCCAAGAGCCTTGAGTGTGCTTGTCAGCATGTGGGGACGCTCAGATTCAGAGATGTGGTGCCTTGCAAGGATGGAGTTGGAGGCCATGCACAGCTGGTGGCCATGTGTGCCTTATGCAATGACGGTCCTGAGCTGGGACTGCCCGTCATGGGGCTGAAGGTGAGCAGATCACAGCGTGCTTAGAACCTTGGCTCCTTAGAGAGTTAGAATCTTAAATCCTCAGAAGCTGTTCTAAATGTTAGATTAGAGCCACGGGATCTTTTTTTTTTTTTTAAGATTTTATTTTTAAGTAATCTCCACACCCAACATGGGCCTTGAACTTATAACCCCAAGACTGAGAATCATGTGCTCTACTTAGACTGAGACCACCCACCACTTAGACCCACGAGAATCCTTGACCAGAAGAATCGTAGGAACATCACAAATCCAGGAAGGGCTTTGGGGGGGTGGGAGTTGGGGCTTGAACCTGGTGCTGCTAGGGATGAGCCTTGAACCCAGGGTTTCATGCCCCCGCCCGGGGCCTGTTTCAGAATTGTTCAGGGGATGATGAGGAAATGGGTAATGTGTTCTCCCCTCACCCCATTTCTAGTAAGTAGTGCAGCTCCGTTTTTGCCTGTTTCATATGTCGAGGTTTTACTTGGAAAAAGAGTTCCCCTGCTTAAAAAAAAAAAAAAAAAACAAAAACAAGTTTTCAGGCCCTGCACGGTGCTGCAGCTCCGTGCCAGGACCTGCCACAGCCAGGGAGGGTGGCTGTGGCCCATGGGTGACCGAGCAGGCAGCCAGGGGCCTCCCCGGAGGGGGTGCAGGTTGCTCTGGACCACAGTCTCCTCCTCCTCCTCTCACCCCTGCTGTGTTGTTGCTGCAGCCAGAGAACACTTGGGGTCTGTCGTCCCGTTGACTGGGGTGACAGTTTAATAGTAGCTTCCTGGGCTGTCATTTAAATCTGCCTGCCAGGTTAGTAGGCCGGGGCGGGCTGGCACGCCCCCTGCCCCCACCCGGATCTTCATTCTGCTGGCAGCGGTTGTCTTGGCAATGCCAGGGCCTGGCGAGCTCTGCAGTAGGGTAACTGGCAGGGGTGGGGGCGGCTCTTTCATCTCCCGACCCGGGTACAAGTGGCCCAGCTGCCTTAGGGCCAGGCTGTGGGAGCCAGAGCCAGGTCCAGGCTTAGGAGAGGAAGTGGGAGCAGACTGGTCCCTCTGTGCCCTAGGAGGGGAAGGGAGCTACTCTTCAACAGCCATGTCAAGCTGGACTCTACCTTGGCTATGGGTCTTTGCTCTGCCCTCAGAGAATATTCCCCGGGGGCCCACGGCCTGTCTGCAGAAACCTGAGGGCTTGCATTCCTGACGACTCTCCTATCCCCCTGTGCCATGTGGCCCAATACCCGTCTCCTTGCCCCTGCTCTCCTCTGCACAGGTCCCTGCTCTGACAACTGGGATCCCCTTTAGCCTCACTCTGGGCCACGTGCCCTGTGAATACCTTCTCCTGTTTTTCATGGTTTGGTGGAGCTGGCCCAGAGACCGAAAACTAGGTACCGGCTTCAGCTGTGTGACCATAGGCCTTTGTGCCTCCGTGGGCTTCATCTTATCTGCAGGATGAGGGACTTGCCCTGCAGCAGTATTTCCTCAGATGTGCTTCATTGATGCACTTGTTTCCTGGGAAATTAATAGACGTGGCATCTAAAAAGGAGGTTCCTTGGCTAAACAGGTTTGGGAAGTGCTGGGAGAAACAAAGTCAATCTGATATCTGCAGGCCTTCTCAGGACCTTCAGTAAGCCAGTGGGCATCATGGCTCTACAGAGGAGGAAGACAGCAAGTCTTATCTGAAACATCTGGGTGGATGGCTACTCCTCCCTTCTCTCTCTCCTACCCTTTGCCTCTCTCTTCCTCTGCTAGGGGCCAGTCATCGTCTCTCACAGTCTCACCAGATCCTCAGCCAAGCCCAGGCAGCTTAGAGACATGCGTATTTGTTGGCTACTAAGCAGCAGCCCCTGTCCTTAGTGGAGGCTGGGTGAGTTCAGGGGAAGGGGCCTCTGAGGGGCAGCGTGGGGCCAGGCAAGGCCAGTTGGTCTCCAGCCCAGGGGAGCTCCCAGGCCCCTTGCCTCCTCTCCAACCCCATATGGCCGTCTGCTGGCCCCTCCACACCCCAGGCCCTGTTGTCCCTCTTCTGGAATGCTCCTTGTCCCTCTCGTCACTCCCACCGGGTGGTTAACTCCTCTTATTTGGACTTGGCCCCCTCCTTCAGGATTCCTTCCTTGATTCCTGGGCTGGGTCAGCTTCCTGGTCCCTGGCTCTCTGGCGTGCAGAATGGGAGAGCTGTGTGGGAGCTTGCGGCTCTGACAGGACAGAGCACTGATTGCTGAGTGGAGTCACACCAAGCAGCTCCACCTGGCAGCCCTGACCCATCTTTGCTTTGAAATCCCCTGTGTGCCCTGGGGCTGCCAGTGGGGTGTGGGGAACAGCAGTGTGAGGGATGTGTACTGTCCCCTGGAAGGAGGTCTGGAGGTGGAGGAAGCTGGGAGGGGCTGAGCGATCATGATAATTTCACAAGATCATAGACTCTGGGTGTTGAGGGATCTAAGATTCAGTCGGCGTCATACCTCCATCTCCCAACTGAGGCGGTGGCCCTATATGACTGATGGGCCTGACGTCACGCACACAGCAGCCGAGGCTGCTGACTTCACATGCCTCCCTCAAACTTGCACCTTTAAGCTTCTCCGTTTATGAAGCTCCAACACCATCCTTAGCCCGTTCGCTTCCCACAACCTTGTGTGTTTGGTGAAGCAGGGTTATTATTTCTGAATGTAGGTGAGGAAAGTGAGGCTCAGAGAAGTTGTATAACTTGCAAAAGGTCACACAGCCCATGTGTAGCAGAGTGGAGTTCGACTGACCACGGCGTGTCTGATGCTTTGCTCTGCCTGTGTTCTTGTTACAAGTGGCAACGCCTACCTCCTTTGTCCCGGATTTCCCATTCTCCCCGGACTCTGCCCTGGGGTCGGCTCCTCCCCACTGCCCTCTGGAATCCCAAATCCTCTGTGGCAGCCCATCTGTTACCATGGTAGCAGATTATGATGTCGCAGACCCTGGATGACTATGCACAGCTCCTGGATGTGGGGCACAGGGGCTCACAGAGGTGGGCATTGTCCAAGGGGCAGACTGGCATGGAAGGAAATAAATCCCTGGAAACTGGGGCCACGGCCTCCAGCCCAGCGAGGGAGTCCCTCTGGGAGCTGGAGCCAAGGCCAGGAATGGGGTCTGGCATGGCCTGCTCCTATGGCCTTGAAAGGCCGCTGAGCCCTCCTGCCGTGGCAGGGCTGTGTAGCCTCACACCTCTGCGGGCTCCTTGCGCTGACCGACCCAACACCGGGATGCTCACCGGGGTCTCCTGGGACAGCCCTGTTGCCTTTTGTCCTTGTACAGGTGCTGCCTGGGAAAGCCACGATCTCCGAGTGCCCGGAGAGGGAGGGAACTAGCCCAAGGTCACCCAGAGAGGAGGTGGCTGTGCCAGGATCCGGTCTTACCCCCTGCTCCAAATCTTTCCATCTGGTTACACTTTCAGATGTGGCGTACGGAGGTGATTTAGTTCTGGTCCACAACCTGAGAGCAACCATGCTGCCTCAGTTTCCCCAGAGTGGTCCATTAGCAGAGACGGGTCACAGGTGCATGTCTATTCTGGCACATTCCACGGGAATACTTTATGGGGTCCTCTGAGCCATGTGATAACACGGAGGTGGCTGACGGCCTTCGTGGAAAGAGCCCAAGCTTCAGCAGCTGCCACGTGGAATTAAAATCCCACTTCTGCTGCCTGCCGGCATCAGGTTCCTCTTCTGTCAGACGGGCTCCACAGCACCACCAGGATAGATGTGCAGAGTCCCTGGGGTGTTGGGTGAAAGGTGCCAGGCCAGAGCCAGGGTGGAAAATGTGCAAACGGGTCCTGACAGTGGACAAATCCCTTCTCTGCACACTGACATGGGACATCCATCCCTGAGGCTGCTGCTTCTGAACCTGGTCGGCCTCAAGGCTGCTGGGCTGCCCTCCAGGACTGCCCTGACCTCCCAGCCTGGCACCTCCAGGGCTCGGCACACGGTGGGGCCAAGCTCACTCCCAGGCTCCCAGAATGCTAGGGAGGAAAGGGACTGATTTTGATAGTGTCAGCTGGCCCAGACCTGTGACCGGGCCAGCCCCTCTGTCCCCTTCTTCTTCAAGTTCACCTTGCTTTTTTGGGTTCTGCCTGTTTTTCCTCACACGGAGTTCCTGGGGGATAGAGTGGGCTGGTTTCTCTTCTGTGTGCTCAGTGTGGAGCCTGGGATGCAGTGAGCACGGATGCAAGCTCACTGAACGCTGAGCCGGAGCTTCTGCGGGATTTCCCCCCTCATTTGAGGCTTGTCTTCCACACCTGATGCCGCTGAGTGTTTTGTTTGAAGAGCCACAATGGGGAAGCGAGGGACCTGACTGTGAAGTCAAACTGTGGCCCTGCTCCCACCCACGTGTGACCTTGGCCATGTACTTAACGCCTCTGGGCCAAGATGTCTCCATGGGGTCAAGTGGGGACCTAAGTGGCCCTATGTCGTGAGGTTTCCTGGTAAAGCATCTGCACAGAGATGGGCACACAGACTGCACTTGGAGAATGTTACAACAGGATAAAGAAGACACTAGGATATACATTTCTTTTCTGCGGAGGCCGAGCTTCTTGTTCAAGGGATACGCTGGTCCTCACGTGGGACAATGCACTGGGTGCTGTGGTTCATAGCCGTATTTATTTCAGATGATTGTAGGCTGTGATTTTAAAAGACCGTATTGGCACCTGTTACCAGCACCAGCTCCTCGGTGCGGAGCTCAGGGAGGGCTGCTTGGGGGCTTGGGCTGGGAGGCTCGAGAAGTGGTTGTGATCCCTGCTTTGCTGTGTTTCCCTGGGCCAGCCCCTTTCCTTCTCTGGGCCTTAAAGCCCCCTCCCCCGCAAATCTGTAGGTATGCAGGTTCCTCTCATTTCTTCTAGCTCTGCACAGAGAGGTACTCTCCTAAAGAAAGTGTGAAGAAAGCTCATCTTAGAATGTAGATGTATTTGAAGGATTCCACTGAAAGGCAGATGTATAACTGATTCAGGAGACCCAGTGTCGGTCCCCAAATCCAGGCTGTTCAGGCCAGGGGAGCAGTCACATGGCCTCAGAGGCAGCCCCAGGGCCTGGGGGAGGGTTTACATCATCCAGGACTGGCCACTGGGAAGAAGCTTCCCTGGGAGAAGTGTGGGAGCAGAGGCTGGGCAGCCAAGCCCCCGTTTGGTCAGTGTCCCCAGTGACATCTGTCCTGACTTGGGTCCTGTTCTGAATCCGACAGAGTCCCTGCCCTGGAGGAATATCAGGCCAATACAGGGACAGGGACAAAGGCAGACTCTGGTGGCCCCTACCTTATTATCCCACTTTTTGTTACCAGCTGTGAGAATTTAGTCTCTACATAATGGCCCCTGTGAAGGTACAAAACACCTGTTTCCTTTGCTTCTAAGGCTCAATCCATAAAAACGGGAATAGCAGCAGGGGCACCTGGGTGGCTCAGTGGTTGAGCATCTGCCTTTGGCTTAGGGCGTGATCCCAGGGCCCTGGGATCAAGGGTCCCTGCATGGAGCCTGCTTCTCTCTCTGCCTGTGTCTCTGCCTCTCTCTCTCTGTGTTTCTGATGAATAAATCTTAAAAACCCAAAAAACCAAACCAAAACAAAAAACAGAGTAGCTGTTGCGGACTGCATCTTCTGTGCCAGGACCTCTTTCCATATTCTTCAGACATTGTAACTTGCCGCTCCTCCGCAGAGCCCTTGTTTGCTTCTTCCCATTGTATAGATAAGAAAACAGGCTCGGTGGTTCAGTAACACCCCCAAGGTCACGCAGACAGAGGCAGAGCTGGGATTCAGATGCCTGTGCAGAGCCTCCCTCCAAGGCTGTGAGTGCCTCGAGAGCACTTACTCGCGGGAGATGGAGTGGGTGTCTCACCCAGTAGATGCTTTTTTCATCACCCCCAACAGAACATACCTCATTAATCTTGTCTCAGAGTAATCATTTGCTTTTAGGATTCATTAGCAATAGCTCCCTGGTGCTTCCAGAGGAGCCTGGTAGGGGTAGCAGGACAGGCCAGTGAAGGGGCTGAAAGCTGGCTGAAGGGGCTAAAGTCATTGCCATAGGTGATCAGGGAAGGCTTCCTGGGGGTGGTGGCAGTGAAATTGGACATTGAGGGGAGGAGGAGTGAGGAATAAGACAAGAGAACAGGCAGTCCTTTGGAGGATGGATCCAGGTGCCCTTGCTGACCCTGAGGTCCTAAGCTTGGAGGCAGGGACAGCTGTCACCTGTCTCTACCAGATGCGCAGCAGATGCCTGAGGAATAAATCAGAGCTGCTCTCCTGTCCTCCCTTGGTTAGCGAGGCCCTCTGTGGCCTGTGGGGTGGTGGGAGGTCACATGGTCCTGCTTTCAGACGGAACATGTTCTGGTCCCCCCAGGGCCACTGGACTGTACCCTGTGCCCACTAGGCCCCTCATGCTCTTCTCCTTGTCCCACAGCCAAGAAGACCTGTGCAGACAGTGACTTCACCTGTGGCAACGGCCACTGCATCCCAGAGCGGTGGAAGTGTGACGGCGAGGAGGAGTGTCCCGACGGCTCTGATGAGTCTGAGGCCACCTGCAGTGAGTCCTGGCCCTAGGGTGGGGGTGGGAGTGCTGCTCAGCTTCCTCATCAGATCCTCCTTGTCAGGAGGTTGGGAGGCTCAGTTGAGGTGACCTGTCAGCCACCGCTCCAGACCCTCCTTGGGCCGCACCATCCGGGGCTCCCAGTGAATGGCCAGGCGTACCCAGTGCTAGTTTCTGCTGGTGTCTTGCAGCTTGGGTCCTGCTCCTGGAGCGCCCAGACCTAGAAGCAGCCAGAGCGTATCCTCCGGGTCTCCCTGCAGCCTCCCCCACTATTTTTCTGGAGGACTCTGATCATAATTCTAACAGTACTGGTAACAGCAGGTGCCTATTAAGTGTTGACTGTGTGCCAGACACAGTGCTAGGCTCTTCGTGTGCACTAATTCATCTTCTTCCCACAGCAGCCTTATGAGGTGGGGGACCATCACTTTCTGAATTTTGAATTTTTGAGACTCAGAGAGGTTGAGTGTCATGCCCAAGACCATCCAGCCAGGACTTTGAGGCCCTGGCTCTATCCTCTGAGCCAGCTGAGCCCAGGCACCCTGGGGTCCATGGCAGGCCGGGAGGGCAGTAGAGGCAGCCGGGGTAAGCTGAGGGCCAGAGCCGGAGCCCCAGGCCTGCCTCCCACGCTCAGGCCTTTGTCTCGCCTTGATTTCTTTTCCAGGCCCTAATCCTCAAAGCAAACTTACACCCGGCAGGTCATTCTGTGACATTTGTTAAATTAAAAAGGAGATGAGGAGGGGGCGGGGAAGTCCCCAGCAGTCCCAGGCAGAGCCTCAGCAGAGTAAGACAGAGACAAAAGGTTGGCGAGGAGCACGTGGAGGATGATTGGGCCAGGGAGGACCTCTGAGTCCCAGTCCCCATGCTTGTTAGGGGTCACATTTACCCCAGAGGCAGAGGCGGGGACATTGAGGCCTGCTGCCCATCCAGGGCTGTGGCTGGTGATAACTGGGTTTCTTCGTCTCCTAGCAACAGATCTACTACCAGTCTCTCCGTGAGAGAGAGAGAGAGAGAAAGAGAAAGGGAGAGCAGGAGCGACCCTGGGTCTCACACAGCTGCCTCTGCCCCCGCCAACCCCCCCGCTAGGCCATCGACCCTGTGCTTTTTCTTACCCCCGGCAGCCAGCCTGTCCTGGGGCTGGTCCTGAGCTTTGTTCTGAGCCACAGAAGGCATGAAGCCTGGCCATGCCCATGGGGACTCTTATCCTCAGGGCAAGCTTGGATCCCTGTTTAGAGAGAAGGAAACTGAGGCTAGGATGTGTTTGGCCACTTGCCCTTGGCTGCCCGGCTAAGGAGGGGCCAGGACTGTGTGTGTGGGAGGGGGTGGTGGCCACAGGGGACTGTGCAGGGGGCACTGTAGCCGGCCGGCCTCGCTCCAGCAGCCACCCTGGACACTGTGGGCGCAGCAGGGGAGGGAGGGGAGCCTCAGCACACTGCTTCCAGGGTCTGTCCTCCAGCCTGAGAGCTGTGCTTCCCCTTCTTCCTGTGTCTTTGTCTCTTTATGTTGATGTTCCTTGTTCTCATTCCTGCTCCCCCTCCAGGGCCCTGCCCACCCTGCTCTCTTGGACCATCTCTCCCTCTACCTGCCCCCTACCCAGCCTCTCTCTTGCCATTCCTCTCCTCTGTGCCCCATGGTTCCCTGTCTTTCTCCCTCTCTCCCTGCATCCTAGCAGTTGCTGCCTTTCCATCCCCTGGCTGCACAGGGGCTCTCCAGCCTCACCTCTCCTGCCTCCCAGGCCTGCCTTGTGCCCACTGTAAGGCACTATAATTTGACAGTTGAATAACTGGAGAAGTCGAGGGCCTTGCTTCCAAGACACACAGGTTTGTGGCTGCCCTGTGGCCTTCTTTGATGAGATGGGCTCATTAGCCTCTCAGGTTTGACAGAGCACCTGTGGGAACAGGAGTCCAGGATGAACCCTGGGAGTCAGGAGGCCCAGCCCTCCTCTGGGTTCTCCTAGTGAATTTGCTGTGAGATCCTGCACACCTTCCCGTCCCTCTCTGGGCTCTAGTTTCTAACATCTCAGAATCCCAAAGACCATGATCTAAGATTCCTGGACTCTTAGGACCCTCTCTCCCAGCTGAGGCATAAGGCCCAGGATCCCACCTATTGTGCAGTTCAGTTACATTGATCAGAGGTGGACAAGGCCTGTGGGTGGGTTGGGGGGCGCTGCCCAGAGGAGGTGGGCCAGAGTAGGACCTCAGGGGTTAGCAGAATTTGGGACAGCAGGACCTGGCAGCAGGCTTGCTCACTGTTTCCCTTCCGAATGGGAACCTGGTAGCCAACCCACTGCCCATTTAACTGGTGTTGCCATAGCAACCTCCTTAGTCTACCAGGTTCACCTCTTTAGCCTAACCGGGTTCCTAGGGACTATCAATGGCAACTCAAAGAAAGATTATAGGCAAGGGCGCCTGGATGGCTCAGCGGGTGAGCACCTGCCTTTGGCTTAGGTTGTGATCCCGGGGTCCTGAGATCAAGTCCCACATCGGGCTCCCTGCAGGGAGCCTGCTTCTCCCTCTGCCTGTGTCTCTGCCTCTCAATCTGTCTCTCATGGATAAATAAAATCTTTATTAAAAAAAAAAGATTATAGACAGGAGTAAAGTGTAGTGGGTTTGGTGTGTGATATAGTTGGGTCTAGGTCTTTTTTTTTTTTTTTTTTTTATGATAGTCACATAGAGCGAGAGAGAGAGAGAGAGGCAGAGACATAGGCAGAGGGAGAAGCAGGCTCCATGCACCGGGAGCCCGACGTGGGATTCGATCCCGGGTCTCCAGGATTGCGCCCTGGGCCAAAGGCAGGCGCCAAACCGCTGCGCCACCCAGGGATCCCTGGGTCTAGGTCTTGTGAGACTTCAGGCAGGTTGCTCAGTCTCCTTGAGCCTCAGTTTACTCATCTGTAAAATGGAGTGATGACATATACCTTATGGGGGTTACGAAGATGAGATGGAAAAGATACGGCAAAGTGTTGGTGCTGGAGTAAATGGCAGTGTTACTCTTATAGACTGTGTTTTGATTCCAGACCCTCTCTCCCATACACCAGTTTAAAATTTTATTTTATTTTTATTTTTTTAAAGATTTTATTTTTTGAATAACTTGTTATTTTATGAATAACATGATAGACACACAGAGAGAGAGAGCGAGAGCAGAGAGAGGCAGAGACACAGGCAGAGGGAGAAGCAGGCTCCACGCCGGGAGCCCGACATGGGACTCGATCCTGGGACCCCAAGGTCACACCCTGGGCCAAAGGCAGGCGCTAAACCACTGAGCCACCCAGGGATCCCTAGTTTAAAATTTTAGAGTAAGTAAGGGGGTTTGGATAGAGAAGGAAAGGAATTTGGGAGCAGGTCCCCATTTTCGTGCTCCCCTACTATGTCATCCACCCGTAGCTAGCTAGGGTTTCTCCAGGCTTTCTTTCCTCTGGTTCTGGGATTTGTGTCTATCAAATACGGCCAGGAGTCACAGTAGGAAAGCCTGGGACATTTGCCTAATGAAAGTGGCACTTCGGCTCTAATTATAGCTCACTTGATTGGGGACGCTTCTGACCCACCTTCAGGCGTCTGATGGGAGGGGTACGGGGTGGGGATGGGGAGGTTGATTCAAGGTGAGTGAGTTGCAACTTTGGGTACTGCTTATTGAAAATGGGATTTTATTCATCGTCTTAGAACCTTTCCAGTGGAAGAGGGACCTTACAGATGAACCCAGTGCCCCTTCCTATTATCGATCAGTCTGAGAGGCCCAGAGGCAGGCTAGAGGCTGACCAGCTAGGCGTCCTTTGCCTGAGCCCGTGGGAAGGAGGCAGGTCTGACTGCCCCCACCCCCCCGCCGTGCTTCCTGGGCAGCAGCTGGACCCTGGGAGCCCTACTGCCTGAGTCCCTGGCCCCCCACCCCAGGAGCTGGCAGTCCCCAGTTCCTATCTGGAGGTTGCCTGCCCTTAAGCCTCACATGTCCTGATGCTGCAGATGTGCTTGCTCACTAAGCAGCCATCATACACTTTCATTCTTTTATTCACCAGACATTTCTCTTTTCATCAATTTGTGAACTCATACGTTAGAGAATGCCAGTGGATTGGATTTCTGGGGCAGGATTCTCTGGGACTTGATAATGCCTCCAGCCACTCTGGCATGCAGTTCCAGGTCCTTGCTGACTTTGGAGGATGCCTGGTATCTTAGAGATGGTGGGGCTCTTCACACCTGCCTCTCAGGACCTCGAGGACACTTGACAGGCCAGGGCATTCCTCAGGGCATCTTCCTCTGCGGAAGGCCCTGTGGACTCTGGTAATGACTACCCCAGGGATGAGAGCAGAGCCCACCCAGCCCCTTGCATTTGCATTTCATGAGAGGAAACAGGGGCAACTGGTTTCTGAGTTTGTTCCAGGCTCTGAGTGTCTAGATTTTCATGTTTCCTCATTTAAGCCAACAACCAATTCTAAGAGAGCATGTAGCCCCGTTTTCAGATGGAGCCTTGGCACAGAGAGGTTAAGTGACTTGCTGGCTGTCCTGAATGTGGACATGAGGTGGCCATGCTGTCTGAGTAAAGGCCCGGTGAGCTTCCTTCCTCTGGTGACCCTGTCTCCAGCCCAGAGGGATTGGGGGCACCAACGGGGCCTGCTTTCCTCATGGGCCGTGGTTAAACAGTGTGTTTGGAGGTAAGAGACCTGGGCTGGAAGTCCAACTCTGCTCTGTCTTTGAGCAAACACCTTACCCTCTCTGGGCTCTGCTTGCCTCATCTGTAAACAGGAGGTAGTAATAGCACTCCCCTCCCTCATAAGGTGATACTGCATGTCAGCACTTACCCAGACCAGCTTCCCAGGGCTAGGCAGTGAGGAGGCCTGAGCCGGGAGCCTAGAAAGTGAGGTTCGCCTCCTAGCCTTGGGGAGAAGCTGTATTAACAACAGCGATGGGGAGGTTCTCAGAGAGAGAGGTGGTTGAAACACCTGGTATCTAGTCTCCTAGATGGTCCCTTCCCCTCTTTGGGCCACTGTCTCCTGTTACCGTAATGGGTGCTCCTCCAGGTGACCTCTCGTGTCCTAGCATTCCAGGACAGTGCCTTGGCACTTTGAAGGTAGGAGGGCTGGTGTCAGGCATTGCTGAATCCTCCAGAGCCTGTAATTAGAGCTGTCTATTTAAGGACACAGCAAATGTCTTATTAATTATAAAGAAAGAAAGCAGACGGATTGTTTAATCATTGTCCTTGCTGAAAGGTTATGCAATTAACTATATAAATATTCATTAAAAGTTCAAGCGAAAAAAAAAAAAAAAAATAAAAGTTCAAGCGGCTGCCTGCTGCACTGGGGTATGCAGAACCAGGCCTTAAGAGGTGAGGAAAGATGGTGAAGGGCCATTTCACTCACCTGGGCTTTGAGGTGTAGAGTTTGGGGCAGGTTTGGACTACTCTACCCACAGGAGCCTGCAGGGCTTGATGGAAAGGGCAGGTTCAGTCAGAGGAACCAGGACTCTGCCTCTCACCTGCTGTGCATCTTTGGATCAGTTCCTTGTTCTCTCTGAGCCTGTTTCCTCATCTCTAAAACGGAGTGCCTATCTTAAGTACTGCTGCCCTGCTCTCCTCTGGGGGTGCTGCTAGGATGACCTTTGTGAATGGCACCCTGGAGTGGGCACTTACAGCCTGCAGGGTCTGCTGACCTGGGAGGTGGAGGGCGATGTGGGAAATGGCATAGCCTGATGCCCTGTGGGTGCTCAGTAAATAGGGCTTCCTTCCAGTTCCCTGCTCAAGTTCTGTTTCCAGAGGCCTGGCTCAGGATACATGGTCACCTCGTCCCTCTGTGTCACTGTTCTCTCGGGAGCTTGCAGGCATACAGAATGCCTCTGTCACCCTTATGGGAGGGAGTTTCAAGGAGATAAAATATTCTATATACTTTAGACTTGCAGAATTTTAACCCAATGACTCTCAGATGGGGTGCATGGGAATCACTGGGGCAGGGGGCAGGGGGACTTGCTGAAATGCATGTTCCTGGGCTCTGCCCTCAAAGTCTGGATTTGGTCTGATATGAGCCAGGCCCAGGAACCTGCACTTTTAGCAGCTCCTCACACCGCACCCTGCAGTCAGGACTCTGGGAAACACTGGTCAGCTTCAGCTCCTTCCTGTGCTTACAGGGGTCCTGCAGTGTGGGGGCCATAGAGAGGTGTTCTGGAAGGGCCCCACCTCCCAGCTGCCATACCTCCTTCAACACCCTGCAGTACAGCCCCAAGGCAGCCTTTGTAAAAGATCTTGGAGGGTCAGCGCTCTCTAGGGCTCTATGCCACAGTTACTTGTGAAGGGGAATTTCTAAAAAATGAATCCCATAGATCCTGTATTCCCAATGGGTTGCCTCATATTTCATGAAATGTATTCCTAGGGATAACTCTGGAGTCCAAGGTACTCCTCCCCCTTGGCATAGCAGCGTCTGGGGGCCCTGCCTCAAACACCTGCCCTCTGCCCCATCCTATCCCTTTTCTCCATCTCTCTTGCCCTACCATCCCAGCTATGAAAGTCAGAGAAGGGGAAACTGGTCTGAGATGAGGGGGCGAAATTGAGTGAGGTTTGAGTGACCCTATGCCGGCAGGTGCAACAGACTGTGCCAAGCCTCTGGGGTCAGCCCCAGCTGACTTGGAGTCGTCACGCAGTTCTTAGCAGCTGTGTGACTAGAACCCAGTGCTTACCGCCCTCTGGTACACAGTAGCCCTCAGGACATACTCACTGAGTGAATGTACAAGTCCTTATCTGTCCGTTTGGAGAATACTAGCGGATAATCATCAGTGAGCACTGGGCTGGGCTTTCTTCTACGTGCCTGACAGATGTTAAAAATCCTACGTACTAGGGAATAGTATCAGCCCCACTGTCTTGGCACCAAGGTGAGGACTGTGGGCCAAGCTCACATGGCCAGTGAGTGACCGAATTCATGCCCAGGAAGCCAGGTTCCAGAGCCCCTGCCCGTGACCTCCAAGCTGGAGAGCTTGACATAATCCTCACCCTGCTGGGCTATTGTGAGGATTAAGTGAGTGCCTAGCTCTGTGCCTGGCACATCCTGGAGACGACAGCGTTTATACCATGGAGAGTAGCAGGGAGCCGGCCGCAGAGGTCTGAAATGCGTCTGCCACAGCTGGCTCTGTCACGTGGATCGTCCTGGGATGCTCGGGATGAGAGCTGTGCCCAGCCCTGATCAGGGTTCTCATTCTTTCTTCCAAATTGAGAATCAACCCTGGGGCTCCAGGCCCCTGATTGAGTCAGCCTCTGATTGCTGCTGCAGTAATTATAGCTGTGTGGTCCCGCTGGGCCCTGCAGCGCGGCACTGCTCTGATGCGGGCTCAGCACCATCACCAGGGGAGGGGGCGGGAGGGGGGTGGCGTACCCAGGGAGCTGCTCTGGCCTTGGTGAGCCCTCCTAATCCACAGGTTCAGATCACGGAGCTGCTGATCTGGAAGCCAAACCGAGGCCCAGTCGGGGCATATTTCAGCCCTAGCACACAGTAGGGAAATGGCAGAGAAGCATGAAGGGCAGGGCAATTTTGTGTTGCTGGAGCTCAAGGGGAGGTTTTGAAGGGTGGGAGGCAGGGCTGGTGAGGCAAACGGGTGGCTGGATCCAGGATGGGCCTGAGTGCCAGGGCCCAGGGGCCCACGAGAGGGCATTAGCAGGGAGTGGGGGGATCAGATGTAGGATTCAGAGGGTCTTTGGGGTGGACGACGCTGCTTCTCAGATGAAGAAACTGAGACCCGGGGCAGGGAGGCCCTGATGGATTCCCAAGGCCTTGGGCCAGGTGGCTGGGGTCAGGCAGGAGGACCGGTTGGCGCCATGCCCCATGTCCCCCTTGGCTAAGCCATGCATGTGTGTCTGTCTCTACAGCCAAGCAGGTGTGTCCTGCAGAGAAGCTGAGCTGTGGACCCGCCAGCCACAAGTGTGTGCCTGCCTCGTGGCGCTGCGACGGGGAGAAGGACTGTGAGAGCGGTGCAGACGAGGCCAGCTGTGCCACCTGTGAGTTGGGTTAGGTCCCAGGGTCTGCTGGGAAGTGAGGCAGCCTCAGGGAGCAGCAGCCGTTTCTGGAGGGGCTTTCTGGAGGGGCTCGGTGGGGGGAGAGCAAAGGGTAACCATGAGGACACTAGTAATGGCCAGGCGCTCTGGAGAGACATTTCCGGCTTTCATCCGCACAACCACTGCACAAGCAGCCATTGTCATCCCCATTTTATGGGTGAGGAAACTGAGGCTCAGACAAGCGAGGAATAGCTTCCAATGTCGAGTGATGGAACTGAGATTCAGATCTGGCTCTGGACAGCCGAGCCCAGGAGTCTTTTTACCATATCTGACATCTATTCATCCATTCCATCCGTCTCCACTGAGTTCCGAGCAAGGGCAGGGGGCCAGGGTTGGGCCATAGGGAGTCATGGTGGTGGCCTGGGCCAGGGCACTGGTGGTGCTGGGGTGGGGGAGGGGCAGACTCCTGAAGTGTGAAGGACGCCTGATGCTGAAATCTCAGACTCCAGCAGGAATGTCACAGGGCGGGAAGACAGACCCAGCAGCCTCGGCAGGAACAGATGGAAGCGGTCATTGGGGCAGTTCCACATCACTGAGCTTCAAACACAGGATTATCTCCTGCCCAGGGAGCAGGCCAGCAGGTCCTGGGCCAGTGGGGCTTATGCTTGTTTCAATTGGATGGACACCTACTGTGTGCCAGGCCCAGAGCCAGGCTCTGGAAGGGATGATGAGGTGAATCCTACGTGCCACCTTCCTCCGGGAGCTCATGATTAATAGGGGAGACAGACTGGCTGTCGATAACTAGGCTGCAAGGCTGGACTGAAATATAGGTGGTTTGGGGTATTATGAGGACTTTTGCCAGGCACTTATCCACCAGCCTCTATATTTACATCCCATCCATACTCCCTGGCCCAAGGGAAATGCCATCTCTTTCTGGAGGTGTCTGAGTCACAGCACTCTAGATTCCAAGTCTGGAGTTCTGATGTGTCTGAAGCAGGAAGCATCTGGGTGTGGGGAGGAGATGCTGGCTGGGACCAGCAGTTTCAGAGCCGTCCGTGGTGATGGCACTGGCTTGATTCCTGAGCTGTGATAATTTTGCAGGCCTTCACTGGCCAATATGAATCCTCTTCTCTTCTTACTCCGCACCCGCCTCCCACCACCATCAGATGTTTCCTCAGCTCTAAGGGCCATCAGCCACGATTGCACAGGGTGGGAGTATCTCTAACTAGGGCAAATTGTGTGGCAGGCATGTTCTTCATTAATTATGGGAGACGGGAGGGTGGCTAGAAGGTCCTACTGGATGGCTCTGCTACAGCTCTGGACCAGCTGGGCAGAGGAGCAAAAATTATTCTTTCTCTCCTCCCCCAGAGCTGCTTCCATTTGTGAGTGCTGGGAGTGGGGTCTCTGGAGGCAGGTGTGAGAATATGGCTCTTGAAGTCGTTGTCAACTTTAAAACCTTAGGGAGAACTCAGAATAAGGAAGGACTTCCTCCCAGAACTCTGAACTTAGTGAGTCTTTACCCACCCCCAGACACATGCAAGCTGAGTCTGGCAGGAAAGAGGGGAGCTTCTCCAGGCATCGGTGTAATCTTGGGGGGCAGGCACCACAAGGTAGCATGTGGTTTTCCCACCAGTGCCCCAACATCCGAAAATCCCAGAAGGGGGAGAAACGCAACTGTCAGAAACTTGATAGAGCTGTCAGACACACATGACGAGCTGCCTACATTGTGAAACCTAAGACATCATTCTATTTTATGTTCAATAACAATGAAAAATGACATTTTTCTATCAGAAAATAGAAGCAGACTCTTGGTGCCCCCATGTGGAGAGATCTGGTGCTGCCACCACCATCAGGTTACCCAAGGCTACAGCCCCCAGACCTAGCCGTGGCCTCTGTGTAAGGAATGAAGCAGGGAGGAGATGAGGAGGTCGCTGCTCTGAAAATGGCTTCCATTCCAGGAAAAGAAGAGAAAACAAGGGAACTGAGAGGGGTCAGAGTAGGAGAGAAGAGCCCCAAACCTGAGTTCTGGTTCTGTGTGACCCTGGGCAAGTTGCTCCTTCTGGGCCTCAGTTTCCCCATCTGTAAACTAGCAGTTGGGCTGGTGGTCTCCAAAGCCCTCCCAGCCTCTGAAGTGAGCAGTTCACTAGACAGAGGAAGCCCAGGGCCCCAGGCAGGGCCAGTGACCCGTGCCCTTGACTACTGCACATCCCTTAGTTACTGCCCACACCCATCCACCCACTGCACAGCTGCCCCCTGCAGGGAGCTCTGTGCCAGGCTCTCAGGACAAGCTGGGTCAGTCTCAGAGCCCATCCCCACGCAGTAGTTGTGAGGGAGACAGAAGGACATGAGACCCAGACACATGAGCATGCTGTGAAGGGCACACAGAAGGAGAGCAGGGGTGGAGGGAGGCTTCCCAAGTAGGAAAGTACAAAGGGTGTTATAAAAGGTGGACGTGGGGCCCCTGAAGGATGAGTACATGTCACTGAAATACAGAGGCAGCGGTGGGCAGGAGGCGAGCGCCCAGCAGAGGGGACAGCTTGGGCGAAGGCCTCGAGGTGAGCAGGTGGACCAAGGGTCTAGTATGGCTGACTGAGGTGTTGGGGTAGAGCAGCGGCTCCGTGCCCAGCGGCCTGGATGCCAGGCCAGGGGACTGACCCGGATGCTGCGGGCACATAGCTGTGGGAAGAGGCCTCAGCCCTGCCATCAGGAGACAGCTCCAGACCTGATTCCTTGGGGAAGGGTCAGCGTCACGTTGGGTGTCGTGTCCAGGAACATCACCTGGCCTTTCAAGACCGGCCGGGCCTGCCGCCCAGGTGCTCCCAGCCCCACCTCCGTGCTGTTGCCCGAGGGGAATCATCCCCGCGAGGAGGCCGCGAGGTCAGGGAGGGCAGGGTGTTGCCCAAGGTCCCCTGCGAGGCCCCTGCTGGGATCAGAAGCCCCAGTGCCCTCCGGTCCCCCAGTCAGGCCCCCACCTGTGGCCCGTGGGCAAGCGTCAGGGTGTCGTCGTGTCCCCGCCCGCCCGCAGCGGGGCCGACCGGCTCTCTGTCCCGCGCAGTGTGCGCCCCGCACGAGTTCCAGTGCAGCAACCGCTCCTGCCTGGCCGCCGTGTTCGTGTGCGACGGCGACGACGACTGTGGCGACGGCAGCGACGAGCGTGGCTGCGCCGACCCGGCCTGCGGGCCCCGCGAGTTCCGCTGCGGCGGCGGCGGCGGCACCTGCATCCCCGAGCGCTGGGTCTGCGACCGCCAGTTCGACTGCGAGGACCGCTCGGACGAGGCGGCCGACCTGTGCCCCGGGGCCACCGCCGCGCCCGCCGCCTGCGCCGCTGCCGCCCAGTTCGCCTGCCGCAGCGGCGAGTGTGTGCACCTGGGCTGGCGCTGCGACGGCGACCGCGACTGCAAGGACAAGTCGGACGAGGCCGACTGCCGTAAGCCCCCGCTCCCTTCCACGGGCGCGCCTGCCCCCTCACTGCAGGCCCTGGTTACCCGGGTTACGGCGCCCGGGCTTGAGGCAGGTGGAGTCCTTGCTTGGAGCAGCTCGGGTCTGACCGCAGAGGCCGAGGGTCTTCTCCGGCCCTGCCCTTTGGAGCATTTGCCTCCTGGCTGCAGTGCCCGGGACCTTGGTACACTCAGGAGCTGCCCCCCTCCACCTGCTGGGCCTCAACCCTCCCAGCTGGGCTTCCCCACCCGGTACTCCCCGCCTCCCCTGAACCACCATCTCCTTCAGCACAGCTCTGCTGTGATGTCGTCTGTTTGTTCCTCAGCTCCCCTTCCAGTAGTACCTTGAGCTCCAAGAAGGTGGGGAGCCCCCCAGTAGTCTCTGGGTTCCCGACGTCCCACATAGTGCCCGGCATGCAGTAGGTGCTCAGGAAGGATTTGCTGAAGGGATGAAGTCGTTAAGTAATGAGCACCAACACTCAAAAGAGGGCCACGGGTCCACTGGGGACAGGTGGCTCTGGGGAGAGGTGGTGGATGGGAAAACGGGACCTGAGTTTTAGTCCTGGCTCTGCCAGCCAGAGTGCTATGTGATCCTGGGTGAGGCCTTCGCCCTCTCTGAGCTTCAGTCTCCCCATTTCTACACTGAAAGTGCCTTGGCCAGGTGTCCTTTGAGGACTCCCAAGCTCAGCCACTGGTTCTGTTCTTGCTGAGGGTGGATATGGTCTGGGCGTTGGGGGCTGGGGGAGGAGAGAGGTCCTAACACCACCTTGGGCCTGACCCACTCTCTTTGCCCTCTCTTGGCAGCTCTGGGGACGTGTCGTGGGGATGAGTTCCAGTGTGGGGATGGGACTTGTGTCCCAACACTCAAACGCTGTAACCAGGAACAGGACTGTCCAGATGGGAGTGACGAAGCTGGCTGTCTACAGGGTATGTGGGGTTGGGCCACAGGAGTGACACTCTCCCTGAAGAAGAGCCCTGAGCTCTCTGGGCTCCAGAGAGAGCAGAGTTCAGAGAGGTTTCCGCTCGGTCCCTGAGATGTGTCTTCCCCCAGAGCATCACTTGCCCCTAAATTACCTAGATTTACTTCCTGGGGTCCTATTGGCCCCAGAACAGGATTTTAAAGGACTTTGCAAAAGCTGAGAGGACTAGGGGTACATGAAAAGTCACTGTAGGATGTCTAGCCTCCATCATTTGTCCACATCCGGGCCTCCAAGTGGCTTCCTTCCCAGGAGTGGAGGTTCAGTCCCCACGGAGCCCCCTTAATTCTCAGATGACTGTTTGGTTATCACTCCCCGCCTGCAGGAGCCAGGGTCCTGATCAGGGGTCATCTGGGGTAATGGATGAAGGGTTGAGCAGTGAGGTGACCTCCCCTGTGCAGGGCCTCCAGGGCACAGGTCCACCTCAGATGGTCAGTGCAGCCCCCAGGATCTCTGTAGGGCTCCTGCTTTTCTGTCTCCGGGCCCAGCACTGCCAGATAGGCACACACCCCCACCCCGCCCCGGCCTTACCCAGCTAGATGATGCTTGGGCATCCTGATTATCCCTGGGGTCCTGCACTTCTGAGAGCTGAGCTCCCACCAGCCCTGTGTTCAACCATCTGTCCTGGGCCCTCTAGAGACCAGTAGGACTGGGGCTGGGGCTGGAACTCTGCTCGCCTCCCATGGACCTAGACCAGCCCTCCTGCCCAAGGTCTCATAGGTCCTGTCCACTCTCTTGTCCGGCCCGACAGAGTCAACATGTGAGGGTCCCCGCAGATTTCAGTGTAAGAGTGGCGAGTGCGTGGACGGCGGGAAAGTGTGTGATGCTCAAAGAGACTGCCGGGACTGGTCGGATGAGCCTCTGAAAGAGTGTGGTACAGTACCTGTCCACTTCTGGCTGCTGGACTAACCCCCCCACCCACCGCACCCCCTGGCATCCGGGCCCAGGCCCATGCCTTGCCCCTCTGCACACAGTCTGCTCTGACCCTCTCTCTGGACTCTTGCGCTGTCCTTTGGCCTCAGGTGGGACTCTCTGCCTTTGGGGCCTCTTTCTGTATCTCTCCAAATCGAACTGCCTCTCCTTTCCAACCCAGGTGCTCAATTATGCTTCCTCTCACAGACTTGGCCTCTCCTCCCTCCTTCCTCATTCAGACCTCTGAGTGTGTGCTCACTCTGAAACTTTCTTCCTCAGTGATTCTACCCTGCCGACCTAGCCAGTGCCCTGCCTCTGAGGCCTTCCAGGCCCTGTAGGAATCCTGGCAAAGGGGGAGAGATGGGACAGCAGGAGGTAGCCAACTGCGGTGCATCCAAGGCCGCCCACCTCAGGCCAGGCCTGAGTGAGAGTAAGGCAGACCCAGCAACAGGAGGTGGCACTATCCTGAGCCCCAAGGAGCTTGGACTTTCTGGGAGACAAGACTTACAGGCTGGGCATGAGTAAGGGGTGGAATGAGGGAGCTGTCCTAATGGCTAGAGCTGTCAGGGTGGGTTCCAGGCTAAAAAGAACAGGAGAGTCTGGGCTATAGGTGAAGTGGGCATCTGATAGAACATGCCGGAAACCCAGTGTGGGCTCCAGGAAGGTTCATTTCTGAGCTCAGGGGTTTGGACAGAGAATTCCTGGGAGCAAAGAGCCTAGATCAAGCCCTACCTTCCTGGCAGACCCGTTTTCACTCAGCACCTCCCCTCCTGGGCCCTCCAGGGATCCTCATTGTCTAGAACTCCCCAGGAGCAGCATGTTGCCACCCCTGGGGGAGATTTAAAAATTGATTTTGGAAGGAAGAGTAGTTGGGTGAAGGTCACCCACCCTCCACCTGAATTTGCAGGATAGGCGCTCCTCTTGGGCCCTACTGCTCCTGCAGAGGCCCTGCCAAGAAAAGCCCCAGAAGAAGGAGCCTAGACAAAAGAGGATAAGGAAGTGGGAGCACCTGAGTCTGGCTGCCCACCCCACCCTGATTTGGAGTTAGCCAGGGACTGCCAACCTACTAAATCTCTTCTTTCTGGTCTTTTGCATGACACACCTGAGAGAAGTAGGTATGCATGTATTTGTGTCTCTGTGCTGGTGAGAGGCCAGTCTCTGTGTCCATGGCTCTTCTTAGTAAGGCAAGGGAACCACATCTCGTGTCTCTGTGTGTCCCCGTGTCTGTATGAATGTGTCTATGGAGCCCATGGGCCTGTTGGTGCCTCTGCACGTAAACTGGCGTGTGTGAGCATGCAAATATGTGCATGTGCTGGGGAAAGTGACCCTTCCCCTTCCTTCCCTGGTGCCTCTGGACCACCACCCCTCCATCCCCTGCAGGCATCCAATGGAATCGCTTCCAGGCTAGATAGAACCGGGAAGGCCCAGGGAATCCCCTTCAGCCTCTCTGCCTTGGCGGCCGTGGCCTTCCAGAGCAAGGTCAACAAGGTCCAGACCCACTGCTCATTCTTTTGCTCCAATGCACCTCAGCCCTAGAGGACTCTGTGCTTTTCTTCTTTCAGAGAAATCTGAACCCTTTTCCCTTTTCAGAGCCATCCTACACGTGCTAGTCTGTCAAGTGCTTGGTACATACAGCTGTTGAATTGCTGCTGCCTGCGGGGGGAGGGGGGCAGTGAGTGGGTGCATGAATGAGATAGTGACTGAGCAGTGAGCAGATGGATGGACAGCCCTGAGGGAATAATACGGGTCAGGGAAGGCGTGGAGTGATGGAAGATTCCTGGTGTTGCGGTGGTGCCCCGCAGAGACCACCTCAAAATTGTCCTGGCTCAGCGCCCCCCAAGTGGCTGGGCCTTCCCAGGGCTGGGCCCATCTCAGTCACCCCAAACCTTCCAGTCATGGGATTGCTGTGATCTTGTTCTTTCAGTTCCACCAACATCCCAGGCAAACAGGAGGAGGCCCAGGGGTAATGGGGAATAATCCCTAAGCATGGCTTAGGCTGAAGGTGGGGCACCCACAGCTGTGCATGGCCTTGGGTGGGCAGCTCAGACCAGCTGTGTGCATGGCCATGGCTGGCTCCTCTCAGCTCTGCTTGGCTTGGCTGGAGTGGTGATTGCATGAACCTGGTGGGTAGAAGGGTGGCATGGCACCTTCTCTTGGCTTGCAGAGTTAACCTGTGATTCCAAAGTTCAGAAGATGCTGTGAGAACATGGTGAGCCTCGGTCCTGGCCTCTCTGACCTCCCTTAGGACTCTGCCAGAGGGGACGAGGGAGTGGAGGATGGGGAGAGCAGATGAGCTCCTGGCATCCCTTCAGCCCTTGGGGCAGTTGGTATTCCCGGGACCAGGCCTGTGACTAAGTATAGGAAGAGGGACAGGTGCTGAGAGGGGAGAAGGTGGAAATAACAGTACATCATATTTCATGGTAGGAGAGAAGTGGTCAAGCAGCAGCTCTGTGTAGATAAAGCTTGGAGTCCTACATAACCACAAGCTCAGTGGGGACAGCCTTTGTTGTTCAGACTGGCTGGCGGCAGACAAGTTCTGGGCCCTGTCCAGGGAGGGATGTGGACAGATGGGATGTGTCCAGAGGAAGACACTTGAATGGCAGGGCACCAGAAATCAGCCCTTTAAGGAGCTTCTGAGGGAGCCATCAGACTCTGGCCAACCCTACCTGGCAGAGCTGGAGTGGGAGCAGAAGCTTCAGGAAGGCCAGTCCAATGAGGAAGAGCTTCATAAAGAGCTATTGCAGATGGGGCCAGCTGCCTTAGGGGGAAGGAGGCTCCTTGAGGCTGGAGATGTTTAAGCAAGGGCATTTCAGAAGGGGTTCTTAAAGCATCCTGAGGGTTAGGTGTGGTCCACGCACCATGAGGTCACAAGGAAGGAGGAGCTGTGAGGCGAGTGCTTGTGAAGGAAAGGCCTCAGGTGGCCCTCACTGCCTCGAGCCTCCCAGGAGACAGAGTCCTGGCCTGGGAGACATAGGGCCTGAGTCCCACTCTGTCCCTGCCTCTGTGTCTGGCCTTGAGCAAGGACCTGCCCCTCTCTGAGCCTCCTCTTGACCAGTCGCCTGGTTAATGAGGCTGCAGCTCAGTGTGGATGGAGAGCATCTGGGCTCTGCGGGGGTCCTGTCATCCCGAGTCTCTACCTCAGCTCCCAGCCCTGCCCCTGTCCTGCCCCCACCCTAGCCTGGGCTCTGGGACCCTCAGGAGCCTGTGTCCCTCCCCAGGACTGAATGAGTGTCTGCACAACAATGGGGGCTGTTCCCACATATGTACGGACCTCAAGATCGGCTTTGAGTGCACGTGTCCAGCAGGCTACCAGCTCTTGGACCAGAAGACCTGTGGCGGTGAGACCCTCCCCTCTCCTGCCCCTGCCCACCCCCAAGCAGAGGCCGAGCCCCCTGCCAGTTCTGACCTGTGCTCCTCCTCACAGACATTGACGAGTGTGAGGACCCCGATGCCTGCAGCCAGATCTGTGTCAACTACAAGGGCTACTTTAAGTGCGAGTGCCACCCTGGCTATGAGATGGATACGCTGACCAAGAACTGCAAGGCTGTTGGTATGGGCGCCCCGAGGTGGGGGGAACGGGGCAGCTCCGAAGGGGTACAGAAAGCAACATGTCGCCACGTCTGTGAGGAGCAGATGGGCACACCTGTGCATGCACATGCATACACACACAAGGCAGGTTGCACACATGCTTGGACTGTAAGTGTACATCATGCACACAACACATCACACACTGACACCTGCATGGACCCTACATAGAGCCAGTCAGGATAGCATAGAGGGTGCACCTGCACCGCACACATTGTACGGACAAAAACTGGACCATGCAGACAGCACATGGAACAGGTCATCCCCATAGAGAGCATGACATGCGCAGACCTGCACATTGACCAGTTCAGCCACCTGAATACACTCTATTCCATTCTTTATGCTGAACACCTGACACTGTCCTAGGCGCTGGGGATTTAGCAGTAAGCAAAGCAGACACAGGTCCCCGTGTGCCCTTGTGCGACTCATATCCTGCTGGAGGACAGACAAGAAATTTGATAAATAAAATACAGGGTACCCCGGTGGCTCAGTCAGTGAAGCGTCTGCCTTCGACTCAGGTCATGATCCCAGGGTCCTGGGATTGAGCCCCATGTCAGGCTCCCCGCTCAGGGGGATGTCTGCTTCTCCCTCTGCCCCCCAGCTCATACTCTCATGCTCTCTCTTACTATCTCAAATAAATAATAAAGTCTTTTTAAAGTTTTTTTATTTGTATTTATTTTTTAAAAGATTTTATTTTATTCATGGGAGACACAGAGAGGCAGAGATATAGGCAGAGGAAGAAGCAGGCTTCATGCAAGGAGCCTGATGTGGGACTCCATCCTGGGACCCCAGGATCACGCCCCGAGTTGAAGGCAGACGTTTAACTGCTGAGCCACCCAGGAGTCCCTAAATAATAAAATCTTAAAAAAACAAAAACAAAAACACAAAAAAACAGAGCCTGGCAGATGGTGATAATGGCTTAGGAGGAGTAGAAAGTGGGGAAGGGGAGAGGGCATTGCAGGAGGGCAGACAGGGCTACAGTTTTAGAGTGGTCAGGGAAGCCTCACCTTCCTGAGAAGGTAATGTTTGAGTCAAGACATGAAGGAGGTAAAGGAAGGAGCCATGCGTTTATCTGCAGGAACCACATTTCAGGCCAAAGGAGCAGAAAGTGCAAAGGCCCTGAGGCAGGAGCATGTGTGGTGAGTTCAGATAATGGCCTAGCTAGAGCGAGGAGCATAGGAGATGAAGTCAGAGAGGTGACTTCGGGCACATCACAGAGGCCTTCTGGACTATCCTAAGCGCTGACTCTCCATTTCACTCCCAGTCAGTGGGGAGCCTTGGAAGGTTTTGAGTGGAGGAGGGACATGGTGTGCCTTACATTTCCATAGGCTCCTTCTGGCTGCTGTGCTGGGAGGAGACTCTGAGGGGTCAGGGTAGGAAGCAGGAAACCATGTAAGAAGTTTTTGCTATAACCCAGAAGGAGTGAGGGTGGCTTGGACCAGGGTGTCGCAGTGCAAATCGTGAGAAGCAGACAGACTCGACATAACTTTGAACGTCAGGACTTCTTTTGAAGCCACAGGATTCACATATCCATTGAATGCAAGGATGTGAGAGAGAGAGAAAAAAAAAGAGCCAAAGATTACTGCAAGGTTTTTGGGAAAACAGGATTGCTATTTATGGAGCTGGAAAGATGGTGAGAGGAGCAGGTTTGGGGGAATAGTAGGTTGATTTGGGCATGGTAAGTCTGAGAAAGCTGTCTAGACCACCACCCGAGTGGAAGTCGTGAGGAGGCAGTTGGACATATGAGTCTGGAGTTCAGATGTCCGAATACAATGCCCGGTGTGCAGACTATACCAGGACAGCAGCCACGGTAATGGACGCGCACTCTGCAAACCCAAAACCGTGCTGCCCCAACTGCACAAGAGGCGACATGGACATGAGCACATCGTGTGTCACATGAGGCTTGTTCTCCCCTCCCAGCCCTCCCTGTGTGGGATGCATGTAACCCACAACACGGATTATATACATGCAGTGGAGACAGCACACACCTGCCATGTAATCCAAGCCCCTGCAGATGAGCTTCCAAAGTGCAGTCACACAAAAACCCCAGTCATCCACATGCTGGGTTCCTGTCACAGACGGCTCTCAGTGGAGGTCTCCCCAAGATACCCCGTAAACCAGCTCCTGCCTTCTGAAGGTTGGTGCCACTGCTCTCGTTTGGGGGTGACAAGAATGGCAGGTCTTTGAGGTCGGCTTTCCTTCTTTCCCCTTCTGTACCCAGAGCTCTGTTTTTCTGGACTCTCTGCTGGTACCACGTCCTCCTCATCACAACACACAGGTCACAGGCCCAGGCCCACAGGGCTCTGCGCTGGTCCTTCCTGGCCCCCAGGGAACTCATTAGCCTGGCACAGATGCATAGTGACAGGGACCAGGTGCAACACAGAGGGAGAAGGCCCAGGCAGCACCAGGTACAGGTGTCGGTACTTGAGAGTGGCCCGGTAATCTAAAAACGGGCTGTGGGAGTGGCAGCCGGAGTTAAGTGCTAGTCTCTCATCAGCCTCTGGGATAGTGACCCTTGTATTGAGTAGCCAGGAATGTCAGGGTCACTAGTGATCTTCCTAAAAGTGGGTTTTGTGTGTGCGTGGGCAGCTGTGTATTGTCTCCACTGTCCCGTCCCTGCTGCTGTTTCAGAGTCAAGGGCAAACTCTACACCCAGCTCACAGGACCCTTCCCGATCTGGCCCCTGCCAGCCTCTGCAGCTTCATCCCTTGCCGTTTCCCCAGACACATTCCGCATAGACTACAGACTCCGGCTTCAGGGAGAAGAGTCTGAGACTGAGTCTCCTCTTTTAAATCACCCTAGTTCTGATGTTTGTCCTTACACTGTAGCCTCAGGCCCTTTCTAAAACACTTAATGCTCCTGTTTCTCCTTCTTGAACTGTCGCAGTGGGACCCTAAGCAGGGGCGTTAGGGAGCATTGCATTCTAGGGCGAGGGGACTCCTTGAGCAGAGGCGTGAGGCAGCCAAGCTCTGCTGCGGCTGGGTCATAATAGGTGGTCTGGTGGCTGGAGTCAAGGTGTGTTAGGGGTGAGTGACGAGGCCAGACCAGGAGCTCGGGGTCACACCACAGAAGGCCTTCAGTGTAAGCCTAAAGAGGAAACGGGGAGTCATAAAGGATGTGGGGGGTGTTTGTGTCTAATAAAAAGAATAAAAATCCTTCTGTTATGCGTGGTACTTTGTACCTTACTTTTTATACCCATTTTTCATCTGCTCCTTTAAGCTGTGAGTTAGGAATTATCACTCCTATATTATAGGGAAACGAGGCATCCTCACCCAAGCTAGCCAGGGGTAGAGCCCCGCCTTTTGCACTGACCCTTTCTCTCAACCATCCTGCATGGCAGCTGGCAAAAGCCCCTCCCTGATCTTCACCAACCGGCATGAAGTGCGGAGGATAGACCTGGTGAAGCGAGACTACTCGCGCCTCATCCCCATGCTCAAGAACGTTGTGGCGCTGGATGTTGAAGTTGCCACCAATCGCATCTACTGGTGTGACCTCTCCTACCGCAAGATCTATAGGTGAGCAGGGGCAGGTATCCTGCAGCCAGGCCTGGGCAGGGGAGGGGCCTGAGAGGAGAAGAGGAAGGGTGGCCTCTGTCCCCTCTCTGCCTCCAGGGTCCCCCAGGACAGACGGGGACTTGGGAAAGGACGCGGGATCACAGTGGATGGAACTGCCAGAACTCCTCCTGCCCCTGGGCTGGCCTCGGCTGAGAGCCCTGTTGGGAGAGCAGCTTGGGCTCTGACACCTGGGCTCTGACTGGCCCCTGGTGACCCAGTGGGCAGTGCAGGACAGGAAATGTTCCACCGGCCAGAAAGGACTTCTAGAGCAGCTCACATACCTGTGTATGGGATCCTGGGGATGACTCAGGATGACCCAGTCCAAGATGACTTGGATGTGGTCCTGCCTGGAGGATTGCACTCCTGACAGAGTGATGTTCATTATGCTAATCCTGAGGGTAAAGGACAGAGGGGGCCTCTTACCCAATCTGGGGTGTCTGGGAACTCTTTCTGGATGGCACTACCTCCAGTCCAGCCCTTACTTTGTCTGATGCCATAGTTGGTGGACTTTGGCTCTCCACAGGCCCCTCACACACATGAGGAGGTCCTCTCGTAGGTTTTTCTCAAATGCCACAAGCCTGCCTCCCTGCATGTCCAGGCACCTGTTTTGATGTTATGTCCTTTCTGTGTCCTGAGATCCACCTGGCAGGACTGCCAATGACCAAGCACAGGGTAGACTGTTGAAAGAACAATGGGATGGAAGGAGGGATGGAGGGAGGGAGGGAGGGAGGGAGGGATGGAGGGATGGAGGCAGATCTATAGGGTGGTACTCACTGACAACTAGACGCATAGCACACCCTGAACGCACAGACATACTCAGTTTACACTCACTCGTAGAAGCAGCTAGTGCTCAGCAGCTAGAAGCAGCTCAGCCCCTTCTTCCGTTCTTGCTGGCACAGACTCCCTTCATCTCTCACCCGGATGCTGTCATGGCGCCTGGCCCATCTCCCTGTCTTCATCCCCTCCCCTCTAGCGTATCAGGGTCCATGATCCCACATGCCTGTCCGACCATGTCCTCTTACCTGTCCGGTTACTCCCTCCAGAATAAAATCTGGCTGCTTAGCACGTCCTGCAGAGCCTGCCAGGGTGCGGCCCCTGCCTGCACTTGCCCCTGCCCAGTACCTCAGGATTCCAGAATATATACCTCTGGGCACTTGCATGTGCTGTCCCTTCTGCTTTCTGTCCCTTGTGCTCCTCATGACCAGTCTTTCAGGACTCACTACGGAGCCTTCTCCAGCCTTCCAGGATAATGGGGTTTCCCCTTCTCGGCTGCTGTAGTATCTGATGCTTTCTGTAACCACATTGTGCTCTGATTACCTGGCTAGTAATTCCTGTCCCCACTAAAATGGGCTCCTCCAGGCTAGAGGCCGTGGCTGATTCAGGCCAACCCCGGGTGGCCCAGGGAATGTGTGGGATAGAAACTAGCCAAGTTCCTCCAGAATCCACGGCCATATCCTAGAGAGGAGAGAGAGGGGGAAAGGGTTCCCAGGCAGCTCCAGATGGACCCATGGCCAGCTTTGGTTGCTCTTAGCGCCTACATGGACAAGGCCAGCGATCCAGCAGAGCAGGAGGTCCTCGTGGATGAGCAGCTGCACTCTCCAGAGGGCCTGGCGGTGGACTGGGTCCATAAGCACATCTACTGGACGGACTCCGGCAACAAGACCATCTCCGTGGCCACGATGGATGGCGCTCGCCGATGCACTCTCTTCAGCCGTGACCTCAGTGAGCCCCGGGCCATCGCGGTCGACCCCCTGAGAGGGTGAGTGTCTGACCCAAACTTCAGATTCTCACTGTAGGCACTCAGGCCCCAGGTGTCTGTCATCAGAGCTATCTGAGGACTTCGGAAGGTCCCGGGCCACTGAGGCAGCCCAAGACAGACCATGTGGGCCCCCCCAGATTGTTAACCCTTCTTTGGGTATAGTCACCAGGGTTCTCCTGGACTCTGCTGCTCATTCATCATGTCATAGGATCAGTGCATCTCAGAGCAGAGTCGGGCTCTAGAGATTCCTAGTAGAAGCACCTGGGGCAGGAAACCTTTCCTCGGGCCGCCGTCTGCTGCAGGTGGGCATCTGGTGGCTGCTCCCACACTCCCAGAGACACGGAGCTCATTACTTCCTATAGGGGCCGTTTCGTTTCAATGCAGTTCTGCCCATAGAGAATGTTTAGGATTATTTTTTTCCCTTATATTCCCAAATCTGCCTAACTTTGACGGTCTCCATTGGCCTCTGGAGTCCCATCAAGCATGTTACCCCCTGCCCTGCAGGACACCAGTAATACCTGAGGACCAAGATCACTAGGTCTGCTGTGCTGCAGGCTCCCCACCCCTGTGCCCACAGTCTCTGGGCCTCTCACCATCCAGGCTGCCCTGCTCTGGCCACACCTCCATTTTGGGGGTAGGGACTCTGAACAGAGCAGGCCTCCTCCCTCCCTTCCTCAGCAGGGATGTCCCAGGAAGTCATATTAAGTGTGTCAGGATCACCAGCTTCTTCCTGTTATTGTTTCTTTAGTTGTGAAATAGGGATAGGAAACCCCTCTTCTTCCAGTGAGGGCTGCTGGGGGCAGGGTGGCCCCTGAATGTGTGAGGCCTTGGGTGGTGACTGTGACAGCTGTGCTTTAATGATCATGCCTAGGTGTACCCAGCCCAGGGCCAGGCCCCCAATGGTGCTGAGTCGGCTCACTTAACCCCCACTTCCGCCCTGCTCCCTGTGTCCCCCCACACATGGTTATACCTAGCCCATCTGAAGTCCTAGTCCCAGCGGGAAACCCACCGCACACCCAAGTTAAGATCATTTGAGGAGGGCAGCCCCGGTGGCGCAGTGGTTTAGCGCTGCCTGCAGTCCAGGGCGTGATCCTTGGGGACCCTGGATCGAGTCCCACGTCAGGCATCTCTGTATGATGCCTGCTTCTCCCTCTGCCTCTCTCTCTCTCTGTCTCTATGAATAAATAAATAAAATCTTAAAAAAAAAAAGGTCATTTGAGGAGGGTCTGACGAAGGGACTAGTTACAGAGGAGTGGGTGAGGTCTAATGCTCTGTCCCTAACAGTGTAGGCGTACCCGGGTCAGGAAGGAAAGGTGGTCACCTTCAGAGTAGCAGCCAGCCAGAGGCAGCTTTGTAGAGAGGAGCCTGGAACAAACATCCTGACCTTAGCCTCTCCCTTCTGCTCAAACATTTTGTTGAATGCAGCTGGAAGCCAGAAGGCCAGGGAGCCAAGCCCGTTGATGTGGCTCACATGTGGGTCAGTGTTTTGGTGTGCAGAGCAGAATGGGTCGAGAGTGGCTCCAAAGTGGCTAACAGAGGGTAGCCAGCATAACTACTCAGCTCCCCAGCTCCAAGTCAGCCTTGGCTTGACACTAGGTTTCAGCAGAGGCAGTTTTGGGGAGAGTTAAGCCCACCATTCGGCTTGACTTTGGGTTTTTTTTTTCTTATTTTAAAGATTTATTTATTCATGAGAGAGACAGAGAGGCAGAGACACAGGCAGAAGGAGAGAGCCTGCTTCTCCTTAATGCAGGACTTAATCCTGGATCCCAGGATCTTGCCCTGGGCCGAAGGCAGGCGCCCAACCGCTGAGCCACCCAGGCATCCCCCTCAGCTTGACTTTGTATTTAAATTTGAAGGCTGGCTGCTTCACTACGTAGTAACAGTGAGATCTGAGGGAAGTCAACTCCTTGAGCCACAATTTACTCATCTATAAAATGGGGCTAATAATTACACTGTCCTGGGGCTGTTATAAGGCTCGAATGAGAACATACATTGTCCAATTAATATTAAATCAGCATCTCTTTCTGTGTCTCACATGAGCTACCTGCCAGGTATACAATGGGGAACAAGACAGATGAGCCTGCCCCCGGTGGAGCTTAGACTAGTGGGGAAAATAGACGGTAAAATACACCAAACTCTCCAAAAGCACATATAAATAACTGATTGTATGAGTGCTAGGAAGGCAAGGGCCAGTAACAGGCACACTTACTTACAGAGTAGGATCCTGTACTGCAGAGACGTTCACACTGGGAGGTTGCCCCGGGATGGGTGGTGACCTGAGGCTCTATGAAGACAAAGCTCTGTCTGACAAAGGCTTGGTGCCCTGGAGCCCCCTGGGGCACGCGTGGGGTTTGGAAGGGTAGAGTGGTGGCAGCCCCAAAGGGGCTGCCAGAGGCCTGGGCAGGCAGAGCTTTGTCAGCCATGGGAAGGATTTGTAATTTTATTTTAAGGGCAATAGGAGAAGCCACCATGAAGTTTAAACACTAGAGAGTGACAACTTATTTCGGTTTCTGAGAGTTCATTTGCCTGCTCTATAGGGAATGGGATTAACGGACCAGGGATGCTACATTCTCAGTACATGAGGTGAAACCTTTTAGCTCAGTGCCTGGCACATAGTAGGTACTCAATAAATATTTAAGAAAGACGAGAGAGAAACCCTGGGCTGAGTTCTCGCTGCATGACCCTGGGTAAGCTGGCCACTTTCTCCTTTGTAGACCAGGAGAGTAAAAGAGGGTTGATGGGGGCCTTTCCTGCTCTGGCCTCTAGGGCTCTGATTAAAGCTGCCAGAGTGGGAGAGAGGGGCTCAGAGGCTGTTCAGCTGAGGCTGGGGGGACTCTCGGGGTCCCGGCTTCCCCAGGCTTTCAGATGAGGGGAAGTTAACGCACCTGCTAACTCTTAGATTTGATGGTTCCAATGGATTTCAGAGGCCCTCCCAGTCCCCACTGAGTATAATCTTCAACATTCAATGGGTCATTGAGCCCTGTGACCCAGACCACCCACACCCTGGGTGCGGACAAAAAGCCCAATTGAGTTCTTCTTTTATTAGGTTCATGTATTGGTCTGACTGGGGGTATCAAGCCAAGATCGAGAAGTCTGGGCTCAACGGTGTGGACCGGCAAACACTGGTATCAGACAACATTGAATGGCCCAATGGAATCACCCTGGGTGAGCCCTGCCTTCCCTAGGTTGGGGGCCTGTCCTGCGACCTGGTCCTGACTATCATCTGGAGCTCCATGGCTCCTGTTTTAGATCCCCTTACAGTGCCGGTGCCTGTATTTGTGGATGGTTGCCCAGGCTGGCCTCTTTGTGAGGCCTGGCCTGGATATGTGGGTAGGGAAGTGGACACAGGGGAGCAGAGATCCTGGTTGAGGTCCTGAACTCAAGACCTGATGCCCTGTTCCTGTGTTCCTCCCTAAGATTTGCTGAACCAGCGCTTGTACTGGGTAGACTCCAAGCTTCACCAGCTCTCCAGCATCGACCTCAGTGGAGGCAACAGGAAGATGCTAATTTCCTCCCCTGACTTCCTGAGCCACCCTTTTGGGATAGCTGTGTTTGAGGTGAGCCCCAGGAGGGGGGACACTACCCAATCAGGAAGCCAAAGCCTAGGAAAGGCTCATTCAAAGAGGGTGGCTCTCTGAGATTTGTCCAAATGGAGACAAAGGGACAGGGAAGCCAGGTGACTTGTATGTCTGCAAACTGAGGCTTTGCAGCCTGTTGTCTTGTGCTTCCTTCCCAAGACCCCTTTCAGAGCACTTCTCACAGGTAAGTTGCTGGACTGCGTGTGTTCCTCTCTGTACCTTTAGCACCTGGCACTGTACCCCCTGTACAGGAGGAATCCAATAAAGGGAGGGAGGGAAGAAGGAACATATATTTCCTTAGAATCTCCTGTTGAAAGTAGCCTGAGAGACGCTATTCAGTTCCGCATACTCCCACTAACCGTGGCTGGAGCATGAGGTCGTAGAAGTGAATTGGACATCAGCTCGGTCCGGTCCTCACAGAGCTCCTCAGAGGGAGGAGAGGCCAGACCCTCCCGTGCCTGTGTTCTGACCCTGACAACCTTTCTCTTTGGGGAAGGAGGAAGCCAGAACCAACCAAGGTCTAACATATCTATCTCTTCCCCTGTACTCACTCTGCCCCCAAGGGGAGGGAAAGCAAGGGGACAGTGGTCTGTGGTGGGCATTGGCAATATTAACTTGGAGTGACACACTCAGCACTGCTCTGAAATTGTGGGCAAAGCCCCACCTCCAAGTGCAGCCCCTGCTTCGACAGACAGGTGTGTTCAGACACGTGTGTGTGCTTGTGCATATACGTGGCATGTACGTGTAAAGTATGTGTGCATGTGTATACATAAAGTGTGCATTTCTATATGTGCTGGTGCTTGTGAATATGTAAATATGTATACCAGTACTTGGTTAAGTGTCATTTCGGTACAAGTATGCTTTTCTGTGTGTGTATGAACACATGGGTGTGTGTCCAGACCTGTGCACGAAGCTGCATGATTAAACCTGTAGTTGTGAGTTTGCCCACGGATGTACCTGTGGGCCTGTATGGACTAGATGCAGACATGTGTATACCCAGAGGCTGTAGGGGGACCCAACAGAGAATAGTCCTCTGTGGTTCATACCTCCCTTCCAGTCTCGGTCCCAGGCCTAGTAATGGTAACAACTGGCGAGATCCAACCCTGGGTTTCTGCTGGACTCGGGGAAGCAGGCTTAGCTCAGGGTTAATGAGCAGGCTTCAGGCCAAAGCACAGAATCCACAGATAACCATCTGTGACAGAAGGAAACCGGGGTCTGTGCCACAGATTCGAGGCTGAGAGCCCCCCTTCCTGTGAATCTGTGGATGAGGGGAGATCAGGGGAGATGTTGGGGCAGTTCCTCTGACTATGGTTTGGGGCTGAGCCCTCAGATTGAGGTCATGGGTGTGGGCTCTAGGCCTCCCATCCTCTGCCTCTGTACCCCACAGGACAAGGTGTTCTGGACAGACCTGGAGAATGAGGCTATTTTCAGTGCAAATCGGCTCAACGGCCTGGAAATCTCCGTCTTAGCTGAGAACCTCAATAACCCACATGACATTGTCATCTTCCATGAGCTGAAGCAGCCCAAAGGTGAGCCTTCCGTGGCCCCAGGTCCCCTGCCCACGTCCTCTCCCTGCACTAGTCAGGCTGTGCACACGTTGGTGTGACGCGATGTCCCAGCACCCGAGGGATCTAGCTGCAGCCCCCTCTCGTTGGTACAGTGCTTTGCTGTCACACGTTTTATCTCATTTCCTTCAGCTCTTGGTGAAATAAGGCTGGAGATAGAAGCCATATAGACTCCTCTTTGTGCCTACAAAGAGCGGTTATTAGTTTTCTCCTTGAGAAAGTAAAGGAAAGTTGGCTCAGGGAGGTAAACAGACAGAGCTAAAACCCAGGCTCAGGTCTGTCTGATCCCAAGAGCTCCTTCTGCCCCGAGGGAGCACGTCGCCTCTCATTTATTATGTGTGCTCATTTTGCAGCAGTATCAGCAAATGTACCCCGGGGCCTTGTAGCAGTCCAGCTCGTGGGTTGGGACCAGAAGCTGGGAATCCTGCTACTGGGGTGCGCCAGGATCTAATGCTGAGTCTACCTGTCACTCAGCTGTGGCCAGGGTGCCGGTGGGAAAGCACAGGGGAGCAAGGAGATGAGCTTGGTGCCTGATTCTAGATATAGAAATTTAAATAAGAAAGAGATGTGGCATGTGGCATAGGGGGAAACATAGACTTTGGAGCCCAGCAGACCTCAGGGTAAATTCCATCTGTAAAATTTTTGGAGTTATAACTCTGATCAATCTGTGGTTTTTGAGCCTAGGGGTGTTTTGTCTGAGAGTCTGGGGCATACAGCCGCCTCTCAGAGCTGCCGTCAGATTGAACGAAAGCGGTGGGGGGTGGGGGGAATCCCTGGGTGGCTCAGCGGTTTAGCGCCTGCCTTCGGCCCAGGGCCTGATCCTAGAGACTGGGGATTGAGTCCCGCGTTGGGCTCCCTGCATGGAGCCTGCTTCTCCCTCTGCCTGTGTCTCTGCCTCTCTCTCTCTCTCTCTCTCTCTCTTTATCTATGTGTGTGTCTTTCATGAATAAATAAATAAAATCTTAAAAAGAAAGAAAGAAAGTGGTGGGGAGAGGTAAAACATCAGGTACCAGTAACAGTGGTGGAGGAAGCCGTCTGAGCCAGCAGAGTGAGAAGAGCCTCCCTCCTTGGGAGAAGGACAACTTGGTGTCTCATCTTTGCTCCAACTCTCTCTCTCTCTCTCTGCCATTAGCTGCAGATGCCTGTGAGCTAAGTGCCCAGCCCAATGGAGGCTGTGAGTACCTGTGCCTTCCTGCTCCTCAGATCTCCAGCCTGTCTCCCAAGTACACATGTGCCTGTCCTGACACGATGTGGCTGGGCCCAGACATGAAGAGGTGCTACCGAGGTATGCAGACCTACCAGGGGTCTGGCCCCCTTCCTGCTAAAATCTACTCTCTTGGCTTCTGGGGTGACATAGGCTCCCGGTTTTTATCTGTCTGTTCTGGATGCTTATTGCCTTCTTTACCTTCCTGGAATGCTGGTGTCTCCAGCCCTTCCCAGGCTTTCTCTTCTCACTTCCAAGAGAAACACATGTATACATACAACATTTTAAATTCAGTTTCAGGGTGTTTCTGGAGCCCTTGAAGACCTAAAATTAAGAACCCTTGATCCCTATGGCTTTGGTTATTGTTTCTGTGCAGGTGACCTCGAGCTTACCTATTCCTCAAGTACACTTTAACACAGTACACAGAAGCCTTTTTGTGATATGATTGGGACTAATAGTTCATACTTCAACCGTATAAGTTTATATTCATTGTCTAGTCTTGATCAAAAGTCAAGACCTTTTGTTTGAGATTGTTGTGATTTCCAGGTTCAGTCGCTTAAAGTGGAGTGAGAATTTAAATCTAGCAGTGTGTAACAATAGGCATGTAAAATCCTTCTAGATTTATCTGATTTCCCCTTCTCCCGGTCTTTACAGTGGTCTTGCCCACACCTGATTCTATAGCCTTGTTTTAATGACTTGTCTTAATCAAGTCACTGTGCAGTATAAACACAAAGTGCTTGGGATTCAGCTAAAGGAAAAGTCGGAGCCTATTCAGGAGGTTTAGGGAAGCCTTCCCAAAAGTGGCATTTGAGCTGAGCCATGAGGAGGAGTTTATAAGTATAATTCGTAGAGGCAATAAGTTAGGCATAAAGCGATAGAATACTCTGTCCGAGTGACCTCTGTGGCATTTCCTCTCCAGCACCTCAATCTACCTCAACCACGACGTTAGCTCCTACCACAGCGAGGACACTAGCCGACACCACGAGAGCCCCTGGGACCACCGTCCACAGCCTCACCTACCAGAACCACAGCACAGAGACGCCAAGCCTGGCAGCTGTGGTCCCGAGCTCAGTTAGTGTCCCCAGGACTCCCAGCATCAAGCCATCTACCCCAAGCCCTGGGACCAGCAACCACTCCCAGCACTGTAAGGAACTGAGTTCCACATTCTTCCAAGGCATGGGAGGGGGCCTTTGGGAAGCCAGGATGGGGCTGGGGTGGGTGGATTTGTGGAAGAAGAGATCATACCAGAGCAGAATCCCTGAAGAAGCAGGTAGAGGTGCCCTTCTATAATTCAGGAGTCTCGGGTGCCCCTAACCTGTAGAGGGTCTTGTGGGAAGCTACTTCCCATCTCTGAGCCTCAGTTTCTTCACCTACAAGAGGGAATGGTAATTACCCTTCTCCCACCTGCTTCACAAGATTGCCTGGAGAGACTGAGGAGGAGTGTAAACAGAAGTGCTCACATACACAGCTGCTGGGCCTGTGCCGGGGTTCACGCAGTGCTGATGGGTGTGTCGCAGGGTGTCCCTCTAATCTGTGGACCTCAGAAGCTCTGGTGTCGGTTCTTAGCCCCCTCTGCAGGTTCCCAGATAGTAATATCCATCACTGTGGTCTGCTAGGCCCGCTTTCCAAACCCCGGCATGAAAATAATTAAGCTCAGCACTTATTAAATCATCAGGAGCAGTAATTGTCACTGCTAGGAATGTTCTGTCTCATTAGCCAGCAGATACCTTTTTAATTGAGTCACCTGCCAAGGGGACTTCCCCTAAGAAGATAAACCACCTTTTAAATTTTTTCCCACATGTGGCCCAGAAACCAAGCAGCTTGGCAGCACTTTTCTCATCGGGCCTATCTTGCCTGCAGAAGCTGGCTTTCCAGAGCTGAGCACTTGCCTCGAAGTCTGGAGAGGCAGGTGGCACGTGGATGAGCTCTGGGTCCTCTCATCTGGGGCAGAGCCTCCGAGCATGGAGTCTCCCCGCTGGTTCCCTGCTGCTCTGGGCCTGACTCTCGCTGTCCAGTGCGTGCTCGTGAGCAATGGGGTGCGGCCCTGCCACAGTGTCCCCCTTTGCTCCCCCTACCACTTAGGTTGCCCGAGAGTAATGCAGAGAAACAGGTATGCCGTGAGGACGGTATCCGGGCCATTGCCACAGCAATCACCTGCCCTCCTGGAGTGAATGTCACTGGCAGTTCCTCTTCATGCCTCAGGGGGCTGTCGTGAACATCCAGGAAAACAGCTTTTTAAACTAAAAAGTGCTATACAGATGTTATCGTAAAGATGGTTGTAAGACTGGGAAGGATGGTGCAACACACTTTGAAAATATGGTACATTTGCTGAGCACTTTCCAGTGTAGAATGTGCTTTTGTATACTTTACTTAGGCCTTGAAACAACCCCCTTTGAGCCAGGCAAGGCTGTGCCAGGCACTGGGCTAAGTAAGCATTCTATGTGAATTGTCTCACTTGACCTTTGCAGTGTCCCCAGGAGGTGGGTAACTTGCCCATGCAAGTAGTGAGGTGGAGAGTAGGGATTTGAACCTAGGGTGTCTGACCCCAGGAGCCTGTGCTGTTGATTCCACTACATTATATTGCATCCCATTTTAATTATTTGTTGAAAATAAGCTGAGAATCCAGGTGGACAGATGGACTATCCAAACAATAGAGACAGGCACTAGCTCCTGGCTGGAAAAGGCATTTGCCTCGATCTGTCAGCAGCATGGAGACCACAGTGTTCACTTGGCCAAGCACATCCCGCAGCTTCCTAGCACTGTGGTCCCATGAGAAGGGTGAGGGACATGGGGCACAAATCCCAGCTTTGGGTCTTAGCTCTGCTGCTTCTCTGTGAGTCCCCAGAACCCAGGAAGACTCTGCTTCCCTATGTGTGAAATGAAGATGACATCTGTCCTGCTCACCTCAGGGCAGTTTTGATAGGATCTGGGAAGACTGAATTGTTAGGCATGAGCCAGGATCATCTCTCTGGAATGGGGACAAGAAGCAGTTGGGGAGTTTTTTCAGCTTGAGGCCAGCAAGGACTTGGGCTCACCGTGATGGAGCATCATTCTGCACATTTGTGTTTTGCAGATGGGAACGAAGGTGGCAAGATGGGCTCAACAGTTACTGCTGCTGTCATTGGGATCATTGTGCCCATGGGTGAGTGTGGCCCCAAGTCACTGGGGAGAAGAGAGAAAGTGCACTCAAGCCCTGGGGAGAAGCACTAGGACAGGACAATGAGCACCCTGACCTGTCCCATCGAGGAAACTAGCTCAGAGATTTTTTTGCCCTGGCAGCCTTCCTGCCCACTCCCCAGTACTGCATTTTGGTTTCTTAGCTTGGCATGTAAGACCCTTTGGGACCTGGCCCCAGGCAGCCGTCCCAGGGCATCCCTATTCCCTGGCCTTCACACTCTGCATGCCACCCACCTGATGGCAAACTATAGGCTCCACGGGCACAGGCCTGGTGCCTCTCTTGCTCGCTACTCTCCCCAGCTCCTGGCAGTGTCTGGTAGGACAAATAGAATATTTGTCGAGTTAATTAGGAGAGCTGCTTGCCATCCCTTTAGCAAATCCTGCTGCCTTGCTTTCGTTCTGTTTGGTTTTCAACAAACATTTATCAAGGTGCTGTGATGTACCAGATTCTGTGATAAGTGGAGAGAAGGTGATTAAAAATGAATGAGACACGGTTCCTGTCCTCCGAACGTTGAGTCTTGCCGGAGAGATACGTGTAACAGACAATCTGATCACGACATGGGAAATCTAAAGTCAAGCCATATGTGGTCCAGAGGAAGTGCTGAGGAAGTACATAACTTGGCATCAGAAGAGAGAGGAAGAGGGCAGGGAAGGTTTACTAGTAGAAATGATAGGAAATTACTCACACTGAGGCAGCCAAGTGAAGAAGAATCCAGAGCAACCCAAGCAGTGAAAACAGCAGGAAGCAAAGGCCAGGAATGGGAAATACCACGGTGTGTGTGTGTGTGTGTGTGTGTATAACGAGAAGTTCACTGTGGCCAAAATATAAAATTTGCTTAAACCCCACAGAAAACCCTGGAGGCTGATTTACTCTCTCCCACCCCACTGTCTACATAGTACTCTGAATGTCCCGTCTCTTGCACCAGTCTCATCTCATCTCTTGGTGGAGTCTTCGAATGGCGCCCATTCATAGGTTAATCTCCCTTCCTTGCCCATGAGCCTCTCAAGGATGAGGACTTTGCCCATTTATCCCAGAAATCCCCAGTATGGTGGTGAGCAAGTGAAGGAATGTTTTCGGAAGTTTTGCGCTATGCAAACTGTGCCAAATGCCAGGGATCCAGGGAAGAAAAAGATGAAAGACTTTAAGAGCTTTCAGTCTTTAATCAGACTTGGTCATAGTAAGTGATCCGAGAGAGGTGTTAATGCGTATTACCATGTGCTGCAATAGAAGCGTGATGCCCTGCAGAAGAGAGGGAATGGTACTTGTACAGAAGGTGCCCTTTGAATTGGCCGTGAAAGGCTTTGACAGTCAAGATGATGGCTAGACCATTCTGGGCTGATCTGATTTTGAGTAGAGAGAGTGGGAAATACTTTGAACATTGTTTAGTGAAAGATAAGTCAAGCTCTTTCCTGCCATCCTCTCCTCTACAGAATGGCTGGTATGTGCAGTTTCCCTGATATAACCCACTCTGATATAATTAATATTTTTAATTTCTGCTCATCTGAGGGGTGAAAGAATAGTATTCTTTTCCTGGCATTTCCTTACGAGGTAGAGTATCTTTTCACAAGCTTAATGGCCATTTATATTTCATCCTTAATGAATTGCTTATTCACCGTCTTGTCTTGTTTTTCTATTGGCTTTTGATCTTATTCTTATTTGTAGAAATACTTGTGCATAACAAACATTAAACCTTTGTAATATACATTACAGATATTCTCTCCCATACTCCCACTTGATTTTTAAATATGTATGTGGTATCTTTTGCTATGCATGAATTTAAAAATTACAAGTGTCAGATATGTTCATTTTTTTTGTGTTAGAATCTCTGGGTTTTGTGTTTTACTTAGGAAGGTCTGCCTCACTGTAAATTATTAAAATATATCCCTGCATATTTTTCTATTAAACTTTATTTATTTATTTAATTTAAATATTTTATTTATTTATTTGAGAGAGAGACAGAGAAAGCCAGCTGGGGGGTGATGCAGAAGGAGAGGGAGAGGCAGGCTCCCTGCTGAGCAGAGAGCCCAGTGTGGGGCTCAATCCCAGGATCCCAAGACCATGACCTGAGCTGAAGGCAGACACTCAACCAATTGAGCCGGTCCGGTGCCCCATATTATTTTATATTTAGACAGTAATCCATTTGGAATTTATTTTAGAGTATGCTGTGAGGTAGAGATTTAACTATTTTTTTTCCTACAGACCTGTTTGTCTTGTTTTTCCAAGACCATTATTAAATCATCCATCCCTCTGATGTGAATCATCTTTATTATAAACTCCATGCCTACCCACACTTTGATCTGCTTCTGGGCTGTTCATTCATCACCAATTATCTATCTGTTCCTATTTGCTAGAAGAACTTCACACTATTTTTTAATAGAATACTGGGAGAACAACTTAGCTATTTTTTTTTTCAACTTCTCTTCTAGCTGAACTTTAGAATCCTCTTAATTCTATAAAAATCATGATGAAATCTTACGTTTTGGATATATAAGTTGATATGGAGAGAATTCATGTTTTTACAATATAGAAGCTTTGCATCCAGTAACAAGACACATCTCGCAACTTATTTGAGCCTTCTTTTATGTCCTTCTGTAAAATTGTATAGATCATATAGGACTTGTGTATTTATTAGGTTATTCCAGATATTTTGTAGTTTTTGTTGCGCTACTACAAATGTGTTCTTATTCCATTCCATTTTCTAATTGGTTATTGCGATTAGTAAGAAAGCTATTGACTTTTTATGTTAATTTTTGATGAACTAAAGTGATTTCTAAGTTTTTTATCTGCTTTTCCAAGATTTTTCTAAACATACAAAACTGATAATAACACTTTGGTTTCTTGCTTTCCCCTATGTGTCCTCTTCAGTTCTTTTTCTAATCTTACTGCAGAGCTAGATCTCTGAAACAATAAATTGCAGCAGTGCTAACAGGTATCCTTGCCTTATTCCTATCTTTAAAGGGTATCGACCATTACAATCTTACCAAAGTAAAAACTCCCTCTCTAGCAGCCTGGATAGCTGTCACCAGCCTCCACTTGAATGCTCATGATGATTGCCTATTATCTCATGAAGCTGCTTTGCCCCATCTTTGCCCAGCTGTGTTTGAGAACTTCCTCCTTTGCTCATTAATACATTTGTCTATTCCAACTCAGAGCCTGTGTCTCCTTCTAGAGATGCTCCTCTTTTTGCAGAGCCCTAGCTTTGGAAAGAAACGCCCCCACACCCCCATCTACCCTCCATTCCAAGGAAGCAGCTGCATTAGGACAAAGGTGTGGTGAAGAAATTCACTCATTCCCTCAGTACATGTTGCTGAGCTAGGCAGAGAGATGAGGAAGACACAGTCCCTGCCCACAAAGAGCTCGGTCCAGGCCGGGGTACCCGTATATGCAGTGCAGTACCATGCACTGGGGACACTCAGGAGGGGCAGCTGACTCTTTGTTGCTGGAGAAGTTGAGGAGACTTCACATTTGAGCTGGATCCTCAAAGATGAGTAGGTGATAGAGGAAGAGATAGGAGAAGGGCTTCCAAGCAGCAGAAGAATAACGGGGAGAACAGCCTGAAGAACAAGGGAAGTTAGAGAGGTGGCAAGAAATGCACCAACATTTGAGCAATGGGCTGGAGCCTCCTGGAAGCTCAGTGTGTGTGTCCCTTTTGCTAGCGGTAATAGCCCTGCTGTGCATGAGCGGCTACCTGATTTGGAGAAACTGGAAGCGGAAGAACACCAAAAGCATGAATTTTGACAACCCAGTGTACAGGAAAACAACGGAAGAAGAGGATGAAGATGAGCTCCACATAGGGAGGACTGCGCAGATTGGCCATGTCTATCCTGCAGTAAGTACCCCTTAAGTACCCCTTGCTGGAAGTTTGCCTTCCTCCTCCCTCTGTCCCTCCCTCCCTCCCTCCCTCCCTCCCTCCCTCCCTCCCTCCCTCTCTTCCTTCCTCTTTTGTTCCCTCCTTTTCTTTCTCCCTCTCTTCCTCCCTTCCTCCCTTCCTGCCTTCCAACATTTATTAAGAACCTACCATGTGCCAGGCACTATTCTAGGCCCTCGGGACACAGGGATGCTGGGGCCGGTGGTTGGGGTAAAAGTGTGTTAGGACCACCTTGTAGCTAGGGGCTCTTCCTAGGCTAAGGAAGCCAAAGGTCTTTCTTTCTGCTGAGTAAGTTTTCAGAATCTTTGGCCTGGAAGAATCACTGTGGCCATGCAAACTGTGGCCACATAATTCAAATATTTAGGTTTCAGCAAACCCTGTGTGCTGGCAGCAAGCCAAGCACAGCACCAGATATGCATGTTCACAAGGAAGGAAGGAGTGTACTTGCTTCCAAGAAGCTGGTGGGGGTGAGAGGGAGTCACTTACTATGTATAGCTGTGTGCGTAGTGCCCTGGTGGAGCTCAGGAGTCTCTCTTCCGGGAAGCTTTCCCTGGTTCCTTTGTTCTTCCACAGCCTGTCTCCATCACAGCTCCTGCCACAATGTAGTCCACTTGTCTTTTTGCTCATTGGTCTCCCCACGAGACCGTCAGCTCCTTGAGGGCAGGATTGTTCAATTAATCTGTCTCCCTAGTGCCTCGCACAGCATTGCTGGCTCCCAGTACATATTTGCCGAACAAATGCTATGGGAGCATCTACAAGGGAGGGAGTTTTGTTAATTCTGTCTGGGAAATCAGGCAGAGAATGCCTCACAGAGGTGGTGACAAATGAACTGTAATCCTTGAAAGGTTAATAGATTTTCAGCAAGAGAAGGAGGAAAAGGGCATATTCCAGAAAGAAGCCTGTGCAAAGGTTGAGGGGTACAGTAGGACTTGGCTTCTTGGGGGAGCAAGGACCGCAAAGTGTCTGGAGCAGATGTCATGGTGGTGTAGCAGAGTCAGGGGGCTGAGTGTGACCTCATAGGTCATCCAGTCCATCCCCCTGTCAGGCAATCAGCAGCTTTGATCACCCACTGTGGGCAGAGCCCTGTCTTGGGGAGACCAGAGAACTGGAAGACCCAGCCCCTGCCCTCAAGGAGCTTTTTGTCTTGCCGGGGGACCCAAGGTCACAGCCGCACCAACTCCCGAAGAACCCTCTTTCCGAGCTGCCTGTCGTCAAGTGCAAGGTAGGGCAGTGCCACTTTGAGTCTGAGGGGCTGGCGAGTGAGGGCTTGAGCCTAGGCAAGTGCAGCCAATCCTAGAAGGCTTTCTGGTCCTGGAAGGCTGCAAACTGTAAGCTGGGTGTTGGGGCAAAGAGGAAAGATGAGTTCGTTGTAGACTGAGCAAATGGCGCATGGAAGAAATGATCGCGTATGGGGCAGAGTAGACTGCATTGGTGCTGAAGCACGTTATTCATGAAGGGGAGACATGGGAAATGACGTCAAGCGAGTGAGGAGGGCTGGCAGATGGCCTTGAGACTTCAGCCTCGGCCGATCACGCAAACAGGTGCTTGACCAAGTGTTAGACTAGGTGGGGGCACAGTGGAAGAAGCGCTGAGCTTAGCCTGAGGAGGTGGCTCCTGGTTTTTTCACTGCTCCGTAGCTGTGGTCTTAGTCACTTCTCTCTGCTCACTTCTATTTGTAAAATGGGAATGTTAACCCCCATTCTATCTGCCTCCTAAATTCATAGTGTTCTGGTGAGACAGCACACGTGCGAGAGCTTTGTGAGTTATAAAGCACTCTGTACGTGTGAAGTGGCATTGTGTCCCAGGGAGCAAACTACCACTCTGGAGGAGCGATTTCTGATGTATCTGAGGCCCAAGGAATCAGCTCCTGCCAGCTGCAGGAAAATAGAGCAGGAGAGGGAGGAAATCAACATTTACTGAGAACCTCCTGTGTGTCAGACACTACTTGGTGTTTTACATACATTTCCTCGTGTGGTCTTCACAGCAGCTTTATAAAGTTGATGTGATTAGCCCCATTTTGCAGATGAGGAAACTGAGACTGGAGACTTTGAATGATTTGCCTGGGGTCACAGCTAAGAAGTGGCAGAAGCAGGATAAAAACTCTAGTGTGTTTGTACACAAAAGTCTGTGCTCTTTCCACTTACATCATGGGGTGAATAGCCTGGGAGCTCCAAGAACTGGTGTCCTCAGCAACCTGTTGTCAGGTAGTGCCAGCATCACTTCCGAGACCTGCCTTTGGCCTAGAGATCTGTCTTGGAGAGAGCGGGAGGGTAACTGGACTGGAAGAAGAGAGTCTCAAGTGCCTATGCTAGTAGAGCAAGGCTGTGGCATTCATGCAAAACCACCAGTAACCCAAAGATGACTTGAAAGGCAGTAGGGTCACTTTTTATTGCCTGTAGGCACAATTCCACAGATGGGAAATGTTAGTCTGATTCTTTTTTATTATGCTATCAGGTTGATCTAGAATACTCTGGCCCCCATGTGTGTTACTGTATTAAGTACTCTATAGAGATCATCTCATTTGGTTTCTCAACAACTCTATGTGGTAGGACCTGTTACTACTCCCATCTGACAGATGGTAAAGCCAGGGCTCAGAGAGGTGAAGTGGTGAGCCCAAATTCACTTAGCTACAAGAAAGATATTGATACACTGGGGTCTGCCCAAAGGAATGTATCCAGGAAATGGAAGAGTGGGATACAGGGTTACATCATACCCAGCTAGGGAAAGCCAGATGTGTAGACTGGAGGAGAAAATACTCAGAAGGAAAGGAAGGGAACACAGACACTGTCTGCAGATTTCACAGGTTGTCTGTATAGAACTCACTGAGTCTACGAGGGTCAGGGAACTTCAGAATACTTAAACAGATTTCATGTGGGTGTAAGAAAGAAGTCAAATCCACTGTCCCAATGGAATAGACCAGCTCAGGGGTTAATGGGCTCCGTCCACTAACAGTCAGAGGAAGTCTAGCATCTAATAACTAGAAAGTAGGGTTGAGGGAAAGACAAATTAAATTTAATTGACCTGTATTGCCTTCTGTTCCTGTATAATCAGCTAGGAGAAATGGGGCAGATTGCCTTCCTAATTGTGATTCACAAGCTAGAGGCAAGCAGCTAATGGCCTGGGTGAAACATTTGCCAGAGCTGACCCACTGATGTTGAACAAACCTAAAATCCTATAAGGAAAAGGACTCAGAAAGTTGAGATCTCTAAGCACTGCTTTACATCAAGGCAGAAGGGAGTGATGAAGAAAGCTACAGTTCTGCATTCACACAGACCTGGGTTCAAATTTAAGTTCACCCACTTGCTATGTGATCCAGGACAAATGCTGTTAAAGCTCATCAAGTCTCCGTGTCCTCATCTGTAAAATAAGTAAGACAAACCTGTCTCTTGGGGTAGTATGAAGATGATGTGAGCTAATGCCTGTAAAGTAATGGAATGTTTGCTACCTTGTGGGTACTCAGTTCCTGTGGGTCTAATGGTGATCTCTTTGCTCTGTCTCCCCAGCGAGTGGCATTAAGCCTTGAAGATGATGGACTGCCCTGAGGATGGGACCACTCCCTTCGTGCCTCATGGAATTCAGTCCCATGCACTACACTCTCTGGATGGTGTATGCCTGGGTGAAGGGGTTTCTGTACGTGGGTCTGTGTGAGTGAGTGAGCGTGTATGTGTGTAATTTCTTTTTAATTTATGTTGCGGAACGGTAACCACAAAGTTATGATGAACTGCAAACATCCAAAGGATGTGAGAGTTTTTATATGTATAATGTTTTATACACTTTTTAACTGGTTGCACTACCCATGAGGATTTCATGGAATGGCTACTGCGAAGTGACTAACATGATGTACATAACCAAATGGGGCTGGTGGTACAGTAGCTTACTCATCATTTTAAAAGTATATTTACAAGAGGGTATTTGGTTTTGGGGGGGCTTTTTTAGGTTTTGGAGTTTGGATTTGATTTTTTTTTTTTTTTGGTATATAAAATGATTATGCTTTGTGGCTATCCATCAACATAAGTGAAAAAAAGAAGAAAACACTTCAACCCCCTCCTCCCACTTAGATTATTTATTAACATATTTCAAAAATAAGATTAGTTCTATAAATAATTTAGAGACATGAGAGTATTTATTTTTGGTATGAGTGGCCCACCATGCAGACTCTGTGTGCATTTACGTTTATATGTGTATGTATGAGAGAGAGAGAGAGGTCTGTAGAGAAGAGGTGCACCTGTGGCTGTTCAAATCCATACGGATAAATGCATTGGAAAACAGTCCACAGAGGGATATCTGTAGTTTTCAGAGAAGCCTTTGGCAATTTGGCTCAAAAAAAACGGATGCCATGGTTTGTGTAAACATGTAGTGGAAGAGGCAGATCTTTCCCACCTCTGGCAATTCCTAGGACCCCCGTCAGTCACAAAAAGTCTTTCAGTTCCCCCGTGGCTGCTGTGGCTCCCACTTGGGCTTTCTCTTCTGTGGCTGAAGCCAGGGCACAGACTTGAACCAGTGCCAGAAGTTCTCATGATCTCCTGTGAGAATATGCCTGAACCTTGGCCGCTCCTTGTTTTAAAGTTCAGCATTTCAAGTAACTTCAGTTTCCTTCAGGATGCTTGGGTTGGATTCATTTTGTCTTCTCTGAAGCCCTCCTAGGGTGCCGTCCTTACTCATAGAGAGCTAAGCGCAGACATTTCTAGAACAGCTCAGGTTTCCTGTAGAGACTGGCTCAGGCACTGAACCTCTGAGATATGCTGTGGGTGAGGATAAGGACAGTGGAGTAGGTTCTGTTACATCTCTGTTTCTCCCTTTCCCTTACTCTCTCCCATTTCCTGTAAGTGAGGGAAACAACATAGGTTTGCTACCATCGTGTGTTCATATAGATGAGACTGGTTTTTGGCTTAGGTCAGAAAAAGTGGCCAAACTTGATGTCCTACGAGGGGGAAATGGTATACACAACACTATAGAATACTGGGTACATGTGTTCACACAGGGATTTGGTTTACTACTTTGTAAATAAAAGGAAAAACTCTGGGTATATGTATAGATTTTTTTTTTCATTATGGACACTTTTCTTTGTTTTTCCTGGGCCTTGGGAGAGGTGGGAGAAGTGCTCTTTTCTCTCTGTGGGGTCTACCATTGAAAACGTAATCCTACAGTCCCAGAAGGAAGTCTGTCCCCAGCGGATCTCATCCAAGACCTGATCTTTTCCTAACTCTGCTGTTGTGCCACTTCACGCCCGCCAGACAGCCAGGGACAAGACATGTGAACAAACTCTGACACCCCTCTGCCTTTGGGGCCCCCCAACTCAATGAAGCTTGGATATCTCACCAGCTTGATACCCTTCAAATTTCCAGGCGGGCATTTGGGAGTTCTGTAACCCTGCTCCTAGGACCTTTCTCCACATCACTCATGGTCTCCTAACTTCTGAGAAAACGTGTTCTGGAGCCTCGGCCCTATGCTTTGCATAAATAAGCAATTTTCCTCATGATACGCATGTGTCGATCGTCCCGAAACATTCGTTGAGAGGCAACTGACCTAGAGACCAATACCAAATAGGATTTTAAGAACAGGTGGCCAACTCCTATGGAGCTTAATCACTTGCTACTATTCTTTCAAGAATGGAAAGTAAAATTATTTTTGACTGAAGAAAAATGACAAAAAAATTTTGAGATTTACATGACACAAACAACTTTTTCTATGACCCACCTCCAAAGAAATAGAATTTCCTGGGGAAATGAGAACAGTGACTAACGTGTAGTTTCTAAACTTTCAGTCAGATCCTGGCCTTCACAGAAAAAAATAAATAAAAAGAATGAATGGAGTCAGGATGGTTCAGCCTGAGATCTCAAAATGATGATGAAACACAACTTTCTCAAAGACATCCACGTTTCCTGAATATGTTACAACTGCAGTTTGGAAGAGGTGGCTATGAAAGCAACCTGCAGAAGACAAATTGCAGAGTACCCACATGTCAGATGGTAGTCAATAAGATGAAATCTGAGGTGGTTAGGTCCATCCTCCCTCTGTAATCTTGGAGGCTTCTGAACTTCATTTTGAGGTACTATTGCATTTCTGTTGCCTTTTGCCCCTGTGCTATCATGCACCTACAGCCAATAACAGATCATAGAGTCCTTGGACTGTAGAGCTGGAAGGAAACCTACAGATAATGCCAGGAGGGTAGAAGATTTATCAGACTTTTTTTTTTTCCCTCCGTCTGAAAGAAACTGGTCCCAGACCTTTTCCTCCTTTTCCTTCTTCAGGTGACTACTTCGGACTGTCTGAACATTGTATGAAACCTGCTACCTATCTTATGGCCTATCTTTCCAGTGGAATTATGAAGACACTGGTAGAAATAGCCTTCCAGAAACAGAAAACTAAAATTTTATTTATTTACTCTTGATAACATGATTACTTATAAAATAGGTTGAGGTAACTTTTACCCTCAAGATGAGATCAGAGTTAAATTTATGGCAATAAGTACTGTGATCCCTCTAATCTTCTCCATGATGGCAGTATATTCATTCACTGAAACCATTTGGTAGGTACCAACTAAGTGCAGGCACTGTATATGTACAGGTCACTCAAGTGTTTTCTGTCCTTATGGAGTTCACAGTAACAATAGAGGAAGACATGTGGAAACAAAAAAGGAAGAGATTCTTTTCAGAGTATTATTAAGGCACAAGTGAGAGAGAGAGAGAGGTCATTTCTACATAAGGGGATGAGGAATGGGGTCAAGGAAGGCATTGTAGAAGTGACCTTATGCTAAGTCTTAAAAACTAAATAGAGGTGTCAGAGGAGACACACATGCATGAAACAGCATGGGGGCTTTCAGGAACGGCATGTAATTCATTGTAATGAGCAAAAGGCTCATGGGGGACTTAGCAAGAAATGAGGCTGGATGGAAAGACAGGTTCAATGTAAGCACTTTATAGAACACTTATGTTTAATTTCTGATTCAATTATGCAAACATTTCTTAGTCATTTATTGTGTACGAGGCACCACGTGCATCATGGAAAGTTCGTCAGGATGCATCGCCAGCACTTTGCAGACATGGCAGTCTTTAGCCTCAAGCTTTCCAGTGGCCAAAGGGAAATAGTGACTGCGTTTCGTATGTTTGAGTTGACCCTTTTTTGAATATAAGGGTAATGGAATTTTCACAGAAGTACTCCATGTTGTCAAGAGTCTCTGAGATTTTCTCAACATTGAGAAAACGATATTTGGGAGATGTGTAATCTGCACAGGGAACCCCAAGCACTGTCTAGTCAGGTGCCGGTGGGAGTCAGGAGAGAGCACAGGAATGTGAGCCTCACTCCTCTCCCTGACTCCAGCCATGCTCGTTATTTAACAGAATATAAATGAGTTAGCAATTAAACATTCAGAGTAAATAACTTCATTTCCCATCAATGCATGAAGATAAAGTATCGGAGTCTTCTCACAGTGTATTTTTAGGGTATTGGGGATTTTCAGGATACAGAGAACTTAGAGGTGGAGGAATTACAGCTTCAAATTTTCAGTTAATATAAGAAATCAGGAACTCTGTTCATTCTGGCTATGCACCATGTGCATAGTCAAGAATCAGCAGAAACCCTCTGCATTTGCAAACACTTTGTGCTATAAAAAGTAATTTTAAAGAAGCCACCTGTATATGTATATATATATTTAAAGACATGAAGGTTTTGATACTTTTTTACAAAAACTACAAGAGAAAACATACCTGTACAAAACCATGTGTTTTAAAATAGCATTTTGTTCTATACAGCTGTTGTTAATTTGGGGGTGAAGTACTGGTTTGCAGACTCCATCACATTGTACCCAAATGAATTTTCCTTGTTTGTCTTCCCCACTCCCCACCCTCAAAGGACCATATTTGATGTAACAGGCATGTTAGAATGTTGGGTCACACTAACAGTTTCTGCTCTTTTTGTCTTGTCATTCCGAGTTTCATTAGCTTCTGTACTCAGTGCCCTGTGCAGTCTGGTTTCTGTTCCAGAAGCAAAGGGTGGTGTGCTGCATCTCACTAGCTGTACTGACATCATCTTGGTGAACGAAAAACCAAATGTGAACATTTGTAAAATCAGTGCACTGTTTCTAGAGAGAGATTAAATTCATTTTTTAAAATCTGAAAGTGTTTCATTGTGATGTTTTAAGGGGGGAGGGGGTGGACCATCACTGATTGAGTCCCTACTGTGTATACCCAGTATTCAACATAAATTATTTTAGCCTTAAACAATCGATAAATACTATCGATACTATCATTGCGAAACGGGTGAAGGAACTACCCCAAGTCACACAGTTATATTTAGTAACCCCAAAGTACATGTAGCACATGGGGTGTTCTGTGCCTAGCTTGTCCTCCGCCTCTCCGTCTAATTTTTGCTTGTCCTTGATATTGCGTAGGACTGTTCCTTCACAAATCCTCCATTCTCTTAGACTCAGACCTAACCCGCAGGGTTGGGTAATTTCTGCTTCCATAACAAATTCTGCCTATTTGCATACCAGTACTTCTGCCTCGCCTCTACTTCTATGCCTCCGAGGCTGCTTTCACCAAGGTCCCTTGGGACTTCCTTGATTACAATTTTTTTTTATTTTTTTTTTATTTTTTTTTTAATTTTTATTTATTTACTTATGATAGAGAGAGAGAGAGAGAGAGAGGCAGAGACACAGGCAGAGGGAGAAGCAGGCTCCATGCATCGGGAGCCTGATATGGGATTCGATCCCGGGTCTCCAGGATCACGCCCTGGGCCAAAGGCAGGCGCCAAACCGCTGCGCCACCCAGGGATCCCTACAATTTTTTTTTAAAGATTTTATTTTTTCTTTATCCATGACAGACACAGAGAGAGGCAGAGACACGAGCAGAGGGGGAAGCAGGCTCCAGGCAGGGAGACCGACGCAGGACTCGATCCTGGGCCTCCAGGATCACGCCCTGGGCCGAAGGTGGCGCTAAACGTTTACCCTGAGCCACTCCGGGTATCCCTTGATTACAAATCTTACAGTTTCAGTCTTTCTCTTCCTTGACCTGGAAGCAGTATCTAACACCGTTGGCACACCTTAGAGTACTCTTATTTTGGCGCACATGACACCATATTCCTGGTTTTTCCTTACCTCTCCGGCCACATCTTAATCTCCTTTGCCCACCCCTTACGAATCCATCCACGTTTATCATCTCCATTACCATTATCTTGGGTGATCATCATTATTAGCAACTTCCTACCAATATTGCAGCTAGAGTGATTTTTTTTCTAGAAGGCAAGAGGTCACGTCACCACCAGCCTTTCTATTGTCCTGCTTAAAGTTCTTCATCTTGTTTCCCTTGCGTTAAAATCCAATACCTTTGAGTTTTGGGCCATATTCTAGTTTAATATGGCTTGTAAGCCATTTGGTTTCTGTCCCTTCTCCAACTTCATTACTATATTCACAACTTCATTCTGTATTCCAACCACACAGTTCTGGGCCCTCTATCTGGAACATTTCCTTCAGGAAGACTTCCCTTAGGCCCCTAGATTGGATTAGGAGCCATCCCATGTGCTTCCATAGTAGTCTGTGCTTCCTCTATTTGTAACCGTTGCTTCTACATTATAATTGCTTGTATGCTCAACTGCTTCCTCTGCAAGTTCTATAAAGGTCTGTCTTGTTCACCATTGTATTATTCCCAGCACATAACAATAAGTGCACAGACCATGTTCTTTCAGCTATACCATGTTGTCTCATGCCCCCAAACCTGGATCCAGTCTGACTGGTGTCCAGTTCCTTTAAGTTTTCTCAAAACGTTTGATATTTGCCACATCTGCAGATGCCCAGATTCAACAGTTAACAGTATAATTTTTATAAGTTCACTCTTGGAAAATAACTTCGTGGTAATTACCTGATGAATCTATATACTTAATTGAATTACCGCCTCAAGACTGTTGTGAGGATTCAAAGAATAAGCATTTGTAAATGGATTCACATTTATTAGGTGCTTAATACCTCGTGGTTCCCTTCTCTTTTTCATACAATTCCCTTGTTACCACCCATATCCCATGCTTTCTTTTTTTAAAGATTTATTCATTTATTAGAGGGGGAGGGGCAGCAGGAAAGGGAGAGAGAGGGAATCCCAAGTGGACTCCCTGCTTGGGAGGAGGGGGAGGGCCCAACATAGGGTTTGATCCCGGGACCTCAAGATCATGACCTGAGCCAAAATCAAGAGTCTAATGCTCAACCAACTGAGCCAGTCAGGTGTCCCCCAGTGTGTGTGTGTGTGTGTGTGTGTTTAAATAAAACACTCTATAGTTTTATAGCAATTTACAGTTGGCAAAGTATTTTTCCAATTTCCAAGATTTTGTTTTCTATTCTTACAACAGTCCTGCCAGATGTATAACATTATTTTTCTCATTTTATTTTTTATTATTATTTTTAAAGACTTTATGAGAGACAGAGAGAGAGAGAGAGGCAGAGACACAGGCAGAGGGAGAAGTAGGCTCCATGCAGGGAACCCGATGCGGGACTCGATCCCGGGACTCCAGGATCATGCCCTGAGCCAAAAGCAGACAGACGCTCAACCACTGAGCCACCCAGGCGTCCCTCATTTTATTTTTTATTTTTATTTTTTTTTTGTCCCTCATTTTAAAGATAAACTTGAGTGAACCTCGAGATTCACTGATCCTAGGAGAGGAAGGGACTGATGACTGTGGCGTGGAAGGTTAGTTCACACCTTCGATCATAGCGAATCAAATCACACAAGGATTATTTTAACACAAGCTTCCAGTGATTTTCCCTCTTCACACCCACTCTACACCAGTTATTTTTGGGGGGAAGAAAAGGAGTAATGCTAAGACTGGGAATGAGAATCAAGAGGCCACTGACCTCAATGAAGAACAGTATACAATTACAGTGGTCAGGCCCCCAGAATGATGCCATCTTAGCACGGTCTCTAGACCTGATTTCACAATTCCCTGCTCTCACTGGAACTTCCACGAACTAATGCAGTTTCCTAATAATTAGGGTTTTGACTGTCCTTTGCCTACTCAAGGAGGAAAATTTTCCACAGCCTGAAAGACTTCACAGAGGTCAACCAATTTGGCCTGAAAGGACAAGGGCCTCTTGGGCATCAGTCCTGCCCCGTTGTTCATCTGGGGCGGGGGGGGGGGCGGGGGGGGTTTGCAAAAAAGTACCAACGCCCAGGTTCAGGGCGGCGAGAGAACCTGATTGTCTGGTTTGGGGTGGGGCCCAAGCATCAGTATTTTTAAGATGCTCCCGAATGACTCCGTTGTGCAGCCAGGTCGGAGAATCCCTGCCGGGTAAGCAGAGCCTAGAAAACGAGAAGGGGAAATTCCATATCCAGTTTAACCTCTACCCGCAGCACCTGCTCTAGAGACCAGTTAAGTAGAAAGGGAAAGGTAGGAATTAAAAAAAAAAAAAAAAGTAAAAGTAAAAGGGATAAAAGGGAGAGGTCAGTTCCAGGGAAACGGCAGCGGCACCACGGATTCAGGAAAGGCGTCTGTGGGGAGCGTTTCCGTGAGCAAAGTTCGGCCGGAGCCAACTTCTGACCCACGCGCCAGCGCGTGCGGCGGTCCGTGGGGTCAGCTCCTTCATCACCGACGGTGAACAGCTGTCTCGGGCTCGCCCACGTTGGGCCCACGCACACGGAGGTCGAGCCTGGGGCGCAGCCCTCGCGGAGCTCAGCCGGACGTCGTGAAGCAGGGTCCCCAGACCCGCCGCCCAAGCCCGGGCGCCCTCGCGTCGCCTGCGGCCTCGAGCCTCGGGAAACCCGGGGGCGACCCGTGGCCGCGCTCCCGCCGGCGGCCGAGGGGGCGGGGCTGCGCTGACCCCGCCTCCGGGCGACGGGGCTCTGGTTTCCGCCGGGGGATGCGCCAGACTTGCCGCCACTTCCGGGAACGCAGACGGCCTGGGCCGCTTCGCCGCGACCGGCAGCCTCGCCTTGACGTCACATCCGCGCGCCCCGGTAAACGTCAGTGTTGGGCGCACAGCGCGGCGACGAGGTTTGCTGGTCAAGTTTCGTCTCCGTTGCCTCCTTATGAACCATGGAGAGTGACTTTTATCTGCGTTACTACGTGGGTCACAAGGGCAAGTTCGGCCATGAGTTCCTGGAGTTTGAGTTCCGGCCCGACGGTAAGAGCGGCCTCTGGCCCCGGCCGAGCGAGGACGGGGCCTGGGGTCGGGCGAGCGGGGAGGCCCGGGCTCCGGAATGTGCGAGGAGGAGCTAGGAGAGGACGGGACTGATGACTGCGGCGCGGATCTGAAAGGGCCACTCCTGTGACCGCTCCGCTGGTTCTTCCCATGTGCACGAACTTTTTTTTTTTTTTTTTTTTTTTTAACTAGAATGCTTCATTCAGCAGACACTGATTGCATACTTTGTGCCAGGCTCTCTTTCACAATTTGGGACAAGTTTCCTCTCATAGCGTATATATTCTGGTGCTGGGAGAGATATAAACAAACAAAGATTTCAGATAATGACGAGTGGTCAGAGCATGAAACAAAACGATGGAGTAATTGCTAAAAAGTGGACTGCTTTTAAGCAGAGTGGCCACTGGCGTGCTCTCTGGAAAGGTAGTATTTGAACTGAATCCTAAGTGACAAGAAGGAGAGCCAGCCTTGTGAAGCTCGGGAAGAAGAGCATTTTGGACAGAGGGAGTAACAAGTGTTAAGGCTTTGGGGCATGAACGAGCATGTTCCAAGTGGCCAGTATGGCTGAGGAAGTAGTGAGCTCCGAGGAGAATAGTAGGAGACAATGTCAGATAAGTAGGGGTACACCATGTAGGTCTTTACAGGCCATGGTGGAGAGTTTGGATTTTATTCTAAGTGCAGCAGGAAGCAACTGGAAAGTTTTAAGGAGAGAAGAGATGTGATCTCTTCCTGAAAAAGTATTCTAATCATGGAGTATGATTAGAAATAGAGTAATGATTAGAAAAAGTAATCTATTCTAATCATTGCAAGAGTGGAGACAGGGCAACTTATTAGGAGACAGTGAACAGTTGTCAAGGTAAAAAGGATGCTGGTTGGGACTAAGGTACTATCAAAAGCGCATAGAAGGGTTCAGGATACTGTTGGAGGCAGAACCAATAGGACGTTGCTGTTTGATAAGATCTGGGGGAAGGACCACTGTGGGGAGGAAAAGGAATCAAAGATGACAAAAATAAAAAAATAAAAAACCTCCCACTAAATGGGGGCACAAAGATGAATCTGACAAGCCCCAGTTGTAAACAAACAATGATAGGATAGTGTGTTTGATGCTGTGGTACAAAGAAACGGAAGGGACTCTGGAGCAGAAAGAAGGCAACCTAACCTAACCCTCAGGTAGCCTGAGGATGGGAGAAAGCTTCCTGCATAAAATGACTTGGGGGAAGAGGAGTGATAGTCTTAGTAATGTGCAGGAGTTGGTTAGGCATTTGGACATCAACATCAAAGAAGCTGAAAACCAAAAAGTGCATGGGATGTTTCAAGCAGAAACCAAGTAAGGTGGTTAACTCCAGCTGTGTAAGAGTGGACTATTGCAGGAGGGAGCCTGAAAGGCAGGCAGGGGCTCAGCTTAGCAGTTATGCCATGTTGAAGAATTTGGATTTTTATCAAGAAGGCAGTGAGAAGGGATCCCTGGGTGGTGCCAGCAGTTTAGCGCCTGCCTTTGGCCCAGGGCACTATCCTGGAGACCCGAGATCGAGTCCCATGTCAGGCTCCCAGTGCATGGAGCCTGCTTCTCCCTCTGCCTGTGTCTCTGCCTCTCTCTCTCTCTGTGACTATCATAAATAAATAAAAATTAAAAAAAAAAAAAAAAAAAAGGCAGTGAGAAGCTATTGTCATTATCAAAGTGTTAGAGTAACCTGGGGCACCTGGGTGGTTAAGTAGTTGAGCGTCTGCCTTTGGCTCAGGTCATGGTCCTGGGGGCCTGGAATCGAGACCTGCATTGGGCTCCCTGAAGGAGAGCCTGCTTCTCCCTCTGCCTATGTCTCTGTCTCTCTCTCTGCATCTGTCATGAATTAATAAAATCTTACCAAAAAAAAAAAAGTATTAGAGTAACCTAATTAGATTGGTCTGTTACTACATCACTTTGTCTACCGTATGGAGAATGAACTGAACCAAGAGAGACAAGGCAGAGATAGTGAGTGCAGTGAGGCATCAATTAATCTGGCTCTTTTTACATGTGTAATCCCAAAGGTAAAAATTCATCTATTTCCTTTTCTCTTCTTTTCCTTCATATCTAGCATATAGCCTTTTGGATGCATATACACACAAAAGGCCTTGTATACCAAATATGCTTAATAATAAAACCAAAACTTTTCCACCATAGGAATAGATCAGAGTATTGCATGGTCACATGAATAATATGTAAACAGCATTTTACAATTTTCAAACTGCTTTCACAATTCATCTGAGCCTCAGGAGGCCTTATGTGCAAGTAAGTTACCATCACTATCCCTGTTTTCAGCTGAGGACATTAACCTGCAGAGATATGATTTGCCAGAGTCACAATGTTCTGCTTATGTTCTTTTATCACACCTGAGCTGCCTTTTGCAAGAATTATAATTCAATGTCAGCAATATTCTGGCTTTGAAGCTACTTAATAGCCGAAAATAAAGAACTGAAAGACTGCTATTGTTGGAACATCAGAAGTTTGAATAGTAAATCTGGTAGACGCTGAGGGGAAAGCTAGGATACATTTTAAGCAACAGCTGATAGTCTTGGTGAGCTAATGAAGCTTTATTTATACGTTTTTAATATACACTGAATTTGTTTTTTCGCTCCTCACAGGGAAATTGAGATATGCCAACAACAGCAATTACAAAAATGATGTCATGATCAGAAAAGAGGTAATGAGCCTTCTGAGAGCCTTTCTTTCACTACAATTTAGCCTTTTGTCATGTTTTTGTTCTTTCTGGGAGTAAGTAGTATTGAAAAAGAATAGAGAAGTATAGACATATCTATAGACACCTTCTAAAATTTTTCTCACATCTTTTAGTTTATATTTTCTTTTACAATGTTAAACCACTTTTGTAATCATTTAAAGTCTTGCAAATCTTGGTTTAAACCCTGAATCTGCTATTTACTCTGTGCCCCTGGGCAAATAACCTGGCTTGATAAGTTTTAGTTTCTTTGTCTGCAGAAACAGATATAATTAACCTGCCCCCCCCCCCCCCAGTGCTATCACAGAATTAAATACATTATACCTAAAGTGTTTTGTGTATTTCCTGGTGCATAGCTTTCAGAAGAGCTCTTTAATTTGCATTTGGATGGGGGAAAGGGAACATGGGAAAGCAGTTCACATCATTGAATGCAGGTTAGATGCCAGGCTTGGCACTTGGTGTTTTACATATGATTTTATTTCACCCTGATTGTAAGCCTTTTTGATTAGCGGTATTATATACCCTTTACAATGAAGGCCCAGATGTTAATTATGGGGCTTGTTCAAAGTCACCTCATCCTGACGAGCAAGAGATAGAGTGGGAATTCAAAGCTATGCCTGCCTCTGTCAAGTCCATGTGCTCTATTTTGCTTAATTTCTGCCTCACTATTGAGGCTTCATCAAAGCTTCTCTTTCCTTTTAACCACTTTGTCACATTTGAAAATGTCTTAACAGTTACTATATCTTCATACTGTTATGTTTAACTAGCATTCAGTTTTATGTTTACCCACATGTCTCAGCCTGCTTATATACATATATATTTTATGTGTGGACTGATATACAAAATGTATTTTAAAAGATGTGTCTCTGGTCTTCATAAGCATGTCATCTCGGTAGGAATAACCAGGGTTCACTCACAGATCTTTTGTTCTGGGTTCAGGTGTGAATTCAGTCTGTAAGCAAGGAGAAGTTCCAAGTGAACAGGATGTGCCAAGAAGTAGAAACCGGTAGATGGGGTATGATGTATAGTCACTGGGCACTTCTGGCCCTGCCCTCTTGAGCATGCTGAGGTCACACCTGAATGCCATCTACCTTACAGTGGTGCCAGAGACCAGTTTTTATTAGCAGGTTTTTTTTTTTTTTTCTTTTTAATCTTTAATCATTATCTGAGTCAGAACACTTGCTTAGGGATGCAAGTTAAATTCCATTTTTTAATTTGCTTTCAGGCTTATGTACATAAAAGTGTAATGGAGGAACTGAAGAGAATAATTGATGACAGTGAAATTACCAAAGAGGATGATGCCTTGTGGCCTCCCCCGGATCGAGTGGGCCGGCAGGTGAGTGTTAGCAACTGTCCTATAGAGCAGAAGTTTTAAGAAGTAAGAGGAGTTTTACTGCCGTGCGTATGACATTGAATCTGTGTGTATGTATTAATGGAGCCCTACACAAAGTACATTACCAGCACATTTGTCTAAGGAAGCAGTAATCCCACAAGAAGGAACAGAAAGCCAGTGGTGCTTCCTGACCACCTGCATTGGTGGATTTCTTCATGACTCTTCCCCCTGCCAGCCCTTCTCAGAGGTTTTGTTGCCCACCTCACTTACTGAGTAACTACTATGGACAAAGCATTGTGAACATACAAAGAGAACCAGAACATGGTTATTTCAGCAGTCTAATGAAGGAATATCATGCAAGCAGCTAGATATATGTGTTTTAATTCATGGCTTATATATTTATTCTGAAAACCATTTATGGTAATTAAAATAAAAGCCACTGTCATATCTGTGTTAACAAGGAAGCTATTTCTCTCCACTTCAACTGCTACCTTCCTAATTTAGACTTATAATTGATTTCCTTTTTTCTTTTGTCCTGTATAGCCCATTTTTCTATCCAGACTAATCTTACAAAATATAAATGTATTCCACTCATTTTAAGTTCTCTGCTATCTTCCCACTATATCTGAAATAAAATCTGAACTCCCACCTTATCTTCTACCGTTTTCATAGTCTTTTGCCGCATTCAGACCTCACTCACCTTATTTCTGTTCCTCAGACACACCTAGGTTGTTCTTAGATTAGGGCATTTGCATTTGCTGCATCCTGCCTGGAATGTTCTATCCAACATTGTCTTTATTAGTGTAGGTTTCAAACATCTTTTCCTCAGTGATGTCTTGCCTATCCATCCAACCTAAAATGTCCCTCCCTATTGTTTTTTTTTTTTAAAGATGTTTTATTTTCTTTGTAGCATTTATTATTATCTGAAATTGCTTTACTTGCTATATCCCTTTTCCTCCCCCTGCTGTAACAGATTGGCATATATCCCTGCAAGCTCCTTCAATACAAGGATTTTACCTATTTTTCCTCATTGCTATATCTGTAGAGACTAAAATAGTACAGTGTATAGTAAAAGTTCAATAATAATTACATTTATTAAAGACAAAAATTCATTTAAGTTAATTCCTAATTTACCTCAAAATGGCAGGGCAACTTTTTTTTTTAAATCTAAATCCAATTTAGTTAACATTTAGTGTATTATTAGTTTCAGGAGTGGAATTTAATGATTCCTCAGTTGCATATAAACACCCAGTGCTCATTCCATCAAGTGCCTTCCTTAATGTCCATCACCCAGTTACACCATTCCCCCATTCACTTCCCCTCCAGCAACCCTCAGTTTGTTCCTTATAGTTTAGAGCTCTTATGGATTGTCTCCCTCTGTTTTTATCTTTTTTATTTTTCCTTCCCTTCCCCTATATGTTCATCTGTTTTATTTCTTAAACTCCATATATTAGTGAAACCAGATGGTATTGGTCTTTCTCTGACTTATTTTGCTTAGCATAAGGCTTTCTAAGGCTTTCTAAGCCTTCATCCACATCACTGTAAATGTCAAGATTTCATTATTTTTGATAGCTGAGTAGTATTCCATTATATATATACACCACATCTTCTTTATCCATTTATCTGTCGACAGACATCTGGGCTTTTTCCATATTTTAGCTATTGTGGACATTGCTGTTGTAAACATTAGGGTGGATGTGAATCACTTTGAATCACTAATTTTGTATCCTTTGGATAAATACCTAGTCTAGCTCCTTCGTGATCATGGTATCTCCCCTGCCAGGTAAGTATCTAGCTCCTGATGAAAGTGAAAAGAAAATCCTATCCTCAGTATTTTCTAAAGTTAACTTTTTAATTTATGTCCATGGGATCTCAGTAAAATCATGTATTTTGCTTTACCATTAATTTTTTAGCTCTATTAACTCATTCAGCAATCACAGTAGTCCTGTGAAGACGACAGGGCATACTCCTATACACTAGCAATGACCCTCTAGATAGGGTATTACAACAAAAATCCCATTCATCATTGCGGCAAAAGCTATAAAGAACTTGGAAGTAAGTTTAATAAGATATATAAGATGGGAAAAGGCTTGATATAGAAGAACATAAAAATATATATCATTCTTATGGGTGGAAAAACTCAATATTTATATTAATTTCACTAAAATAATTTATAAGTTCATTCCAGTTCAAATCAAAATCACAACAGGATTTTTCCTAAAGCCTAAGAGAGCATTAAATTAAGGGAGGATCAAAGGGACAAGAGTAACCAAGATACTTTTGAAGATTTCTTGAAAAAGAACAATCATCTGTATTATTGAATTCCCTCAGAATTGGCCAGTAAACCAGTGGAGCAGAATAGAGAGCCCAGAAACAAACCCATGAATATATGGGAAGTCAGAGCAGGATAAGACAAAAGTAAACTTTCAAATTAATAGAAAAAGGATGGATTGTTTAACAAATTTTACCAGTACGATTGGCAGTATGTTTATATTTTAAAGTTAGACTATTTATAGAAATAAAACAAGATTTTAAAACATAAAATATAGACTTTTTTTTATTATTTCTAGGTAGAGAAGGAATATTTTAAATTGTTCAAGGGAAAAGACTGAGACATTTGATTTCTTTAAAGTTAAAACTTTTGTTTAGCCAAAGACATCATGATAAAGTTGAAAGATAAGCCACAGACTGAAGGATATGCAAAACATATCTGGCAAAAAGGTTTATATCTAGAATATTTCAAGAACTACAAATGAATAATAAAAAGGTAAGTCAGTGGCAAAATGTATGACAAAGGTTATGAGTAAACAATTTATAGAACTGGAAAAACAAGTAGCCAATAAATACATGAAAATTTCTACATTTTGAAAAATGAAAATCAGGAAAATAATGAGATACCATTTCAAACCCACTAGAATAGCAAAAAGTGAGGGTGAGGGGCAACAAGTTTTTTAGCTTTTTTTTTTTTTTTTTTTTTTTTAAGATTTTATTTTATTTATTCATGAGAGGCACAGAGAGAGAGAGAGGCAGAGGCACAGGCACAGGCAGAGGGAGAAGCAGGCTCCAGCAGGCTCGGGAGCCCAACATGGGACTCGGTCCTGGGTCTCCAGGATCACACCTCGGGCTGAAGGCGGTGCTAAACCGCTGAGCCACCGGGGCTGCCCTGAGGGCAACAAGTTTTAAAAAAGAAAGGGGATCTTATATACTAGTGGGAATAACATCGGTACAACCATTTTAGGAAATAATTTGGTAGTATCTGACAAAATTGAAAAAACTTATACCTCACTTCTAGGAATTTTCCTAGAGACATTTTCACATGCCTACAAGGAGATGCATGGAAGAATATTCTCACCACATTGTTCATAGGTGATGCAGCGGTTTGGTGCCGCCTGCAGCCTGGGGTGTGATCCTGGAGACCTGGGATCGAGTTTCACGTCGGGTTCCCTGCGTGGAGCCTGCTTCTCCCTCTGCCTGTGTCTCTGCCTCTCTCTCTCTGTGTGTATCTATGAATAAATAAAATCTTTAAAAAAATAAATAAATTAGGAACTTAAGTATGCTTCAATAAGGATATGAATGGAATATTCTAAAACATTTAAAACTAATGAGCTAGATCACATACAAAAACAGTGTTGAATGAAAAGAAGGAAAGGATGCATATAGTATGATCATTTACATAAAAACTTAAAAACATATTACCAAATCTAAAAAACTTGCGGGAAGGAGAATGGAATGGGAGGTATGACAAGCTATTAATATTTGGTTGTTAAGAACATTGGTCTCATAGTTTCCTATATTTTCTATTAGATTTCTTTTCATAATTAAAGCTTTAAATCAAAAAGAATTAGGAGGGACACCTGGGTGGCTCAGTGGTTGAATGTCTGCCTTCGGCTCCGGGTGTGATCCTAGAGACCCGGGATCGAGTCCCATGTCAGCCTTCCTGCATGGAGCCTGCTTCTCCCTCTTCCTGTGTGTGTCTCTGCCTCTCTCTCTCTCTCTGTGTCTCATAAATGAATAAATAAAATCTTTAAAAAAATAGGAAAAAATTAAGAAAAAAAAAAAGGACTCACTAGATTGTAAATTTCACAAGGGCAGAGACCTTTGGTTTTACTGATCTGTCCCAAGTACCAAAAATAATGGCCGGCACACAATGAGCACCTTCATAGATATTTTTTAAAGATTTTTTTAAAGATAGTACTTGTGTCATTGAAATCCAAAAGCATACAGCTGGTAGTGACAAAGCTGGGATCAAACCCAAGATCTAGAATTCCTTTCCTTGTCCCATTTTGCCCAGAAAGGTTAGATTCTTGGTATTTTTAAAACACAAGATTTATACATGTTATTCCACATGCTTAACAATGAAAACTCCTATATGAAATGTGTAAATTCTTCCAAATCCCAGAAATGGTAGGGCCTCACAAAACACATCTTCCTCCAAGAGTATAAGCTACTCAAGGACTACACCAGTATTTATCTCTTTGTTTCTAGACCCAGTACAGTTTAGTGCTCAGAGTGAACTGGTCTTTATGTGGCTACCTGTTGTAAAGTTTGTATGATTTGACAGATGATATATCCTCTATGTGGTTGATGAAGAATCCAACTTGGCTTGACTTAGTTTTGTTTGTTTTTAATGCTTCTAGGAGCTTGAAATTGTCATTGGAGATGAACACATTTCTTTTACAACATCAAAAATTGGTTCTCTTATTGATGTCAATCAATCCAAGTAAGTGTATATGACCTTTATATCTAGATGTGTCTGTTTTGAAGCAGACTGCTATGAAATTCTGAACCATACTGGAACCATTATGGTAAGATCTGGTACAAATACAAGTCAGAAAGGGTGTCTGGGTGTATCAGGTGGTTAAGCATCTGACTCTTGGTTTCGGCTCAGGGTCATGAGATCAAGCCCCATGTCAGGCTGTGCACTCAGCACAGGGTCTGCTTAAAACTCTCTTCTTCTGCCCCTCTCCCCACTCTCTCTCGCTCTTGCTTGTTTACTTGCTCTCTAAAATGAACAAATCTAAAACAAAACAAAACAGAAGGCATCAGCTTTGTTTTCATCATTAGAGAGAGACTCCCAAATTATTCTCAGGGCCTTGGTCTGATGCTTTTGATGTTTTTTTCAGTCATTGTTACACACAGGGTAATGTCGTAGGAGGAGTAAAATAAGAATTTGGCCAGAACAGAAAATGAAGTATGTCAAAACAGGTGCTTGAGATAACTGTGGAGTCTTTGGGTTGATCTGAATACCTTCAGTGTTGGCCATTCAGACTAGCACATCTTATAGTCTGACAATGGTGAAACTTGAAGAGTTTTTAGAATACAAATTTGGAAATTCATGTTGTCAGGGCAAATTATAAAGTTGAGGCATGAATCTGTATGCTACAAAGAGTCTTTAGAATTTAGCAACCTCTGGGGGTTCCTGAATAGCTCAGTTTATTAAGCATCTGACTCTTGATCTCAGCTCAGGTTTTGAGCTCAAGCCCCGAGTTGGGTTCTTTTTTTTTTGTTTGTTTAATTTATGATAGTCACAGAGAGAGAGAGAGGCAGAGACACAGGCAGAGGGAGAAGCAGGCTCCATGCACCGGGAGCCCGACGTGGGATTTGATCCCGGGTCTCCAGGATCGCGCCCTGGGCCAAAGGCAGGCGCCAAACTGCTGCGCCACCCAGGGATCCCCCGAGTTGGGTTCTATCCTGGGCATGGAGCCTACCTTAAAAAAAAAAAAAAAAAAAGACTTTGGTAACCTCTAGCTCCTGTGTTTTGAGGATCTGGAATTAGATATGGCTCACTTTATTTTTTTAAATTATTTTTTAAAGATTTTATTTATTTGAGAGAGAGGGAGCATGAGCAGGAGAGAGGGGGAGAGGGAGAAGCAGGCTCCGCAGTGAGTAGGGAGCCCGACATGGGGCTTGATCCTAGGACCCTGGGATCATGACCTGAGCCAAAGGTAAACACTTAACCCACTGAGCTACCCAGGTGCCCCTGTGGCTTACTTCTAGTATGCACTGGGCTTGTCTTCCTTTGGACAGTCTCCTGTTCTTAGCCAGTTGTACCATAGTCATCTTCAGCCTCTTGGACCTGCTTAATACTACTCATTTTTTTTTTTTTAAGTTTACTTAATTCTGAAAGTAATACATGCTTTCTGTAGAAAATGCAGAAAAGTAAAAAGGGGAAAATCACCCATAAACTTATCAATTAGACAACCATTGGTATCCAGTATTTCTTGTATATTTCTAGTGTGTTAAAAACTTTAAAAAAAAAAAACACAAAAAAAATAATTGAGATCAGAAATGTTACCTTTATTTATTTATTTTTTTAATTTTTTATTTATTTATGATAGTCACAGAGAGAGAGAGAGAGAGAGAGAGAGAGAGAGGCAGAGACACAGGTTCCATGCACCGGGAGCCCGACGTGGGATCCGATCCCGGGTCTCCAGGATCGCGCCCTGGGCCAAAGGCAGGCGCCAAACCGCTGCGCCACCCAGGGATCCCGAAATGTTACCTTTAATAATGATTTTTTTCATTTAATATAAATAGGTCCCCATTAAAAACTACATTTTAAATGACCTCGTAAAAAAAAAATAAAATAAAATAAATGACCTCGTAATAGTCTATTTTGATACATAGCATGTAGCCTTTTCTTTCTTTATGGACACTTGGTTGTTTTTGAAGTTTTAATTCTGTAAATTGCTTTATGTAAATACTCTGGGTTACTAAAGGTTTTATTTTTTGGGTTTTTTAACGTTTTTTCCAGATTTTTAAACCTGTTTTTCCTCTTGCATTATAGGGATCCAGAAGGCTTACGAGTATTTTATTATCTTGTCCAGGACCTGAAGTGCTTGGTCTTCAGTCTTATTGGATTACACTTCAAGATTAAGCCAATCTAGATTGATAATTGGTGTGGACACAAGGGGGGTTGGAAGTATCTGTTTTTAATTACCATTATCAGGAAATTTTTGTGTATATCAGGGCAATATTTTTTATAAGCTATAAATTAGTCTTTAATAAATACGTAACAAAATGCACTCTTGTTATTTTATAAAGACCTGAACATGTGAACTCTCCTCAATTGTTTTTTAAAACACTAACATCCTTTGTGAGGTACTGCCAAAAATCTAATGAACTCTGTGATATAACTACCAATTTACAGAAATAAGAGAACAGAAAGGTTAGAAAATACAACAAATCTAATCAACAATTTCCAAAGGAAACTCCAGGACAGAGGATCAGGCTTCTTCAATACACAAATTGCAAACATAAAATAAATAGAGATTGTGTGGGAACCAGTAGATTAAGGAGATTTAAGAGACCGTACAGGGGCAGCCCGGATGGCTCAGCGGTTTAGCGCCGCCTTCCGCCCAGGGGGTGATCCTGGGGACCCCGAATTGAGGCCTGTGTCAGGCTCCCTACATGGAGCCTGTTTCTCCCTCTGCCTGTGTCTCTGCCTGTCTCTCATGAATAAATAAAAAATCTTAAAAAAAAAAAGAGAGACAGTACATATTTGGACCCTATTTTGGTTCATGATTTCATGATTCAAAAAACAAAATCGCCATCATTAAGGAAATTTGAACACTGGATATTTTACATTAATGAAGTATTGCAAAATTTTTAGGTGTGAAAGGGAATTTCTCCCTCCACGTTTGTTGAGATAATTGAGGTTGGGTTTTTTTTTTTTTTAATCCTCTTTTAAAGATACATCTGTACGTATTTCAGTATGGAGGAAAACATTTTGGTTTATTATAATGTAAGAGCTAAAATGCCTGGTCTCAGAGGTTTCTAATAATCCATTTTAAAATCAGAATACTGGCGGCTGCATGGGTCAGTGGATGAAGGGTCTGCCTTCAGTCTGGTCATGACCTCTGGGTCCTGGGATGGAGCTGGGGGCGCGAGTCTCCTCCCTCTCCCTGTGCCCCTCCCCTCCTCATGCTCACAAGCACACACTGTGTCTCGCTCTCTCAAATAACTAAATGTTAAAATCCGAATACCAGAAGTCATTAGGAACCGAGACCAGCTGTATGGATAGTCTGGGAACTTGTCCAGCAGGAAGATCTGCAGGAACTTCTTGCTGCTAAATTGCACTGCTTAGGCAAACTGCTGTTTGACCAGTTTGCGGGCACTGAAAGGAAGGCGCTGGGCTTGGGGAGTCTGACTTGAGGGGAGGTGACCAGGGTAAGCTCCCACCCTTAGGTAGGCCAGCTTGGGACACGTCCCAGCCCTGACTCCTAGGCCAGCGTCCTGCCGCCCCCCGCCCCGGCCCCTACACACCATCCGCCCCCTTCAAAGGCGACGGTGTGGAACTCGGGGCCAGATCTGGGACCAGAGACTTCAGGGTTCCTAAGTCCAGGTGCCCCCTCTATACATAGTGCGTAGGCAGCCAAGGCAGTGGTGAAGAGGACAGGACCAGAGGGAGAACCCCAAAGGCGGAGCGGCGCCCGTGAGCTGCGGGCTTCCGCGGCCTCAAGTGCCCTGGACGGGGGCACAGAGCCCAGGTTCAGCTCGTGCACAGCATACACCAGGCGCCCAGGGACCACCCGGCGACGGGGCCGCGGCGGAGACACGGTCACGGGCACCCCCCGAAGGAAAGAGGGCGGGCGGTTCAGAGGAGCGCCCAGCCCCCAGCCTGCGAAGCTGGCCGCGGGCAGGGGAAGCCACGCCGTCTGAGGGGCCGCGCGGCTGTTGGGGGCAGAGACAGAGGGAAGGGCCAGCAGACAGAACTGAGGGGCAGGAAAAGCCCTGGCAGAGGCTTCGCGCAGGGACGTCGTGTTTGCTACGCGATCCCTCAGACTAGCATGGTGCCGCCAGGACACCGGCGTTCAGCAAGCACCCGGAAGCAGGTTCGGCGGCTCTGAGCGCAGGCTAATCGTGGACTCACGAGACCCCGCCGGTCCCCTTAGAGGAGGGAAGGAGACAACACCGGCCCACGTGGGAGGCAGCTGCCACGGGTGGAGGCCCCGCCCCCTCGACGCACGCCGGAGATGCGCACCCGCACGGTACGCCGGCGGCGCCTACCGTTTACGACAGGCCGGAAAGCAGCGGCCGCCGCTGTCGCCAGGCCGAGTCGGGCCGAGCCGAGCCACGCCACTATGGGGGTGAGGCGGAGGCTGCCGCCGAGGCAGGGACAGGGAGGTGGCGAGGACCTGGGCGGCGGGAGTTCGTGCCAGGAGGGAATGAGAGGAGCGGGCTTGTGCTGGGAAGGAGCAGGGAGGCAGAGCTCGTACTGGGAGGGGCGGGGCTGGGGCAAGGTAGGCTGCGCAGGCGCGGTTGATGCCCTTTCTCCGGCCACCCCCTCTCCACAGAAAATTGCGCTGCAGCTCAAAGCCACGCTGGAGAATGTCACCAACCTCCGCCCCTTGGGCGAGGACTTCCGGTGGTACCTCAAGGTGCGGCTGGAGGGGCGGGGCCCTGGGCGGGAGAAGGGAGGGGCCTGAGAAGCCGCAGCGCCGCGAGGTTCCGAGTGGGGGAGCGACTCCGGAAGGGGCGGGGCCCTGGACGGGAGAAGGGAGGGGCCTGGGAGGCCGCGGCGCCGCGAGGTTTCGGGTGGGGAAGCGACTCCGGAAGGGGCGGGGCGCCAGGGGCGGGGAGAAGGGAGGGACCTGGGAGGCCGCGGCGCCGCGAGGTTCCGGGTGGGGGAGCGACTCCGGGAGGGGCGGGGCCCTGGGCGGGAGAAGGGAGGGGCCTGGGAGGCCGCGGCGCCGCGAGGTTCCGGGTGGGGGAGCGACTCCGGAAGGGGCGGGGCGCCAGGGGCGGGGAGAAGGGAGGGACCTGGGAGGCCGCGGCGCCGCGAGGTTTCGGGTGGGGGAGCGACTCCGGAAGGGGCGGGGCCCTGGGCGGGAGAAGGGAGGGGCCTGGGAGGCCGCGGCGCCGCGAGGTTCCGGGTGGGGGAGCGACTCCGGAAGGGGCGGGGCGCCAGGGGGCGGGGGCGGGGCGCCAGCGGGTGGCGCCGGGAGAGCTTTCCCGTGTCCAGGTCGGCTTTTGAGGATCTGCGTCTTGGCAAGATTGGAAATGTATTACCCTTAAATGTTGTTTTCCCGACTAGAATTTGTTCATTTTTCAGAATGTATTGGTTAATTCTTAATTGGCAAGGGCTCGGAATTCCCTTTGTAATTTTTCCTCCGTGAAATATTTCATGTTACGGAAACACTAAACGAAAGGCTACTTTGGTTTACAAGAAGGGGTCTTGGGATTCTTTAGTAAAGAGAGGAATTGCACCTTGTGTTTCGCTTGTACATTGGGCTTTATTTCTCGTGAAATCGTCTTCATGTTGTTCTCCCCTCCCGGTACCGGCGAATCTGGTCTACGGAGGCCCCTCGTGCAGAGCAGGCTGAGGCCCTTAGCTCTCCCAGATCTCGTAGCTTCTGCTCTGTGTCGCTCCTCGTCTAAACCCCAGCGAAAGCTCTGTCCCTTTTAGGAAGCTTTCTAGACACCTTTACTACCAAATACTTTGAAGCTCGAGTCCCAGGGCTTATTTGAGGAATTCATGTTCTTCCGCTTCAGAAAGCAGAGTCTAGCGAAGGAGACAGACGTGGAGTAACAACAGTGATGAATACTTCTACTGGAAACCTACAAGGGAAGCCCCAGGCCCAACGAGGGGTGGGGGTGGGCGCTGTTGAGAGCATTTCTGCCCTTCCTGAGCCCTCGATGTCCAGCCAGACCGGGTACTTCTTAGAGGAGGGTGGGCAAGCCTGCAGGAGAAACACGTGACCTGTTCTGTGCCCAGAGAGAAATCCAGATGTGTTCTTGGGGCTGGTAGTAAAGAGGAGGTGAAACTGGATAAGAAGGTAGTTTGACCCTGCCTACGTCACACTTTTCTTGCCGTTTCCTTGTCTGCCCACCTGAGCCAACTACTTTACTAATCCCTCTTTTTCCTCCCTCAAGATGAAATGTGGCAACTGTGGTGAGATTTCAGAGAAGTGGCAGTATATTCGGCTGATGGTAACTGCTTCCCCTACCACGATAGCTGCACACAAACACTTAGGCCTCTAGGCAGGGATCTGGGGAGGGAACTTGTGACCCTAATCTCTCAGGTCTTTGGACCATGTTTTCTGTGGTTTGGAAGGGCAGCCCTGGAACAGGCTTCTTTGGAATGTGAGGCAGAGTTCAAAATCAAGGGGAATCCTTTTTTCAGTCTCAAGGAGCTCCCCAGGATTCTTATCCTGGCAGATGGCACTCCCTGTCAGAGTCTTGGTCTCTTCAGCTGTCTAAGTGGTAGATGGGATCTTGTCTAATGAATGTGTGGTGACAGCTTCTGTTTACCCTTGCCAGGACACTGTGGCACTGAAGGGAGGTCGTGGCAGCGCCTCCATGGTCCAGAAGTGCAAACTATGTGCGAGGGAAAACTCCATCGGTAGGTCGGGCCACGAATCTTGAGCTCTGCCAGCTGGGCCACATCTTCCTGGTACTGGACCAAAAGCAGGCTCGTGTGACTGTGGGTGGACCTAGGCCTGAGGTGCCCAGGCCGTGGCAGCCGACTCTCCCAGAGCCACATCTGGGCACCAGGATGGGGGCAAGTAGGGACTCAAGTCAACTTTGTCTTCTCTTTGATGTTTCAGAGATTTTGAGCAGCACCATCAAATCTTACAATGTAAGTTTCCTGCTGTGGTGGTAGGTACGGTGCATTTAAATCTAAGCTGGGAACTGGGAAGCCTGGATTCCAGAGTTTTTTTCTGCACCAGAGTGACGTGCCATGGGGCACTCATATTCTTACTTGTTCACTCACTCCTATCAGTCACTCACCATGTACTGGCTTTTAAGGCAGAAGAGTCATAAATAAGGCTATTGCAGTGCCTCTCTAATAAGCACTGGGCTATGGGAGCTCAGGGAACCTCTGGCCCAACCTGGCCACTCAGTTTCCATCACTGAAAGCACTTGCTTGTCTACACAGAGGATTGGGGAGCCATCTCTGGCACCCTCGATGTTGATGTTATTAGCTAGTTATATGTTACTGTGTAACAAATTAGTTCAAAGACAACAGAGGGAGGGGGTACTTTGAGTCTCTCTGTTTAAAGGGTAGTTACTTGTATTCACCTATTCCTTAATTTAAATTTTTATTTATTTATATAAGACAGAGTATGGGCAGGGGGAGGGGCAAAAGGAGGAGCAGAAGGAGAAGCAGGCTGCCCGCTGAACACAGAGCCGAATGGGCTGAGTCCCAGGACCCCAAGATCAGGACCTGAGCTAAAATCAGACACTTAACTGAGTCACCCAGATGCCCCCTTACTTAGTATTTTTGAAACATGTTTGACTTATGCCAAATTTTCAGTTTTGTCTGGAAGTTAAAGGGAGAAGTTGTGAGTGTTTTCAAGTAAATGATATATAGTGGATGAAACACCAGTTAACAAAAAGCAAACTAGGGCCAACAGAGTGCCTCATCAGTGCCAGGCACATGGTTGGTGTGTAGAAATGATTTTACAGGGAATGACAGAATGAGACTGAATGGCATCTCAGAGCCCATGGGTCACTTAGGCATGAATTTCCTCACTATACTAGCCCCTTCAAGAGGCACCTCTTCCACATGAAAACCCCATTTCAAAGGCTTTTAATTCAGCCTCCTGCCTCATAGTATGGCAGAGGTTTGGAAGATTTGGATACTTTATAGCCTAACATTCTTGTTCATATTTTTTTTTTTTATGATAGTCACACAGAGAGAGAGGGGGGGGGGGGGGGGCAGAGACACAGGCAGAGGGAGAAGCAGGCTCCATGCCCCGGGAGCCCGACGTGGGACTTGATCCCGGGTCTCCAGGATCGCGCCCTGGCCCAAAGGCAGGCGCTAAACCGCTGCACCACCCAGGGAATCCTCATATTTTTTATTTTGATAATTTTTATCTACCATTTGGGCATAGTGTCTGGCACTTTACATAGTTCAGATTTTCACAGCAAACCTGTAGTGGTTTCCCTCAGCCCAATCTGATAATCTTAGGCCCAGTTGGGAAAAGAAGCAGGCCTGTCTGAGCTCATATCCAGGCAGGCTGACTCCACAACTCAGTCTTTCTTCTGTAGCAACTATGTCCAAGAAGGTCTTATGAGGAGCAGGTGCCCAATGCAGTCTTCTTCCAGAAGGGGAGGAGTTGCCCCCAAGTCTCATTCTGGGCTTACAGGAAGGATAGGGGAATGAGGTCTTCCCAAGGGCCCAGTTGGACCTGCCCCCTTAACACACTTCCTTTCTAGGCTGAAGACAATGAGAAGTTCAAGACAATTGTGGAGTTTGAGTGCCGAGGCCTTGAACCAATTGATTTCCAGCCCCAGGTGTGTCTGTCTTCTTGGGGTACCTGTGTCTTTGGGGAGGGCATGTAGGAAGTAACAGCATAACTTTGCTTCATCCAGAGACCATGGACTAGGACTTCTAAGGATAATAATTGTTATTTATTAGTGTCTACTATATGTTGGGCACTGTGCTGGTCACGTTTACATATTCATTTAATCCTCATGTAACCCTGTGAAGTTATTCATCCTATTTTTAAGACAAGGAAAGAAGTTCAGAGATTTTTGCCACTTGCCCAAGGTGACAGTAAGCACTGGAACTGTCATTTGAACCCAGGTCTATCTGACTCCAGAACCAGTACTCCTCCCACTTTATTTTCACCTCATGACAAATCTGTGAAGCAGATAGACAAGTCCATATTCTCATCCCTGTTTCCTAAACAAGAAAACTAAGGTCCAGAGAGGAGAATGACATGCCCAGAGTCTTTCAGGAACACAGGGGTAACAGAAAGGTGTCTACCCCTCCTGCTTCTGGTCCGGGGCTGTAGTTTCAAGGAACCACTTCAGTCCTGGGAGAGCTGCCAGGACTGGGAAGTGCAGTAGTTACTCTAGAACAGGTGCTCGCACTGCACCTCTGTCCTCCCACCTTAAAGGTGGTGTGAGAAGAGCCTGTTCCCTGGCCAGCCCTCACATGCTGGACCAGTGCCTCCTTTCCTCCAGACTAACTGCTGTCTTCCTGTCACCAACAGGCGGGGTTTGCTGCTGAGGGTGTGGAATCGGGGACAGTCTTCAGCGATATTAATCTGCAGGAGAAGGTACAGGACGTGGGGGCCTTGCAGGACACTATTGGGTACCTGGTGGGAATTACCATTTCAGCGAACAAAGATGACTCCACATTTTTTTTGTTTTGTTTTGTTTTTTGTTGGTGATTTTGGTGTTTAAATGGCCCTAAGTGTAGTGCTAAAGGTGCTATCTAGTGTCCCACAAGCAAGAAGTCTGGGATATGCCTAATGGAGAACATGCATGTTAGGTAAGCTTTCTTTAGCTATGAGTTATAGTGCTGTTGGCTAGGAGTTCAATATTAATGAATCAATTACCTATAAGGTGTTTTTAAACAGAAACCTACCCAAAATAAGATTATATATTGATTGGTTGAAAATGTCATCAGAGGTTTCCAAGATTACCTAACCCTGTATCTCCCCTGGAAGCAGTGGTTCACTGATTACTAATTCAGTATTTGTGGTGATTTTGCAGCATAAAACTACCATGAATAATGAAAATCATCTGTATTACTGGACAGGTTACTGCCTTACATAAGCCTTGTGATGAGACTTCAGAAGGAGGACAGAAGCCTCCTTCAGTTTGCATAGCACCTAATGACAAGTGGAATTTACTGAACTCTTACATGGCTTGGCACTATGTTAAATACTTTTACATGGGTTCCCTCATATGCTGCTTTTGACATTCAACATGAAGTCTGTTGTCCCTTTTTTTTTTAAGATTTTATTTATTTATTCATGAGACACACACGCACACACACAGAGGGAGAGGGGGAGAGAGAGAGAGGCAGAGACACAGGCAGAGAGAGAAGCAGGCTCCATGCAGGGAGCCTGACACAGGACTCAATCCCAGGTCTCCAGGATCAGGCCCTGGACTGAAGGCGGCGCTAAACTGCTGAGCCACCCAGGGATCCCCCTTTTTAATTTTTTAAAAGATTTTATTTATTTGAGACACACACAGGCAGAGGCACAGGCAGAGGGAGAAGCAGGTTCCCTGTGGAGAGCCCGACACGGGACTCGATTCTCAGACCTGGGATCACACCCTGCACCAAGGGCAGACGCTCCACCAATGACCCTCTAGGTGTCCCTGTCCCTTCTTTAAATAGAAGACAGAACGGAGGCTCTGAGAAGTGACTTGCTCAGAATGAGCTCTAGCTCTGTTCTGGGACATACATATTCATGAGTATCTCAGTAAGAGCCTGAACTGGCCCTTTAAAGTCCCACAGTGCCCTTGTCCACACTGTCCTAAGCCATCTCGAGGCTGACAACCGCCTTTTTTTCCCCACAGGACTGGACGGACTATGACGAAAAGGCTCAGGAATCTGTGGGCATCTACGAGGTCACCCACCAGTTTGTGAAGTGCTGAACCTTCTTCCTGCACACTTGCCTCTAAGAACTGAGAAGGGACAACATGCCCCAAGCAGCAGAGCCATTGAGGCTAGGCCCCTTGTCCCTTGTCTCCCAGGAGCTGTCCAGGCCCTCACAGCCTGCATGCTGGGCTCTGTCACAGCCCCCCAAGCCCACTAATAAAGCCCCTGTTTGTGCTGCACTGCTGCATGAAGGCAGAGTCAGGCAGAAGGACAGCAACTCCTCCACAAATAAGAATTCATGTTGGAAGTCTCGGATTGCTTCCTGGCACGTTCCCACAGTTTAAGATCCAATTTGTAAAATATGCGGGAGTGCATAGCTTCTAAGGGCTCCAGCCCTTGGGGAGTGGGTAGGTCAATCCAAAGGACCTAAGGTGTCAAGGCCAATGGTGCTAAGGGCAGTTGGGCCTGTGGAATGATTCTATGAGCCCCATGGTCCTAAGCCAAAACACTACATTGACCACCTTCTCTCCCAAGTAAGCCCAGGCATTTTTAGCTGATGTCACTTCATATTCCAGGGCCAGCAGGGACTTTAGAGTTGGCAGTCCAGTCCTGGTATGAATCTGCTCTGAAATTCCTACTGGACCATCATCAAGTCTGTCTACTTGCTGAGAGGGGCAGTCCTCTTCCCATCAGAGGAGTCCATATGAAAGCTCTTCCTTCTGCTAAGTCAGCCTTTATGTTCCCTGGAGTTCCTCCTGCTGGTCCTGCTTGGTCACTTTGTGGTTATGCTTTCATGTTCTACCCCTGGACAGCCCTGTGGACGTCTGAAGACCGGAGTCGTGGCTCTGTGTGTCTTGTGGGCCTGGTTCCCTGGGTCTGAGGGTCCCCTGCAGAGTGGAAAGAGTTGTTTGGTATACGATTAGATCCTGAGGGCATGCTCATGCCTTCACGCTGGTGAACCCATCTTTTGGAAAACTTGTGAGAGACCTTACTATTCCAGTGTTCTGCTGGAGCCAGAATTCTTTGGAAGTAAAAATTATTACCTTAATTTTCTGGGAGGCCCACTGGGAAATGATCTGCCCATTTCCACACTGGTTGTGGCGGGGACTAGGAAGGGGCACTACCTCAGATTTCAGGTAAAGCTGGCTGTGTCCACAGTGGTAAAGAGATGCCTACCTTGTCTGTTCTCCAGTCTGGCATCTCCATCGTGTTCCCTCTATGCTCCCTGTGTTCCTGGCCCCTGCACATGCTCTTTTCTGCATCTGACATAGCAGAGCTGCTGTGGCCCTCCCTCTGCCACCAGGTCTATAAGGTTCTATCACCCACAGGGTCCAATCTGCTGCTTAGCCTGAAAACAAATCAGTGGAAGCAGCCTGAGAAGCAGCCTTTCTGTGTTTTAGTCTCTGTAATAGCCAGTGTGTGTGAAGCTCACAAAGACAAATAATAAAAGGATCTCAAGGTTTTCTTTATATTTTAGATTATTTTCTTATTTTTCAGGAGGTAGAAGAACCCAAATAATCACTAACAGATTAAAGGAAAATTAGATTATGTCAGCAGATGCAGAATAAGTGTTCAGTAAAATTTAGTATCCATTCAACAATAAAACCAACTATAGAAACTCTGAGACTAAGAATAGAAAGGAACTACCCTCACATCACAAAGTAGATCTGTAGAGAATGTAGAGCAAATGAAATGCGTGAAGTATTCCATTCGAGGTCGGGTGAGCGGAGAATACCGCTGATCACTACTACTCTTCCTTATGCTTGAGGTCCTGTCCAGTGTGCTAAGACAACAACAAAAAGTTAAGGGGAAAGTATTGAAGAAACAACTCATTTTCACAGATTATGATTTTCCACTTACAAAATACAAAAGCATTATTAATAGGTGTTGGATTTAAGATCAATATACAGAAATCAAATGCACTTCAGTACACTGACAACACGCAAAATGTGATTCAAGGAAAAAGTACCATTTATAACAACAAAAAGTACCTCCAAAAGTAAGCAGGACTTAAATCTATCAAAAATGTTCATGACCTTAGTGGACAAAATTATTAAACTGCTGAAAGCTGTTAAAGCCTAAATAAATGGAGACCTATACTACTATCGGTGGATAGGAAGACTTGATATTATAAAGATCCTCAACAAACGTATTTATAGGGATCCCTGGGTGGCGCAGCGGTTTGGCGCCTGCCTTTGGCCCAGGGCGTGATCCTGGAGACCCGGGATCGAATCCCACATCGGGCTCCCAGTGCATGGAGCCTGCTTCTCCCTCTGCCTATGTCTCTGCCTCTCTCTCTCTCTCTCTCTGTGTGTGTATGACTATCCTAAATAAATAAAAATTAAAAAAAAAACTTAAAAAAAAACATGTATTTATAAAGTTCTTGTCAAAATCTCAACTTTTTTTTTTTTTTTTTAACAGAACATAAGTTGATTCTGAAACCTGTGATGCAACACAGGTGTGAGACTCCCTCTGCCAGACGCCATGATGTAATTAAAGAGCAATGGCAATTAAGCCAGCATCATACTGGCACTGTGACAAACAGACCAGAGGAACAGTAGACAGACCCCTGTATGTATGAAAACTGGTTTATGACAGGTGCTGTTGCAGAACAGTAGGGAAATTTTTAACCCACCAATAATGGTGCTGGGGCAATTGTTTAAATGTATGCATTAAATGATATTGGGACCCTGTTTCATTCTGCATACAAAAGTCCATTCCAAGGTTAGTTACCTTGAGTGCTTTGGTGCAGCAGCATGTTGGAGTACAAGAACCCAGGGCTCAGTGTCGGGCTCACTATAAACACTGGGCAGGTACCGTCCCTCTGGCACCTCATTTTGTCCCTCTTAAAGAGCACTTTCAGTTCTGACATTGTTACTAGATAAAAATTAGTCAAAACGGTGTAACATGTTTGAGGCCTGCCCCTTTTCACCAGGAGAGTTAGCTCCCTGCCCCACACTCCAGGACTGGTCTCCTGCCAGTGGATGTATGGTCTCCTGCCATTAAAGCTGATGGAGATGGGCACAAGTGGAAGATGAAACCACCTGAGTCCTAAATTCCCTACTGTCTTGTTTGGACATTCCACAGAGGTCCTCAGTATCCTCTTATGTTATTTCTGAACAGATGTTTAAAAGGTACCATCTTTATCCAATAGCATTTTTTTTAAGTCAGGCATGTTTGTAACACTTGACTTTTAATGAATAATGAGATGAAGGTTGGGGAACACGAAGCTGTGTCCTCATGTACAATGGTCATTTCTGTTGTTTCCCAGAAGGGCAGAGGTGCCCAGGATCTTTGCCTGTCCAGGAAGCCTGATCATCTCACAATACTGCCCTCCTTCCTCTGTATGTCATGTCACACTGGGCTGAGCCCTCACCCTGGTTAGTCATCAGAGTTCCAGAGAAGGCTGCATGCCTAGCCTTCAGAAAGCTCAGGACTCCCAACACCAGACATCTTCACTCTCCTGACACTTAATGTGCATCTTAACTTTCATTCAGCCATCTTCCCTGAAGGCTTCCGCTGCAGCAAGCTCTAGAGGGAGGAAGACAATCAAACCCAAGCTGTCTTGTTCAAGAGTCAAGCAACTATAACCTGCTAACTGAAACAGTCACTCCCAAACAAACAGGTGCATTGGATCGCTGGGAAAGCTTCTGGAAAAGATATGTTATTCATTCCTACTGAATTAGAATCTCTGGGATAAGACCTGAGATTTTATTTTACTTAAAATCATTCTCAAATGAACTGGATATATCCAGACCACACCCTGATTTCACAGCTGAGCTGCTGCAGGGACTAAAGATAATGAAGGCAACGTGTTCAGCACAATGTTGGGGGTGCTGTACAGCAGGGAAGGGAAGCAGGTCTGACTTGGTTAGAAATACAGTCCCGCTGTTCTCTAATGACCAACTACCTACATGTTGCTGCTCCCTAAACTGGGAAGCAGCAGTGAATAACTGCCCTAATTTCACAAGTATGGCTGTTCTGAGCCTGCTTCCTATTTAGAAAGAATCGGTTTGGAACCAAAAGATACAATCTAACAAGATAGCACAAATGCCAGGTATTGATTATAAAAACCCTATTAGATTTATAGCAGATAGGGATTGAGTTGCATGGAGGAAAGACCTGTAGATTTTGGATTAATACAAAATATCACCCTATGCCAACTGCAAACTGACTGAATTAAAAGTGATCACAGGCTAGATCAAAAGAAATAGTGGCAAGAGGTAGGGTGAGAGCAGGCCCTCTCCTCCCCCTGATTGGTCAATCCAGGCTGTGGTGAACTGTCCCCATTTGGTCCTCTGCACTTTAATGCAATTACAAACAAAACTCACTAAACCTGGAGATCATTCCTGTGCGGTATAGTCTGAGAACAGGAGAGGTTTATGCAGGAGAAAACACTAGGAAAGATGTGTTGGGGTGGTGGTGGGGGGCACAATATGATCTGCATTTACAGAGCCAAAGGATTCCTGCATGGGAGAGGGCAAAGACCATTATACTCCATAGGGGCAAACTAGCCCAAGTGTAGAGTTTCAGGGAGATGGATTTTAGCTCAATATAAGAGAGACTTTCCTAATATTGTTCCAGAAGTAGAATGTGATACATTATAGATCATGAGCTCCCAATCCCTGAAAGTATTCAAGAAAAGATTATAAGGACTCGGGCCTCACATGTGACTCACACAAGACCAGATTTATCACATTAGAATTCCGGTTTTGATGCATCCAGGCAGGAATTACTGGGCTAGATAATCCAAGGAATTTTATGATCTTCAGTTAAGAATCGCTACTACAGACAAACATAGTGGTTGAACTGTCAAAGACTAATAATCAGTGAGAAAACTAAAAACTTTTTTTTTAAGATTTTATTTATTAATGAGAGACAGAGAGAGAGAGAGAGAGAGCGAGGCTGAGACACAGGCAGAGGGAGAATGGAGAAGCAGGCTCCATTCAGCGAGCCTGACGTGGGACTTGATCCCAGGTCCCCAGGATCAGACCCTGGGTGGAAGGCGGCGCTAAAATGCTGAGCCACCCGGGCTGCCCCTAAAAACTTTTCTTTTGAAATATCCTAATAACAATGTTTTAACAATAACTAGAGAGGAACATGAATTTGCAATCAATTCAATGAGCTAGCTCCTCTGGAAGACCTGGGCTCTTGCCAGGTTGCTACCACTCTTCCTACTCACCTAGCACTGTAGTATATGGAAGGCACTTCACTACATTCTATTTAAGCACTATTCCTTCTCTCTGCTCAGCTCTAGAACCTCTAACTACAGCAACAGTCATCATCTTGCTGTTCCATGGATTACATGGCTCATGTGCCAGGCACTGTGTTGAACATGGGGATGCAATAGCCTTCAGCCCTCAAGACGCTTGCTGGGCCAGTAAACAATCACAGTACAGGGCTTCAGAGGAATAATCAGTTCCCAAATATTTAACAAGCCCTGGGGCCCCCTCTTGTTGCCCACAGTCTAACAATGGAGAAAGTTGCAGACCCTGAAAAGTGCTGTGGGAAAGGTTAGCCTGCCGGGACACTTTGGGCTTATTCAGGAGGGGCACTCAGTCTCAGAGGATGGGCTGAGGGAAGGCTTTCTGGAGGAAGTGATATCTAGTTGAAACCTGAAAGTTGAGCAGATGGCCAAAAGGGCGGGGAGGGAATTGTGTCCCAAGCAGAGGCAACAGCATAGCATGGGATCCCTGAGGAAGTATAAGCCTTGTAAGAAAAGATCAGCTGGGTCAGCTCCATCAGGGACTCAACTGTCACAATGAGAGGTATGGACTTCTTCCCAAGCTAATGAAAAACCATTTTAGAATTTTGAGCAGGGATATGATCAGGCTTAAACTTGAGAAAAATTACTGGCTACAGTGAGAAGAGAGAATGAACTGGAAAGAACAAGTGGCGGCTAGAGGCAGAAAGACAGGAATGAATAGACTCCACCTCCTGATAGGAAGGTAACTTCGTAGCTATCCCTAGCTATGGGTGCCAGGAGGGAACAAGTCAGTGATCTCCAGCAATAACCCACTGTGTCCAGCCTCTTAATGGCTAAAACACAAGTCAAAGCTAGGAATAGAAGGATGGAGGACGGGATGACCCTGCAACACCAAACCTCCCTCACTTTCTCCATGCACCACCTGTCTCATGTCTACCTCCTCAAGTCCTGGCTCCCATTCTTTGTCATTGTGTCACAGGAAGATAACTGGAGAGGTGTCACTAGATTTGGAAAGCATGTCTGATGTGGTCTAACTTAAAACATAAACTATTAGAAACCACAACAAGATACCACTTCACACCCACCAGAATGGCTATATGGCAAAAAAGATAGATGGATGAGAAGTGTTGGTGAGCATGTGGAGAAACTGGAACCCTCATATTCTTCTGGTGGAAATGTAAAATCGTGCAGCTACTGTTGAAAACACCCTAGCAGTTCCTCAAGTGACTAAACAGAGCAATGACGTGGTTCAGCAATTCCACTCCTAGGTCTATACCCGAAAGACATGAAAGCATCTTCACACGAAAACTTATACACAGGGCAGCCCCAGTGGCGCAGCGGTTTAGCGCTGCCTGCAGCCCGGGGTGTGATCCTGGAGACCTGGGATTGAGTCCTGCGTCGGGCTCCCTGCATGGAGCCTGCTTCTCCCTCTGCCTGTGCCTCTGCCCCCCTCTCTCTCTGTGTCTCTATGAATAAATTCTTTAAAACAAACAAACAAAAAGATTAAAAAAAAAAAAAAAAAAAACCCTTATACACAGGGCAGCCCCGGTGGTGTAGCAGTTTAGCGCCACCTTCAGCCAAGGGCGAGATCCTGGAGACCTGGGATTGAGTCCTGCGTCGGGCTCCCTGTGTGGAGCCTGCGTCTCCCCCTTTCTCTCTGTCTCTAATAATTAAAAAATCTTAAAAAAAAACTTATACACGAATGTTCACAGCAGGATTATTAATAGTCAAAAAGTAGAGCAACCCAAATGACCATCAACTGGTGAATGAGTAAATAAAATGTGGTATATATCCATATGCTGAAACACTATTCAGCAATAAAAAAAAAATAAGTACTGATACATATACTAGAACATGGATAAACCTTGCAAACATTGTGCTAAGTGAAACAAGTCCACTACAAAAGGGCTTACATCAGTAATATAATTCCATTTATATGAAATGCCCAGAGTAGGAAAATTACTGTAGAAACAAAAAGTAGACTGGTGTTTTTAGTGTTTGGGGGTGGAGGAGGGGCTGAGGGAAATGGAGAGTGACCTCTAATGGGTATAAAGTTTATTTGGTGTATGAAAATGTTCTAAAATTCATTGTAATGATGCTGGCACAACTGTGGATACGCTAAAATGACTGAATGATACATTTTACATAAGTGGAATGTATAATATATGAAGTATATCTCAATAAAGCTTTTAAAAAAAAAACCATAAGCTACATGGTATCCATAAAGCTGACTTTGGGGGTCCTGGGGGCACCTCAATGAGAAGCAAATGATTTCCAGAGAGGCTGGTATGGCTGTGAATCTGGAGATGTGCTACACTTGTTCTGGAGTTATGGACAGAGAAAGCCACCTGGACAAAACTTGCCAACTTCCCAAAGCCCACTCCTCACATGGGAGTCTCCATATGGGAGCTGCTTTAGGGTCAGGAGCAGCATGGATTCATTTAGCAAAGTCTGTTCTCCTGAGTTGGGAGGCCAGCTAGTTTAAGATGTAATTACTGGGGGCACCTGGGTGGCTCAGTGGTTGAGCCTTTGCCTTCAGCTCAGGTCATGATCCTGAGGTCCTGGAATCAAGTCCTGCATCAGGCTCCCCACTGGGAGCCTGCCTCTCTCTCTCTCTGTCTCTCATAAATAAATAAAGTCTTAAAAAAAAAAAAAAAGATGTAATTACTGGAAGCCTAGATGAACAGAAACATAATAGAGCCCTGGACAAGGAATCAAAAGAGCCTGTCCTGATCCTACCACTTACCAAGTGACCTCCCCAACTATCCATCTTCTGTAGATAAACTGGAAATAACTTCTGTGCATTCCAGAGTTGAGGGTATCAAATCAGCTGAATGCTTTACAAAGGTGCAAGACTTGAGTATGAGCCTCAAGTGGGTTGAGACTTCAGTGTTTTTGCCTTCCCAGGTACCACCGTAGAATCCTTCGCAGCAGGCATCCAGGACCAGGAGGAAGGGTGGGCAAGGTGTAAACAGGGATGCGGAACGCAGAGGCAGACCACAGAAGAGATGCCTTTAAAGAACTGCATGTCCCCAGGGTGTACTGCCCGAGGGCACATTCACCCTGAAACATAGGCATGAAATATGACATCTTAGCCCTGCAAGTTTCCCTCAAGGCTTTGGTCTTAAGAGCTCATACTAGGGGACACTGGCTCTTCAAGTGAGGTCAGCGTTTCCATAAGCAATGGAACAGCCTCCGCACGGACATCTCCGAGCAGCAAGAGAACAGGGACTGAGCTTCAACTGCTTGCCCGGTGCCTTACCTACATCATCACAGCTGCATCCCCATGCATAGGCACTGTCCTCGATTACGGAGAGGAGCTCACACACCAGAGACGGAATAACTGGCCTCTGGGTCATGCAGGGAGGACATGACAGAACCAGGACACCAGGCGAGCTCGGGTATGGGGGGTCCGGGGGGGCGGGGGTGTAAATAGTAATCACTATTTATGACAAATATATATTTTTTAAGATTTTACTTATTTATTCATGAGAGACTCAGAGAGAGAGAGAGGCAGAGACACGGGCAGAGGGAGGAGCAGGCCTCACGCAGGGAGCCTGACGTGGGACTCGATCCCGGGACTCCAGGATCACGCCCTGGACTGAAGGTGGAACTAAACCGCTGAGCCACCCGGGCTGCCCTATTTATGACAAATATTGCACATCCACGATCCTCTCCTGTCCTAAGTTCTCTGAAATGATGCCATCGGCTTTGGCCAGAGACGCGGTCATCTGACTCACCCACGCAGCAAACAGCGCCACACATAGCATAGGTTTTACACTTGCTTTTGAACTTACCTGTCGCCCTGTCAACCATTTCCTCAGCCAGCACAGGTGCACGAACCCCCTGGTGCGACGGCCTTCCGCGGCCCGAGGCCCGGAGCACAAAGCGGCTACCACAGAGCGCCGGAGCCCAGGAAGCGACCCCGGTGGGGCGGGGCCTCCGCTAGTGCTTCCGGGTGACTTGCGCACGCGCACAAGAAACACCTTTTCTTGATCAGTGTTTCGAAGAGGGCACGTGATGTTCACGTGCGCTGGCAGTGATCAGGTGTCACTCTCTGATCAAACCAAGGGCTGTAGGGAACCTGGTACCTGTTGGGGAGTCACTGAATGATGACTGAGCGAAGGACGGGGGAGTCCACTGAGAATATGTGAACTGTTCAGGAGAATGAAGGGGGATGATGCGTTGGAAGTGGTTCGTGACTGGCTTCTCCCAGAATTCAAATCCCAGCTGTCCAGTGAGTCGCTGGGCAATCCACCGGGAATGCAGCTACAACCAAACACAAACAAAACCCCTTCCTCTTCGAAACACAAGACAGAACAGGGCAAAATACCTTTCCTTTCATGTGATAGCAGTATTCTAACAATAGATTGTTAACAAAAAATGCTGTGTTCACTCAAAACCAGAGATTTCAAGTGCAAAATGTACAAAGTAGTCACAGGTACATTAGGCCATAGGTAGCAGGCAAGATTCAACTGATTAAATACATACCAATTAAAAATCGTCATTTGGCTGAAACAGCCAAATAATACTCCCCAAATCCATAGCAATACCCTTTACCAGTGCAGACTATCAGAATCAAGCAGACCACTTTCTAGAAAAATCAAGAGGATTTTTAAAGAGATGTCTCAGGAGACATAGAAGTTTATAGGGAGGATGAAACAGCACTTCCCACCTCACCTGAAGAACCAGGAGGCAGTGGGAACTTACTGAACTTAGTGTTGGAAAGTTCTTTGTGGAGATTAGGAAATTAGGTTCAACAACAACAACTAAAAAGAACCATCTCCAAGCAATAATTTTATTTCTGCTTCAACAATAAATACACCTAAGTTATCCTTCCAAATCCCACCTCCTGATTAAATGCCCTTAATATCGAAACTTCTCATTATCTTTACCTGTGATTTAGTCCCACTTGGCAATTATAAGGTTAGCTTTAAAACCATGACTTTGAAGCTTAAGCCTTACAGCACTGGCTGCTTAGGCACCTCGCAATTAGTTTCCTTTGTATACAGAATAGCACCTTTTGGCTACATACACCCCCAATTTTCATGTCAATGAAGCAATGGAGGCTTTTCACCCATCCAGAAGCTATGTTTTGATGCGTTTGCCTTCTATGGCATCAAATATGTCCTCTAAGGCCTTCTCTACACACTGGAGAAACTCCCGGGCATTGCGGCCTGGATAGGAGGAGACGTTGCAGCCTATCCACTTGTCATGAACAGCATACCCAATGCCAAAGCCATCAGGGACCACAGGGGCAAAGCCGCCAATGTTCACTGTTGAGCTGCTCAGTGTACTTGTGGACAGGATGTTGTGGTTTATCTGTCTGTATGCAGGGTCCAGGTAGAGCTCAGGCAGAGCAATCCCCTTGGCTGCTGCCAGGTACCGCAGAGCAAATAAGTGTCGGTCAAAGCCCTGGCCTGTTAGAGACAAAAGAGAAAACCAGTCTCAGAATCCCAGAACTAACTGAAAGGGGCCTTAGTAAAAACCCCCACCTGTGGTAGGAGGCCCCTTCACAGCATCTTTGAGAGTGGAAGAAGCGTCTACCTGCTTATGCATGCACACCTCCAACTCACTAACCTCTACAGCTGAGCCTAAAATGAAAGCACGACTTTTTAAAAATTTTGACAATGGAGGAGAGAGGGGGCAAGATGGCGGAAGAGTAGGAGTCCTTGATTCATCTGGTTCCCCAAACTTACCTAGAAAACTTTCAAAACATCCTGGACACCTATGAATTCAACCTGAGATGTAAAGAGAGAACAGCTGGAATGCTACAGAGAGAAAAGTGATGGCTTCTGACAAGGTAGGACGGCAGAAAAGAGGAAAGGTGGGGGGCGGGGAGCCTCAGAAAGCCAGGGAAGGAAGGCAGAGCAGAGGAAAGCTGCAGAAGGAAAGCGGTACAACAGACAATCAGGAACGTCAGAAATCTGCACCTGAAAGAGCCTTCCCTGACTGAAAAGTGCTCAGTGGGGAAATAGGACAGAATCACAGGAGGGCCAGTGAAGTCTCAATATTCCTGGAGACACAATAAGGATAGGGGTGCCCAGGAGAAAGCTCACCACAAACCATAGTCAGATCCGATAAAGGGCCGGAACGCTGCAACCCTCCTGGAGCATCTAGGAGAAGCTGGCCAGGGATGTGGGCCAGCTCCTGAGCTTCTTTACCCTAAAGCCCGGCAACAGATGGAGGCAGGCTGTACTCCATTCCCTTTGGGAGAGGCAGACCCTGGGAGCACAGGTCCTCAATCCAAGGGTGCTCCAGAGGACAATGCTGGCTATCTTCTCTTCCCTCTGGCACAGGCAGAACTGGGGAGGACCCAGGATGGCGAGAACTCTCCTGCTGCTGGGCGCCCTTCAATCTGTGCTCAGTGCCCCCATGCCTGCCCCTGGGAGCATGTAGGCCAGTGTGCACTGGGAGACTACAGTTTGGTACATGTGTGGAGCTCTGGGCTCTGGGGCTGGAGATCTGGCCACTGCCATTTTAATTTTCTTCTTATCACCTTTCACCTGGGTGAGGTGGCAGCCTCTAGGGAACAAAGGCCTCACAGGATAAACAGCTCACACTGAGCCAGGCCACCAGGCAAGGGGCGGGGCATCTCCCGCCAGGCATGGACACCTAAGAATCAGCCCAGCAGGCCACCCCCATCCCCCCAGAAGACCAGCTGGAAGAACAGGGGAAGAGCAAGTGTACTGAGCAAGTAGCACTGGAAAGCTCCAGGACTCAGGGAAAATAGTATATAGAACTTGAAGTTTTTTTTCTGATTCATGTATCTTTCAGGTTAAAAATTTCCAATATTTTTTTCTCTTTTCCTGCCTTAACTACAATATTTTACCAACTCTTTGTTTTTAAGTTTTTTCCTTTTTGACTTTCAGATTTCCATAATTACATGTCCTGGATATAGTCTTCATTTTGGGATTCCTTTCAATGAATTCAATTTAATTTTAGTAGATATATGAATTATGGGTTTTTGTATTTTGTTTCTTGTTTTTTCTAAAAGATTTTATTTATTCAGGAGAGACACACACACAGAGAGGCAGAGACACAGGCAGAGGGAGAAGCAGGCTCCCCACAGGGGACTCAATCCCCAGACTGGGATCACTCCCTGAGCCAAAGGCAGATGCTCAACTGCTAAGCCACTCAGGCATCCCTTGTTTTGTTTTACAGTGGTGGAAATTAGTGCTTTCTAACACAGAGACCAAAATACACCCAGAACCAAGTGGAACACCATGCTGATTCATTCTGTGAGACTATATTCTCTCTTCCTTCCCATTCTGCCCCCCTCTTTTATCTTATTTCTGTTTTTGTGGTTGATGTTGGGTCTCTATATAAGTTTTGCTGGTTATGTAAATTTGGAATTTAGCATCTTCTAACATACAGAATAAAATACACCCAGAACCAAGAGGATCACCCTCTAGGTCCACTCTGTGAGACGATATTCTCTCTCCACCACCACTTCCTCCCCACCCCAACCCCCTTTTAAAATTCTTACTATTTTTTTAATTTGTTTTTCACTTTCATGGTCCTTTTGTTTTATTTTGTTCTGTTTTTATTTTTCTTTTATTTTCCAGTCACTGACCTCTTTGGAATTGTCTAGGGTGTATTTTACTTAGGTCATGGCTGATATTTTTGACTCTGCTCACTCATACAGCCATTCTACACTGGGCAAAATGACTAGAAAGAATTCACCACAGAAGAAGGAACCAGAAGTAATACTCTGTCACAGACCTACTTGATATGGATTTAAGTAGTATGTCAGAGATATAATTCAGAAATACAATTATAAAATTACTGATGGCTCTGGGAAAAAAAGCATAAAGGACTCTAGAGATTCTCTTACTGCAGAACTGAGATCTAATTGAGTTGAAATAAAAAATACTCTAACTGAGATGCACTCTAAACTGGATGCTCTAACTGCTAGGGTTAATGAGGTAGAAGAGAGAGTGAGTGACATAGAAGACAGGTTGATGGAAAGGAAGGAAGCTGAGGAAAAAAGAGGAAAACAATTAAGAGCCCACGAGGAATGCTTACGGAAATAAACAATAGCTTGAGAAGGAATAATATCTGTCTTATTGGGATCCCAGAAGAGAGAGAGAGAGAGAGAACCGGAATATATTTGAACAAATCATAGCTGAGAACTTCCCTAATCTGGGGAAGGAGACAGGCACTCAGATCCAAGAGACAGAGAGGGACCCCACCCCTTCCAATCAACAAAAACTCATCAACACCCTGACATATAATAGTGAAGCTTGCAAATTTCAAAGATAAAGAGAATATTCTAAAGGCAACTCAAGACAAGAGATTGTTAACTTATATGGGGAGAAATATCAGATTAACAGCAGACCTATCCACAGAGACCTGGCAGGCCAGAAAGAGCTGGCATGATATATCCAGGCTACTAAATGAGAAAAACATGCAGCCAAGAATATTTATCCAGCAAGCTGTCATTCAGAATAGAAGGAGAAATGACGAGCTTCTAGGATAGACAGAAACTGACAGAATATGTGATCACTAAACCCGCTCTGCAAGAAATATTAAGGGGGACCCTGTAAGAAAAAGAGGGAGCCCAAAGAAACAATCTGCAGAAATGGACCATAGTATAGGTAATACTATGACACTAAAGTCATATCTTTCAACAGTTACTCTGAAAGTGAATGGGCTAAATGATCCCATCAAAAGATGCAAGGTATCGGACTGGATAAAAAAGCAAGACCCATCTATATGCTGTCTACAAGAGACTCATTTTAGACCTAAGGACACCTCCAAACTGAAAATGAAGGAATAGAAAACCATTTACCATTCAAATGGCCCTCAAAAGTAGGCTGGGGTAGCAATCTTCATATCAGATAAATTAGATTTTAAACCAAATACTGGGGACGCCTGGATGGCTCAGAGATTAAGCTCTGCTTTTGGTTCAGGGCACAATCCTGGAGTTCAGGGATCGAGTCCCACATCAGGCTCCCCTAAGGGAGCCTGCTTCTCCCTCTGCCTATGTCTCTGCCTTTCTCTCTCTCTCTCTCTCTCTCTCTCTGTCTCTCATGAACAAATAAAATCTTTTAAAAAATAAAAACATTGTACTAAGAGATGAAGAGGGACACTATAACATACTTAGAGGGTCTATCCCACAAGAAGATCTAACAATTATGAATATTTATGCTCCAATGTGGGAGCAGCCAAGTATATCAATCAACTAATAACCAAAGTCAAGAGATACATAGATAATAATACATTAGTAGTAGGAGACTTCAACACAGCACTCTCAGCAAAAGACAGATATAAGCAGAACATCACCATTACCACAAAAGAAAGAAGGGCCTTGAATGATACACTGGACCAAATAGATTTCACACACACACACACACACACACACACACACACACACATAGAACATTCCATCCTAATGCAACTGAATACACATTCTTCTCAAACGCATGTGGAACTTTCTCCAGAATAGACCACATACTGGGTCACAAATCAGGTCTCAGCCAATACCAAAAGATTGGGATTATTCTCTGCATATTTTCAGACCACAATGCTTTGAACTCAATCACAAGAAGAAATCTGGAAGAAACTTAAACATTTGGAGGTTAAAGAGCACCCTACTAAAAGATGAATGGGTCAACCAGGAAATTAGAGAATTAACAAGATTCATGGAAACTAATGAAAATACAGCCGTTCAAAATCTTGGGATACTGCAAAAGTGGTCCTAAGAGGGAAATACATAGCAACACAAGCCTCCCTCAAAAAATTGGAAAAACTTCAAATATACAAGCTAACCTTGCTACCTAGAGGAACTGGAGAAAGAACAGAAAATAAAGCCTAAACCAACCAGATGAAGAAAGATAATAAAGTTTAGAGCAGAACTCAATGAAATAGAGACCAAAAGAACAGTAGAACGATCAACAAAACTAGGAGCTGGTTCTTTAAAAGAATTAATTAGCTAAATCCCTAGCCAGTCCTATTAAAAAGAAAGACTCACATTAATAAAATCAAACATAAAAGAGGAGAGATCACAACTAATACCAAGGAAATACAAACAATTTTAAAAACATAAGCAACTATATGCCAACAAATTTGGTGATCTGGAAGAAATGGATGCATTTCTGGAAACCTATAAATTACCAAAACTGGAACAGGAAGAAATAGAAAACCTGAACTGGCCAATAACTGGCGAGGAAATTGAAGCAGTTATCAAAAACCTCCCAAGACATGAAAGTCCAGGGCCAGATGACTTCCCAGGGGAATTCTATCAAACATTTTAAGAAGAAATAATACCGACTCTACTAAAGTTGTTTCAAAGGATAGAAATAGAAGGAATACTTCTAAACTTGTTCTATGAGGCCAGCATTACCTCAATCCCAAAACTAAAGACCCCACCAAAAAAGGAAAATTACAGATCAATATCCCAGATGAACATGGATATAAAAATTCTCACCAAGATACTAGCCAATAGGATCCAACAGTACATTAAGAAGATTATTTACCATGACCAAGTAGGATTTAACCCCAGGATGCAAGGGTGGTTAAACATTTATAAAACAATCAACATGATAGATCACATCAATAAAAGAAAAGACAAAAACCATATGATCCTTTCAACAGATGCAGAGAAAGCATTGGGCAAAATATAGCATCCATTCTTGATTAAAACTCTTCAAAGTGTAGGGATAGAGGGAACATTCCTCAATATCATGAAAGCCATTTATGAAAAGCCCACAGCAAATATCATTCTCAATGGGGAAAAACTGAGAGTCTTTCCTCTAAGATCAGGAACACGACAGGGATGTTTCCTCTCACCACTGTTATTCAACATAGCACTGGAAGTCCTAGCCTCAGCAATCAGACAACAAAAAGAAATAAAAGGCATTCATACTGGCAAAGAAATCAAATGCTCCCTCTTTGCAGATGACATGATATTGTATATAGAAAACCCAAAAGACTCCACCCCAAGATTGCTAGAACTCATATAGCAATTCAGCAATGTGACAGGATACAAAATCAATGCACAGATATCAGTGGCATTTTTGTAGACTAACAATGAGACTGAAGAAAGAGAAATAAGGAATCAATTCCATTTAGAACTGCACCCAAAACCATAAGATATCTAGGAATAAACCTAGAACTACACTCTAGTATAGTTTGGAACTACACTCCAAAAAATTATAGAACGCTTATGAAAGAAATGGAAGAAGACATAAAAAGATGGAAAAACATTCTATGCTCATGGATGGGAAGAATAAATATTGTGAAAACGCCTATGCTACCCAGGGCAATCTATATTCAGTGCAATCCCTATCAAAATACCATGGACTTTCTCCACAGAGTTGGAACAAATAATCTTAAGATTTGTATGAAATCAGAAAAGACCCCAAATAGCCAGAGGAATGTTGAAAAAGAAAATCAAAGCTGGGGGCATCACAATGCCTGACTTTAAGCTGTATCACAAAGCTGTGATCATTAAGACAGCCACTCTGGAAAACAGTATGGAGGTTCCTTAAGAGATTAAAAACAGAACTACCCTATGACCCAGCAATTGCACTACTGGATATTTACCCCAAAGATACTGATGTAGTGAAACACTGGGACACCTGCACCCCAATGTTCACAGCAGCAATGTCCACAATAGCCAAACTGTGGAAGGAGCCACGATGTCCTTCGACAGATGAATGGATGAAGATGTAGTATATATATACACACACACAAATAGAATATTACTCGGCCATCAGAAAGGACAAATACCATTTACACTGACATGGATGGAACTGGAAGGTATTATGCTGAGTGAAATAAGTCAATCGGAGAAGGATAATCATCATATGGTTTCACTTATATGTGGAATATAAGAAATAATGAAAGGGACTATAAGGGAAAGGAGAAAAACTGGGGAAAAATTAGAGAGAAAAACAAACCATGAGAGACTCTTAAAACTGGGAAACAAAGGGTTATGGAAGGGGAGGCAGGTGGCGGGATAGGGTGACTGGGTGATAGGCACTAAGGAGGGCATGTGATGGGATGAGCACTGAGTGTTATACTATATGTTGGCAAATTGAATTTAAACAAAAGGAAAAAATAAAAATAAAAAAGTAAAAAATTCTGACAATGAATCAGTTTAGTCAAACAGTCCAGAAAAATACATGAAGGGAGCTATGGATTCAAAACCAAAAATAAAACCCAAAGTCTAAGTCCAGTATAAAAGACAAGATTGAGGCCCTGGAACAAAATGGAAAAGGTCTTGACCAGGGTTCTGATCTCAGCTCTTCTTCTCATGTGTTGTGTAATGCTGAGTCAGTGGCCACAGTTTCTTACCCCTAAAATGGTGAGTGAGACCAGAATGTCTTGGAGATCTCTTTTACTTCCAGGACTTTTGGCTGCATGAAAGGACAGAACTGTGTGATCCTCCAGGTCCTTTCCAGGTCTAGAATTTTACCACAGAGAGGCAAAGGAAGGGTGATGTTTAGATTTGCGAAGAGTTTTTGAGATGGCTTATTTATAGGAACCCAACATACTGCAAGTGAAGTAAAGTAAGAGGGGGCTGCAGGATTAGAAATCCTAAACTGTCAAAAGTCAGTCAGATGACCAATAAATAACAGAAAGAGAATCGTGTGTCACAGCTGAAAGTGGCCTTAAATGAGGATGAAGTTAGACCCATTTCTCCATCCCTGCTAAGGAGGAATGAACATCCTGATCCCTAGTGGCTGATCTGGCTGTTCAGACTGCTAGGGTAGAAAATTAATAACTATCCAGGAATTGGCAGATGGATTAAACAATATGAAAATCACATGGAGCAGGATGTTTCTGAGGCTTAGCCCAGCGCTGAGGGCAACAAGGCCCAAGGGCCCCACCCCCCCATCTCACCCATTGCTGCTTCCTTGGTCAGCTGGCCATGATACGTGGAGCACTCGGCCATCATCTGGCAAAGCTCTCCAGCACTGTGTCTGGAGGGTTCCCTGACAAAAGCCTCGGAACACTTCTTTGTGAAGATGGAGGCTGGGCGGATGGCCTCAGTGCGGCCGTGCTTGAATGCTGCAGTGCTACACGACTCGTAGGTGGCCACTGTCCGCCCATACTGCCTCAGGAAGGCCATCTGGAAGGCCAGCTGAGCTACTGCGTCAGGGCTCAGCTTCTGGTTTTTCAAAAACTCTTTGCCCCCTCTCTGAAATTGGATGAAGTCGATGGTGAGGGTTTTCACGATGGCATCAAACTTGTCCTTAGCAGCACCAATGCTGGCCTTCATGGCATCATCCAGCTTGAAGTTAAGTCTCCGCACAGCAGCAGAAGAGTCAGTGTGGGCCGGCTGGCTCTGTGGGGTGATAGCAGGGGCCTGAGTGCTATCCTTAAACACTTCATTAAAAAACCTGAGCACTGCCACACCATCACCCCAGGCATGCTCAAAGTGGACAGCCGCAGTGCCATCCTTGGCTAGAATGAGGTTAAAGGACTTATCAAACCAGCGGTTTGTGCCGTCACTGTGCAGCATGGTGTGAGACAGGTGGACAAGGTCCTTAATGGGGAAGTCATCTAGGCAGAGACAGAACACAGCAGAGTCCACTTTCCTCAGGGCCTCCTCATTGCCACCACTCACCAGCCTCTCCCTGAGCTCTGCCCAGACGTCTCGGTTCTCAGTGGTCAGATAGGCCAGGGGAAAGTCAGGGGTGGCGCTGCTGTCTGAGAGAATGTACTTCAGATGAGCCTGGATTTCAGAGGCGCTCACAATGTTTCCATCTTGATCTAGGACATCAAAAACATAGAAATGTCCTTTCCTTAGGACCAGAAGGTGCCTAGCGCTCTCATCAGTGACAAGTTCATCACGAACAGGCCTGGGTAAACGAGTTGAATTGAAAAGCCGAAAATACTGAGACATATCCAGGGGGTATGCGTTAACTAAGTAGGCGCCATACCAGGACAGAGAGGAAGGCACAAAGCGTATGAGTCTCTTGAAGGTGTCGGTGTCACTTTTGGCAGGGTTCAAATGGAAAACCTCTGGTTCCAAGAGACCGGCCCGGAGCGTCTTCAGAAACCGGATGGCCGAAATGGTCATGTTGGTCGCCCTGATGAGCTGGTCATTATACTCCGACTTTGGGTCAGGGTTGAATGCCATGAATGGATTAAAGTTCAAGACGACGGGATCTCGAGCGGTTAGGTACATATCAAACCAGGGACCTGAAAGATAAAAGTGAACAAGAACATCACAAAAAGTTAATGTAGTCCCTAAAAATAAAATTTGAGAAGGAAAAATCATCAAGCATATGCAGGAAAAAATGATGTCAACCTCCAGAGGGTGAAAAGTCCCAATTATTTTTTCCATCTGCAGTAATTTGTGACATATAAATGGGATCACACAATATGTGGTCTTTTGTATCTGGTTTCTATTACGATGTTTTTAAGGTTCAGCCATGTGGTAGCACATAAAAGACCACATATTGTGTCACTCTTTTGTATTGCTGAATAATGTTCCATTACATGGATAGACCACATTTTGTTTATGTATTCTTCCATTGGTAGACCTTTGGTTGTTTCCACTTTTTGGTTATTATGAATAATGCTGGTGTATACAGGTTTGTGTGTGGATGGTATTCTCAATTCTCTTGGAGAAACAGCTAGAAGTAGAATTGCTACGTCATATGGGAAGTCTAAGTTTAGGCTTTTGGGGAACTGCAAGGTTGTCTTCCAAAGTGGCTGTACCATTACCACTGGCAGTGTGTGAGGGTTCTAATTTTTTGGCAACATTTATTATTGTTACAGTCTGTCTTTTTGACTGGAGCCATTCTGGTAGGTATATCATTGTGGTTTGGATTTGCATTTCCCTAAGTATATTTCTTTTTCTTTCTCATTCTGTTTCCTTTCTTGATTCTTAAAGAAGTACAGTAACACCTCACTTGCATTCCTACTCGAACAAAACAGTTGTTAATTCCCACCCAATTTCCTTATGTTTTTCTTGTTTCATCTCCTTCCAGGGACAACATTCACATTTGGCTGTCTCCCTAACATGGGGGAAAGCATTCATCATCAATCTGTGTACTCTGTACTTTTGCCCACTCACTTTTTTAAGAAATGTTTGAAAAGCAATTAGAAATAACAGTGCAGCGGGGGGGGGGGGGGGGGGGGGGGGGGGGGGGAATCCCTGGGTGGCTCAGCGGTTTAGCGCCTGCCTTTGGCCCAGGGCGCGATCCTGGAGTCCCGGGATCGAGTCCCACGTCAGGCTCCCGGCATGGAGCCTGCTTCTCCCTCCTCCTGTGTCTCTGCCTCTCTCTCTCTCTCTCTATGATAAATAAATAAATCTTAAAAAAAAAAAAAAAAGAAATAACAGTGCATGTGGATCATCCAAACTAGCCTTCTAAATTCCTGGCTATTTTACCTGTAAAAATTCCAGAAGCAATGTTTTATCATAAAATGTGTCTTCCAGAGAAGTTCCTGTTGAGATTAGCAAGTGTGGATAAAGTCTACAACTAAAAACCATCGCCCACTGGAGGGAATAATTTTCACATGTAAAGCACTGGAGGAAGGATTAATCTATTATTTCTTTGTTGGTCCATTCACTCTATGTCATTCCTTGAGAACATGCTGTGCCATGCGCTGCCTAGTCTGGGGGTAGAAAGAGGAATGGGATGTGGACTCTGATCCAGATGAACTCTGGTGAAGGACACCAACAGAATTATAACAAGATGTGACACACTGAAATGGTAAGAGAAAAAGTATTATGGGTAAGATCCATTTGATGAAAGAAGACATGGATTTGTCTCTGATCCCTTCAATAAAAGAATTTTAAAGAGTACATAACCCAATAAGGCAAAGAGAATGAAACAGGAGACAAGAGAAATACTGAAAGTTGGAAAGCATTGAGACACCTGGTAATGACCAAAGCAGACTCAAGAATGCCAACTGTAAGCTGGTGGCTGAGAAAGCCAAGGGATAGCATGACGTGCACAGCAGAACCCCCAGAGTGCTCAGTAATTGGCAGCCTTGATGTATCTGATTGAAACAATGTTTTTAATTGGACCCCAACTCCTACCCCCCAGATTCCCTCCCTGCTCTAGTAGATTTAAGATTTCCTCTCAGGAGAAAGTAAAACTGGGGAGCTGAAGTCACAGCTAAGATCTCAAGCCTTCTTCCCTGATCCTACTCCTTCAACAGTAGCAACTGGACACATCCCTTTTGGCAGTTTAATGGAAAAGTCTTTTCGGGGAGTCTAACCAAGAGATATTAACATTAGGGGCCCCCCAAGGAAATGGTTTAGCCTGTGAAGTGAAGCTGTGATGGACCAGCTCCACCCTTATCCACAGAGCTTCCAACAGCTTTTTATTATCTCGCTTGAATCTAAGACAACAAAGATGGAATACGAAAGATCTGAAGAAAGGAAAGAGGGCAAAACAAACAGGAAAAAAACACCTTGGAGACAGACTATGAAGGAAGATGAGAGGATAAAAAAAACTTCCCCAACAAATTATTAAGCACATAGAAAACAAAACAAACGCATAAGAAATTATCAATGTCAGGAAAAAAACGTTCATACAGGAATAGGAACAATAATTTCAATATGCTCCACAACTCAGCTGACGATAGTGTTCATATGGTCCTAACAGTATAAACAGTAAGTATTGAGCAAACTAAAATGACAAGCACAGTGGTAACCATGGAACGGAATGTGTGCCGTACACTGTACACTGTACACTTGGGCATGTGGAAAGGATATAGACACTGCCCAAATCTGGTCTTCCAGCTGAAAAAGTGAAGATGTAGGAGGATGGGGATATGGGTCAAAAGAAGGACTGGCTGAAAGTGAGGAGCAAGAAACTTAGAGGAGGGTCAGGAACTTGCTGTTTTTCCAAAGAAGCCCAGTACAACTATTTGATTCTTTAAACTATGTGCATGTATAACTTTATTAAAATATAAACTGAATTATAGGACGCCTGGGTGGCTCAGTGGTTTGGCGCCTGCCTTCCGCCCAGGGCGTGATCCTGGAGACCTGGGATCGAGTCCTACATTGGGCTCCCTGCATGGAGCCTGCTTCTCCCTCTGCCTGTGTCTCTGCCTCTCTCTCTGTATCTCTCATGAATAAATAAATAAAATCTTTAAAAATATATACATATATATAAACTGAATTAAAAGAAGTGCTGTGGGAACAGAGGTGGAAACAACTGAATGGAGAGGGAGGAGGACTGAAAGTTTCCCTGGAAAAATCATGCCCACCTGTTTTTGTTTTTTCTTTTTGTTTTAAATTGAGATGTAACTGACAATAAAACATGATATTGCTTTTAGGTGTACAACCCAATGATTTGGTATCTGTATATATTGTATAATGATCAACACAATAGGTCTAGGTAACATGCATTACCCACTACTGTCACAAAATTGTCTTTTCTTGTGATGATAATTCTTAGGATCTATACTCTTAATGACTTTCAAATATACAATGGTATTATTAATTACAGTCACGATGCTATACATTATACCCCATGACTTCTTTCTTTTATAACTGGAAGTTTGTACCTTTTGACCCCCTTCAGTTTCCCCACCACCACCACCACCACCCCAACCCCCACCAACATTTATGGCAACCACATACTTGGGTCTTAAAGAAAGAATTTGCTAGGTTAAAAAATGGTAGTGGGAACAACATGAATAAAGACATAGAAGAACGAAAGACTAAAGGGTTGAGAGAACAGTGAGCTGCCAAGTTTCGTTGAGGCATGAGAGTGTGGGTAACAAAAGAGATGAGGCTGGAAAGATCAGTTATGCCATATTGTGAAGGATCTAGGATGATACACACAGGGCATAGGACTTAATCCTGCATCCTTTTCACAGAATCAATGATTAGGCTCTTCAGCACAAACTCCAGGTGAGATCTTAGTAAAGGAGGAACTCACTTGGCCTTAATGTTACCTCAGAAAGAGTGAATGAGACATTACTCTGGTAAGCTGGTCTTACCAAAAATATTTTAAGACCAAAACAGGAGGAAAGATGCCTTACTTTCCATTGTGGAGGGCTCAGGGAATATCACGCCCACAGTCCAGCCCACCTACCTGAAATGTAGCTCGTATGTTTATTCTGCTTGTCCTGAGCAACCAGCTGCTCATGCAGTTCTTTTCCAATCCCATTTTCAAAACTCTTGCAAAACTGTTCTGTTTTCCTGAAATGTTCAAGAAAAGACAGAATCAATCCATGGCAGGGAATATGTGATTTCTGGACTCATGGCCAAGAACTCTTACACTGAAATTTGGATTTCTGGTAGTATATCCCTAGGCTAAGACCAGAAAATCCCTCTGATCAGAAGAATAGCAGTCAATCCAAAACAGATAAATTTAGGAAAGCTTCTTAAAATGACTGGTTGGGAAGATCAATCAACATCTCATAAAACAATCTGTAATCTAGGAGCTGAGCATCTCCAGCTCAGCATGGAGAAAAGGACATAAGTAGGCTTTAGAGTCAAGAAGAGCGGAGTTTTTAATTCTAGCTTTGTCACTGTCAAACTAAGTGACCTTGGACATGTCACTTGATCTCTCTGAGTCTCAGTTTATGTGTAAAACTGAGATAATATACCACTTTATGAGAATAAAAAATATTTTTAAAGCTAAGGATTCAGGATAGTTTAAAACATAATACTTAGTAATTGGTAGCTATTAAATCATTACCATATCAAGAGAGGCTTCAAGTGACTAATATGAAATATTTAAAAGCAGAGGACTACATTATGAACGATTCATCTACATCCTCCACCATTGTCCAGGGAAGGACTCCAGGATTCTAATGACAGTGCCAGTTATCTGCACAAAACCTTCCAATATGGAAAAGTGAACTGCACTGAGATACAAGAACTTAACACAACCCACTTTTGACAATATCCAGTATTATCATCCAATTCCATGCTGAAGTAACTTCCTAGGACTGCCACAACATCCACAAACTGCATGGCTTAAAACAATAGAAATTTATTCTCTCATAGTTCTTTGAAGTCCAAAATGTTGACAGAACCATGTTCTCAGGACTCTAGGGGAGACTCTGGTCTTTCTGGTGTTACCAGCTATCCTTGTCATTCCTTGGTTTATTTATTGATGCATTCCAATCTGCTCTGTCATCAAGGTCTGTGTCTGTATCTCTTCTCCTCTTCTTATAAGGACACCAGTCATACCAGATTAAGGACCCATTCTACTCCAGTATGACCTTACCTTAACTAATTACACCTGCAACAATCCTATGTCCAAATAAAGTCACATACTAAGGTTCCAAGAAGGGAATGAATCTGGGGGGCATACTACCCAACTCAGTACACATGCTCACCAAGCAAAATTCTGGCCTGCCATATGCTCTCCTCAATGAACTTCCTATAGAGAGTACATGTACCAGCTGGCCTCCAGGCCCACCTGACAGGATATAGTACAAATTTGGCATTCTGGCTTACAAGCCATTGCCTGTTGAGTCTAGTCAGAGAGACTCTCGCTTCAGGGCTGGCTCAGCCCTTCCTGGGTGAAAATCTATTTCCTGAACTTGAAAATGTAAGGACTAGGTCCCAGGTTCCCAGAGACTCAACTAAATCACAGACATTTCCTGAAGCTAGGTCCACTACTAATTGCCAGCCTCTTTTGAACCACCCAACTATGGTCATTCATGGTTCTCAGCATATACCTGAACTGGCCATCGTCTAAGAGAGGTTTCTGTGCACGCAGGTATCTCTTAATGGTGTCTTCAAGTTTGGGAATAGGCAGCCTGGGAAGAAAATACGTTAAGTGTAAGGGTGACAATATGTGGAAGAAATCAGCTTCATAAACCCAAACTAATAAATAATTACTGGATAATTAATTTCCTTCCCCAAAAAACCAACAATGGAAAGCCACAGGCAAATCAGAATAGAAGGATTTACTAATGCAAGTGTCAATGGTAACTTTTTAAAAAGTAAAATAAGAATTTTTTAATGTCTTAATGATGAATTTTATAAGCAAGCTAAATATTCAAATAATAGATTCAAAATGGTGAAACAGAAGCTATCCCAAGCATTCCTGTTTCCTGGTCACAAGTCTGATACCTGTGCTAACCTTGTACTGGCAGTTTTTATTCTATCATTAGTTTGGACAACTGCTTTTTTCTCCCCTGAGATGGAGAAAAGAAAGTTCTATTTTTAAAATTTCTTGTGCATTTTATGACAGAGAATCATACAGAAATGAAACACAGGTCTGTCCAAGGGCCAGCCAAATATGGAATGAGCATGCAGAGAATCAGATCTTCCTGTTGCCTCCTTACTCATTCTCTACCAGTGCATTCCCAATGACAGCTATGGTGATGAAGCTCCTGGTCCACCATGAAAGGAAAACACACAGACAGCACAGTGAGGTGTATCTGCCTTTTCATGTCAGTAATTTTATTGAATGATATATCCTGTAGTACCAAAACTTACTCATAGTTTGCCAAGTTAGCACTGCCAACTTAAAATTAACACTGATATATTCAAAATATCTAAATACAGCAGTCATTTAGGAAAACTGGAAAGTTATCCATCCATAAAACATAGTTTATGTTTAAAACCTTACTATAAGATACACTGTGATTCTTCAGTTTCTCTTTCAATGCATGTTTATCAAAAACATGATGTCAAAATTAACCTGAATTATTTAAAGCCATTATGGACTTAGGCTTCACTGAGTAATGATTCACACTTTAACACTGTTGAGTATGGTCTTTTTATTCATGAACTTACACAGAAAATCCCAAATACTACCTTAGATACCTCATAATTATAGTTACCTACTTACTTTTCTCAAGACTTTGTTTTAATATGATAGGGACATTAACAAAAGTTCTTCGCGTTAAACAAAATTCTAAATTCAAAGCAAAGGCAGTTTTATAAAAACAGTCCTTATTAAAAGCTCAAGTGTTAACTCTAGCCTGAACTTGTTCTAGTGGGGAAAAGCAAGTTTTTGGAATGATGATTTATTTGGAGGTTATTAATACAACAGAAACGGAATTTTCTCAATTTCCCTTCAGAACTAAATTAAGGAAGTATGGATAAAAAAAATCATAAACTTTTTATCATGGATACCATTTTTCTGTAAATTGCCTGTTTTTTATATAAAATTTTTAAAGATTTTATTTATTTATTTATTTTTAAATATTTTATTTATTTATTCATGATAGTCACACAGAGAGAGACAGAGAGGCAGAGACACAGGCAGAGGGAGAAGCAGGCTCCATGCACCGGGAGCCCGACGTGGGATTCGAGCCCGACGTGGGATTCGAGCCCGGGTCTCCAGGATCGCGCCCTGGGCCAAAGGCAGGCGCCAAACCGCTGCGCCACCCAGGGATCCCGATTTTATTTATTTAACAGACAGAGTGAATGAGAGGGAGAGTGAGAGATCTAAATCTAAAGATCTTTAGATCTAAATCTAAAGCAGAAGCTGCCCTGAGCACAGAGTCTGAAATAGGGCTTGATTCCACAACCACAAGATCATGACTTGAGCCGAAATCAAGTCAGATGCTTAACTGAGTGAGCCATCTAGGTGTTCCTCCATATAAAATTTGTTTTAAAAGACAATGATATGCCAAATTTACCAGGTTTTTATTTTTGCCTTATATAAAATGCTTTCAGTGTAAATGCCAAATAGCAATACAGTCCACATCACCGGATTATCTAATACTTTAGCAAATGATGGCCATGGTTATGAAGTTACTGGTTCTCAGTGAAATGAAAAAACCAACAGTATAGTGAGCTTTCCACAAAGCTAAATGTGTTTCATTTAAAAGTCTGCCCTTGTGTGATGAGTACTGGGTGTTATACTGTATGTTGCCAAATTGAATTTAAGTAAAACTAAATAAAAGTCTGCCCTTAGTTCTGAGATTTTTTTGGTTGGGGGACAGAAGTCACTAAAAGTCCTTTAAAAAAATATTTTATATATTTGATAGCTCGAGAGAGAGAGAGACAGACAGAGAGAGTGCACATGCAGGGTGAGCTGCAGGCAGAGGGAGAGGAAGAAGCAGACACGCTGCTGAGCAGGGAGCCTGATGTGGGGCTCCATCGTCATGACCTGAGCTGAAGGCGGCCACCCAGAGGCCTCATAAAGATCCTTTCTTTTAGGAAATAATGTCAACAACAATATTTTTCCCCATAATTTTAATGATCTGTGAAATGTAAAAGTGTAAGAACTACTGCCACAGTGGAAAGAGAATGAGATGTAGAAGGAGACCTTGGCTTAAGTCCCAGCTCTGCTACTTCTTTTCTAGTTATATGGTTACAGGTGGCAAATTTCTTGCTGTCCCTCAGATTCCATCCCCTGCCTACGGGTTAGAGGGAGGAACTGCCTCACAGAGAGGTCTAGAATGCTATCAAGTTCCAGCTCCATTTAGCCCATGTTTATCACCAACATGTCTAGTATACGGAGAGGTGAAGTTCGCAGTCTTTGGAATCCCACAGATCTGGGTTTGCCCCCTGGACTGTCACCTACTATTCATGTAATCTTTGGGAAATTTCTCATCTCTTTGCTCCCTCTTTCTCTATTTGTTAAATAATAGCTCACTGGCTACTATGAGGATCAAATGAAATAATATCAAGTACTTAGCAACATATTATCTATTTCTTTCCATCTACTCAGTGACATCCAGTTTGGCCCCAGCTAGCTGTTATTCTTCATTGACTACTCCCACTAGATCTTCTAGGTATTTATTTTTAATTTTTTTTAAGATTTATTTATTTATTTATTTATTTATTTATTTAGAGAGAGAGAGAGAGAGAGAGAGAGAGAGGGAAGCAGACCCCATGGAGGAAGCCCAACGTGGGACTAGATCCTGGGTCTCCAGGATCAGACTCCGGGCTGCAGGCAGCACTAAACTGCTGCGCCACCAGGGCTGCCCTATTTTTTAATTAAAAAAAAAAAAAATGTGTTTAAGTAATCTCTACACCCAACATGGGGCTCAAATTCACAACCCCAAGATCAAGGGTCACATGCTCTTTAAACTCAGACAGCCTGGTGCCCCTCCACTAGATTTTAGAACCCTCATTCCAGGGGTACCTGGGTGGCTCAGTTAAGCATCTGCCTTTGGTTGAGGTCATGATCTCAGGGTCCTGAGATTGAGCCCCATATCTGGCTCTCTGCTCAGTGGGGAGTCTGCTTCTCCTTCTCCCTCTGTGATCTCTCTGGCTCTTACTCTCTCTCAAATAAATAAATAAAACCTAAAAAAAAAAAAAAAAAAAAAAAAGAACCCCCCCCCATTGCATTCTGAATAAACTACCCTATATTTTATAACTTTTTCAGGACTTCTCTTACCTCCTCACCTTTCTTAAAATCTGACTATTTTGAAAATACCATTTGCTTTCAGGTTTCTCTCCAAAGAAAGCCACTCCCCAACTTCTAGGAAGGACCGGGACCCTCCTTACCCCATCAACAGCTGCCATCAACATTAAACAAGTCTCTTTCCTCTCAAAGCCAACTGTACCACCCCATCCTCATCTGTTTGCTACTCCAAGGGGTGGTGGGTTAGTAAACAAGCCCTTGGGTGGGCGGGGGGTGATGCCCTGATCTGTAGTATTTACCACTTTCTGAAAATCTCCTACCAGGCTAACTTCAAGTTGCCAACATGTCACTGAATGTGGAGCTGGGAAGAACTGGCTCTTAGGATTACAGTGATACACACAGAGGGGAGCTTGCCACTAAGATCCTTCCTCGAAACCTCTTCTCTGACCTCCACTGGCATGTGGGCTGACAGAGAACAGACACTGATGACTTCTTCCCTTGCCCTCTATCCATCCCTGATTCTTCTCTTGCACCCTTAGTGGGTTATGTGTTATGTCCCTCTCACCATCAGATTGCAAATTGTGAGATCCTTAAGGATGTCAAAGATGGAGTTAGAAATTCTCCCTTCCTAGATGCCTGGATGGCTCAGTGGTTGAGCGTCTGTCTTTGGCTCAGGTTGTGATCCCGGGGTCCTGGGATCGAATCCCTCATTGGGCTCCCAGAAGGGAGCCTGCTTCTCTCTCCATGTCTCTCATGAATGAGTAAGTAAAATCTTAAAAAAAAAAAAAAAGGAAAGAAAGTAAAGAAAAGAAATTCTCTCTTCCTGCCTGGTTGGTTTTTTTCATCATCTTTTTCGGAGTCTCTTTCCAAAATCTCATCATGTCCTCTTGCCCTTAAAGTGCACGTTTTCTCAAGATTCGGTCCTCTGCCCTCTCCTCACAGACTATATACTCTGTCACTAAGCCCCTCTGCTCAGATACTTTCATCTCTGACACTTACGCAGGCTCCTCTAAGCAGGTCCTGAGGGATAAAATGGAAGGTATGCAAGGGAGCATGACCCTGCCAACTGCAGATACATTCTGCCTAGGGTCAGTGTGGTATGCTGGCAAAGCATAAGCATCAAAGCCAGACAAAACTTTTAGTTACAAATAAGTTGTTTTTCAGAAGGTATGTCAATTGTTACCAGGGGTTGGAGGGGATGGGGAGTGACTGCTAATGTGTATGGGTGATTGGCGGCAGGGGTGGAGAAGGGACTGACATGAACCAGACAGTGGTGATAGTCACACAACTCTGGGATTATACAAAAAAAATCTCTGAATTTTTACACTTTTATTTATTTTTAAAGATTTTATTTGTTTATTCATGAGAGACACAGAGAGAGGGAGAGATACAGGCAGGGGAAAAGCTGGCTCCCTCTGGGGATCCCGATGCAGGACTCGATCCCAGGACCCCAGGATCACAACCCGAGCTGAAGGCAGACGCTTAACCACTGAGCCACCCAGGTGCCCCAATTTGTACACTTTAAAAAAGTGAACAATATCTCAATAAAGCTGTTAAAATTTTTTAAAAACAAGTTCCTTTTCATCTCTGGTGATCAGTTTTGTCTTCAGTGAGATGAAGGAACTGAAAGAGGTGGTCTCTAAGGCCTCTCCACAATTCTGTGACTGCTAACTCAGGAGTCACGTTGATTCCTCCCCCTGCAAGCCAGCACACTGCACAGTGGTTAATCTGGCTTCATCATTCACGACCATATGACTTTGCGCACACTACCCAGCCTATACCTAATTTCCCTCACCTATAAAATGGGGATACTATTAATATGTACCTCCAAGGGTTCTGTGCAGATTAAATGAGGCAATCTTTGTCAATGACAGAACAGTGCCTAAGACGTAGTAAGCACTTGATAAATATGAAGTTTTATTATCTACTCAGTCCTCAAATCTTATAGATCCAAACTCTGCCACTAGACTGTTCACGTCCCCAAGGAACTAGCACAGCGCCAGTCCCTCACAGCCTAGCGGAGCATTTCACCAGTTCTGTTGTTCTGTCTGCCTTCCATGTATTCCTGCTATTCTGGTAACAGCGCCCCTTCCTACTCAAGTTCCTTTGGTTCAGGTGGAGTGACTGACCAGTGGCCTTGGAGCTTACTGGTTCAGACCCAGTGAGACCCAGGAAGAACCTATAAAACTAAATTACAGGATTTTTTTTTTAACTGTTAGAAAGGGGAAATCCCTACTAGCTGAGGTCACTGAGAGATTAGAGTGTAAACGATGTTGTGATCGTGCCATTTTGTCACCATAAGGAGAGAGCCTGCCTAAGAATGGAATTACACAAATGCAAAGGGATGAGTGGAAAGGCAAAAGAGTCTCGATGACATCATTTGATCCCCCCCCCCTTTTTTAAAGATTTTATTTATTTAGTCATGAAAAACAGAGAGAGAGACAGAGAGAGAAGCAAAGACACAGGCAGAGGGAGAAGCAGGCTCCATGCAGGGAGCCCAATGTGAGACTCGATCCTGGGACCCCAGGATCACGCCCTGGGCCAGGGCAGGTGCTCAACCACTGAGCCACCCAGGTGTCCCTCATTTGAGCTCCTTAATCCAACCTGGATTTTTCAGGTCTGAGTCCCTATATTCCTGGTTGCATAAGCCAATTTAACTGGGGTCTCTATAACTTGTTACCACAAAGGCCAGTTACTGCTTTTCAATAAGTGTTCACTTACAGTCAACATTTATTCTCTATATTAGAAATCAAGTTGTGAGGTCACCCCTAGTCTCTCTGCAGTTCCTTAAAGAACAGCGAGGGCAGCCCCGGTGGCGCAGGGAGTGATCCTGGAGACCATGGATCGAGTCCCACGTCAGGCTCTCTGTATGATGCCTGCTTCTCCCTCTGCCTGTGTCTCTGCCTCTCTCTCTGTCTCTATGAATAAATAAATAAAATCTTAAAAAAAAAAAAAAAAAAACACCAAAAGTGGTTCTGCATACACTGCACTTCCTTGTGCCCCTGTAATGTGACTCACCAGAGGCCTTGAAAGAGGTAGAGTTAGAGCCTTGTGGGGTGCCTGGCAGGTCCATCCTAACCACGTGGGTTCCTCCCCACCTGCTATCTAGAAAATCCCTATCTAAACATGATCTGCTATAATAAAGGTGGAAGAAAAGTCAGCACCAAGAAGATTTATCTCCCTACTCATTCCCTGTGTAAATGACTCTGTTTAAGTATCATGCTACTTATTACCCAGAGCTGCCATGCAGCAGGCATATACTTCACTGTTCCTCCTGCCAAGAACACATCTAAACAGCCTTTCATATTTTTATACAATCTAGTTATCATTGGGATAAAGCTAATCTAAGGACATGCCTCTAGGGCCCTATTATCCTTCAGACTCAGGAACTTCTGGCCTCACAAGACCAGTCTCCCATTTGAATTCTAGAGAACCTGCCCATTATGTCTGGATCACCAATTATCATCTAAAGTGATTAGGGATTAAAAGAAAAAAACAGATAGACATTTATTGAAAATCAATTATAGGCCTAAAATGGTGACCAATATTTTTTTTTTAAAGACACATGGAGGGGGCGCCTGGGTGGCTCAGCTGATTGACTGTCTGCCTTCGGCTCAGGTCATAATCCCGGGGTCCTGGGATGGACCCTCTGTCAGGCTCTCTGCTCAGTGGGGAGCCTGCTTCTCCTTCTCCCTGCCACTCCTCCTGCTTGTGCGTACACTCTTTCCCTGTTAAATAAGTAAATAAAATCTTAAAAAAAAAAAGACAAAATGGGTCTTCCCTAATTGCTATCCTAACACACACACACAGACACACACACACATACTCAGCCCAACTAATAACTTAGAGCCTAAAACTTTGAGCTGGACCCTCCATAAACTTCTCAATATTTCCGAACATGCCATGTATTTTCAGGTTTCAGTTCCTGGGCACAAGCTGCTCTACCCTTTCCTCACTCCTCTCACTTGGTGATCTTCAAAGTCCTCAAATGCCACCTCCTCTATGAAGTTTTTCTTATTCAACCAGGCATTGTCACTCCGACCTCCACACAGACACAACACAATAATTGTCACCAACTATATCCTACACAGGCAACACATTTGCAGCTATAGTACTTGTGAATATCTACTGAGTACTTGTTACTCTGTGCCAGATTCCTACTAAGTGCTTCATATCAGAGTATTTAATTCTAACAATCCTGAGGGAAAGATAATATTATCGTTCCAGTGTTTAGGTTAGATGACCTGTTCACAGCCATGCAGCTAGTATGAAGGGGTGCTGAATTAAAAATCAGACCTGACTCTTGCCTCATGATCTTGTGGAAAACTGACAGGACTAGAGCCATTTTAAAAGGGAGTTGGAGCAGCCACGGTAGAGAAACTGCCTTACTTGATTTTGTTTGAACTGGCCAAACCTTTTGGACAAAATGTCATTGTCTTAAACAATTGTTTGAAAAGTCAACAGAAGAACAGACACCCTGATCACACGACTGATGGTTATGGATTTTCTGGAAAAAAAAAAAAAAGTCAGCAGTTAATGTATTACCTGGAGTAGTTTGGCTTGTAAACATGCATAGAAACTGTTTTTTCCCCTCTTTTATTCAACTCAGCTGTCTCCTTCCTGTTCCTCATAAAAATCTGTTGCTTTCACCCTATAAGCAGGAATACTATTTGGGTTTATTTACTTGAATCTGTGCTCCCCGCAATGCAGTCCTTTCATCCCAAATAAACATTCATTTGGATCTCATTGCAGCTCTTTATTTTCAGGTTGACAATCTTAGCCACTACGAAATGCTGCTTCCCATTTATCACATTCTTATTTTAACTATCTGTCTACCTGTCAAATCTCCCCCACTGTATGGTATGCTCCCCACCATGGCTGATTGGTCTCCAAATCCATACCAATAAATGTTTCTCAAATTAATAATGTGAGTACATCAGGCTGATCCACTTTGTCCCCTTGAGACTTAGTTTGATATTCTGAGGTTAACTGTTCAGTGTATATAAATATGGAACTTAAAAATAACACCTAATGGGATGCCTGGGTGGCTCAGTGGTTGAGCATCTGCCTTCAGCTCAGGGCATGATCCCGAGGTCCTGGGATCAAGTCCCTCATTGGGCTCCCTGCATGGAGGCTGCTTCTCCCTCTGCTTATGTCTCTGCCTCTGTCTCTGCGTCTCTCATGAATAAATAAATAAAATCTTAAACAACAACAGCAAAAACTTTGGTTAAAATGTTAAATTTGGGGATCCCTGGGTGGCGCAGCGGTTTGGCGCCTGCCTTTGGCCCAGGGCGCGATCCTGGAGACCCGGGATCGAATCCCACGTCGGGCTCCCGGTGCATGGAGCCTGCTTCTCCCTCTGCCTGTGTCTCTGCCTCTCTCTCTCTCTGTGACTATCATAAATAAATAAAAATTAAAAAATAAAAAATAAAAAAATAAAATAAAATAAAATGTTAAATTTTATGTGATATATATTTGAGCACACTAAAAAGGAGCAAAGAAAAAAATCATAACATCTAAATAAAAAACAAATGGCAGTGCAAAGGTACCTAGAGGAAAGTGGTCAGAAGGCAGCAATGATGGGGCACCTGGATGGCTGTAGGTGAAGCGTCTGCCTTCGGCTCAGGTCATGATCTCAGGGTCCTGGGATCAAGCCCAGAGTTAAGCTCCCTGTTCAGCGGGGAGCCTGCTTCTCCCTCTACCTCTGCTGCCTCCACCCCTACTCCTGCTCTCTTTCTCTCAAATAAATAAATAAAATCTTAAAAAGAAAAAAAGGCAGCAGTGATATGACAGGGACAGGAAGAGGGAGGGAGACCCAGTTGGACTACCACAAAGGGACTTCCCCAGGAAAACTAATTAGGATATTTTTGGCATCTTACTTCACTCTGCCCTCACAATAACCCTCTGAAGCCTGTGTTCATTCCTACCTTGCAGGTAAGAACTGTGGCTCAAAGAATTTAACGGAATTGCCTGAAGTTACAAAGTGTCACATCTAGAATCTGAAATCAAATTCTACCAGACTTCAAAGATAGGGTTTTTCACCAAGGGGAACATCAAAATGAGTGCCAAAGATAATACATTTTACCAGTCTAGAATCTGAGATAAAAGGAATCTCATCTCATCTAACCACCCACTTACAGCGAAGGTACTGGAGGCCTGGTGGTCCTTGCTGGAAGTTATACATGGGTGATGACTCAGTGCTACTCTTTGTAACTCAATTCCTATAGATGTTTGCTCTGTAGGTTGGAGGAAATGATCTCAAGTGTTACTCCCAGCTTTCCAATTCGAAAAGGGAGAAGATCCCTTTGATCTTAGATCTGAGCGGAGTCCAGGCTTACATAAAAGTCAAGTGCTACTGGGCCTGGCAAGTGAAGAGAGGCTCTGTCATTCTTCACCTTTCCCCCACATATCGGCTCAGCTCACACACAGGACGTTAAGGAGGAGGTTCTGTCCCAGGCTTCGCCCATGGGCATAAAGGCCATGTTTTCTTTTTCCCTTTCTCCTGACAAATTTAAGCAGTGGGGCTGGGGCTAGATAGTTTCATTTCAGTTTGCTTTAGATGTCTGCACACTGCTATTTCACAAGAACCACCTCAGATGCTATTCTTGAGAGTGTGGGGGAGGGAAAAGAGAACAGTGGGTGATAAGGTTGCTGGATATGGAGAAAAACAGCAACCCAGTAGTTGGGGGTGACACCTGGGATACAATCTCTGTTTGAGGGGTGTGGAGACCTGGCCTCCAATCCCTGGGCTGGGAAGATCCCAGGTGGCAGTTTGGTGAGAAAGGAAGTGAGAAGGGTTTTTGAGACAAATTTGGGACTTGGCACCAAGAACTAACTGGTGAGTGAGCAGAGAAGTTAAAGTCTGGTTTTTGAGGGTAAATGAATTTCAGGAAATTTCTAACATTGGAAAAGGAGCCCTAGCAGGTCAGATTAAGGCTGGGAGTTCAAAGACTGGAAAAACTGGAAGTTGAATTAAAGAAAATACTGGGTGAAAAAAAAAGGCAAGAAAATAAATACTGGATGAGGGAAAGGGAGAGGTAGGTTTATTGGCATTGTTTTCATAGGGTAAGTAGACTCTGGGTGAAGTGTTTTAGAAGGTGGAGGGGGTAAGCTAAGGTGAGGAGGAACACAAAAATTTGGGTGTGTTCTAGATTTAAGCTGAATAAGAGTTTGGGATGGGCACTGAGGGTGTGGTCTAGAATTCTTCGAGGGTGCTAAAGCTGCAGAGGGTAATGTGGGTTAGGGAGGACATTTTAGGGAAAGAAACCTAGCAGGTAATCGAGGAAGGTCTGGAAGGGGTGAAGTCAGACTTAAAGGCTGAGGTTGGAGGAGAGTAGGTGAGCACGTGAGGAGTGTGCTGGGTGAAGATGGGCAGAGGATTGGAGGCATGCAGAGCCAGGGCTGAGCAACAGGCCTGAAGAAGGTGGAGCGCTGGGAAAAGCTGAGGAGGGTAACTATTATGTTATCAGGAACTGGCCTGTCCATATTCTGGGCAGGAATACAGGGCAGTCGTGAAAGTACTTCAGGGGACACCCTAGTTGGAGGGGTAAGGGTGGTACTGGAGATATGCAGGGTGGACATTTTTCAGGAAGAAATGTGAGGGACTCTTGGGTATCTGGATGGAAGCTGGGTTACTGGAGAGAGAATCAGAGAAGGGCTCAAAATGGAGAATCTGAGCGAGCAATGGGGGGCCTGGGGGTGTCCTGGTAAGGAATGCGAACGTTCCGAGGGTCCGGTGCCAGGAGATCCTCAAAGTGACAGGATTTCCAGATGTCGGGTTGCGACAGCGTCCCAGGTAGGAGTCTGGGGTGGGAGCAGGTTAAGCAGAAGAGTCGTGAGTGACTGGAGCGAAGGCTGGGGCCGACCCCAGCGGGCGGCGGGGACCGGGAGGCCGGGCTCACCTGGGCAGGCTGTCCTGGAAGTGCATAGTGGGCACGATGCTGCGCTGCAGGTACTCGCGGGGCCCCGAGCCTGCGCTAAGGCGCCGACACACGGGTCCTGGGCCCCCTGCAGGGCCCCGCGGCCGGGCGCGCAGCAGTAGCAGGCGGGCCACCATCGTTCCGGGAGGCTGCGGCGGCGAGAAGGCGGAGGATGCGGAGTCCGCGAGGACTGGGGTGAGGCCGCCACCCCCGGGGTAGCCGGGTCGCTGAGTCAGCAGGGACTCGCGTCCGCCCGCCGAGCCACTTCCGGGCCCGGCCCCGCCCACCGAAGGCCCCGCCCACCGAAGGCCCCGCCCACCGGCGCGCCCGCCGCGGGGAGGGTGGCGCCACCGCCTCCTGGCTGTGCGGTCTCCCCGCTGGTCTCCCTTCAGCTCCCAGGGCAGCCGGGGAGACGGGGACCCGAAGCTGCTCCTTGCTCCTGTTTCGGAGCAAATAGAAACTGGAGCTGAAGGAAAAGCAAAGCTGAAAACAATGTTTAGAAACGTGTGAGCCGGGGATCCCTGCGTGGCTCAGTGGTTTAGCGCCCGCTTTCGGCCCAGGGCATGATCCTGGGGACCCCGGATCGAGTCTCACATCCGGCTCCCGGCATGGAGCCTGCTTCTGTGTCTCTCACGAATAAACAAAATAAAAAAAAATCTGCTAAACCTAAATCTGGTGGAGGCTCCGTCCGTCCCTACGAGATCGTGGGCAGAACCTTTAAACCTCTGTTTCCTCGTCTAAGAAGTAGAGGTTTACGACCGATCAAAGTACTTTTCTCGATCCTAGATATGAAATAAGGTGATTTGGTCGGTACAGTGCCTGGCAGGAAACGGTGGCGACGGTGGTGGTTGTAACTGGTGACCCGTGACGTCTGCCCTATGAAGATTTGGGACATAACCGCGGTCAACGCCGCCCAGCCGCCCTGCGACCGCCCCCCGAGGTGGTGGTAGAGAAAATGTGTGCAGGAGCGGGAGCCCGTGGAGATGCCCGGCCGGCCTCCGGCTCCGTGGAGATCTGCCGCTGGTTCTAGGGAGTCTTCCGTGCTCTGTGGACTACACGAAGCTGCCTGTCACCACACAGCACCCCCAAGTTTCCTTCCAACTCGGACTCTAAGAGCTTAGGCCTGGGACAGAGATCTGTTGGCTCTCACCCATCACAAAGCAAATAACCCCACCACACTCGGATCCCTGCTCTCTGCTCCCATGTCATAGAAGAAAGAGAAGTATCAAAAGACATAAAACCACGTTGGCTGGCTTGAGGTACAGAATTCCATTCTGGGAACTTGGATTTTTCTTAGCTTCAGCTCTCTTCGTCATGGCCCTCTGTGATGGAGGTACTGGGTGCATTTGGTCTGTCCCCTGGCTGGCCAAGCAGTGGCGGAAGCTGGAGCACATCAGAAAGTGCACTGGCCGGAAAGTCAGAAGACCTGAGTTTTGGTCTCTGCTCTGTCTTTAATCTAGTTAGGTACCCCTGGCTGAGCAGAAAGATCACAGACCAGCTCTGACACTTATACAGTGGTAACTACAAACCCTTAAGAACTGAACATAAAACTTAAAAATACTGAATATCTAATCTGCCTTCCCTGAGGGGAAAACAGACAAAGCTGACCCAAACCTAACAACATCAGTGCCATTTGCCTACAGTGTATAGGGCCAGAGAGAGAGTATGAAATCTTTCCTTAAATAGATTATTCCACCAGCGGTGCTTGGGTGGTTTGGTCGGTTAAACTACTGACTCTTGATCTCAGGTCAGGTCTTGATCTCAGGGTTGTGAATTCAAGCCCTGTGTTGGGCTCCAAGCTCAGTATGGAGGCTACTTAAAAATTAAAAAAAAAAAAAAAAAAATCATTCCACCCAATTCAACAAACGTTAGGAGCTCTATATATAGAGCTAAGGGGATCAGAGGACACAGAGAAAACAGCAGACCCAGTAGAAGAACAGTATTTCTAGAAACAGAAGGCCAAGGAATAGTACTAATCCATCCAATATAACAGCTGGAAAAAGGGCTCAAAAGCCTTCCATGGGTGCATGACTGATAGGAACAAATCCAGCCCCTCATACCAGTGGCCAAGACCTTCCAATTCTGGCCCTCCTCTGCTTTTCCAATCCTCGCTGTAGGGTTGAAGGCAGGCCACACTGAGATAGACCACTCTGACTTGAAGATTCTTTTGAGTTGAAAGCAATCAAGACCCTACAAGCTGGAGAGAAACTTTTGCCCATCCTTTAATTACATAAAAGAATCTAAATTGGGGGGGGGGGGGTGTTTCCCAGAATAAGGATTATTAGCAGAGATAAATTTTATCTGAGTGACCACATGTATTGCAGGGCAAACATCTCATTTACCAAACATCTGCTCCCGTTCTTCTTCTTCTTCTTCTTCTTCTTCTTCTTCTTCTTCTTCTTCTTCTTCTTCTTCTTCTTCTTCTTTCTTCTTCTTCTTTCTTCTTCTTTTTAAAGATTTTATTTATTCATGAGAGACACAGAGAGGCAGAGACCTAGGCAGAGGGAGAAGCAGGCTCCCTACAGGGAGCCCAACATGGGACTCAATCCTAGGACCCCAGGATCACGACCTGAGTGGAAGACAGACATTTAACCACTGAGCCAGCCAGGCGTCCCACCAAACATCTGCTCTTCTTACTGACCTATGAATTGTATTCCTTCCCTCTGAAGTCCCAGACTCCTATACCACTGCCCCTTAGTTCAGCATGATGCATATGCCTCATTTTGCTTGACTATCTTTGGAATGCCCGTGTCCATATGGATTCCCCGTATGTACACTACTAAATCTGATTTTCCCCTGTTCCTCTGTCTCCTGTCAATTTGGTGTTTAGTCCAGCTAGAAGGACTCTTGCTCATCAACACCAGCATGTCACCCCAGGGACCTATGCTGTAACACTGAACTACTCAGTATTCCCAGAAATTGTCCTTACTCCATGCCTTTTGTTTAGATGTGCATCCACCAAGAATGCTCTTTCCATGCATCTCTGCCTTGTACACTCCAACATCCTTCAAACCCCACCTCAAAACCCATAACCTTGAGGAAGTCTTCCTCAGTCTTGTCTTTCCTCTTTCCCACAAGGACATATCTCCCCCTCTATGGCTCCACAGCACTCTGTCCTCCAATGTAAACTGTAAATAGATTATGATTGATTTAATTAATAGTTCATATCACACAATAAAAGTTAAGGTCCTCCAAGGCAGAGATCTTGTTTTTATTTATGTGCCCAGGTGTCTAACACAAGGTCTGTCATGGATAGCTACTTTCCTTCTTTTTCTTTGGGATGGCCTTGGTGCCTCTATCACTTGGTTGGTAACCATGAGCGGGAAGACTGGAAACACCAACTTTTGCTGTGTAAAGGTCAAGAAAGTTCCTCTACTTAGAGAAAAATCCTGAAGAATACATTGTTTGTATCAAAGTAATCCCAGAATTCTGCTCTGCTACAAGTTCATATGAAAAAGCAGAACATAGTGAACAGGTTGTCAGGTTAAAGTTTTAAAAATATATGTATAGAGAGAGCCCCAGGATCTATATATAGTCCTGGGATCTATCTATCTATCAATGTGTATATATACATATGTATATATGTACATATATATATGTATTTTTTTGAGAGAGAGAGTATGCACAGGGGAGAGAGAGAATCTTTTTTTAAATATTTTTTAAAATTTTTATTTATTTATGATAGTCACACAGAGAGAGAGAGAGAGGCAGAGACACAAGCAGAGGGAGAAGTAGGCTCCATGCACCGGGAGCCCGACGTGGGATTCGATCCCAGGTCTCCAGGATCGCGCTCTGGGCCAAAGGCAAGCGCCAAACCGCTGCGCCACCCAGGGATCCCCGGGAGAGAGAGAATCTTAAGCAGACTCTGTGCTGAGGCTGACTGAGCATGGAGCCTGACACAGAGCTCGATTCCATAGACCTGAGATCATGACCTGAGCCGAAATCACGAGTCAGATGCTTAACTGACTGAGCCACCCAGATGCCCCTTACAGTAATGTTCTCATTCAAAACCAAGGTTCTTAGGGAAAATAAACTTCAAATAAACATCAGAAAATTTCACATTTCAATGAAAAAGAGACCCAGGTGTTCGAAGAAATTACAGGAACTAGCACATAGTATTGGCTTGGCAATCTCAAGTTCTTTGGTTCTATCAGCTCTTACCTGGACCAAATATTGCTTAAAATAAGGAAACTCATAGACCAGGACTCAAAAATTGATTTAGTGGGATTTGTTATATCAAACTCCAAATCTTTAAAGAGAAACAGCATGTGATAAAGTATGTAAATACAAAAAATTGAAACCCAAGTATAAAAAAATGTGCTCCCTGTCCCATTGTGATGGTTAATTTTATGCATCAGCTTGACTGGGCTAAGGGATGCTCAGCTCAGGCTGGTGGTAAAAACATTACTTCTGGTGTGTCGGTGAGGGTGTTTCTGGAAGAGATTGGCATTTGAATTGATAGATGAAGTAGAGAAGATTACCCTCACCAGTGCAGGGGGGCATCATCCAATCCATTGAGGATCTGGATAAAATGATAAGGCAGAGGAAGGGTAAATTTGTTCTCTGCTTGAACTGGACATCCATCATCTACTGCCCAACAACACCCATATCCCTGGTTCTCAAGCCTTCCGGTTTGGACTGGACCTACCTCACCAGCTCTCCTGGGTTTCCAGCTTGCAGACTTCTCAGCCTCCGTAATCTTGTGAGCCAATTCCCCCTAATCAATCTCTTTCTTTACATCTATATATAATCTGTTGCTTTTGTTTCTCCAGGGAACCTTGACTGATACGCTGTTTAAAAAACTTTTTAAACTCATGTGTGGATACACTAGATATTTGATTAAACTAATGAATAAAGAATTTATGGTATGTGAAAAAAATCTGTCATTTTAACTTATAACTAATCTGACATTCACTTTTTCAAAAAAAAAAAAGATTTTATTTATTTATTCATGAGAGACAGAGACACAGGCAGAGGGAGAAGCACGCTCCATGCAGGAAGCCTGATGTGGGACTCAACCCCGGGACTCTTGGATCACGCCCTGGGCCAAAGGCAGGCACCAAACCTCTGAGCCACCCAGTGCCATTCACTTTTTGAAGCATTGTCCAGACCCAATGTGAAATGCTGGGATTTGGGAGCGAATGGTCAAGAAAGAATTTTTGAGGCATCTTTGGTGTTAAAGGGTCGTCTTATTAAAGCATGGGGACAGGACCCATGGGCAGAAAGAGCTGCACTGGGGTTGAGGAGTGCAGCTCTTTCCGCCCATGGGTCCTGTCCCCATGCTTTAATAAGACGACCCTTTAACACCAAAGATGTTATACTTTCAGCTTGGGAGGGGGTTAGAGATAGTGTACTCTCCAAGGAATTTGGAAACAAGGTTTCCAGGACTTGGAGGGGTCAGCTGTTGTTAGGAAAAGGTCATTTACTACTATCTAGTAAATGCTTAGTCATGAGACCCTTCAGATGTATCAGCGGGCCATATGCTTGGGGGATGATTGCTAGCATGTACCTTGGAGGGTGGGGGTAGAGATAAAGGAAGTTCCCAAGAGGATTTTTTACAGGATCCTGGGGTTGGGCTAATGTCAAGCTAACGAGCAAAGTGTTAACATCGAGGCAGCTAAACTCCTTGAGGAAGATCACTCTGCCTGTCTCCAGTACTTGGGAATAGGCTGTAAGTTATAAGGAAGTTTAATTTTTCCCTTTTGCCTTTGTTTTCCACACCAGAACTACTGGAGGAAGAGAACAGAGAGTCAGCGCATAAAGATCTTACAGGGTCTCCAGGTGGTTTAGAAGGCGTACCTTCTGAAGTGTCCAGAGGACCCAGGTCAGGCAGCTCAGACAGGGGTTCTGGTCAGCTGAGCTGCCAGGCCGCTGGGTCCCTGGTTATCAGGAAGCAATGGACAAGGGGCTGTGAAGGCATCTATGCTGGGCTGGGGCGAGGGGAAACTGCACCCATAGTTGAGCACATCTCTGAGGAAGGCTCTGCCCCTCTCTGGACCCTGTGACAGTAGATTCCTGACTTCTGTTGTACCCCTGTGTGCACTGAGCTCTTCCAACATCAGAAAGGTTAAACTCACCTCCAGCCTCCTCCAAATGTGGCCATTTTTTCCTTGTGGACTTCTCTGGGAGGAGCAGCCTCTCTGCCCATCGTCCCAAGTCAGCACTGGGCAGAAGGAGAGAAGGGACTCTCAAGACACAAAAATAATGGCTTTGTCCCACCTCCAAGGTGTGATGGGATTATAATAAAAGACAATTTTCCGGGGTGCCTGGTGGCTCCTGGGATCAAGCCCTGCCTCAGGCTCTCTGCTCAGCATCGAGTTCTCTTCTCCCTCTGACTCTCCCTCTGTGATCTCTCTGGCTCTCACTTTCAAATAAATAATGTCTTTCCTAAAAAGAGAGAGGGAGAGACTATTTTCCAATGGAAAACTTTGTCCTCACTGGGTCCTTAGGCCCCTGTTCTTCTGTGCCCCTTTGCCAATTTTAATGGGCAAGACCCTAAATGGGAGAGAGAGAGAGAGAGAGAGTGCATGCACATGCTCTGGCTTAAAAAAAAACCTCACAGAATTTAACCACATAAAAACCTCCATCAGATGTTTTAAAAATTATATGAGAAAAGAACAATTAATGACAAATAATCCCATCAGCTCATGTCAATAATTTGGCATTTAAAAAGTCACACACAACTTCCAGGTCTATGGTGAGATCAGTGCTTCCCAAGGGTGACCCAGAGGCAATGCAAAGGTGCGCATCAAAGATGATGAGTATCTGCAGACAGGCCAATAAAATGAAGGCCTTTAGAACAATTTAGGCTTGAAATAAAAGAAATGACTGGCCAATATTCGCATTCTATTGTTCACAGTTAACAGAGTTATCTGAGCTATAGACAGCTATTAGGATATGTGGATGGATGACTGACAGGTGGAGAGGGATGTGATATGCACAGAGTAATGCCACATGGAAGCTAAATGGTGGAGGCATTGGGTAGACAGATAAATGCAGATGCAGAGAATCAGAGAATGCATTTTGAAAAGAGCTCCAGGGGAGTCATAGGGACATTAGTGCTTGAGAAACGCTGGTCTCTTCTGTTGGACCCACACCACCTACCTCATTCTAACAGGGAACATTTGTCAATGATATTTGTATATTTATCACTTTGTAATTCACAAAGCACACTTCAAATAGTAAAAGGAAAGGCAACACAAAAGCATTTACTGCATCCTGTGCTGTGCACTGTATCTATATGATCTCATTAACCCTTACGACCATCCTTCAAGATAGGCAAGGTTCCCAACAGGTGCTCCCAGAACTCGAAGAGTTTGACCGATGAAATCCATCCAGCATGGATTCCCAAATCAGACTTATTTAAAGACACCCTGCTGAGCCAGAGCAAGCCTGTGACTGTGACGAAATCCACATGATTAACATGTATCCTCCTAAAGGATCACAGTATTGTCCAACACATTCTTTTTGGCCCAGAGATCCTAAAGTTCTTTGGTTTAATTTCAGAATGCTACTTTAAATCAATTTGTTTCCATATTTTTGAGGACCTTTCAGATGGGATGCAACCAAAGCCTCTCTGTGATGCACCGAATGTCACGTTATCAGAATTTCCATCTACCTCATACAGCTTCTTTAATTAGCTGAACATGGCAGGAGGAACAATTTTGAACTGTGCTCTATGGGTCATCCACATTGTACTCTATCGGGTTCCTGATAATTTGAAATAGTGTAATATGAGATAACAATAAAGCCTGACTTTCTGTATACAACTTTAAAATAATGCAACTCACTGGAATTAAGAAAAAAAATCAATCAGGACAGATTTCAAAGCTGGGGTAAACTGTGGCTGGTGTTCATATTCCTGCCACACGGTGGTGCCACTGTAGCCAGTGAACAGAAATCCCCGCAGGGTCCTGTCACTGCCACCTAACCAGGCTGTGGTTCACAGAGTCTTCTAGCAATCGTGTTGGTGGCTTTTATTTCGTTTTTGTGGTTTAAATTCTCTTTAAGTATCTTTTAACGATGTCATCCAGACCTGCCATGAGCGGCAGTGCTCCTGAGAGAGCTGGAAAATCGATTATAATCAAGGGAGATCAGCTGTGTGTAACCCCCTGATACCCTCTGCTGTTCATTAGCAGAGACCACGCCACAAGATATTTGAGATAATATTGAGACCAGACAAAGCAAAAGTATGCTACAGGGGCTGTTGACTGATGATTTCCTAGAATGCATTTCCCTAAGAAATACACTTAAGTGAAAATGAGCAGTGAGTGATGGGCACTTGGATTCCCACCCTGAGTTGACGGGTTTGTTTATTGCACGTTCTTACCCATATGCAGGCAGATCCCTGGTGACCAGAGTCTGGCTTGGCTGCTGGCTTCTCTAGCAGTTAGGCCCATGGACCATGGAGAGACCATCTGGGTTCAAGTCCTGCTCCCACTACTTCCCAGCAGCTTGTTTGGGGACAACTCGTTAACTCTCTGCATCTCATCAGAAAAATGGGCACTTGAGGTGCCCAGCTCACAGGGTTGCTGTGTGAGAACTAAATGTCTCAGTGCCTGGGACAGAGTATGTGCTCATTACCTGTTAGCCCCGGCCCCGGCTCAGGGCTACTCCACATCCCCTAGAGAAGGAGAGTTTCCATCAGAGACAGGGCTCTTCTTCATCTCTATTCATATCTGACACGAAACTAAGCACACTCTTCTCGGAAAATCAGCGTGTTATTCAGCTCCCTGCCAATCTCATTTTGGAATCCGTGGGAAAACTTCTGAGTTTTCCTAAAACCGTAGGAGAGGCTGTGATAGCTCCATGAATCGATGCTGGCAAGATGTTGGCAGAGTCTTCAGGGACCCGTTCCTCCCTTTTGCCCTGTCCCCCCCTCCCACTTCTCTGGGCTTCTCTGGCCACTTCCTCACATCCCTGGACACAGCACCCCACCAGCCAGGCCCAGAGGTCTCCCTGCCCCTCCCTCGAGTCTCAGAGAGCTGCACTCCATTAGAAACATCCTTACTCCTCCTCTGGAGGCCTTCCTCCCATCTCTAGGGAACAGGCTACTTTAGGGACAAGTGCAATAGTGAGAAAGGAAAGAAGGGGGTGACAAGGACACTTTTCTCTCTCTTTCAGAATGGCATTTAGGTGGGAAGATTTAAAGGGGCCAATTTTGAGGGCTGGGAGTGGAGGTTGCTTCTGATAGGGAGACTTTGACCCAGGACCCCCTAACGCAGCTGCAAAGGTCTGGAAAAGGGAGAGCAGGAGGGGATCCTTGGAGCTCCATCCCTGCCAGGGTTCAGAAGCTTTCTATTTTTTTCCCCATAGACCTGAAAGATTTTAGTTACCAAACTGTATTTGCATTTTTAAAAGAGTCTACTAACTTTTCCATTACACACACACACACACACCTGGGTGTATAAACAAAAGAGGGGCCTCAGGGAGGATTGTTGGGGTAAAAGACAGGACAAGAGATACAAGTCTTCTAATGGTCTAGGATTCAGAGGTCCTCACTTTGATAAAGCTCTGGAAAGAGCCCCGGAGACCTGGACTATTACCCTTAACTCAGCCACTAATTTGCTGTGTGACCTTGGGAAAGTCACTTTTTCCATCCTTAATTTCAAAAGTGAGGGCATCTGACAGCATGATCTCTGTGATCCTAGATGAGGGCTCCCCTCTCCATACCAGGCTCTAGTCCCTGAGAGACACCCAGTCTTTGTTTCTGCCATAGTTCCTTGTACAACTTCCAGCACAATATAGGTACTTGGTACATTAAGTGTTTGATGAGTGAATAATAAAAACAGCTGTCATTGCTGGACATCTCCCATGTGCCCAGCACTGTACCAGGGACCTTTATGGATATTCGTATAATTCTGACAACACTTTGAGGCTGGGGATTTCTTTTTAGCTTCTGATGCAGGAGGTTGAGTTGGTCATGCCTCTTGGCTATTGTCCCGTTGTTGTCATTGGTCTGTGCAATGCTCTTTCTGCTTTAATCCCCCACCCCACCCCCACCCCCGCCACTAATCTCCACTCCTGTCCATCTCCTCTCATGGGTGTCTATTTTAACACCTTTGATACATCTGTAAATATGCATATATTCTTGTAAAATATGTTCTCTTGTTTTGTGCATGCTGTGTTTTGTGTTTATGTCCACAGTATTGTAATACATGTGCTCTGCTTCTTGTGTTTTTACCCAACACTGTTTTAAAGAGTTGCCCACATTGTGGTACGTGTCTAGTCCACGGCCTCTGACTGCTGTCAGAATCCTCCAACTGCAGCCCCACAGCTTCCTTGTTCATTCCTCTGGCGGGGAAACCCTTCAGTGCCTTTGTGGTCTGCTACCTCAGCACCACCGTGACTATCCTCCTACACATCCCCTTCTGTGTCTCTTGTAAGTGAATTTCCCTGGGATATAATCCCCCCCCCCCCCAGGAGCCCCTATGGTCCCAATTTTAGAGCTGAAAAACAATGCTCACATCACACAAACAGAAATTGGGGATCTAAGATTAATTTCCAGAATCTCTGCCTCCAGATCCTGGTCTAGTTCCAAGGTGCCTCTATAAATAACTGGTCCAATCAGCTCAACAAGTAGTTCTCTGTTATGTGGATCTCAGTAATGAACTCAGATAAACCGACTGGGTTGTCTAGACATCTTGGCATTTGCTATTAAGGGCGTACTCCCCGTGGTGGGTACATCGCCCTGAGACTGTGGCTTGAGGAACTTAGGCTTCTTTGAATTATGATCTCTTGTGCATTACAGCAAAAAGCAGTCAAAAGCATGTCCCACATGTATCGTCTTACTTCTCATAACAACCCTGTGAGGTAGAAACAGTCATTTCCATTTTATAGTGATAGAAACTGAGGTTCAGCATCATTGAGCTGTACAGGGGCATGGCTGAGAACCAACTCTAGGCCTCTGGGCCTGAGTCTCGTGTAATTTCTACCACCACTCCCACCACCACTGCCCCCTCACCCCACCATCCACCCCTGGAGCTCCTAGCCTAGGGAAACAAGCCTGCCCCCCACAGTCAGGCATTTGGATGAGATCACAAAAGCCCAGAACCTTGAGCCAGTTGTTTGCAAATCCTGTCTGCAGATGTCTGGCATCTAGCAGCGCCAGCTCCAGCCAGGAGAGACCCCAACTGGCACACAGAAGGGAGAGGGACAAGGCGCCAGGCAAAACTTCTTGCCTGGGCGATTCCGGAACTGCGGAGCTCTCCACAGTTTGGGCTGGTGGCAGCAAGGTGCTGACCTGAACCAATGAGGGGACAATCTGGCTTCTCTCTCCTGCCCAAACCCCACCCTGCCCAGACAGTGAGAATGTTAGCGATGGCAGAAGAAAAACTAATAGCCTCTGCTTTCGAAGTCTTTCCTGATAAATATCTCCAGTTTACTTGATTCCATTCCATTCAGTTTGCAAAGCCGTGCACTTTGAAAAATGTACTGTAGGGATCCCTGGGTGGCTCAGTGGTTGAGCATCAGCCTTCGGCCCAGGGTGTGATCCTGGAGTCCCGGGATCGAGTCCCAAGTCAGGCTCCCTGCATGGAGCCTGCTTCTGTCTCTGCCTGTATCTCTTCCTCTCTTTCTCTGCATCTCTCATGAATAAATAAATAAAATCTTAAAAAAAGAGAGAGAAAAATGTGCTGTAGCTCCATCTGACAAACATTTGCCATCTACTCTGCGCCAGGAAGTGTGCTGAACACTGAGGTTTTAAATGATTAAGCTCATGAGTTATGGGACACTGAGCAAGGAACCTCACCCCTGTGAGGGGTCAGTGATTCACTAGTATCTACGACACAGGGTGGTTGCAGGGCGAGTGCCGCTCAGCACAGAGTGAACACTTGACAGTGGGTTTTGGTGGTGTTATTACTCCATGTGGTAAGTGAGGAAGGTGGTAAATATGAAATGTTAGGGAGCCTTGGAGAGGAAGAGCGAATGCCCTCTGGAAAGAGCAGTGAGGCCACAGTGGGCTCTTCTGGGCAGAGATGATATGTACCTGATACTGAACTGTGGGGCATCTTCCCTGGGGAAGAGGCATAGGCAGCAGAGGGAAGTGTGGGTGACATTATGATGTTCCTGCCCTCTGTAAAGTGCCTGTAGCCTGTGTGGGTCTCTTCCAGGTACCACAGGCAACCACAGGCCTGTGGTTGCATCTATGTCCTTCCAAGACTGTCTTCCCCGAGACTAGAGTGCCTGAGGCCTGAACCTATGTGGTCAACCCTTAGCATGGGGGCATCCACAAGGGAAGTCCCCATTAGGGATTTGTTAGGTGACTGAAAAACACAGGAGCATAAAAAAGCATGAGCCATACAAGCAGTGGTAAATATTTCTGCTGGCTGGCATGTTGAGCAAACATTGGGAATGGCAGGGATCAAAGCTGGAAGTTAGCAGTGGTTAGGCTGTCAAGTGCCCTGTGTGGTGGGCAGGGGATTCCTCTGGATGGCTCAGACTAGAGTGATAGAAATGAGAGAGATGAAATGCAAAAGGGAAAAAAAAAAAAAAAAAGATCAGTCCCTAAATGGATTTGTAGGGGTGAGGGGTGAGTGGAAAAAGTCAGAGATGGCATTCAGCTTCATCTTGAACTGGCTTCCTGCTTTGGAATAATTTACCATGTTTGGTAAATTTATCATGTTTAGTATATTTGCCAAGAGTTGACAAATATTTATTCAAATGGGGCCTCTGACATTTTGCTGTGGTTGGTTCCCATCTGGATTTCCTGGCATGAAAGGTACTTGAATTGGTCAGGGTTCTTCAGAGAAACAGATCCAACAGGCTATGTATATGCCCCATGTATATATAGATATGGGTGTGTGTTTGTGTGTGTGTGTGTGTGTGTGTACAGAGAGGGACAGACAGAGAGACAGAGAGAGAGACAGAGACAGAGGAGACAGAGAGAGATGTATTTTAAGGAGTTGGCTCATGTGATTATGGAGGTGCAAGTCTGAAATCTGCAGGGTAGACCAGCAGGCTGGAAACCCAGGCAAGAGTTACAGTTCAAGCCCAAAGGCCATCTGCTGGTAGAACTCCTTCTTGATCAGGGGAGATCAGTCTTTCTTCTATTCAGGCGTTCAACTTATTAGATGAAGCTCACTCCCATTATGGAGGGCAATCTGCTTTACTCAAGTCCGCCAATTTAAATGTTATTCTCATCCCAAAACACAGAAACATCCAGGATAATGTTTCAGCAAATATCTGGGCACCATGGCCTAGAAAAGTTGATGCACTAAATTAACCATCAGTACTCTAGAAATCAGCCACGTTCTTGACATGGGAAGGCCATCTACAGCAGTGATACTTTCTCTCTCTGTCTCTGTCTCTCTCTCTGTATCTGTCTCTCTGTCTCTCTCTCTCTGTCATTTTCACTCCAACAGGGTCACTTTGGGGAAAATTTCAGGGGATGTCTCCACCCCTGTTTTCCCACATAGGCCACGCCATCCATTATTATTCTCCCCTCAACCTAGGGGCCAGGATATATCTGTAAGGAAGCAATTTCTGTTGTCCTATCTTCAAGTTCACTTAACCTTTCTTCCACCTGCTCAAATCTGCCTTTGCATCCCTCTAGTGAATTTTTCATTTCAGTTATTGCTTTTTGCAGCTCCAGACTTTCTTTTTGCTTGATTTTCAAGTTTTCTCTCTCTCTTTTTTTTTTAATTTTTCTTAATTTTTTTTATTTTTTATTTTTTTATGATAGTCACAGAGAGAGAGAGAGAGGCGCAGAGACACAGGCAGAGGGAGAAGCAGGCTCCATGCACCGGGAGCCCGACGTGGGACTCGATCCCGGGTCTCCAGGATCGCGCCCTGGGCCAAAGGCAGGCGCCAAACCGCTGTGCCACCCAGGGATCCCCAAGTTTTCTCTCTCTTTACTGACATTTTCATTTCATCCATCAGTTTCTTCACTTTCTCCACATCTTCCTTTAGTTCTCTGAGCATCTTTAAGACAGGTGTGTTAAAGTCTTTGTCCAGTATATTTACCATTAGGTCTTTCTCAAGAATTTATTTTTCTGTTGATTTATTTTTTCCCCTTTGAAATGGCCATACTTTCTTTCCTTCAAATGCCTTGTGATTTTTTTTGTTGTTGTTGTTGAAAATTGGACATTTGAATCTAATAATCTGGTAACCCTGGAAATCAGATTCTCCTCCTTCCCCGGGGTTTGCTGGGTTTTGTTATTGCTTTTATTTACTGGTTTTGTTGTCTTGATTATTGTAGGCTATCTTTGTGCTGAGGATCAGCCTGAGATATAAACTTAACATCTTCTCAGGTCTCCTCTGGGCATATGCTTTCATTTTCTAATTTCTCTTGAAAAAAGTTTTTTTAACATCCTAGTCATTAATGTCTGTTTCCCAAAAGGGAAAATAAAAAGAGAGAAAAAGGAAGGGCAGTGGGAACCAGCCCAGAAAATTCCCAGCAAGTCACTTCAGCTGGAGAGGGAGGGGCTTGCAACAATGGCAGGAGGTGTGACAACAATGGCAGCCACCTCTTTGCACCTTCTGGGATCAGAAGCAGCAGTGTCAGAGCACAGATTCCTAGGAGGACGAGATTCTTTTTGCCTGCTCTGGTTCTTGCAAGTTGTGTGCAGTCTCCTCCAGGAACACATGCACAGCTGCCTGCCATGTGGCTGGGATAGGGGATGGGCAGCCGCTACTGTGCTAAGAACTAAAATTGATCAAAATTCACTACAATTTACTGTCCAAGTCTTCCCCCTTGGAATTTGCAAGCCTTAAGCAGACTCCAGAGTTCCAAGATAGTTATATCAGACAGATTCTTCCAGTGCAATTGTTGCCTAGGTGGGAAGACAGATTCCTGGTGCTTCCTATCACTCCATCTTCCCAGAATCCCCTCTTGTGTTTGGTCTTAAAGGATTGTTTGGCTCATTAGATGGGCTGAAAGAAGAGGGCATTCCAGGCATTGGGAATAGCATGTGCAAAGACTGTGACAAGAATGAGTATGAGTCTGCTGGGGAAATGAAAAGAATTTTAGTATACACATGGGACAATGGGAAGATGGGGAAGGGGAGGGGAAGTAAAGAGAGATGGAAACAAGAGCAGTCTTTGGCTTTTGTGGTAAATAAATCCTCATGGCAGAGTTCCTGCTGATGTGAAATTCAAAATTGTATTCAAAACATAGGATATACGGTGATCAACCAAAAGCCCTGCATTTGAAGTGTTAAGTAAATTTAATTTGTTCAGCTTTTCTAAACACAGCTATAAACAGAAATAAACAGAGCTTGAAAAGGATGTTTTGAATTTTTTTTCTAAAGAGGGCAGAGTCAGAAAACTTTTCACTATTTTCAAGGAAATTGTCTTCTCTGTGCTTTGGAAATGGTGCCTACCACCTTGCATAGTTAACAGAAGTGGAGGGTCCTGTGGTCCCAGCATCTCATATATACAACAACCTCTTGGAAGCCTCTTCTGAGGCTTCTTCCTGCAGGCCCTCTGCTTTCCTCACCTTTGCAGCCTCCGACATTTCTCCTCAGTGACAACCCAATAGCCTGTTTACCTACCATCTCAACAACCAAGAGAATCAAGGAACCCCATGGAGAAGGGGAGCAGTGGGTAATGAGAGCAGTTTGCATTCCATTTTATTGGCAATAAATGAGAACACAAGCTCCAGTTGGGCATTTAGTTCAACAATAGTCTCCAAGGTGAGCGTAGCCCCACAGCCAGCACCATCCAACTTCTGCTCACTCTGTGTGGCACTTGAGACTTTTCACAGCACTATTCATAAAATAATAGCATGCCAACTGCATCTTTAAAAAGTATTAAGGTCTGTTCAATGAGGAACATATTCAAGGGAATTTAGACCCTCTGATTTGGTCAACCAGAAAATTCTATTAACTAGAAAATTCCATTTTTCAAAGAATTCAGAGTAACAAAGAGTTCATTGGAATCTCCCTAAAATAAGTCTTCTGGATTTACTCCCCTAAACTTAATCTAAGGACTTGGGAGTTGTGGGGCACCTGGGTGACTCAGTGGTTGAGCGTCTGCCTTTGGCTTAGGTCATAATCCTGGGATCCTGGGATCGAGTCCCACATCAGGCTCCCCACAGGGAGCCTGGTTCTCTCTCTTCCTATGTCTCTGCCTCTCTCTCTGTGTCTCTTATGAATAAATAAATAAGACTTTAAAAAAAGAAAAGAAAAGAACTTGGAGTTGTAGCAATGCATTTCATCTTAACCTAGAGGGCTATTCATTCGTTTGACAATAATTTATTTAGCATCTACTATGTGCTAGGCATTGTACTGGTTGTAATGGTTCAACTTCATAGGCAATGCTCCATAATGAAGGAGTACGAGCCTACATGTCCTCAGTTGAGCAGAATGGGGAGACTGCCCAATGGAAATAAAGACCCAAATGATAACAAACGGGGGCTATGGATTGAGAGCTTGCTGGAGTAGTTATCCCCCATCACTTGCATTTGGCAAAGACTCAAAGGCAGGCACTGGAGCCAGAAAGGTTTATAGTTAAATAAAGAGCCCCCAGGCTTCATGGGTCCTCTGCCTCGGTGCTGTTGCCAAAGAGAAGCCAGAAACAGCTGACTGGAAGCAGGGTGACTATGTGATTAGCTTGGGATGTCTTTGCTTTTCTCTGCCTAGTCCTGAGTTAGAAGTGGCGGCAAAAAAAAAAAAAAAAAAAAAAAAAAGGAAAGTTGACTGCCATTGATCAAGTCCTGACTGTTTTGGGCTGATTACTGCAGAGGTTTGTGGTTTTCCTTCCCAAGCTGGTTGTTGCAGAGGTTGTGGGTCCGAGTTCCATTGTCATTATGGTCTGGCTGTTGTCTGTTTTTATATTAGGTGTCTCAGGACATACACATCCCTGATTTTCATTTTCAGATTACTTGAGATGTTCATCAGACAGGACACAAGCCAGAAGCAGAACTGGGTTAAAAAGTGAGGAGTAGGGATGCCTGGGTGGCTCAGTAGGTTAAGCATCTGCCTTCAGCTCAGGTCATGATCCTGGAGTCCCGGAATAGAGTCCTACATGGGGCTCCCTGCTCAGCAGGGAGTCTGCTTCTCCCTCTGCCCCTCCCCCTGCTTGTGCTCTCTCCCTTTCTCAAATAAATAAATGAAATATTAAAAACAAAAGAAGTGAGGATCAGAGTTGAGCAGTGATGGACAGACAGCAGACACGGGAGTCCATGGTGCTATCAGTGCAGCTGGGAGACAGGTCTGGGATGTTGGACTTCTATGATGGCTCATCCTCACTTCCTTTCTATTCACTCTGTTTGCTCAACAAATATTTCTATTTGTTATTTCTATGTGAAAGGTTGTCTTCTCTTTTCTCCATGATGCTTCCCTCAGTAACCACCACCTATTCTAATGTGTCAGCAGGCCTCCTTCCCTCACATTTCTGAATCTCCCTTCTTCCAGTTTCTGAATTCTCTTAAATGGGTTGAATGGTGTCCTCTAGACCACACACACACATAAAAAAAAAAAAAAAAAAAAAAAAAAAGATATGTCTACATCCTAATCCCTGGCATCTGTGACTGTGACCTTATTTGGTAAAAGGGTCTTTGCAAGTGTAATTAAGGATCTTAGGATGGGACCATTCTTAATTATCTGGGCAGGCCCTAAATCCAGTGACAAGAGTGTCCTTGTAAGAATGAGTCAGAGGGAGACCACACAGACACGAGGGAGAAAGTGATGTGAATATGGAGGCAGAGACTGGAGGAATGAGGCCACAGAGTAAGGAGCACCAAAGATTGCTGTTAGTCACCAGAAGCTGGGAGAGAGGCATGAAATGGATTCCCCAGCAGAACCTCCAGAGGACTGTGGCCCTGCTGACACCCTTATTTAGGATTTCTGGCCTCCAGAACTGTGAGTGGCTAGATTTCTGTTGGTTTAAGCCACTGTGGTGATTTATTACAACAGCCACAGGAAAAGAATACAGTCACCCATAGGAAAGAGTTACTTTTGTTCAGGTCACATAACTGTATGATTTTGAATGCTTAGTTTATAGAAACACAGTTAAAATCACCTAAAATTTTTTTCAAAAGAAACCAACAATATAGCCATGATCCTCACCAGGCATACTGCTTATTTCTATTCATGTTCTCTTGCATTCATTATACTAATAAGTATTGTAGAGCTAGCATTTGCCATGCTTCCCTTTCATGCAGCTTTACAATGGAGATGTTGTCCCATGCAGCTTCCTTGTCTCCACTGTGATAGTCATGGTTGTGGCTCTAGAGCAGGACAGCAAGCTTTGATTATTTAATCACTTCTCTGTTGTTAGGTATCTAGGCTATTGTCAAACTTTTTTGTTACAGATAATGTTACAATGAAAAAATCAAAACAGTAATAACCACCATTAGTGGTGTGCCCACGATGCCTCATGTTCAGACATTTCACCTTATAAGGTTTTATTTAAGCCTCTCAATAAATAATTATTTGAAGCAAAAACAGAAGAAGCTTCTTTGAGGGGGAGACAGGTATTACAGATTAAGAAAATGGGGCTCTGATAGGTCAATCCACAGGCCCCCAAGTCCCATAGAGCTAAGAAGCAATTTGATCTTTCTGACTCCAAAGCCCACATTTTGTCATTAAGCCATACTGCCTCCCAAAATTTAGCACAAATAAAAATTTTAACTTGCATCATATCTTCAAATTACATTTCCAAGAGTGAGATGAGAAAGTCAGAAGTTAAACACCTATCAGGTTCTGAATGTGCATCATTCAGATGGGCTGAGTATTTGCCATGGTGCCACCCCAGCTGCATCCATTCTGCATCCTTCTCTGCCCTGCTCTGTGACCCAGGAGGCTGACTCCTATAAACCCATCATGCAAGTGGCTTCAGGTTGTGTGGGAGGAGAGAGCAGTTGGATATTTCTTGCTCTGCCTCCTCTGCTTCTGAGGTTTGGACAGTGGCTGTAACCTTCGCCCTCTAACCCACCCAAGAGACTTTAGTCCTCTCTGTTTTCAGCAATGACAGCTTCTTGCGTCTCCCCCTCCAGGCCCACGTAGGACTTGTTCTCCTGTTCTCCTGTTGCTGGTCCCAGAGTGTTTCACCATCACTGGTTGGCTCCCTTAACTCTGTCCACTCCTGCCTGAGCATCCTCATTCTCTCCCTTGAGATAACCTTCTAGGTATACCATTCTTCCTGCAGAATGGTTATACTGTTCAAAAATTTCTTGACAGTGAATGATCCCATTGAAGCCTGAGATCTGGAAGTGCAAGAAAGAGTTGCAGGACAGGTGTGGAATCCCTTTGGATGAACTTTCCTGTCAAGTCCTCTGGCCATGACTTCTGCATGAGGAGTGTGGGCTCAGCTTCCCTGACTCTTTCCCCAGGTAGACACCTTTTCTATATAGAGCCACCTTCTAGGAATTTGGAATTGTGACCCAGAAACTACTACTATTCCTCATGGTAGTGCTGTAGCAGAAAGGTCAGGTAGGTACTGCTGGGTCTGGGACCAATGGTCCACCATGGCATATTGTAACCTGGCCTATACAGAAAGAGAAAAGATCTGAGACTCAGATCTACTGGAGGGAGTGTGGGTGGTAGAAGGCATGTAACCTGAGATTCAGATCTGCTGGGGGGAATGTGGTGGGGGTGGATAATCCTAAAAGAATGACTTCACTTCTCTGTGACTTAAGTTCCTCATTAAATTGGAATGGTAATCTCTGACCACTTTACAGGATTATTGTGGGAGAAAATGAAATAATGGATAATGAAAAGATGGAAGGAAAGGAGGGAGGGAAGGAGGAAGAAAGAGAGGGGAAAGGATGACAATGGAAAGAGATGGGGAGGGAGGGAAGCGAAGGAGGATGATGGACAAGAAAGAGAAAGAAGAAAGGGTTACAGACAATGCTAGGTGACCAGCTTTTTATAGAGCCAACTCCAGGGCACAACAATATCAGAAAAACAGAAAAACATAAGGCCAGAAGTCTACAGTCCTTGCCTGCATTCTCCAGAAACCCTCTAGGGGAAACAGTGGTAGAAATTAGTTTGATCAAGCATGTTCAACTTCACTGTCTCTGTTGGATCCCAGTGAGCCTATCCTAGCAACATAGGAGTATTGTAGCAGGAGATGCTTTCAAAGAGCTTTTTGTCTTGGGTTTTCATTGCAAAACTATTCCAAACTTCGGGTCTTTCAGTCTCATGCACCTAGTTTCACCATTGAAAATATAAACTCTAAAGAAAATTAGCATGATAGCCTTTATTGGGAATTGATCGTTTTGAAGGGGGAAGGTAACTTTCTTGGCGAGTGACTTGTCCATGTATATCCTGTATCTGAATTTTATTTGTCAGTGTTTTTCACCTCCACTTGAGCTACTCAAGAGCAAGGAACCCATCATATGCCCACATAGTAGATCCTCATCTCTATGCTAATTAGTTAACCAGTTAACAGACACCGAGAGTACTAGAGTTGATAATGGATAATGAATGCCTCTATTGCCATATTCTTCCAATATTTCTTACACGTCTGCCACCTGCCAGGCATTGTTCTAAGTGATGGGAGTACAGCAGGGCACAAATACTACAAAATGTAACCCCTCTGCCCCCCCACTATAAACTCTTGCAAAATCTTACCAGAAGCTGGGGCCATAGATTAACCAATTAGTAAAAAAAGACAGAAAAAGAAAAAGAAAAAAAAAGAAGAAAGAAAGAAAGAAAGAAGAAAGAAAGAAAGAAAGAAAGAAAGAAAGAAAGAAAGAAAGAAAGAGAAAGAAAGAAAGAAAGACTGCACTGCCTTATAATGCAGATTAGGATGCAGGAGATGGGTTCATTTTGAGCTTTTAGCGGTATAACCTTGGTAGAGTCACTTGACCTCTCTTGTCTCAATGTCCTCATCTGTAAAATAGGGATAACAGAAATATCTAATAAAATTGTTATGAGGATTAAATTAATGAAGACATGTAATGTGCTTAGAATAATTCCTGGCACATGTTAAATACCCAATAAACGCTGGCTGTTTATTGCTGTTGCTGGTTTAACAACCCTGAATAGGTCATCACAGCTCTGCTTCAGTTCTTCCTCTATAAGATGGGGGATGATATTAACATCTCCCTCAAGGGTAAAATTCAGGTAAGAGAAGAAAGTGGAAGCACTTTATAAATGAGGGGTTTGAGCTAGGGACTCAAAGCCTCTAGTGGCTGGTTGGCCAGGCCAATGAGGGGTGACGAGGTGGAAAGTGGTAGAGAGTCATGGGGACTATGAGCCAGCACGACGTCAACACCAAGCTCCAGCGATTGTGGTCATGCAGATGTTTCCAATGAAGCCACAAATCCAGATTTTTATGTAAGATTCCTAGTTTCTAAATGTTGGCAATTAAGTCAGATTTTTGTTAAACACTTTGAGAGCCAATCAAAACAAAGGTGCAGGCTGCCAATCTGTGACTTGTTATAAACTTTTACAAATATTACTTAATAAACCAAGGAAGGGGGGAGAACTCTGAAAACAGCTGATGCAATAAACCAGCTGGAAAGCCAAGAAATAATAACATTAATTGGGTGCCACGTGTTGTGCCCATGATAGCATTTGATTCTCTTAGCAATCCCAAGAGCTAGGCATAAGCATCCCCATTCTACAGTTGGGGAAACTGAGGGCCAGAGATGCCTAAGGTCACAGACCTTATGAGTAGGGTTGGATGCCGTATCTCTGTGACCCCCAAACCCAACTTCTTTCCACTCTGACAGTGTGGCAAGATGTGCAGCACATCTCACCTGAGCCCACAAGTCCCCATCATGACTGCAGAACTAAAATGCTGAAGGGAAACCTACGTGAAGATATTAAAGTTAACCATTTTCTAACATTTGGCACCTGAATTGACCCTCATCTAGAAGAGGGTCTTGGGCATTAGGGTACTCATTCAGTGAGGCATCCGGTCAGGTATATACTGAGAGAATTAAGCAGATATTTCACTCATCCAACAACTATTCCTTGAGCACCTACTCTGAGCCAGGCATAATATTAGTGTTGGAAATATAGTAATCAATGGAAAAGCAACACCCTTACCCTAGTCTAGTGAGGGGAGAAAAAAGTAAACACAATAACATCATTTTAGATATAATTGTCAGAAAGAAAAATGAAACAGGTTAAGAGGATAGACTGTGATTGAGGAGCACATTATTTTATTGTACACATTTTTTTCATTAAGATTTTTTTGAGTAGGTAGTACATTTACATGTTTAAAATAATCAAAATGATAAAAAAAAAAAGATATACCTGGAGGGGTGCCTGGGTGGCTCAGTTGGTTAAGAGCCCAACTCTTGGTTTCAGTTCAGGTCATGATCTTGGGGCCATGGAATAGAGCCCCAAGTCAGGCTCTGGGTTCAGTGTGGATCCTACTGGAGATCCTCCCTCTGAGTCTGCCCCTCCCCCTGCTCATGCTATAAATAAATAAATAAATAAATAAATAAATAAATAAATAAATAAATAAATAAATTCCTAAAAAAAATACTGTATTTCTCCTATTTTGAACGAATTGACCGTCTTTGCATATGTTTAAGGGTCATTTGTGGCTTACCCATTCTGGTATCTTGCTCAGCTTTATCTGTTAGATTGATGGTCTTTTTCTCCTCTATTTCTAGAAGCTTTGCATATATTAGGGGGATTTATCCTTTCTGATACAAACTGCAAATAATTTTTCCCAGTCTGTCATTTGCCTTTTGACTTCAAGTTTTTCTTTAAAAAAGCTTTTTTGCTTGTTTTACTTTCATTTCTAATTTTTTTATTTTTATTTATTCATGAGAGACACATAGAGAAGCAGAGACACAGACAGAGGAGGAACAGGCTCCATGCAGGGAGCCCGATGTGGGACTGGATCCTCAGACCCCAGGATCACGCCCTGGGCCAAAGGCAGGCGCCAAACCGCTGAGCCACCCAGGGATCCCCTCATTTCTAATTTTTAAAAGTAAACCTAACATTTAGCTTTTGAAAGTCTGAATTTTGTAACTCATCCAGAATCAATTACAAAACTCACTAGTGCCTGTCAGAAGCAAGTGACCAAGTCCTGATGAAGAAAACTGAGATTCAGAAAAGATTAGTCCTTTGTCTACAACATTTGTATACAAACATTTACGTAGTATATATTCTGTGTCAGGACAAATAAAATGGTTTACTTTTTTCAGTTGTATTTTTTTCCTACAACATTTAATTACAAATATTTGCTGCTGTTTATAATAAGATCCAATAGATAGGGCAGCCTTGGTGGCTTAGCAGTTTAGCGCCGCCTTCCACGCAGGGCGTGATCCTGGAGACCCGAGATCCAGTCCCAAGTCAGGCTCCCTACATGGAGCCTGCTTCTCCCTCTGCCTGTTTCTCTCTCTCTCTCTCTCTAATAAATAAAAAAGATCTTTAAAAAAAGATCCAATAGATGAAATATTTTTCCATGGATGGGGCCAAGAATACAATATACAAAACAGGGTAGAATTTTTTTATTCCCCCAAAGAACAATTATTATTGTAAGAACCAAGCACTGATTTACAACTGAAATTCTGGAATGCAGCCCATTTGCAGTTTCCAAAAAAGTGGTTTGGTACATTTTATGTCTGTAACTCATACTAAGCTTTGTGAAGGCAGAGACCAGGTTCCCCACAGTGCTCACTAAATAATTCTGAGGACAGCTTACTAATTGGTTGATTATGGAAAAAGTGGTCTGGGTACATCAGGTCTGTAAGTGCCCACACCTGTGTACAAGCTGTTCTTGGGGCCTGGAGTCCTTCTGTATACCTGTTCTCCAAAGCCTGGGCCTTGGGAAGTGGGGCCCTTGTCACTTCTGGGTCATGCCCCCCTCCCCCCACCCGGACTGTTGGGCCTGGGAGGGACCATTTCCTGAAGTTGAGAAGTAGACAATTGGCCAGAGCCTGAGAACCAGTCTTGGAGTGCAGGGTTCATCACAATCTCGGTCAGCCCAGACCCTGAGGCTACGAGGCCCCCTATGACCACAAACCCCCCTGTGAGCTCAAGATAACTCTTCTCTCAGGGAGCTTCTAGAAAGAGACAGAGGCAGAAAAGAGAAAATAAACTAATATTTACTTTTTACATATTTGGTCTTCAAAACCATCTCACTGAAATTGTAGTATCAGTGAATCCCCATTGGTAGCCTAAGGAAACAGGCTAAGAAAGGAAACAAGCTCAGAAACAGGCTTGTTTATGGTCACAGAACTAATAGACACCTGGTCTAGAATAATGACATTATCAGTAACAGCTAACAGTTATTGGAAGTTTGCCCCAGACCCAAAACTGCCAAGCTGTTCTAAGAATGCGCATGTTGGATGCGGTTCTGGTAAAGTTGGTGTGGCCACAGCAGGAAACAACAGGGCTTGAAAGTAAAACATTTTCCTCACAGATCCCAGAAGGAGGTCAGTGCCTGTCATGGGGCAGAGCCACAGGGGAAAGCACCAGTGCTGGTCAGGAGAGAGAAAGAGTGAGGGAAAGTCTAGGCCAGAGCCTTTGTTGGGATTTCTTCCAGAAAGATAAGGCAGGGCAGGGTAGAAAGTTGGAAGAATTCTGGCAGGCTTTGGGCTCTCGGGTGGTCTCTAGTACCAGCCCTGGGATGATTAGGGTTTGCTGTATGAGGGTTAGATAAGGAGGTGGGTGAGGCAGTATAGACTCAAGACTCACTGGTTTGCCTATAAAAGGCAAGGTCAGGGGTAGGTTGATATTGTCATTAGGAATTGCTGGCTCTGGGATGGTCAGCCTCTTCCTGGATCGATAAACCCAAGAAATGACAGTTAATGCAGTTGATTCTGTGGTGAATGGATGCCCAATAGACAAATCCAACATCTAAGGAAACACAGAACATAGTGCTTTATGTGTCAAATTATCTAATGCTCATGATTGTCCTCTTTTTTTTATAAAGATTTTATTTATTCATGAGAGACACACAGAGAGAGAGAGAGAGGCAGGGACACAGGCAGAAGGAGAAGCAGGCTCCATGCAGGAAGCCTGAGTGGGACTCGATTCCGGGTCTCCAGGATCGCCCTGGGCTGCAGGTGGCGCTAAACCTCTGAGCCACCGGGGTTGCCCTCCTGACTATCCTCTGAACAGGAACTGTTATTAACCCTGTCAGTTACTGATGAGGAAACTGAGTTCCCGAGAAGTTAAGTAACTTGCTCAGTGTCGTCCAGCTGGTGAGTGGTACACCAGTGGGATTTACACCTAGGTTCCTAGCACTCCTGGCCCACAGTGCCACCCTGATATTTCCCCTGTACCAAGCACTAGTGCTCAGAAGGGAGGAGGAAAGGTGCCCTCCTAACTGCTCCAGGTGGACTGAAAATTCTCCTCTGCAGAAGCCAGATGCTCTGGTTCTCCTTCAAAAAAGAAGGTCAGAAGTGCTGGGATTCAAATCCTTGCTCTGCCACTTGCTGGCTGACTGTCTCCTGGAAGTTCAATTTTTTTTTTTTAATTTTTTTAATTTATCTATGATAGTCACACAGAGAGAGGAGAGAGGCTGAGACACAGGCAGAGGGAGAAGCAGCCTCCATGCACCGGGAGCCCGATGTGGGACTCAATCCCGGGTCTCCAGGATCGCGCCCTGGGCCAAAGGCAGGCGCCAAACCACTGCGCCACCCAGGGATCCCTGGAAGTTCAATTTATACAGGCCTAAGTGATCTCGCTTGTAAGATAATGATGATAATATCTTCCTCACAGGGTTGTTGTATAGAATGGATGAAATCAGGTAGGCCAAAGACTCAGCACAGAATAAGTGCTGAGTAAGTGGATTTTCCCTTGGTGTATTGGTTGAGACCAAGGCCTTCATCCACACTGGGGGAGGTTATTTCTCTCAGGATACAGAGGTCTCCTCTCTAGCCCAAAAAAGTTATTTGGCTTCCACCGGTGAGGAGAAGGAGGTACTCTCTCCTTAGATGTGTGAGTGGTGAAGTCTGGGTGGGGAGAAGTCTTACTCCCATTTGCCTGACTTGTCCAACTGCTTCAGAGTCTGTTAAATATGGCAGTATATGCCTTTCTGTTGAGTCCAGGTTGGATTGCAGGAGAAGCTGGTAGAGCCACCAGTTTCTGTGCTTTATATTTCACATATGTGGAGATATTGTGCATCAGACAAGAAATCAAGAACCCAAAACATTTCACTTTCTTTTAGGACATAAACCCACTTCTCCTGGCATACTCAAGTTTCCTAGTTCTGTCTGGCTTTGAAGACAGAACCTTCTTCCTCTGTCGTGTTTGGCTTACTTATACCAAACAACAAATGATTTGAATGACTTGTTAAAATTGTTAGTGTTCTCTGGCATCCCAAGGGAGAGATGGTGCCTGTTCAACTAATATGCCATTAGTTAGTACAAGAATGTGAGCCTGGCTGGGAGGCAGGGAAGAGAGGTGCTGTGCAAAGAAGCTATGTTTTAGGCAGAATTTATTATCTCACTGGGTCATATCTTCCAAGTATATAGTCTCTGGACTGTCTTCCTAAAAGATATCAATATCAGACAAAATAGACTTCAAGGCAAAAAATATTGCCAGGGATAAAGAGGGTCACTGCCTTATGATAAAATGATCAGATCACAAGTTAATGAAAGTTAGTAACACAGCCTTGAGATATATAAATTACAAATTGAAAGGACAAGAAGAAAAAGACAAATGTCCTATCACATTAGTGGATTTTAACATAAGTCAATCAGTAATTGATCAGACACAAAAAAATAAGTACAGATACAGAAGATTTGAACTAATGTACTCTCAAGTTTGATTTAATGGGTATATATATAACAATGCACCATAACCTGCAGAATGTGTATTTTGTCCAAGCACATGTTGAAACGCTTATGAACATCGAACATCTACTGGATCATAAAGTACATCTCTACAAACCTGAAAGGATTACTGTCATAAGTCTTTATTCTCTGTTCACAAAAGGGTTATTAAAAATCAACAAGTTTTTTCAACAAATGTTGCTGGAACAGTTGGATATCTACATGCAAAAAGATGAATTTAGACCCTTACTCATACCACACACAAAAATTAATTCAAAATATATCAGACCAAAATTCAAGGCTAAAGCTATAAAGCTTTTAGAAGAAAACACAGGAGAAAATCTTCTTGACTTTGGATTAGGCAAAGAGTTATTAGATATGACACTAAAAGCATGATTCATAAAAGAAAAAATTGATGGATCAAACGTAATAAAATTTTGTACTTTAAAAGACACCATTAAAAAGATATAAAGAGGGATCCCTGGGTGGCTCAGCGGTTTAGCGCCACCTTCAGCCCAGGGCCTGATCCTGGAGACCCAGGATCGAATCCCACATCGGGCTCCCTGCATGGTGCCTGCTTCTCCCTCTGCCTGTGTCTCTGCCTCTCTCTCTGTGTCTCACATGAATAAATAAAATCTTTAAAAAAAACTATTTAAAAATACGTTAAGTAAAAAAAAAAGGATATAAAGATAAGCCACAGACTAGGAGAAAATATTTGTAAATCCTAATTCTGATAAAGGTCTAATATCCAGAATATATAGAACTTTTACAACTCAAGAAGATAACCCAATTTTTTAAATAGGCAAAAGACCTAAATAGACATTTCACCAAAGAAGACATATAAATAGCTGATAAGCACATTAAGAAGTGCTCAGCCATTAGGAAAATGCAAATTAAAATCACAAGGAGATGTCACTTTGCACCTGCCAGGATGGCTATAATTAAAAAGACAAACAGTAATAACTGTGGGAGTAGATGTGAAGAAATCAGAACCCTCATACACTGCTGGCATTTTAAAGTCCCTTTTTTTTAATTAATGAGAAACACAGAGAGAGAGAGAGAGACAGGCAGAGACACAGGCAGAGGGAGAAGCAGGCTCCATGCAGGGAGCCTGACATGGGACTCGATCCCGATCTCCAGGATCACGCCCTGGGCTGAAGGCAGTGCTAAATGGCTAAGCCACCTGGGCTGCCCACATTGCTGGCATTTTAAAATGATACATCCACTTTAGAAAATAGTTTGGCAGTTTCTTAAAAGTTCAATGTAAATTTGTGTTTAATGACCTAGTAATTTGGCTCATAGATACCTACTAAAGATAAATGAAAACATGTGTCCACAGAAAGATGTCCGTGAGAGTTTATAGCAACATTATTTTGAAAAACAAACCATATGTTACCCATACAATGCAATGCTGTTCACCAATAAGAGGAATGAACTACTGATAACATGCTACTAACAAGGATGAACTTCAAAAATATTATGCTAAATGAAAGAAACCAAAATTTTAAAAGTTCACATTGTATGATTCCACATACAATGGAATTTTCTGGACAGAAAATGTCCAGAAAAGGCAAATCTATGGAGACAGGCAGCACATTGGTGTTTGCCTGAGGATGGAGGAGGGAATAGGGATTGACTAAAGATGTGCATGACAAGTCTTTTGGGGATGGTGGAAATGTTCTACAATTGGATTTTGCTGATGATTGCACAACTCAGTACATTTACTAAAAACCATTGAATTGTATGTTTAGCAGGGGTGAATCATACAATATGTAAATTATACCTAAATAAAGCTTTTTAAAAAAATAACAAAAGATAAATAGGAAAATCTTATGCTGGGAAGTTAAGAAACAGACATATATATAAAAAAACAAAAAGTAAGGGCGCCTGAGTGGTTCAGTCAGTTAAGCGTCTGACTTGATTTTGGCTCAGGTCATGATCTCAGGGTCATGAGATTAAGCCCCACGTGGGGTTCTGTGCTGGGCATGGAGCCTGTTTGGGATTCTCTCTCTCTCTTTCCCTATGCCCCTCCCCACTCGCACTCTCTCTCTCTCTTTAAAAAGAAAGGAAAAATAAAAAGAAAAGAAGTTAAAAAGTAGAAACCCTTTTAGCAAACTAAGAATGAAAGAGAACTCCCTTAATCTGATGAAGAACATGTACAAAAAAGCCTATAACAATAATAATACTTAATGGCAAAATGTTTAAAGCATTTCTCTTTAAGATGAGGAACAAGACATGGATGCCCGCAAATCATGATTTTTCATTCAGCTCTGTACTAGAGGTCTTAGCCACCACAGTAGGCACACACACACACACACACACACACACACACACACACACAGGTTATAAAATGTACAAGGACTGAAATGGAAGAAACAAAGCTGTCACTATTTGCTCATGATATGCCTGTGTACACAGAACACCTCAAAGTATAAGAAAATTTAGTAAATCAACAGGATATAAAATCCAGGTACAAAAATATATTTTATTTCTATACACCATAAACAGAAAATGCAGTAAAACAGGACACTATTTACAACAGCATCAAAATAAATAAAGTATATAGGACTAGATCTAAAAAAAAGATACTCAATTACAGAGAAAAAATAATAAAACTCTGAAACAAGATCTAAATAAATGCAAATAAATAAAATTTTTTAAATGTTCACGAATTGGAAAAGTCAATATCATAAAGATGTCAAATCTATCAAATTGATCAATAATTTCCACACAATTACAATAAAAATCAGAATTGTTTTCTTGGAACAAGTCTCTTTCTAAATTTTTGTGTGCCTTTATTGAAGACCTATACATTCCTGAAGAGGAAGAAAACGTTAAGACGTGTCTGGCAAGGTATCAAGAATTATTATAAACTTATAGTCATAAAGACAGAGTGGTGTTGACTAATATGTACAGAACCCAAATATATACAGAACTTGATTTTACTACAGAGAAGTCATTTTAGTTCAAAGTGAAAGAATAGATTTTTCAAGGTAGTACTGGGACAATTCACTAACTTTAAGGAAAACATAATTTTTGACTCTTACATTAGTCTTTAGCCAGGTTGGTCAGACCTGTATGAGAAAAGTATAAGTATACAAGTTTTAAAATTTACATAGAAAAATAACTTTATTAGAGTAGGGAAGATTTTTAAAAGAAGGCAAAGACAAATCATAGAGAAAAAGATTGATACATTCGATTACATTAAAACTAAGAGATATAGATAAGCCATAAACAAGGACACATATATAAATAATGTGTTGATATCCAGATTATATGAAGATCAATATGGAAAGACAAACAACCGAATTAAAAATGGGCAGAAGAAATGAATAGAAATTTCACTGAAGAGGAAACACAGATGGCTCACAAACATGTTAAAATGTATTTAATTTCATTAATCAGGGAAATGCAATATACACCATAATGTAATACTATTTCACACCTACCAGACTGACAAGAGTTAAAAATTAATCATTCCCAAATGCTGGAGCAAAATGAGCTTTCACCCCTTGTGGATGAATGCATCAGTGAGTCAAAGTAATTTGGAAAACAGGTGGTATTACCTAGTAAAGTTGAACATCTGCATAAACTGTAACTAATAACTCCACTGCCATGTAAAACATTGCTTAATCTATATCAGAGTACTGGGTTCTTTCGAACACATACCTTCTGTTCAGAGGAACAGAAAAGTTTCACATTCCCAGAGGTAATGATGCGGATCTTACAGGGGAACATTCTCCCCTCCCCCAATCTTGGGAATATTCTTGGCTGCTGGGGTTAGGTAGAAACAGCTCCACTAGCCAAGATTTTGTTGAGCTTTTACTCTGTTGTTCATGGAGTCAAAAAAGAGAGGATTTGTATTTATTTTCCAAAAATAAAATTAGGATATTGACTATGCTTTTTAATTTTATTTTTTAAAATAGATTTTATTTATGTATTCATGAGAGACCTACAGAGAGAGGCAGAGACATAGGCAGAGGAAGAAGCGGGCTCCCTGCAGGGAGCCCGATGTGGGACTCGATCCCAGGACCCTGGGATCACGCCCTGAGCCAAAGGCAGATGTTCAACCACTGAGCCCCCCAGGTGCCCCTTGACTATGCTTTTTGAAGGAAAACCTCCCCACCAAGGGATTGTGCTGCACCCCGTCCCTCCCAGAGCAGAGAATTATGTAATCAGATGACTGGTCTGTGTTTGTGCCCAGTTCTGATATGTGGTGTAGATGCCTGAGAAGGTCCAGGAGGGAAGGTCAATGAGCTGGTCTCCTGAGTTCTTCATTCCTGCCCTCGAGAAGGCTCATTTCTGGTCTAAGGATTCTCCGTGATCACTGCAGATCCCTTGTTAGCCAGGCTCTGACTGAGGGTTCCACTGGCCAGCCATCAGCACCAAATTTTCTTGTAGGATTGGCCCCCACCCCCAGCTCTAAGAAAGGGATATCACCCAAACACAGGCATGCATGGCGATGTGGAGGGGCCTGTGTATCATGGACTTTTCTGATGGACAATTCTCAGCAGGATTTTCCTTAGTGTTGCCCAGATGAGAGTTTTCAGTGGTCACTGCCCATCCCGAAATCCGGGGATGGGTGGGCACTATGGGAGAGAGAGTCTGGAAAAGATCATTGAGGGCCTATAGCCTTGTGCCTTCCTCCCCTCACCTCCATCCCATCAGCTGGTTGAAGCCCTTCTGCTATGTGCCCCCAATACATTATCTAGTTTTTGTTCATTTTTCTCTGGGAACAAGGAGTTTACTACTTCCAGAGGGAGTCTGTTGTATCTTCAAACATTTATAGTTGTCAGTTTCCAAAGGGCTGAGGGGGTAGGCCTTAAAAATAGTGTTGTAGGGAGAGAGGGGGAAGATGGAAGAGCTTTTGAATAAATTGTTCTTTCTGCTTGAGCTTTCTTAATTGAGATCTCGATAGCTTGCAACCATTTACTGAGCAGCTAGACATGCCAAGCTCATTAATTATTTTTCACGTAAGGTTCTAAACTTCTCCAAACCCCATGAATTAGGTATAATTAATATTCTCATTTCATGGACAAGGAGATAGAGATTCAGAGCAGTGAGGTCTGTCCCACAACCTCTTTGTAGCCTCATGAAGCAAGGAGTCATCTTTGAGTTGAGAAGGTAAAGGCTCAGGTAGGTCAAATGACTCCCTGGTTGCATTCCTTGGTGTCAGAACATGAACCTAAATCTTTGCCCTTCTCCTGACTCCATCACCCTCTGCCCAGAGCCTCCACATATTGATTGCTCTCATCTTGACTTTTTCCAGAAACCAAGGCTCTGTCCATTTCTTATTCAGTTCCTTAATCTGATTCCCAGCTGTGATCCCAGCTGCCCACGACCATCCTGTCACTGGCCGTCATGGCTGTGCGGACAGCTATTCTATGTCGCCCATCCTGCCTCCCCCATTCATCAGCCACTAACCTCAGCACCTTCCCAAAGGACACGAGCATCTGGACCCCAGCAGCAGCAGGGAGCAATGTGGACATGGTTGCCCAGGAAGTGGTAGTGGACGGTGTGTCTACAGCAGAGGGTCTACCCAGTTACCAGCACGCGGTGTAGGGGGTGGAGGCAATTCTGCACCATAAAGGAGATAGGAGCTGAAATCTAACAGCCAGTGACAGGATTCTTTGAGAAGTGTTTCTGGGTTTAGGGAGGACTTAGTGGAAAGAGAGAGACCCCAGTTCTGTTCCTGACTTGGCACCTGATTTCCAAGTGGCCCTGCCTGGGCTTCTTTCCTTCTCCGAGTCCCAGAGAGTGGAGCAAACATATCTCTGGGGCTCTAAACCTGGGTTTTGAACCCTGGATCTCTGACTCTTGGGGGCTGTGTAGATGCAAACAAGTGAGACACGGTGGGCTGAAAAGGAGTGAGAAATCACATGGATCAGACGTGGCCTGCAGTCTCCTCTGTACCTGCTGTACAGGGCAGGGCAGGGGAGGGGAGGAGGGTGCAGGTACCTGATGCCATGGAGGGAAGGGTAAACATCAGAGAAGGCAGAGCAACAGGGTACCTCGAGCAGCTGGTCCTAAGCAGCTGGTCTAAGCAGGGCACCTATAAGCAGCCTTATAGGAGATGTTAGGCAATTTATACAAGAAGGAAAAGAAAGTCGAGGTTAGGCATGATTTGCTAAGAGGTGGGTGACTAGGACGATGTGCCAGGCATTTTCAGTGTCTGCACAGTATGTCCAGTTTTCTAACTGCCACCACACACAGCTCCAGGATTACCACAGAGGTGGCAATTTTAAACAATGTGACCCTGTCCCCTGCCCCGACTGGCCACAGGTGATTGGCCCAAGCTGGGCGAATCATAACCTTCTCTGGGAATTTTGGATTTGGATCAAAACAGACCTGCTGGTAGTGATGGTTCCTTCATAAGGATTGGCACAGTAGCAAAAATGCTCCATTTCTTCATTAGAGAGAGAATTATATAGCAGAAATGTCATCACCTGAACGTAGGCTCAATGAGAGCAGAGACTGTTGTCTATTTCTGTTTGTTGCTGTGTCCCTAGAATATGCCTGGTGCGTAATAATAATGATAATAATAGGAACATGTATATAGTACTCACTATGATCAGACAACGGTCCTCAGTGCTTCACAGGTGTAATTCATTTAATTCTCATAACAACCCTAAAAGATAGAACATCATTATCCCATATGAGAAACTGAGACACAGGGTGTCTTGTCTAAAGTCACACAAATAGTTGGTCTGGGGGCCAAGATTCAAACATGAGTCATCTAGTTCTGGAGTCTGTGCTCTTGATCACTAGTTGAACACAGAGAGGAGACAATGGCATTCTAAGAAAGGCAAATGATCAAGGAACTTTATGTCCTTTCTTGCTGGTGTAACTTCCCTGTGTTATCCAACCACCGATACTGAAAATGATATAGAAGAGAAAGGAAAGACAGGGCTACCCGTATAGTTCTGCTTCTCAGCCCTTCCTTGCTCACAGTAAACCAAAGGTAGAGAATGTACAGATAGAATGTACATGTATCAAGAGGTGAAACAAAGATTATTGAATTAGTTTTGTATGGTGTTTCCACTGTTCTTGTTAAGAACAAATACATACATATGTATGGACTACTAAATATACATTGTATGATTTGGGTGATTCTGCATACAAAATAAATGCTCTTATATTTGCATTTAAAACTGGCACTGCAGGGGCACCTGGGCAGCTCAGTCAGTTAAGCATCCAACTCTTGATTTCGGCTCAGGCCATACTCACTATGAAAACAGGTTGCCTACAAACTTATTTCCATAGAGTGATGCAGCTGCGCTTAGGATTTGCAATTCAGGGCTCATTTTTGACAAGACTGCTTATCTTCTCTGCCCGTAGCATCTCACTCTATGCAGCTCAAGTCACCTGGGAAGCATCTCCAGGCTTCCTGCTGCCCATCAGTTTCAGCTGCTCTGGAGGGCAACTCCTAGCTCCTTGGGGTGCCCCCCAGCCCCCCAGTATACTCTTGAGGTTTTTTTTAAGGGTTTTATTTATTTATTCATGAGAGACACACAGAAAGAGAGAGGCAGAGACACAGGCAGAGGGAGAAGCAGGCTCCATGCAGGGAGCCTGACGTGGGATGCAATCCCGGGATTCCAGGATCATGCCCCAGGCCGAAGGCAGGCGCCAAACCTCTGAGCCACCCAGGGATCCCCAAATCCTTGAGTTTTGAAGGTGATCCATCAAGGTGTTTTCAAGTGACATGGTAACAGAGACTTCATTCTAGTCTCATAGATCTTTACTTCTTTGTCAGAGTCACTTACAAGGGAACCGGGGTTAATGTGCAGGTGGTGACAGCAGAAGAGCCCCGTGGGAGGAAGAGAAGGAATGCTGTATCTGGGATAGTTGGTAAAGGCTTCAAGAAAGGTGGGGCATTAACCTGTGCCTTTGGAGTCAGAGGGAAAGACATTCCAGGCAGAGGACACAGCATGGGCACAGGTATGGAGGTCAGAGAGAGGGGCAGGGCTAAGGAACTCACAGTGGGCAGTGTTAGAAAAGCTCCAGGCCTGTCGAATGGGAGGAGGTGGTGTGCTGGAGAGGTGGGAAAATGGATGTCTCTGCTCCAGAAGAGGGCTGAGATTCTGTATCCCCACTTGGAGACTTCCTCCACCATATGTTGTTAGTATTGTAAAACTAAATGGTGAAACTGATAGTAACTCCCTGTGAGTACTGCAAGGCACCAGGCAAAGCTCTGAGCACTTAGCATCCATCACCACATTTGACTCACACAATCTTGTGAACTAGGTACTGTCGTATTATTCCTATTTTATAGAGAAGCTAAGAAATTTACCCAACCCAAGATCACAGAGCTAGTAAGCAATAGACCTAACATTTGAACTTGAACAGTCTGACTTTGAACTGTCCTGGAGTAAAGAACCTGCTTAACTTTGTTTCATCCAGCATTTCCCAACTTGTTTTTTTTTTTTTTCTCAAGATTTTATTTATTTATTCATGAGATACACAGAGAGAGAGAGTCAGAGACACAGACAGAGGGAAAAGCAGGCTTCCTGCAGGGAGCCCGATACGGAACTTGATCCTAGGACCCCGGGAACACGTCCTGAGCTGAAGGCAGACGCTCAACCACTGAGCCACCCTGGCATCCCAACCAACTTGTTTTTTTTTTTTTTTAAAGATTTTATTTATTTATTCATGATAGTCACACAGAGAGAGACAAAGAGGCAGAGACACAGGCAGAGGGAGAAGCAGGCTCCATGCACCAGGAGCCGGACGTGGGATTTGATCCCGGGTCTCCAGGATCGCGCCCTGGGCCAAAGGCAGGCGCCAAACCGCTGCGCCACCCAGGGATCCCCCCCAACTTGTTTTAATTAAAAATTGTGCATATCTGGTAATATTGTAAGGCAATTGATTCTGTGGGCAATAGGAAGTTATTAAAGGGTTCTTACCCAGGAACCTTTTGATTTGATTTCCTTAGTAAGCTAATCATCAGTCACTCACACTTTAGTGTGAATTAGTCTTAGAGCCCCCTCAATTTTCTTACAAGCTTCCTAAGAGCAAGTACCATGCTGTGTCCCCAGAACACAAGGAGACATGGCATAACATTGTGCTCTAAAAAATGTTTGCTTGAATGAGTTGTAATTTTGCATGTTGATGACAGTGGGAGCAGTGGAAAGAAAGGCCTGGAGTCTGGGAGGCACAGGGTGAAATTGTCAGAGTGGGAGGGACAGGAGGCAGGAGCCATTGTGGGGCAGCATGGGAATCAGAGGCTTGGGGCTGAAGTGGACAGCTAGACTAATCTCCATCAATGGCATGGCTCAAGGCCAGGCCTGAACATTGATTGAAACGCAACTCCAGGAATGCCTGGGTGCCTCAGCAGTTGAGCGTCTGCCTTCAGCTCAGGGTGTGATCCCAGGGTCCTGGGATTGAGTCCCACGTTGGGCTCCCTGCAGGGAGTCTGCTTCTCCCTCTGCTTGTCTCTGCCTCTCTCTCTGTCACTCATGAATAAATAAATCTTAAAAAAAAAAAAAAAAAACCACAAATCCAAATACTCAGAATATTTTGTCTTTTACACAGTCACTAAACTCACTGGTTAATTGGAGAATGAGGCATGCTTTGGAGTTGAAGGTATATCAGGAAATTCCTGGTTTTAAGAATCAGAGTTGGAGAAAAAAAAACACATCTCAGACTTGTATCTACTCCACCCTCATTCCCCCAAAGTTACTGGCAAAGAGCAGGGCCTTTGGAGAGTTGGCTTGTTGAACTGAGGGGTCCTTAGAAAACACTCAGCCTGTTTTTCTCTTTTTTTTTTTTTTTGAGACTTTTTATTTATTTTTCAGTAGGCTCCATGCCCATCATGGGGCTCAAATTTATAACCCTGAGATCAAGAGTCACAAGCTCTACTGAATGAGCCAGTACCTACTCCTGCCCTCTTCTCTCATTCTAAGGAGAAGAAGACCGGGACCCAGAGAGGATGAGGTCACAGAGCTGTTTAAGTTGGGACCAACGTCTAAGGGTTCCTTCCCAGTCAGGAGCTCTGTGCACAGCTTCAGAGCCTACACCCGGGCCCCTCTGCCTGGCCCCAGCAGTTTCTTGGCCCCATCCTCTCCACCTTCCTCCTCCTCCCCTGTGTCAGGGGAGGCGGCCCTTGTGCACACCAGCCCCAGACCGCAGACTGCACTCCCTGCTGCCGCCTGACTGCCCCTAATGAGATTACAGACTAGAGTTAATTCCCACTAGCTTTAAAGGGCAGGCCAGGCCACAAGAAATTGCGAAAAGAAAACCTTTCACAAAAAAATTGCTAAACGTGGATGATGATCCTAACAGTCCTTTCCCCTTTCAGCACGGCACAGACCGCTGCTCTCACAAATCATCTCTGAACGGGATATTACACCAGCCCCAATGAAGTAGACGCTATTATGTTTGCCTTATAGATGGGGAAACTGAGGCACTGTGAGATTATATGGCTTGCCCAAAGTCACGCAGATGGCAAGTGACAGAGCTGGGACTTGAATAGGTTGGACTGTGTCATTTAAAAAAAATAATAGGCCTTGAGAGCCTACAGGGTTCCCTGCTTCAGGGCAAAGTAATCCTGTGAAGGATGCACAGCAATGAATGGGAGACCCCGAGTCTGAACCCAGATCCACTGGACTCAAATCCTACACTCTGCACAATGCTGCTAAGCACTTTCAAATCCATCTATCTGTCACTGAGGCACCAATCAAACCCACACAGGCCTGAACTCCACTCTGCTACTGCAGGCTCCGTGACCATGACCAAGGAACTCTGACTCCTGGGGTCTCAATCTCACTTTCAGGAAAATGAACAGGGGCACCTGGGTGGCTCAGTGGTTGAGTGTCTGCCTTTGGCTCAGGTTGTGATCCCGAGGTCCTGGGATTGAGTCCTGCATCGGGCTTCCTGCAGAGAGCCTGCCTCTCTCTCTGTGTCTCTCATGAATAAATAAATACAATCTTTAAGAAAAAAAAAAAAGAAAGAAAAAAATGAACGTTGGGATTTTAGGGTTGTTGGGGGGACCCCTACACCTCACACAGGTCAAGCAGGTGAGTGGGTCTGGCACACAGCACATGCTTTTTGCCCTGGTTTCCTCATCTGTAAAATAATACTTATAGGACTCACTTCTAGGAATTGGTATGAAGATTAAATGCACTAATACAAGGAATGTGCGTCTAGAACAGCACCTGGTACATAGTAAATGCTTAATCAGTGTTAGTGACTGCTAGTATCTTCTTGTCTTCAGTTCTTTTTGGAATAAAGTCGGGGTAAAAATCAAACTAACCAAGTGAGTGTCTCTCTGTTTCTCCCCTGTTTGAGAGGTGCACCGGGCTTTGAGGTCCAAACTCCCAGACCACGTGGCCTGCTCTAATTTCCCAGGCCCTAATCTGTCCCTGGCTCCTAATGATGCAGCTGGTAATAGGATTGTGGCTTCCCTCTGGGGCAGCTCAAAGGCCATGGCTGTGGGGCTGGTGACTGGTGCTTAGCAACTCTGCCCACCTGCCTGCTGAGCAGCTGGAGCCTCTGGCTGGGACCCTGTGCCCTCAGCTGGCCTCACGTGCATGGAATGGTGCTGTGCCCTGTGCCAGCAGGCTGGGCTCACCATGGTGCCAGGTGCCATCCTGGCACGAGGGAGGGACGTGTGCAAGCGAAATGGCCTGCTCATCCTGTCTGTGCTATCCGTCACCGTGGGCTGCCTTCTTGGCTTCTTCCTGAGGACCCGTCGCCTCTCACCGCAGGTCAGCCACCCGGAGCTTCTCGGGGGGGCTCCGTGGAGGAGGGGTATGTGGGCCAGAGGGATCTGGGAGTCACAGTCCCGCTCCATGGCTCATGGATGACATGATGGTGGGGGAGCCACTTTGCCTCTCTGGGTCCCCGTCTTCTCATCTGTAGCAGGGGTACAGGACTAGAGCGAGATCTGATAAAATGGTGGAGGAAGTGGTTACAGATGGCACCACCAGGTGAGAGAGAGGCCAGGACGTGGCGTTAGGATGACCACAGGGTGAAGAGGCACGGGAGCGGGAGCCGGGGCCTGGGAGAGCGCGGAGCAGGCATCAGAAAGTACCTCCTACAGCAGCCCACACAATAGAGACCCAGGAAGGTATTGGGGGCAGAAGAATAGCTGGAGCCAGACGCAGGCCCTTAAAAGGTTTGGGTGCGTGTGGAGTAGGCTGTTCAGGGCAGCCAGACCACTCACTCAGGGCCCTGGGGAACTGGCACAAGCACGAGCGGCTTGGGCAGGGGCTGAAGGGGCCAGATCTCAGCCTGGAGAGATCATCTGGTGCTGAGTGCAGGATGAGGGAGTGGTGGGACAAGCAGGGGCCGGGTCAGGAGGTGGCTACGTGGGGGAGACCTGACAGCACCTGGGAGAACTGTCTCCAAAAGAGGAGTCTCCAGGATGTGGCAGCGAATTAGATGCAGGGCTGGGAATCAGGGCAGGTTTCCTCCCCAGCCCCCACCCCTGGGGTTCTGGCCTGTGTAACTACGAGGGGGGACGATGCCTTGCCTGGGCAAGGCTCCTTTCCCTCTTGGGACCAGTCTCCCACAGGACAGGGAGGGACGCTTACATGGCACTGAAGGAAAGATGATGCTGAGCCTTGTTAAAACAGTAAGGGTTGCCGGGATAGGTGTCAAGACCGTGGGAATAGGGGAAAGAGATCAGGCCCAAGTCTGAGACGACAATGACGGCTGGGGACTCACAGCCAATGAGCCTAGACGGGGGATAATAGACAATTGCTAAGAGGAGCCATGGAGGGTGGGGAGCTTCTGCTGAAGTTAGTGAGGGGGTATCCCCCATCCTCCCTAAACTGATGTAGCACAAGTTTTGCTGTGACTGGGCCAGGCAGGCCAAAGACAAGGTCCACGGATGAGTCCTGGCCAAAAACAGGGCCCTCAGTAGCCAGCCTAATGTTTGTTGAAGGAGAAGTGTTTGTCGATGGGTTCCTGGAAGATCCCTTATTTCATAAAATTTCTCTTCCTGCAGCTTACCCACACCTAAAGTGATTGTCACCTGGGGCTCAAGGCATCCGATGTCGCCTTTCCTGAAAAGGGAAACAACCCCTCCCTGAGAACCCAGCCCCTATGACTAGAGTAACACTATTGAGGTCTGGCCCTAGGCAGGATCCTAGCTCCTTTCTGGGCCTCATTTTCCTCATCTGGAGTGTGGGGCACTAGATATCTACTAGAATTGTTGCGAGGATAAACAAGCACTCATCAATGCCTGGCACACATGGCTCTGAAGGGCTGGTACTTGCTCCTCCCTCCTTTATCTACCTGTCCAAGTCCTACCTGTGTCAAGAGCCAGTTCATATTCCATATCTTATAAAAGTTCTTCCAGACCTGCCCCCACCTGATATAATACTCTGCTCCCACACTCGCCCCCTGCTCAGCCTTCCACTGTAACCAGCTGCTGGCTGTCCTGCTTCAGAGGCATTTGTGCAGGTGTCCATTGCTCCCGTCAGATTTTGACTTGCTGAATATCACATGTTCTTGCATGAGCCAAAATGTGAGTCTAGCTCAGTGTTTGTCACAGAGAGAAGCTGAATTAAACCGGCCGCGCCACAAGCAATCTGCAATCTACTTTCTTTAATTTCCCTGAGCAACAAAAAATATATTTCCTGCAGGAAGATTATTTTGTGAAAACAAATTGGAATGCTTATTATTAAAAGCCAAGCTCATCTGGGGCCTCTTTTGCCAAAGCTGCCTGCCCCATCTGCTTGGAAATGCAAATGTGTTCCGGTCTGGATTAACCTGCCAGATAAACTGAAGAAGGGATGTGGAGTCTTAGAACAGTTATTTGGCAGGAATTGGCTTTCTCAGCATCTTACTTTGAAATCCAGGAGTTGTTTCTATGATCTCGGCCTGTGACTCAGAAACTAAACCCTTCTTATTTTGTAAGCTTATGCAACAGGCAAAAGTCGTAAACAATTTGGAAAATGGAAGAATGTCCTATTTGTGAAAAGAATTTACAAAACCACAAATTTTATCTTTGGAAATAGTATCTCATTTAAAAATATAGATCATTTTGAGGGGCACCTGGGTGGCTCAGTCGGTTAAACATTCATTTCGGCTCAGGTCACGATCGCTGTGTTCTGAGATAGAGCACCATGTTGGGCTATGCACTGGGCATGGAGCCTGCTTCAGATTCTCTTTCTCTCTGTCTCCCTCCCCTCCCTGCACATGCACGTGCACTCTCTCTCTTTCCCCTTCTCTAAAAATAAATTTTTTAAAAAAAAGATAGTTTTTAAAAAGATTTTATTTATTTATTCATGACAGACACAGAGAGGCAGAGACATAGGCAGAGGGAGAAGCAGTTCCTCTCAGGGAGCCCAATGTGGGACTCAATCCTGGGACTCAGGATCACGCCCTGAGTCAAAGCCAGACGCCCAACTGCTGAGCCACCCTGGCATTCTTGAAATAAAGATCATTTTAAAGAGTTTCAGTGAAACCATAGTGAATTTACAATTGCATTCATTTTCCTTTCCTTCCTGGAATTCCACTAAAATTATAGTAATGGGATTTTTTAAACATGTAAACTCCCAAGAGAATATAAAAGGAGACAATTGAGAAAAGAAGTTGAGGGAGTACCATAGGAAGTGGATAGAGTTGAATGATCTCTCTTAGTAGAGCATAGGAAACTAAAACTTGAATCTATAGAAGCAGAAACCAGGTCAGTTTGGCTTGGAGAATTCCAGAAAGGTTCTGCCCTTGAAAGTGCACAGAGCTACAGGAGGCCACATGACATAAGGAGGTAAAGTCAGGGACATTGGTTGGAACTTTGAAATTGGAGCAGTTAAGCCTTCCAATTCATGTAATTAGGGGACTCCTCATCCATCCATCTCTACTGCCCTGTCTGCCCAAGGAGCCAGAGAAGCGTGACCTAGGGAATAGGTGACCTGTGTGTGTTGGAGTCAGGGAGGTGATGAGGCACATGCATCCCACAAATTAGCGGACATCTGCATTCGAGGGTGGGATCCCCATAAGACTGTTGTCAGCTAGGCTTAGGCACAGCCTCACCCCCTAGTTGGGGCTAAGAAGAGACTTCTTACTGAGCCTCAGGGAAAAGATCTCCAAATTCTGCTATAAAGGGGATTCCTCCCCCATCCTATCCAGAGTAAAAAAGACTGTCACCCATCACTTTTCCTTGAGGGACGTCACTTGACAAGTTCCACTCATGCACACAGAAATTTAGTGCCTCACACTTACATATGAGCAGAAAGCCAAAGTCAAAGCTTCTAACAGAAACACAGAGACTAAACAAACAGAAAAGATGGTCTCTAATGAAGCAGAGACAATGCAGGAAATAGAAGAATAATTTTAAAATCTTACCTTAAGTTCTTCAGAGATGTGAGAGAAGATATAGTGGCCATAAAACAGAACAGGATGTGAGATAAAAATGTCAATAGCAAAAAAAAAAAAAAATGTCAATAGCTAGGATAAAGTTGCAAAAATCTCCCAGAAAGTAAAGCAAACTGAGATGAAAATAGAAGAAAATCAGAGGTGTCCAACATCCAAACTCTCTAATTATTTAGAGAGAGCAAAAAGAAAAAAATGGAGAGAAAAATTTCCGAGAGCATATTTCACTTTTTTCAGAAGTGAAAAGTATGCACAGCACTCTGAATTTTATTTTTAAAAGAAAGAAAGGAGAAAATCTCATGCCGTGGTACATCACCATGAAAATTACAGAAAACTGGAAATTCACTGATAGTCCTTAAATGGTTCTGAGGGAATAAAACAAGTCTCCACCAAGGAATAGGAAAAATGGCTCCAAAAATCATAAGTGACACTAGAATCTAGAAGACAAAGGTAAATGCTTTTGAAATTTGGAGGGAAAATTCTTTCAAACTAAGAATCTTAAATATGGCCAGACTACCAGAGGTAAGCATAGAATAAAGGCATTTTTGCTCATGTGAGGACTCAAAAGTTTCTCTCCCATTCACCCTTATTTTGTAAAGATTTTCTGGAGCATTGGAAATGATAGTAGAATAGGACAAGGAGGCCTGATTTCTGGTCCTGCATTGTCACTGCTAAGTTCTCTCTGTCTCTTGGCTCAGCTGGACTAGAAGATCTTTAAAACCCCTTCTCAGTACCAAAATTCTATGAGTTGGGCTTTTCAAAGTATTAGATCATTAACCAAGTGTTTAGCTTTGGTTTCAAAAAAAAAGAAAGAAAAAAAAAGATGGTTGCAAGTGCAAAAATTTAATTTGGTTGGTGCTTGAAAGTCCCTGCAACTGACCTCACCCCACATTACCTTCAGGAACATGACCTCAAGCTAGGTTTGCCAGAAATAACAAAACTGAATTAAATTAAATTAAATTAAATTAAATTAAATTAAATTAAATTAAGAAATTTAAAACCCACAAAACAACAAAATTTGTTGTTCATCTGAAATTCAAATTTAACTGGACTTAGTGACCTCTTCTACTTCAGCTGTAGGTTCTGGTCATGGGACTCTGGAGACAGCTGATGGGGGGCACAGACTGGGTTCCCTAATCCAAGGCCCCACAGAAGGGCCTGTGAGGAAGTTGAATACAAGAACTTTCCCCTTTAGGAGCTCTTTATTCTGGGTGATGTCTCACCAGCTGCATCTGATTCTCTCTCCTTCAGCATTTTAAACGTGAGGACGCTGCTGGGGGCTGGCAAGAACCTGCGATGGTGTGGGGAGTGGGGAGGGAGAGGGGAAGGCCCCAGAGAAGGGACCCGGTGCAGGAGGAGACACTGACTCAAGAATGCTGTGCTGAGTCAGTCTCTTCGTAGACCTGACTGAGACCTTCTCCAGGGCAGGAACCCTGCCTCATTCATTCATGATGCCTGGCCAGTGTGGGTTGAATAATGTGTGAACAGTATCCGGCTCTGCCCCCTTGCCGCTTCCTGTTGGCTCCAGGAGACACACTTCCAGCATGAGTGGGCAGGTGAGCAGTGCAGAGGTTAGGGAGGGGTGACAATCCGGTGATGACTGAGCCTTATTCTCATCCCCGGGCTCTGCAGGGTGCTTTATGTGCCTCCCTTCATGTAAGCCTCCCAACATCTTACAAAGTGAAAACTCAGAGAGGTCAAGTAAATTGCCTAAGGCCACACAGCTAATTCTAGGGGGTCAAGATCAGAAGAACCCAAGGCTGTTTGGCTCCAAAGCCGGCACTTCCTCCCGGACTCTGCAGTCCAAGTGCTACACAGGAGCGCTCGGGTGAAACAGGGCTTTGAAGACCGTAAAGAAACTCTGAAGTCAGTGCCACCTGCTCTAACCCCAGTTCCTCCTGTATTTACAGGAAATTAGTTATTTCCAGTTTCCTGGAGAGCTCTTAATGAGGATGTTGAAGATGCTGATCCTACCACTGGTGGTCTCCAGGTGAGGAAGGGGCAGGTGTTTGGCTGGGAGTTCAGGGGAGAGGGTTCTGTCCGGACTCGGTAGGCGCCACGCTCTGGCTGTGGGGGGCTGGCCTGTGACCACAGGCCCTGGGAACAGTGTGACTGTGGGGTCTCTGTGGTCACGAGGATGTGGCACAGGCCATAAGTTGGTGGTCCCACTTATTCCAGTGCTGTTCAATGGACTTTTCTGTGTCTTGAACAAATGTTGTGGTATCACGGGACATGACCCGACTGCCGGATAGCTCAGGACCAGGGAGGGCAGGGATTGCTTCCCAGAGTGGGGCTCTCTATGGTCACTGCAGCAGTACGTGGGGAAAGACCAGGGAGGCGCTTGTGAGATGATATCTTGGCTCAGCTGTGCAACCTTGGGCAGGTTCCCAGACTCCCTTGAGCTTCAGTTTCCTCATCTGCCAAGTGAGAATAATAACGCCTTACTCCAAGTGGTTGTTGCAAGGACTGCCTGGGGCTATATAGATTTGCATGTGCTAGGTGTTGGGGGGCAGGGGCCTGGGTCACAGGGTGTGAGGGAGGATAGAGGTGAAGCTGGGGGCAGGGTGTTCTTGCTCAAGCCTGAAAGGCCTTGTAAGCAGGCTAAAGAATTCACACTTTACTCCCTGAGGGAAGACCCCTGGAAATCATTGTCCCCTGCCACTGACATGCTGGGCCACCTAGAGCCAGCCCCACCCCTCTCTGGGCCTCAGTTTTCCCCATGTCTCAGGACCTGGCCGCTCCAGGAGTTGAGAGCCCTTCTTTGCTCTGAGGCTGTGGGTTGGGAATCCTCACCTCCCGGGACTTCTGTGCAGGGAGGCTTGTGGACACACCTCCGGGTCCTGTGTGTGTGTCGGGGGGTCATGGGCTCTGTCCCCTGGGGCAGGGACATCCTGAGCAGCGAGCTGGCTCCTCCCCCGCTTTCCTTCCAGTGGGGGGTGGGGGGGAGGCCTGTTCATGGTCCCCTCTGCTCCGCTCCCTTCCCTTAGGGGACAGGCGCTTTGTCAGGTACAGCTCAGCTTCACTTCCCGCAGGCAGCACGTAGGGCTCTCAGGACTCAGCCTCCAAGGATCCTGCTTGAAAGGCTGCCTCCCTCCCTCCAAAAGCTTTCCCTGACTCCGCAACCCGCTCCAGTTGTTGTCTCTTTATGCATCTTTTGAGTCATTCACCGAGTCAGTGAATCTGTGAGGATCACCAGTAGCTCCCATGTTGCTAAATCCAAAGGCCACTGGGTTCCTGCTCTTCGTGACTTTTCTCCACAGCAGCTGATGCACTTGACAGAGCAGCTGATCTCACTTTGGCTCTTGAAATCCTCCTCCAGCTGCCTCCTCCCCAGTCCCTCTTCCTCTACTCGACTTCTGCTTGTGTGGTCACTTCTCAGGACTTCCCCTCCTCAGCTTTGACATTCCCCCTGCAGACCCAGAGCTCCCAGGTACAGACCCACCCACCGTGGGGGCCTCTCATCTGAGCACCACCTCTCCCCCATCTGACATCTCCCCTGGATGTTTAACAAGTGTCTCAAATAGTGTAAGCAATTTGAGATTATACCCTGCAAACCAGTTCCTTCTCCTGTTCCCGGCAGCATCATTCACCCAGCTCTTCGCACCCTTTCTTACTCGCTTCCCCCACCCCACCCCCCCCCCACCCCCCCCCACCCCCCCCCCACCCCCCCCCCCCCCCCCCCCCCCCCCCCCGCCCACTACCAGTCAGTGATCAGTAACTGCTCTGGCTCTTCCTCCGGAATCCAAGCCAGCTTCATCCCCTCCACGAAGGGCCCACACTCCGCAGTCACCTCAGTGGCCCTCTTGCTTCTGTTCTTGTTCTCCACCCATTCTCCCACTCTGACCTCTGGAAGGGCCCTCTGGGCTGTGCTTTTCATGAACCTAAAACCCACTAGGGTTTAGGGCTGCAGTGGCATTTAGAACAAACCCTTCTACCCTTACCTTGGTCTCGGAGGCCCTGCACCATCCTCCACTTCCTGCACCACACTTCATCCCAGGCCCCACTCATTCTGGTCCCATTGGCCTGGTCGACCAGAGCAACCCCTCCACCATCTCAGGGTCTCCACACATGCTGTTCCTTCTGCCCACAACACACTTCCCCACCATTTACATCTCTTCCTCCTCCTCTTCTGTTAGATCTCCATTTCACATCCCTGTCTTAGAAAGGCCTGCCCCACCCGTCCCCACTCAACACCACCCTCACTTGGCCTCACCAAGCCCTGCTCCCTTCTCTGCATAGCACTCACCATACTTTGTTATCCTGTGTGCATTCACTTGTTCCCTAGTTCCTTCAACTCCCACAGGCCTGCACACTCTGTAAAGGCAGGGATAGTCTTCCGTAGAGGTTCCACTCTAGGTCTGGCGGAGTGCCTGGTACATAGTCAGTCTCCTTAACACTTGTCAGGTGAATTGGGGAAGCAATCAATAATCATGTGTTGTGTTCCCATGGTGCTTGGCCCTGGAGATACAGAGCCCGCTGAGGATCAGTCCCTGAGGAGCTCATGGGCTGTGAGGGAGATAGACGGGAAAATACAAGGTTACAGGACGTCTACACAAGTGTGTTCATGGAGGAAGCACAAGAGTCTTTTTCTCTCTACCACCCCCCACCCCCACCCCGGCCCCAGGTTTCTTCTGATATAAGTGCAGGACTCCTGTCAGGCAGCTTTGCTGACCTTGACTGTTGACCATCCTAAATGCCTGGGCATTGCTTCTTACTCAGAACAGAAACACCTCACAGACAGAGGCTCTGGCATGGACCTGGAGTCACACAGGCCTGGGGTCCTGCCCTGGCCCTGCCATTGCCTGACTGTGTGGCCTTGAGCGCATCATTTAACTTTTATTATTATTTTTTTTCATTTAACTTTTAAAAAGTCCTGGAGTCAAGGATGCCTGGGTGGCTCAGTTGATCGAGCATCCATTCTTGATCTCAGCTCAGATCTTCATCTCAGTGTTGTGGAGCTCCATGTTGGGAGACTACTTAAAAAAAAAAAAAAAATCCTGGAGTCAGAGTCAGAAGCCAGGGTCCTGGACCTGCTTCTGCCACAATTATTATGTGATCTTAGGTAAGGCACCCTCACTCTGGGCCTTAGTTTATCCAGCTTACCTAGTGACTAAGGGCCTGTCTAGCTCTCCAAATCCTGGCTCTCAAACCCAGTCTTTCTCCACCAGATGAAAGTGCTTTCTCCTCGCCGGGAACGGAATGTGGTATTAACTTGAGAAAAGCCAGTGTGTGTTCACACATTTCCTTTGTTTATGATACAGTTTGGGCTGGTGCAGAGCAACCGTGTCACTGAAAAATGGAAGTGCTTTAACATTTTCCTGCTAAGGGAGAATTAAAACTTCTTGGGGGTGGGGGTTAGGAATTAGACATTTCTGAGTCCTCAACCCTCCATCCCTGGCCTCGTTTTCCTTTGGCTTTAACTGGTTGGTAATCCATCCATCATCCAACGGTCCCCCACAGTTTCCTTTCCTCCTGGCCAGTTCCGGGCTGGCGATCCCGGTCCTCAAGGAGCAACCACTCTGGTGTGGCGGTCATCACTTAGAGCAAAATCCCCGGAGCTGCTTTGATAATTCAGATGTCAGGCTTCACACCGGGCTTACTAAACCAGACCTGCCAAAGGGGCCCAGGCAGGGGTTTGCTTTAAACTTTCCACAAGTGTTATAATGGTTCAACAAAACGAAATGAAACAACCCTAATTTCTTGGAATCAAGCATTTGGGTGGATGGCTAAAGAACTTGGTGTGAGGGCTACTGCTCCTCAGTCTCTGGGAGCTCCAGGCTGTAACCCCAGGGCACAGGGATTTTTCTGCAGTATAATCGCTCCAGGGCAGCAGGAGGATCCATATTAAGGTACACTTGCTTCTAGTTCCAATAACTGGCAATTCTGAGCCCCAAAGCCTGGCACCCATGATTCTAGATGCTCCCACCTCTTTTCCAGCAGAACCTGCCACCCTGTTCTTACTCCAGGTCCCCGGAATCAGGCTGGTTACCTCATTGGTCCCTTAGTGTGCCACCTGCTTTTCTTCTTCATACCTTTGCTCATGTTGCCCCTTCTTCCTTGAATGCCCTCTTCTCTTCCTAATTAAAGTCCCACTCTGCATTCAAGGCCTAGCTCAAGGTTCTTCTGAAGTCCTCCCAGCTTTTCTATGGACGATGACCTGTCCGCACCGTGGATGCTGCCCATACCCTGGATGTACTCAGTATTGTTAGTGAAATGAATTCACAGTCACAGCTGGCATACTGCATGACAGGGTACAGACCCCCTGTTTTTATATAGTGGTGACATAGAAATAAATCAGCATTCCGATCTGGACTAGCCACTCCTACTGCTGGCTAAGAGTTCCCTCTGCCAAGGTCACCAGTCACCATGGCCCCTCTGAGGAGAAGGACCAGATACATCCCGGTGTTGTTCTGTGAGATCCTGGGAGGGGCGTCAGGTTCATTTTCCCCCTTGCCAATGGTGGTGGTCAAGGTAACAGATTTTTGCAGGAGATGAAAAACTAATAGACAAGCAAAGAGGGATGATGAGATGTAAAGAAGTCTGGGTAGTAATGGTGGAAAGGTGACACAAAGGATGAAAAGACCCTGTGCCGGCCTTAAAGGGTCTCACCATCTGGCAGGGGCACAGTCACAGAGACACTTTGTTTTAGAGAAAGTAGGCCCAGCTAGAGGGAGGTAAGGCCAGAGGCTTGGGTTGGAGCCCAGCTCAGGCAGTCTGCCCACAGTCCTGCATCTTCCAGCTCTTGGGCATCTTTTCTCTAGAATCCACTCCAAAATGGCACTGGCCTAAGCCCCCTCCTCAGAGGGCACATGACAGTCCCACTGAGGGCCACCTCCCATGGGCCTGGTGTGGCTTCTTAAGCCCCAATGAGTGTGGTGAGGCCCCAGGGCCTGCAGGCATGGCTGAGAATCTTCAGGACACTCCAGGGGAAGAACTGGGGCTTTGGAGTCACTCACTGGGAGTGTGAACCTAACCAAGTCTCTCAGCTTCTGAGGCTTAGTGACCTTCCCTATGAAATAGGAAGAACACCCATCTCCCTTCTGAGAATGAAATAAGATGTCCTTGGAGCACCCAGTGTAGCTCCTGATACATGATAAATGCCACCTGTTTTTTTCTGACTCATGAAAGCTTCATCAGGCTTCTCCCAAGGTGCAGATGAGATGTTTCATGAAACTCTCCACCTCGGTTTCTGCTCTCAGGCAATCCCTTAGGTGACCCCTGCCTTCTTCATGCTTTTATTTAGTACCTGCAGCGTACTTGTCACTAGTCAGAGGATAGTCTTTGCCTATCTCCCATCCACACACATATCCCTTGCTTCAAACAGGGCACAAATGTAGCAATTTCACTGACAGTCAGGAGCAAGATCATGCTCGAGGATTATATTGAGAAGTATAAGCCCTTCAGCCATCTCTTGGTTCTGTCTCTCTGTATATTAGTTATCGATTACTGTGGATCAAATGACCACAAGCTTAGCTCTATCTTACCTACCACTTTCCATAGGTCAGAAGCCCAGGCCTGGCTCAGTTGGATCCTCTGCTTGGGGTCTCAGGAGGCCGCAATCCAAGTGTAAGCTGAGCTGTGTTCTTATCTGAAGGCTTGGCCAGGGAAGCATCTATTTCCAAGCTCATCTGGGTCATTGGCAGAAGTCATTTCCTTGTGGCTATTTGTCTGAAGGCCCAGCTTCTTAGCGGCTATGAGCTGGAGGCCACCCTCAGGTCCTAGAGGCTACCGGCAGTTTCCTGTCTTCTGGCCCCTTCCAAAGGCAATTCCCCAAATGGCTTTTTGCTTCCTAAGGCCAAGAGGAGGATCTCTCACTCTCCAGCCTTCTGAGACAGTCATGTACCATAACATGGGAGTGACATCCCATCACCTCTGTCATATTCTATTGGTTAGAGGCAAGTCACAGATTCCATCTACACTTAGGGAGGGAGATTATGCAAGGGTATGGATCACTGGAGGATCAACACAGGGTATCCATCTCTTTCTTTCTCTCTCCCTACCTTCCTTCTCTCTACTCCTATTCCAAGACCAGCCAGAAATTCTATCCTCCTTGTCTTTCAAAAGTGACCTCTAGTCATGCCCTGTTCCTGGCAGGGGGTAGGGTGGAGGTGCTACTCAGCTTCTGGACCACATGCCTCATCAAGGAGTTTCTTTCTTTCTGGACCACTCTCTTATCATAAACAAATTCTGAAGAAAATGAATTCCTCTAACCCTTTTACAGGGCCATCACAGGGTCTGCTATACAGTAGGTGCCTAATAAATGAGTTTTACATGAGTAAAGAGCAGGGGGAAGGGCAGCTAAGGCAGGATTCAGGGAAGTTTCATGACCAACATTTGAACTGACCCTCGGAGGGTGGTTAAGAGTTGCCTTTTAAAGATGTTTTTGTACTTTAAAAAATTCTATAATTATAAACATTTTAGACAATCAAAAAAGATCCTCCCATCCTCCCACAATCCTAATTCTGCTACTGTTATTTTTTCCCTCTAAATATTTGCTCTTATCATTCTTAGTAGTGAATCACCAGGCCCAGAATGTAGTCCTTGGCAGACTGGTTCAGAAGCTTACCCTCATCTGAGCCTCTGAGCTGGTCAGGCCAGTCCTCTGTTGCTGGGAAGAAGCAACCAAAAAACAAGATGCCAATTCATTCGTTCACAGAGATGAATACAATTGCCAGGGAGGACAGGTGCACACAGTCTCTGGCTAGAGCATTTCTCCCTGTAGGCTCACCACCTGGGGAACCCACTGGTTAAATGTTTGCTGGCAGGACAATCTAATTTTTTAAATATACAGCCAGTGGGACTCCAGGTCTGCATTTTAACTCATTCCTGGGTCCCACCTGGTGGAATCCCACCGTATGTGCATTTAACTTAAGCAAATTTGATTACACATGCTGTGGAAAACAAAGAGAATGTAAAGGAGGCAGGAGGCTGCCCCCATTCAGAGAACTGTGCTCCTGAGCGAGCTGCCATTAGGAGCGGTGGCCACGCTTCGCACTAAGCCAGTCTCTGTTCCCATGTGCTTCTCAAGGTGCGAGCATCTCTCTGCAGCAGTTGTGATGCTAGGCCCTGCAGAGAAAGGTTGGGGATTTTTTTCTTTACATCGTGGCTTCTGAGTGTGTGTTGACTGCTCCTGCTGGTGTTCACCTCAAGAAACAGCAACCCATTTCACAGCCAGGAAGAAAACTGTCTTGAGTGAACTTAAATAAAATTTTACCTACTCAACTTATGGTTGATTTATAGGATCTCCGAGGCAAATTTTACTAAACTTGGCTTTTCCTTTCTGTACTGACTTTGGAATTGAATATGCCAAATAAGGGCCTGCTCCGCTGTACAGTGGGAAGCCTAACATCTTCCTCTTTTGAGGCTTGTACTGATGCACTTTCCATAACTCTACATGAAGACTTTTTTTTTTTCTCATGAGAGACACAGAAAAAGAGGCAGAGACACAGGCAGAGGGAGAAGCAGGTTGCTGCAGGGAGCCTGATGTGGGACTTGATCCCAGGACCCCAGGATCATGACCTGAGCCAAAGGCAGTACTCAATCACTGAGCCACCCAGTGTCCCTGCATGCAGATCTTAGGGTCTCAAGGTCTTAAGGTGTCTCCATCAAACCACAGAAGTCTCTCCTTTCCCTTGAACTAACTGTGCCTTCTTACCTTATATTTTCCATATGAAAAAAATTTTTGAAGATTTTATTTATTTGAGAAAGAGAGAGCACAGAGAATGGGAGAGGGAGAAGTGGGCTCCCCGCCGAGCACGAGCAGGGAGCCCGAAGCAGGGCTCAATCCTGGGATCCTGGGTTCATGACCTAAGCCACAGGCAGACACTTAACCCACCAAGCCATTCAGGCACCCCTGAAAATGTTTTCTAAAAATGAAATTAGCTGCAAGATTAGCTGTCTTTACCCATGGACATAGAAGCCTCAGACAAAATTTAGAAAATCCTGCCTCCCCTTGCATAGGAAGAGTCTGATGGTTAGGACCTGTTGCAGCACAGTCATGTCCTTGAACTAGGCCCCTCTCCCATGGGTGGTGCTTGGGCGGGTCCCGAGTGCTTTGCCGCTCTCAGCTCTCCATGCCCCACTGCTGACTGATCCCATGCTAATCACTCCTCTTCCACTAGAAAAGTCAAATCTTTGGAGCCTTGGGGGCCTTCCTTTCCCATTTTCTCTCAGCAATAGCACCTGTCACTACTCTGATCCCTTTTGCTTTTAATTTATTGTTTATCCCAAAGGGCATTGGCAACATTCTGTTCCTTTAAGATCTCAGAGGAGACATTACTGTAACTTCTGCAAAAATAAGTCTATGTGTTTCTTCTTTTTTTTTCCTTTTACATTTAATGTGATGTTATAAGAATTGCCCACGCCGCACCTCCTCTCTATAATCTTGTTTTCATCTTCCACTCAGGCCGGAGTAGAGGTTGGGAAACGCTTTTTCTTTCCCAGGACATTTGGGGTGTTGCTGGATGTCCTCCTGGAGCATCACTGTGTCTCACGACCCTGGAGTTCCCTCAAGTTCTGTTATTGACCACACTCTTGGCCTCAGCCATAGAATAGACACAATGCCATCAGCTGACTTACAAAGTCATTCCCAGCAGGTGCTTTTTTATTTTTATTTTTTGGTGGCCCATCAAGCCCTGAAATGGGCTGGAGTTTGCTTCTAAGCTTGGGAAGTCAACTGCACCTTGTTTTCACTTACCCCCAGACAAGCGACACCAGGAAGCAGGGGTAGGTCAGACCAGCATCTGGATCCAGCGAGGGCCTCCAATTCTCCGCTTGTTCTTTGCCAAACCCTCCTCTCCCCTCATTCTTCAATTTCTAAAACCAGGCATCATTCAAGGGAAACTGAATCCATGTGTTTGTGATTCACCGATGCCGAACATGGCAGAGTGTTTTGTAAGCTTCACATCATAGCAAAGAAATCCAAGTGCGTGTGTGGGTTCCTGGGGGACTGCGTGGTGCGTGTCTTTACCTGTGTGTGGTGTGCACGTACGTGTGTGTACATGCATTCCTGCGTATGTGTTGTTTTCCTTTCTGTTCCTTGTAAGAATTTTAAGCTGATTTTTCTTAGAATCAGGAAATCATGTTTGGCCAAAGAAACCTAATACTCCCTTCTCCCCCTTCCTGAGGAACTCTAGCTTGGCAGAAAACACCCAAACACCCACGTTCTAACTTATTGGAGAAGGTCCTGGGCCGAGCAGCCGTTGGAGTCTGGTTCAGGAGCCAGGTGGGGGTGGGGGCAGCTGCCCGGGCTCCCCAGCACACAGTGAGTGGGAGACATGAGGAATGGGCAGCCTGTGCCCTGGCTCTGCCCTCCCGCCATGGGGCAACTTCTCTTAGCAGAGCTCTGCTGGCCTCTCTGATGGGAGCCCTGGGATCTGTCCTTGGCCCTCTTGCCCCATCAGCTGACCGCCTTACTCATCAGGAGGGGGAACATGGCCCAGCTGTGGCCTATGGGTGGGGTCAGACCATCAGCCTGGTGACTCCAAAAACCTCCCTGGTTTTATCACCCGTCAGGACTCCCGTGCTCTTTCCCCCACCCAGGTAGAGAATTCTTACTCAACCTGCAAGGATCCATTTGGCAGCCACCTCCTCTGGGAAACCTAGATTCCCAGGCAGGGGCTAGACCTTGCTTCTGGCCTCTCCCAATCATGGCCATGACCCACGGTCTGTGTGGTCTAGTGCAGGTCTCCCCACCAACTGGATGGAGCTCCTTGAGGACCACGAGCCCACCTCGTTCATTTCTGGGACCCACAGCACCCAGAGCAAGTGTGCAACATGGGTCAGGCTAGGAACATATCAGAATTTGGGGAGGTGGGGAGGTTTTGAAAAGTTCCCACTTCCCTTCTCCGTAGAGAACCACTGCACTGGAGGGTCTCATTTGACCTGGAGAAAGCCTCACTCGGGCAGCCCAGCCCAAGCCCTCAGTGGAGAGACACCAGGAGCCCCACTGGTGGAGGGAGAGGAGGAAGGAGACTAATGTTCCCTTAGACTCTGGGGGAGGGGGTGGTTGCTCCTTCCTCTGGCATGGGGCTCCTAACCATGGCATGGTGGCACTGGTCATAACCAGGCATCCCAGGAACTTGTTCCTAATGGTAGAGATGACAGTCTGCACCTGTAGAGCAGAGCGGTGGTCCTCCGGGGGAACACTCTGGCTCCCTCACACCTGATAGTCTTTGCTTTGTGGGAAAGAAAGGGGTAGGGGTTCAGCTCTCGGGGAGTTAGGAACTGGACTGGACCCTTATTACACTTGGGAGCACAGCCTTCCTGGGGCAAAGTGGTTGAGAATAGCCAATGATCAGACCAGAGCTCTGAGGGCTGCAGCGTCAGCTTCTCCAGCTTTTACTTCTGATTCAGTTCAAGCTTGGTAATTGCACATTACATGGGAGCTTGTTATTTGCAAACCCCAATGAAGCATCGTTCTGGGGCCCAGGGGTCTGCCTGGGAGGTAGGGACCTTCAGAGGGCAGTTGGGGAGGAGAAGGCAGCGGAGTCTGGCTCTGTGCCCACCACCCACCCCGCCCTCCTCCTCTCCCACCCCACCTCTGCACCCTGAGCCCCACGGCATCTGAAGGGGAACCAAAGAGCTTCGGTCCGTGTAGCTCCAGAGGACAGGGCTGGGCCCAGAGTGGGGAATTCTCTTCCCTGGAGGTGGATTTTGTTCTGGCAGTGGAAAGGACTCTCTAATAAGCATAGCCAGCCCATATGGAGGGGCTGACATAGGGTAGTGAGTTCTCTGTCCTCTGAAGTGTGCAAGCAGAGGCGGTAGAGAAATGTGTGCCCTTGCTACGGGGTGTGGGACCAGATGACCCTGACTTTAGCCAAGTGGGAGTCTGGGCATCCTGCCTCAGGTCTTAGAAGGAGTTGGCTTGCGGGTGCGGGTGTGGCAGAGCCATCTGGGAAGAGTAACGTGCACTAACGTGGCACTTGCTGTCAGCTGCGGGGCCTGTCATCTGCTCTGGGGAAGAAAGCAAGCCGTGAGGCTTCGAAGGGCAGAAGGGGTTCCGTGGACCCCCAGATATCTTCTTCCAGCTGCCTTTCTGGTGGGCTCTCCGCAGCTGTAGCCCTGGGCCTGCCTGGAGGAGCCTTCCTGATGGGTCAGCTGAGGCCAGAGCCTCGGGCTCAGGGCTCCTTCCTGTCTCTGGCATCCCAGTGCCAGGATGCTGTGACTATGAATGTCGTCATGCTAGTAAACCAGGGTTTGAATCTTATCTGGTGGCCTCAGCAAGTTGCTTGCACACCTACAGGCACCAGGAGCTCACTACTGCTCAGGGTGGTCTGTTCCAGGGCAGAAAGTTACTCCTGGTGCTGAGCTGAGCACTCCTTCCCTGCGGCTTTGCCCAGCAATCCCAGCAATCTCCAGGTCTACTGTGCCCCCTCCTCCACAGCCCCTGCCCCTCAGCTGCTCCCCAGGCCTGCATCCCTGTCACCACTGCCTACCCCTGCTGCAAGACGCACGCCTCCCTCCCCTGTCCTTTTCCCAGCAGGTCCCAATGTCAGGGTGGGTCCCTCCTGGCCTCCTTGACAAGCTCCCCAGGTTTCTGACCCCACAGGCAGAGGGACACCAGTCCTTTGGCAGCCCCATTCCCTGGGTGACTCAGCAAGCTGCCAGCAAACAAACCCCAAAGTCCCCTTCCCATGTGCTGCTGCGGTGGCTCAGTGCAAACCCCCCCCCCTCCCCGTGCTCTTCAAGTTGTGGAAGCTAGGTCTGGCCCAACATGTCCGGATGTCCGGGCTCAGTTTTATCATGTCAGAATTGGCCCTTGGTCCCAACCTGCTGGGATCTGCCTAAGTCCCAGCTTCCTTGTCCAGCACACAAGCTGTTCCTACCAGCTTCCTGTCCTCTGTAAATCTGACCACATGCTGTCGTGGCCTTGGCCGAGCCATTAATAAAAATGACCAGGAAGGAGAGGCTGAAAGAATCGCCTGGAAGCACACACCTCCAGGGACCCTCTCAGATTGTCCTCACTCAGGACAGGGCACTGCCTGGGACGGTCCCTTCCAAAAGTTCCCATCTCCTCCCCAAAGTCCTGGTGCCACCTGCTTCAGCATCACCCAGACATATGGTGCCAGGGTTATTTTCCGAAACCTGGCAAGGGGACCAAAGCTGGTCTAGGTGACTTGTCCTCAGAGAGCCCACCATGGACAATTACGGTCGTTAGAGCTAAGCTGACCTTTTAACAGTGTCATCTAGAATTACACTGTGGTTTAACATCACACACAGCAACACACCTGCACCCAGGCTGGGCCAGGCCCTGGGCTCTGAGGGCCGGGAACTGAGCCAGAGTCAGCCCTCCATCCACAGGGGCAGGCAGTCACAGAAGGGACAAAACATCATGACATTGGAGAGCAAATGCTAATAATTGGAAGGTATTGAATATTATGAGGTACCAGGCACTGTTCTAAACCTACGTTAACCCTCATAATGAACCATCATTACCTCTATTCTATCCTCCAGTGGAAACGGAGGCAGGCAGAGGTTCAGGAACTCGGCCTAGGGGTCCCAGTCATTGAGGGATACAGGTGGGGCCTCCAGGAGCTGCCTAGACCAGCCAGTGGGCTCCAAGGGGCCTTCGGAGGGAGGTGGTGCCCCAGCGGAGCCACGAAAGGTGAGCAGCAGTAGGAAGGGGGAGAAGGCAGGCAGGAGGAGCAGGGGCAGGGGACTGGGCTCCTGTGAGGGCAGTGGGGAGCCTCCAAGGACTGGAGGTGGGTGGGGGCGGGGGTGGCCCGCAGTCCAAGGAGTCTGTCCATGGCCACAGTGAGGTGCACAGGCGGCAGTGAGTGCCACCCAGCGTCGGGTGGGGTCAGCGGCTGGTGTGGGGTGAGGTGGACCAGGTGAGGGTCAGGAAACAGCGTCTTTGTCCGTCCTTGGGGAGCCTGGCAGCCACAGTCCCCCACTTCCACCCCCGCACGCCCACCCTCACATGTGGAGCGGTTACCAGATGGAGCTGAGCCCCCTCCCCAGTCACTGCAGTCTCTTAGTCCACAACCCCTGGGCTCTGGGTGGTGGCCTTACGACTCAGGAGGGAGTCTCAGACCTCTCAGTCCCTGAGGCTCTTCCCCAGGGCCCTGAAGGACCACGGCAGCTCCAAGGAGCCCCAGCCAGATTGGGAGCAGGGGAGGGAAGGTTACCTATTCTCTCCCCTCACCATAAATTATGTGCCAGAAGGGGCATTGGAGGTCATCCTCATGACCTTCCACTCAGTCTAGAAGCCTCCATCTAGCATCTGAACAGGTGGCTGGCCATCCAGGCTCCACTTGGATACCTCCGAAGACGGGGAGCTCACCACCACAGATCCATCATGGGACAAGTTGTCATCTCTGAGAGTTGAACTCTAAAGGCATTACATGGACTCTGTCACATTAGAATCGTGGTCAGCCAAAACTAGAAGACACTCTTCTTGCATAGGAGTTACGCCAGCTCAGGATCATGGAGGGGCCCGGGAGCCCGGGAACCCCGCAGTGTTCTGAGTCAGAGACCCCTACAGCTGACCCTACAGCTACCAGCTCCGGGGCTCAGCCAATTATCTCCACCTCCCTGAACTCTCAGTTTCCTTCTGTAACTCAAACTGTGTAGTCCCATAAGGTAGCTACTAGTCACAAGTGGGTTATTGAACCCTTGAAATGTGCCTAGTGCAACTGAAGGGCTTAACTTTTTAAAAAATTAATTTAAAGTAGATTTAACACCTGAAGCAGTGTAAAAATGTTTATATTGATCACACACTGAAATGATAGTATTGTGGATATACTGGGTTAAATAAAGTATTATTAAAATGAATTTCCCTCCCAAAATGAATTTCACTATTTTTTTTTCACTTTTTAAAATGTGACCACTAGGGATATTTAATATTTTACAATTGTGGCCAACATTGTAATTCCATAAGGCAGCACGACTTACGATATTTTTCAAGGATCAAATGAGATGGATGTTCTGGTGTTTGGGGATATCTAAGCTCCAGACAAATTATGGTTTCTGTGGCTGCCAGGTCCTCAAGGGATTGTGTTTTCCACAATGCTCATTCTAGAAATAATAATGTGGATAATCAGTAAAAGAGGATTAAAAATTACCCATTACCCCACCACCCAAGCATAGCTACTGTAACCTCTCTAGTGTTTTCTCCTGTGCACTTTCATGCGAGTTCACACAAGCCACCCTGCTCCTGGGGTCCTCACAAAAGTCACTTCAACAGTGTGGCCGGAAAGCCTGAGACTTTGACCCCACTGGTCAATGGCAAGACCTTGAACCTCCTTTCTTGTTACTCTGAGTCCCTGAAGCACCCCACGTGCACAGGGTCCAGGCTCTCCTCTGAGCAGCTCCCAGCTGCTGAGCCCCAGCCAACACCTGCGTCCCTAGCAACTGGACTAGACAGGCAGCTCACCTCCCTCTCTGCTGCTCACCTCCCTCTCTGCTACTCACCTCCCTCCCAGCTGCTCACCTCCCTCTCCAGCTGCTCATCTCCCTCCCAGCTACTCACCTCCCTCCCAGCTACTCACCTCCCTCCCAGCTGCTCACCTCCCTCCCAGCTGCTCACCTCCCTCTCCAGCCAGTAGGAAAACCCCTCCCATTTTGGAGGTTCCAGAGGGGAACTGATTCAGGCCCCAGTGATAGAATTCCTTCCATGTTTCCCATCAGCCCTCCCCTTCCAGAGTTCCTGGGTCAGGGCTCCCTTGCTGTATCTGGAACCTACTCTCCTTCCCTTCCCACATCTGGGTCTGTCCCCGAGCTGGTAGCGCCCCTATGTTAGACCTCTTCTTCCGGGTGTCTTGGAGGGGCCCTTTGCCCCTGTCTGTGTGCACCTGATGGGCGCTCTGTCGTGGAGGCTCTCGCGCCCCCACCCCCCGCAGAGCTGTGGACCCTCTCTAGTACCCTGCTTTCTCCACCTAACGTCAAATATGAACATCTTTCCAAAGGCACCATCGCTTTGAAGGGCTGCTCAGAGCCCTGGGTGGGTGTGCTCACATTCTGTCTAATTCTGCTTTGGCAGATCCTTAGGGCAACCTAAAATGCTTGAGATGAGAGATGCTTGCTCTCACAGCTCCCAGTGTCGTACCCTTCCCGTATACCTCACCTCGATGTGGACTAAGGAGTTCTTAGGTCTCTCTTTTCCCACAGCCAGCAAATTCGGCTGGATGAATGGTACTGGACCCTGCTTTTCCCTCTGCCTCCCTTGGCCTGCACTCGAGGCCACCCCCACTCCCAAGCACATCTTATCTATCAGCCCCCATATCACCATTCCTCATGGGCTCTGGCCCCATGAAACAGCACATACTTGCCAGCCTCTCTGTGGGCTTACTGCTGTCTTGTTGCCTGGGATATCTGCTCTACCTCCTCATCCTCCTCATCCTCCCAAGGACCAACCCAATGCCTCCTCCTCCAGGAAGCCCTTCCTGACTCTTCTAGCTGAATAAAGGTAGCGCATCCTACCCTCTCGCTTATGGTACTCATATGACCACCTTGTTGCGGGGCTACTTGAGTCCATGTAGACCTGAGCATCTGACTCTGTCTCCTTCTTGCCCTCCTGCCACACACCAGGAGCAACATGAGGTTGGAGAGTGATTTGGATTTCCTCCTCTGGACACAGGGCATGGCACAGAGTGGGCCCGCACTAAAGCTTTAAACAAATACATAAAGGGAAGAGGATAGGCCTGGCATCAGGGCCTGAATTCTGGTCCAGCTGGCCACCAGTGCTCTGTGTGACCTCGGGCAGGTCCTCCTCTCTGGGCCCGGCTTCCCCATGAGCTGAAGCAGTGGGATTCGGCTGTGGGGGGTTCTGTTGTGTCAGAGAGCTGTTTGGCCCTGGGCTGATGTGCTGGCCTCACTCCAGGGATAATCTCTCTCATGGATGATAAATGCAGGGCAGCCCCCATTTCCCCTTGCTGACACAATCCCATTATGAGCCCTTCAGGATTTATGTCTGAGACCCACCCCCAAGCCCATCACTAACATATGGCACACTGGCAGACAAGGGATGAACGGAGATTGTAAACATTCATTCATTCGTTCACTCCTTCATCAGCAAACTGCTACCAGACTGCATGCTGGCTGGGCTCTGTGCCTGGCTCTGTGGACCCAGCACTGAATTCAGACCCAGGCCCAGTCCCAGAGGCACTTTCAGTAAATAGGAACTCGGTGAGGTGGGGGCTAGGACAGAGAACAGCGTGGAAGCCTAGAGAAGGAGCCTTTGCCCCAGCCAGTGGTCAGAGAAGGTTTCTTGGAGGAGGGGACCCTCCAATTATGTCTTAACAACCCAGGGAAGAGCAGGGTACTCAAGGCAGCAGCTACAGCCTAGGTGGGGAGAAGCTTGCCATGCTCAGCTTGAGGCTGGATGCTGCCTGCGTGCAGTCTAATGATAAGAGGAGCAGGATGGGGAAGGATTATTTACTTTTGTTTACATGATTAAAACCAGACAAATACTTCCTTTATCTGAAAGAATGAAAGGGCTTTGGGGAAAAATCCTTTTGGCAGCAAAGCAAAGCACAAGCCTCTGCATCACTAATCTCTCCACCCACCCAACCAACAGCCATAACAAGAGTAGCTCTGGGGCTGACACTCACCCAGTAGGCAAGGCTGGCAGGGGTGGGGAGGAGCCAAGGGCAGAGAGACCCACAATCCCCCTCAACACAACCTCCCACAATGAAGAGGACAAAGGAGAGTCTGGGCCCAGGTGGCCACAGAGTGGCACCTCTCAGAGAAACCACAGCCCCATTTCAGAGATGGGCCCAAAGGTGTCCCACAAGCAGTGGGCAGAGCCGGGACTAGGGCCAGCCCAGGGCTCTGACTCATTCACATTCAGTAATTCACTCAGTAAGTCTGCAGTAACCACCTACTGTGTGGCGGCGCCGAGAGCTCCTGCTGCACGTGCACTGGGGATGCACAGAGAAGTCACACCTGCCCCTCTTGTCTCGTGTCCTCAGTCTGATGAGAGAGACTGGTAGACAGTGACAGAGGCCAGGGGCTGTGGAAGCCCCAAAATGAGCTCCTAACCCGGGGGAGAGGCAGGTGGCCCAAGGAGACTTCACCAGAGAGGTGACACTGAGCTTGCTCTTACCTAGTGAGTAGCAGGCAGTCCAAGTGGAGGAACCTGGTAATTAGACACCAGACACGGAAATGGCCCTGGCAAAGGCCTGGAGGTGTGAAAGGCACGACTGGGGGCTGGGGCGTGGGCCAGAGGACAGAGCAGGAAACCAGGCTAGAGGGGCCAGAGGATGGGATTGCTGGGGGCGGGGGACTACATGCCTGCATGGGCACTGTGAGGGTGCAGGGCAGAGTCGGGAGGGGTGTGAGTGGGTCCACCCGAGTGCCCCCCGCCCCCAGACCCTGACGACCCTGACCCACATTGCTCTCCCAGCCTGATGTCCGGCCTCGCCTCCCTGGACGCCAAGACCTCCAGCCGCCTGGGCATCCTCACCGTGGCGTACTACCTGTGGACCACCTTCGTGGCCGTCATCGTGGGCATCATCATGGTCTCCATCATCCACCCGGGCGGGGCGGCCCAGAAGGAGACGATGGAGCAGAGCGGGAAGGCCATAATGAGCTCAGCCGACGCCCTGCTGGACCTCATCCGGTAACTCCTGCCACTGACACCTGGTTGGGGACGCCATGCCTGGGCTGGGGCCACCGGCCCCGCGTGCCTACCAGAGGCAGCCTAGGGCACGGGGAGGGGGTGCCCAGGGTCCGCTCCTGCTGACTTGTGGCACCTAGAGAGGCCGCCCTGTGCCCTCGCCCCTGTGCCGCCCGCCGGGTTCACACCGCGCTGTCTGCCTCCGTCAGACCGGAGCACCTGGAGGGCAGGGCACGGGCGAGCTCACCTGGGAGCCAAGCCCCAGCGCGCGGCCTGGCACCGAGTCGGCATTAGCGGGCTTTTGCTGACTACCCAGCTGCTACTGGGGGAGGCCAGCGGTCACCTGCCCGCCTCTAACCGTCTGTCTTTTCCTGATTGATCCTCTTCTTGGTCCTCTTCGTGCAGACAAGGGAGCGAGGCTCAAAGAGCTGACTTTTCCAGGGCCATCCAGCGGGCAGGTCATGGAGCCAGGGCTCCACCTGGGCCTGACTCCAAGGGCTGTGATTTTTGCCCTGTGGTGCCCCTGCCTAAGCCTCATGGACGCTGTAACCATCTGTTTTGGGGATCTGAGCCCTGCTCCCAGGAAAGGGCTGTAGACCCAGCAATGCATTCAAGTCCGAACCCCTTTTCCCAAGACTCTGTACGGGCCATGCCCCTCTTCTCCATCACTCATTCTCTTGCCAAGGCCCACCCTGTGCCACGCACTCGAGCTTGGCCCTAGTCCCAGAGGAGGGAAAGGTGCATGGACAGACACAACAACACGGGGGTGGGAGCCCCGATGTGGGAAGCGGGGCTGTGGTGAGTGCAGAGAGCAGGCTCAGGGGAGGCCGAGCTGCCCCAGGTAAAGGGGGTGGTGAGTGGCAGGGCTGGGGAGCCAGGAGCCCATTCTTCATGAAGGCAAAGATATGCCAAGGTCCTGAGCTGAGAGGGAAGGTAGGGGGAGAAATCCTCACCCGCTCAATCTCCCTGCTGGGGAGGGGAGAGTGGACAGCCACTGCTGGGGAAGTGAGGGGGTCATATCATGAAAGACAATGTGACCCAGGCTGAAAACTTGGTTTTATCCTAAAGGGCACAGAAAATGGGCTCGGAACACAGAAGTGGATGATCCCATTCAAAAGGCTCACTCTGGCTGCAGAGTGATGGGGGGCATGGGTAGGAGGGGAGAATGGCAGGGATGGGACCCGGATCGTGGCCAGGGCACAGGAAGAGGGCAGACGAAGGCTGCTCAGAAGACAAACCCAGCAGGGGACGGGCAGGGGCAGAAGGGAGGAGGGGCTGGGGGAGGTGGGGGTACCGATCCCAATGGCCAGGACGCCCCACTGGATCACAACGTGGTCACTGAGTCACAGAACAATGCCAGAGCAGGTATGGGCAACCTGAGGAAGGTATCCACTGGTGGCTGGCTGGTGGATCTGAGTCTGGGAGAATCTGAGTTAGAGACAGAGGTTGGGAGGCTGCCCATCACGGGCCACCATCACTCATTCTCTTATCCAGCATCCAATTTGTTGGCAAATTCAAGATAATATCCCAAACCTGTCCCTTCTGTCCCCCTGTGCCACTCTCACCATCTTCCAGACCACTATCACCTCTCACTAGAGTTGTCCAACCCCATCACTCTGCTTTCTCTCCACTTCCCTACGGCCTGTTCTCAGCACAGTCGCCACAGGGATCCCGCTCATGACTCACCACATGTCAGCACACTCTGCGGCACTCACTATGGCCTACAGGCCCTTCCCTCTTGACGCCTCCACCACACACGCGCTGGCCTGTGACCTCCAACTCTCCCTCTCACCCTCCAGCCACGCTGGCCTCCTGCTGCTCCCCAAATGTGCTTAAGATCCTGTCCTAGTGCCTTGTCCTCATCACTGCCTCTGGCTGGATGGACCTTCCCACAGGTATGCATGGCTCCGCCCCTCGTTCCACCTCTGCTCTGTGTCACCTCTTCAGAGGGACCTCCCAACCTCTGTTACTCTCTCTTCATAGCCTTTATTATTACCTGATATTATCCTGTTTTTTTTTTATTTCTTTTGTGACTCTGCAACTGGAATAACATATGTTCCACGAGGGCCAGATCTTTAAAAATCTGTTCCCTGCTGCATCCTGGAGCCTAGAACAGCTCAGAGGAGGTGCTCAGTGTTTGCTGTATGCAGACCTGGGATACGGGGCCACCGATGCGGTTGGGATCTGAGCCGTGAGAGGAGACACACTTGCACGGGGGAAGGTGCCTGGGGTGAGCCTTGTCCCACAGCCACGTTGGAGGTTTGCTTGGATCTGACAGAGCAGCAGCAAGCAGAGGGCCAGGAGGAGAACTGGGACAGCAGACATCCTAGAGTCCAAGGGAAGAGGAATTTCGAGAAGCTTCATTTTTAAAATCCATTATTTCTAAGATTTGGTGGTTATGATTCATCCTTTCTTGGATTCTATGATTCAAAACAGTCTTTCCTCGTGGTGGAAGGAGCTGGTGCCCAGGGAGTCCCCGCCCTCCCCACCAAGGCCTCCCCTGCTGAGGGGCTGAGGGCTCTGGATCTCACACACGTGTCAGAGTCAAATGTTCCAGGAGTGGCTCCTGCTCTTGGTTGCTTTTCACGTGGTGAAAGTTGATCCTTCTGGTTTCAGGCTTTTCCCCAGTTGCTCTCAACCCCAAGGCAAGTTGTTTTGCAAAGCTGAGTGAGTGGTTGAACATCACTGTCACCGTTCCTTAGTCAGAGAGTGCGGCTGCCGAGAGAGGTCACATGCTTCCTGGGACAGGGAATGAGAACCTTGAGGATGTGAGGTCTTGTTACAGTTCTGCCAATAAGGCACAGTGTGGCCCTTCCAGGCCTCAGTTTCCCCAGTGGTTTTCAAGATCCCTTCTAGCTCTGTGGTTCTGAAACACAAAGGCCGACAAACCAGTGAGGAAGCTGCAGGGCATGAGCAGAAGCTCCTAGAGGTGGGTTCTAGGAGATGAGGTTGGGAGGACAGTGCAGAACCCAACCTTGAAGATCTTGCACCCAGGCTGAGGGGATTGGCTGCTATGCTTTAGAAATAGGAAGCTGGTGAGTTTGGGAAGGATGAATTGGAGCAGGGCAGAGTGGTCAGGATGTGACTGGAGGCAGGAGGATGCCCCATTTGGGGTGCAGTCACTCCTCCATTCACTACCTGCCCCCCTTTTAAAAGATTTTATTTATTTATTCATGAGACAGACAGAGAGAGAGAGAGGGGCAGAGACACAGGCAGAGGGAGAAGCAGGCTCCACGCAGGGAGCCCAATGTGGAACTTGATCCTGGATCTCCAGGATCACACCCTGAGCCAAAGGCAGGCTCTAAACCACTGAGACACCCAGGCTGCCCTGCCCCATTTTTATAAGGCATCTGCTCTGGGTGAAGACGTGCCGAGAGGGGGCAAATGTAAGTCCTACCCCAAATTGTCCTCTGTCTTAGGACAGACAGATGAGAAGAATGCATTGGACAGAATTTCCTAGATGCTCTGACGTTCTGAGAGGCTGTGCAGAAAATGAAAACACGAGGATGGCGGGTTCCAGGGGCACCTCACCCTCTCTGTGGCCCAGAGCAGGTGGCTAGCATGTGTGATAACTGAGTGAGGACAGGGATGGCCTGAGCAGGGAACTTGGAAATGCGGGCAGGTGTGACACATGAAAGGTCAGAAAGACATAGGGGCCAACCGAAGAGAGGAATGAGGCGGTAGGCATACCTCAGGTCCAGGAAGATAGGCTCTTCCAGAATCATCTCTCAAAGATGATTCTGGAGGAACACAACAGGCCATGCCCCCAGACAACTCATGGAGACATGAATTCATTTCCAGGGCTAATTCGAGCTGGGCCCCTTCTTTTTTTTCAAATCTTATTAAAACACCAGAGAGATGAGGTAATGAGTTGGCCCTATTTATAGCTTTCAGTTACCCTCTCAGGGGTGGGATGCAGCTCTCAGGAGCCATGCTTGGGAAGGAACAACCCCCACCTAGGGGTTGGGAACATGGGATAAGGAGCAAGTATGGAACGTCACAGAGGGGACTCAGGACGGGTATGGAGAGGAGTGGCACCATGGCCCTGCCCCAAGTGACGTGCAGGAAGGCCCAGGCCAGAGGGTGTGTGTGCTTCATGGGCATGGCTATTATCGTCTCCCAAGCACATTCCATCCACATTTAGGCCACCGGGAGTACAGGCTTCATGGGGCAAACAGGAGGACTTCCCGTGGGCATTCAGAGTCAAAAGAAAATGTTGTACATTTTTCTGTTTAATAGTCAAAAGTATAATTCTTCATTAAAGTCTGCAGGATAAGTTAGTTGATTATTAATATGAGCACATGTATGAGTCAGGAGTTGCCGTTGGCCGCTAGTTAAGAGAAACCCGGAGCAGCAGAAGCTGAACTACGGTAAAGGCTTTCACTTTCTCGAAATCAGCAGTCCAGCGTGGGCAGCTCATGGGCAGCAGACTCCCACGGCCCCCCTACCATGCTTAGCACTTGGCTTTTATTATCAGTATGTCCCATGGTCCAAGAAGGTTGCTGAAGCTCTAGCTATTGCACCCATGTTCCAGGCAGAAAGAAGGCAGTTGGAGGAAAGGACCAAAGGGTCCTGACTGAGTGGGCACCTTTTCAAGAGTTTTCCAGAAGCACCACCCAATAAGTCCCATTCATCTCCTGGGCCAACCCTTTGGCCAAAGAGGCTGGGAAACAGGGTTTGATGGCAGAGCCCGTAACAGGCTGGGGCTCCTGTTGGTAAAGAAGGAGGAGAGATAGAAACCTGGAAGGCAACTAGCTGTCCCTGCCACAGCCCATGTTTTAAATCATTCTAATTTTCAAGGAGATCGTAAAGAGATGTACCTCCTAGGTGTAAGCTCCATCTGATCTCCTACAACTTGAATGTTCCTAGTTTCTGCTCTGGCTAAAGCAGACTTCCCTCCAAGTTTCATCAGAAAATCACCTTGTAAATCCCTCACACCTCTGGGGTTGTGCCCAGGAGAGATTTTCAAACTATGAACCTCTGGCATCATCCTCTCTGGTCATGATTTCCTGGGGTCTGATGGACTGGTGCGTCCTGGCAGCATGTGCCTGGCGAGCCCCCAGCGCTAACCCTGGCTTTGGTGTTTCGGGTCTGCTTGATGTCAAACGCTCTTGCAGGCAGCTTCTATTCGGGTGGCAGGAATCTGCTTATAACTAGAGGGGGAAACGCCTCATTTGAGCTTATGAGATCCCAGTCCCTGATCCCTGACAGCTTCTTCTCTTTCTTGTGATAAAGCTGAAATGAATGGGAAGAGCCATGACCACTCTTTCCCAGTTTTCTGCCTTGGTGGCTCATTCTAAGCACTCTTCCTCCTGCCATTTGCTTAGACTGAACCTATATGTTAGCAACAGTGGAAAAAAAATTATAGTTTACACTTTCCAACAGTGGCTGCTGGGGTATAAGGTTAAGAAATAACACACACCCACACTCTTGTATAGAATTCCAGGTATGTACGAGCTGAGTCTTAAAAGAGGTTTGCCAAGAACAAGAGTGAGTGAAGGCTGGTCCATGTGGCCTGTTTAAGAAAATACAAGCACATGAACAAAATATTTGTCAGTGTCTCTAAATTAGAAAAGATTCCTAGAAGTGGATCCTAAAGACAAAGTTGCAATGGTTTTAATGATTTTAGCTCCTCAATAAGAATTGCAAATTGCCTTACAGAAAAGTTGCTGCCAGGAGGTGGGAGAGGGGCAGGGGAAAGGGTGGAGCTTGTCACCAAACGTCCTCAGCATTGAGCATTGTCATCTAAAAATTCTTTACCAATTTGGTAGGTGAAAATGTCTAATTTATTGATGAAGATGAACATCTTTTAAAAAGCTTTTTTCCACTACTTACGTTCCTTCCTTTGCTAGGTGAATTGCCTGTCCATGACTTTTCAATCATTTTTCTATTTTGGTTCTAATGTTTTTGTGGTCCAATTACTTATGGAGCAAATATATACACTGAGTTCCTGTTATGTGTCAGGCACTCTTCCAGTTGTTGGAAACACAGTAGTGAACAAAACAGAGATCTCTGCCTTCCAGGAAGCTGATGTTTTGGAGAGAAGAGACAGTGAAGGAGACAAAGATGACTTGTAAAAGCTCTTTATAGATTTAGGACGACAACACTTTGTCACATAGTTCCCCTTGTTTGTCATTTGCTTTATGATTTTATTTGTATTTGGAACTGTCTAAAGAACTTCTCAATTTATTTAACTTCTTATTTTGGCATAATTTTAAGTTTACAGAAAAGTTGCAAACATCGTAGAGAGAGTTCCCGCATACCTTTCTCCTAGCTTCCCCTGATGTTAGCAGCATACGTAACAATGACACAGATGTCAAAACTAAGAAATTAAATTAGTACGACACTGTTAACTAAATTACAGACCTAGTTTGGATTTCACTGGTTTTTCCACTACTGTCTTTTTTTCTACCCCCAAATCCAACCCAGGATACTATGCTGCACTTAAGAAATTCTTAATTTCTACATAGTAAAATCTATTGATTTGTTTATTGCTCATTTTTTTCTTAGAGGATCCTTCCATATTCTAAGATTTGAAAAATATTAACCTATATTTTCTTCTAACTTTTTATGGTTTCATTTTTTACATTACTTATTTCTTTAATGGAATTTATTTTGATGCAAAGTATAAATAAGAATTTTTTTAAAAAAATAGTTGGTTTGGCTTCATTATAGTACTCTATAATGAATTCTTCCTTTGCTCACTGATCTGTGACACAGCTTTAATCAAAAATGAAATACTTAGGGGTGCCTGGCTGGCTCAGTTGGAAAAGCGTGGGACTCTTGATCTCAGGTCATGGGTTTGGGCCCCACGTTGGGCACAGAGATTACTAAAACAAGTAAATACATTTTTTTTTTAAATGAAGTACTTAGATGTACTAGGTTCTGTTTTTGGGCTACGGGTTCTGTTCTCTTGATTTTTCTGTTGACAGCTGTGTCAATATTGCATTTTATTTTATTTTATTTATTTATTTTTCAATATTGCATTTTAAATTGTATCTTTATAGTTTATGTTCTTATCTGGTGGGATAAGACCCCTCCTCCCTTAGCTTTATGAAAATAATGTTAATAAGAATTATGATCTCATTTACGTGCCAGGTCATGTGTTGGGCATCCAGATAAGATAGGACCAACTGAGTTTTCAAGGAAGCCAGTCTGTGGGGAGGCAGACCCGTGAGCCCATGCCACACTGCAGCACACTGGAACATAGGTGACTCCCAAGGGGACGGTCACAGAGTCGACCATCAACCAGAGAAAGTGTGGCCTCCAACTGACTGGAGTAGGAGTCAGAGAAGCAGGAAGGACCTTCTAGGCAGAAGGAACAGTGTGGACAAAGGCCTGGGTGCTGGAAAAGTATGCAGTATCTCTAGGGAACTGTATGCAACTAATGTTGGAGTGTTGAGTACTAGGGGTCAGGAGGTGGAGTGGGGAGTGGCTGGTGGTAAGAAGAGAGAAAGCCATGGAGGGAGGTGGGCTAGGTCATGGAAGGCCTTGACTGGCTGCCAGGGGAGGTGTTCAGATGACCCCACAGGCCCTCCTGTCCTGGGCTGGGGAATTCTTCAGTTACTGACTCTCTTCCCAGGAACATGTTCCCTGCCAACCTGGTGGAAGCCACATTCAAACAGGTGAGTGGGGTCCTGAGGCCAGGGGGGTGGGCCAGGCTGAGAAGTGTCAACTTTACCCACCAAGTCTCCCTGCCTCCTGGAGAGGAGGAGAGTTGGGGAGACCTAGACCCTTACAGTCTCCCATGGCCACACCCCTGCCCAGGGTTCTAGCTTCTCAAGAAGAGAAGCGACAGTGGAGGGAACCCCCCCCTGCTCTAGGGGCAACACCCACGCTCACACACACCACCTCACTGGGGGCTCAGGTAACCCTGCCCTCAGTGTACAGCCCCTGTCTCCAGTGAGGAAACCTAGACTCAAGGCTCAGGAGGACTAACGGATCTGCCCAAGATCATACTGCTAGTAAATGACGGCGCTGGTAGGAAGACCCAGGCCTGTCTGGCATCTAAGCCTGTTTTTCCTTTAAAATAATACTTTTTTCCCCATAATAAGAATAGCAATAATATTCAGGGTAAAATATTAGGAAAATGCTAGAAAATATGAAGCAGAAAATAAAAATCATCTCTTGTTCCAGGACCACACAACAGTGGTTGTAGTGGGTACACTTCTAATCTTTTTTCTTTGCCTAAGTATGTTTTGAAAAGATACTAGTAGAATAGTAGTACATAGACAGTATATATCTTGCTTTTCTCCCCACTCCCATTATATCATGAGCATTTGCCCTGGTTATTAAGTGTTTTTTAAAAATACAATATTTGCGGTGATGTAAGAGCCCATGCTGCACGGGGAGAGAGGGGCTGTAATTTATTACCATCTCCTCCTTTCAGTGGGCCTCTAGGTTGTTTTCAGTTTTTCCTTTTTGGAAATTATGGTAAATATCCCTGTGTGCCTATTTTTGTCTGCCCTTCTAATAACTTCTAATTCTTTTCCCCTCATAAAATGTCGACTGGTTGGTTGACAATCCAGCAAGCACTTCCCGATCCCCTTGCTGGGCCCTGACTGGGATTGAGGACGCAAAGGAGGAGGTCAAGGGTTGGAGAGGAGGATCCAAAATAAGGAGCTGTGAAACTTTGAGCTAATCACTGTATCTTTCCTTACCACCTGGGCCTTTATCTATGAAATGAGCCAGATGGTGATGTGCCCCGAGGACTAGGCTAGAGAGTTCTGATTTTATTCCAGTAGTGATGGAGAACTATTGAAGGTGAGAGAGAGAAAGACTGAATGTTGCTCTACTTCATACCTACCTGGAATGTCCTTTGTCTTTTGGTGAACTCCTACCCACCCTTCAAGACCCAACTCAAATGTCCCTTTCTTTGTGAAGCCGTCTGACCCCCTGAGGCAAAGTAAATCCCTCCCTCCCCAAAGCTCTCAGAGCAGATTCACGTCTGGTTCATCTTTGTGTCTCTGGCATCCACCCCAGCATGTTCAATGTTGGAACAGTGATGCCAGTGGTAGTGGCATGGTAACAGTGGTAATGGCCACATCAGGCATGCCACACACCAGGTGCTGTTGTAAACATTTCATGTATGTTGTCTCCTTTAATCTAATGAGTTAGATACTATTGTTATCCCATTTTACAGATGAAGAAACTGAAGCACAAAAACTTGAGGTCCCATATATCTCCTGAATGGTTACCCCACTCCACTGCACACCCGGAAGGCTTACCTTATTGACACCGTGGTGTTGGGAGGATAGAAGACTCCCTTGTTTGGGCTCCTAGTGCCGGAGAAATGAGAGGGAAAGACCCAGGGACACCCTGGGGCAGAGGAGGGAAGGGAGACAGTGTGAATACTCAGTTCCTCCCAGCTGGGTCCTCTTCTCCTCTAGAAGGCTTGGGGCTAGTTGAACTTTTCAAAGAGAAGGTCCAAGGTTCCACCAGTGGCAGGCAGGGCTGGCTGGGGAAATGGATGCTTGGAAGGGATAGATGGGTGAATGGAAAAATCATCTGGGTAGAAGAGGAGATGGGTAGAGGGGAACCCAGTGATGCAGAGAAGGAAGAAGAGGGAAGAAGGGTTGGAGAGGCCCATGGCTGGGTAGTGTGTCCATAGATGAAGAAATCTCAATTTTCTTTTTTCTTTTTGGTAAACACTATTGTCAATCAAGTAGTTCTTGACCACATACAAATACGCCTCCAGGATGTTATTATTGTTGTTGTTGATGATATTAAGAACAACATTTGGCCCTGACTCCGTCCTGGTTGGGTGTCACCCACTAGTACCGCACCAAGACCACCCCCATCATCAAATCCCCCAAGATGGCGTCGGAGGAGGCCGCTCCCCGGCAGATCCTCATCTATGGGGTCCAGGAAGAGAATGGCTCTCGTGTTCAGAACTTCGCCCTGGACCTGACCCCACCACCTGAGATTGTTTACAAGTCAGAGCCTGACACCATCGATGGCATGAACGTGCTGGGCATCGTCATCTTCTCTGCCACCATGGGTACGTGCTGCCCTGCCCACCCCGGCAGGGGCCTGGAGCCAGTCCCTCTCTGCATCTATCCTTCTCTACAACCCTGTGTCCACTAACATGAGTAACCTTGGAGTCTCCCAAGTTCCAGGTTTCTTTCCTATCCAGGGGAGTGGCTCAAGTCCCCCCTCCATGGCCAAGGGGTGTCTCTAGCCCTGCCCCAGCTGGCGCCCATGTTGCTCACTCCGAATTCTCCATCCCTGGATGCTCATTTGCCTCCAGGGGCCCCTTGGCCCTCTCCCAGCAGCCTGTTCCATTTCACTGAGGTCTGGGGGTACTGGGGCAGAGTGGGGGGGGGGGTACAGTAAAGAACAGGAAAAATCTAAGACTCATCAGTCAGCACCATCTCTCTCCCTCTACCTCCCACAGGGGCTTCTCACCGGCCATTCTCTCCTCAGGCATGTCTGTGTCATTTCTCCACCCACAGTTGGCCTCCCTGACCTCACTCTCCCCTTTACTACTTTTCTCGAGGTGCTGAGACCCCCAACCATAGGCTAGTACCATGAAGCTGGTAAAGCTTAACTTGCAAAGGCCCTTTTATACCCTTTTACAAAAAGAGAAAAAGGAAGTAAGAGAGAGAGAGAGAGAGAGAGAATTCTTTTTCTTAAAGAGGGCCCCAAACTATGTAAGTTTCAGATCCCACAGAAACTTCAGATGCCTCTGCCAGCAGTGCCCCCTCCACCACCACCGACACACCCACAGAAATCCTTTTCCTACTTGGGGACAAGCCATCCAGAACATTCCAGATCATCAGTCCCCCTGTCTTTCTAGACCATGCCAGAGGTCACTGTGAGTTTTATTCTAAAATTGTCATCAACCTCTTCATCTCCACCCTAGGCCAAGGGCCTGGAAGGGCCTCTTATGCCTCCCTGACTTCACAAGGTTTTCCCACCATCCTCCTGGTTGCTCACTTGGGAAATCCAGGTGCTGTTTTCTGCCTTGGCCTCTGCCCCAGCCTGCATCCAAATCTGTCAGGTCTACCCCAGAAACCTCTCTCAGAGCCCACATTTCCCTCTGCCCTCCACCACCACCGCAGTTCAGGGCCACCGTCATCTCTCACCTGGTTTCTGCAAGAGCCTCCTGAAAATCCCCTGTCCTTTGCGTCCCCCTCAGCCGCTGGCAAAGTCCTGCCCAGGGCCTCGGGGCTCTCCAGTGCACTTGGAAGGGGCCCGAGCACTGTATGCAGCCTGCGGAGCTCTGCACAATCTGGCCCAGCCTGCCCCGCAAGCTCCTCCGCTCCTGTTCTCTTCCCCCAGCCACACTACCTTTTCGTTTCTGGAAGGTGCCTCCCCAAAGTCCTTCCCCAAAGCCTGGCTGCTCTTGACCCTTCCTCTCCCCTGCACCTTTCCCATCCTTGCCAGGCGACAGGTCTATCTACATAAGCATCTCATCCTCAGCAAAGTCTTCCCGGCCGACTGCCCAGACCAGTCAGGTGCCCCATGTTCCTTCTTAAACATTTGACCCTCCTGCAGTTATCGATTTGTTTCTGTGTCTAAGTTGCACAGAAGCAGGTGTAAGCTCCATGCAGGCAGAGACAGGAAGAGACCCTTGGACTCAATTCACTAAGCGCTTACTGAACATGTGCAACTGTCCATGTGTCAGGGCATATATGTTTGTATATGTGTCCAAACAGGTCTGTAGGTCTGTACATGTGTGTCCAAGTCAGTGTGTGCCTGCATGTGCCTCAGTGCCTCAGTGGGTGCCCGCATCTGAGTGTGAGCGAGCACACTTGCCCAGCTGCTCTAAATGGGGCTTTCTTTGGTCCCCTCCACGTAGCCTCCTCTTCCATCTCTTCCCTAGTGTTGAACGTAGCTGATGCTAAGTCCTCATTGGCCTTGACTATTGCAGGAGGCCTACAGCCACACCCTGAGGTGCCTCTTGGGAAACTAAGTGGAGACTGCTTCAGGCAGGACTAGCTCGAGAGGGGTTGGCACTGATAGGGGACTGGGGGATCCGAGCTCAGCGGGGCTTCCACAGGCCAGGTGGATGGGGCTAGGCTATGTTACCTCCAGCGTGGGCCTCTCCAACCCACACCAGCAGGGCTCCCGTGCCATCCTGTCATGTGGTAGCTATTCTGTGGATGGTGTGGGTCTGGGGCTTCCTGGAACAGGGAAAGAGCCTCTCTCTGGAGCCTCATAAGCCAGGGTTCAAATCCCTACCCTCTTCTCCCTGGCTGAGTCAGGTGATGAGTCCCCGAAGCACCCTGTGAGGAAGCTTTCCAAGGGCAGCCACAGAGTGGGGACAGCTGTCACTCATCACTGTTTCAGAAGTGGCCTAAGGGCGCTCACTTGCATACAGCTCACCATGGACACAAATGAACCCCCCACATAGGAGAATGACAGAGGCTCTAGGAAAGCCTTTATTATTCATTCCTTTTTTCTTTCATTGATTAGGTGCTTATCGTTGAGCACCTACAACATGCCAGCTAAGGAGATACCTTTGTAGCCCTCACGGAGCTAACCTCTGGGAGGAAATGTAAAGAACAACAGACAACTGGAAAATAATAGTTATAAGTTGTAATAAGTGATATAAAGGGATCAGAAAGAGATGAGACAGAGAAGAACAAACGGGGAGTGTGCCAAGGGGAGGGGCGATGGGTCTCCAGGCCGTGTGGGCAGCTGGGCAGCCAGTGTTTCAGGCACCAGTACCTACATGGGCGAAGGCCCTGAGGCAGCAAAAAGCTTGATATCTTCTGGGAAGGTAAAGAAGGCCAGTGATGCTAGAGTGTAGTGAGGAGGTGAAAAGCGGGCCAGAGGGAGGTGAAGGTGTAGACAGGGGTCAGGTCACTGGGAACCTGAAGCAGTGGGAAACTGGGCTATGGTCTGAGTGCCCGGGAAGCCAGTGAGGGGTGTTCGGCAGGGAGCATTTTCATGGATTGGAGAGGAAGAGATGACAGCCCTTGTGGGGCGGTGGAGGCCAAGGAGGAGGCAAGGGGAGGGTGTAAGCACAGGCACATCGAAACTGCTGGGAAGGCAGCCAAGGCCCAAGGTCTCCAGTGCACATGGCTCTGTCCCCATTTGGCCACCAGTGTGTGCTGGCACGTGCTGATTTGTGGCATCCATGACATTCTTGTGTCCCTGCCCCGCAGGCATCATGCTGGGCCGCATGGGTGACAGTGGAACCCCTCTAGTCAGCTTTTGCCAGTGCCTCAACGAGTCGGTCATGAAGATTGTGGCAGTGGCTGTGTGGTAAGCGTCACTGGAGCCAGGGGTGTCCTCCTCTACCCTCACCCTGCACCCCCTTTCAGCCCTGCCCTGGCTCCCTTTGCTCCCCTTGAGTGAGCAGAAAGCTGCACAGAGGCTCAGCCCTGCCCTGGGGCCTCCAGAGCTGCACATTTTCCCCTGGATCCGGCCCCCTCACCTCCCCAGCCCTGACCTAGCCTCGTTCCAGCCCTGGGCCGGCTGTTTCCCCGCCAGGTCAGGCCCCTGGGAGGAAAGTTATGAGCTAAGCATAGCTCTGCTTGCCCGGCCCAGGTCCCCTATCACATGGAGTCTCATCAGCTCAGCGTTTGGAAAAGGCAAACACTGGATTGGGAACCAGCTGCCACGCTTGGTTTGGAGCTCAGGCCTTAGGAATCTTAGGAATCACATGTAGTGTGTGGCCCTGCTGGGGCAATAGGAAGGCTGGCTAAGGGCAGGATGTTCCTCCCAGGCCTGGACAGGCAAGCACAGGGACCAGAGGTTGCACAGGGCTGGGCTGGTTGAGGGTCATGGTATTAACGATGCCATGTGTTGGGCACCTTGGTACAGTCCCCCTGGGAGCGCAGGAAGGCTCGGGGGGCATGAGGCCAGGCAGCGATGCAGTGCCTGGGACACTTGCCTGCCTGGCACTGAGCTGACTGCTGGTCCCCATACTGCCCCCAGGTACTTCCCCTTTGGCATTGTGTTCCTCATTGCCGGCAAGATCCTGGAGATGGATGACCCCACAGCTGTCAGAAAAAAGCTGGGCTTCTATGCAGTCACCGTGGTGTGTGGGCTGGTGGTCCACGGCCTCTTCATCCTGCCCCTGCTCTACTTCTTCATTACCAAAAAGAACCCCATTGTCTTCATCCGTGGTGTCCTCCAGGCCCTGCTCATTGCATTGGCCACCTCCTCCAGGTAGCCCTGGGTGATGGACAGGGTGGGGAGATGGTGGTGGCTGAATTTTGTTCACCTGTCCAGTCATCATGCGTCCACAGCCGTAGAACCGTGGCAGGTGTCAGTAGGGCCCACTGCACAAACCGGGGCGTAGCTATAGTAATGAGACCTATTTCTGAAACGGTCTAAATGGCAGAAAGATCTCGTTGCATCTTAAAGCCTCCCCTCCCTATTGCCAGCATCCTTAAGGGGCACTCAGTCCACAAGGGGGTGGCTTCTGCATACCTGGGGTCGGGACAGCTGACTAAGGATAAATCTGCAATTGATTGCTGTCACCTTTCACTCCCACATGGTGATCTGTTGGAGTCAGGCCCAGCATTGGTCAGGGACTTGGTCTGATAAAGGCCACAGGCACATCCTGGCTGGATGCCCTGTCTCAACTTTGGCAGTGTTACTAGCCAGTGGGGATTTGAGTCACGGTTCCCTCACCTACTGGCTGTGTGACTATGGGCAAGTCACTAGACCTCCCTGGGCATCAGTTTCCTCATACACAGTTTGGAGATCATGGTGGCCTCAGCCTCAGAGGGTTGCCATGGGAACGAGTGGAGATGACCCACTAAGGGCAGGAAGGCCGTCTGGGCTGGATGAGGCGGCACCCGGTCTCCAGGACCCCAGCCCACTGCGGAGCCCAGGGGAGCCCAGGGGGTTGGAGTCATGCAGACCTGACCGTCTATCAAGGGGAAGAAAGTGATCTTTACTCTGTGAAGAAAGGATGGCTCTCCCCTTAGCAAGTGCTCAAGCTCCACATGGAAGAAGTCACCTGAGCTCAGGCCAAAGCCTGGCTCATCCTCCAGCCCTTACTGCCTTCTCTTCTTTGGGCCTCACCTTCCCGATCTGTCAAATGGGAATGAAGGCCACCACCGAGCTCCTTCCTCACAGCCCCACAGCCCCACCCCTCATAGCCGAAGCACCTCAGGAAGGACTGAGGGGGAGCAGAGCCCCAGGGAAGCAAATCCCCAGATGCCTCATCCTGGAACCTCCACGAGGGCAGGGCCGGGACGTGGACAGGACAGACAGTCCCAAGTGGCTGCTGGCCCCCACGCCGCAGGCCAGCCCCGCCAGAGCCAGCAGCGTGGCAGGAACCACAGCCTGGGGGCCCAGCACACGGGGGCTCATTGGAGGCTCTGAAAGTGGACCTGGGCCCCCAGGCTCTGGCCTGTGGGAAGGGGGAGGCCCTGCGGCCACAGCAACCTGAGCCAGAGTCTCAGCACTGACGCCAGGAGCTCTGGTAGCAGAGCACCAGGAGCGGCTCCCGCGGCCGCGTGCTCGCCACCGCCAGACACTGCGCGAGGCGCTTCCCCGTTGAACCACCTCTGCGGTCAAGGTATTGTGTGGGGCCAGGGACCGAGGCCCACGGGACTGCCAGGGTCCCTCGGCTAGTGGGACGCTGGAATCGAAATCCAGCAAGTCGGCCCCAGTGTCCTGAGGTTAGCACTTCGTTGAAGCTGGGCACAGCCTGTGACTGGGTCAGCCCCTCGGCCCTCCGGCTTCGGGTTCTCCGTCTGTCAAACAGGCTCAAACCACTGCCCCTCGGGGAAGGAGAAGCGTGTAAAGCACAACGCCCGGCACGCAGCAGGCGCTCTGTGGGTGGTGGCGCCCCCTCCCCGACCGTGTGCTTGGTGGGGTGTCTCAGGCCTTGGCCTGGGCGGGTCTGGATGGGCCTCTGCTGACACACTGCCCCGGACGGCGCCCGAGACCACCTGGACGCTCCCTCAGCCCGCTCCCCCCGTGGTGGCTAGGCCGTCGGGGCGGGGCCGGCTTCCTGTTCCAGGAGGCCCCAGCAGCGGGTGGGAGGCAGACCTGGCCCCTCTGCCCGCAGCTCAGCCACGCTGCCCATCACCTTCAAGTGCCTACTGGAAAACAACCACATCGACCGGCGCATTGCCCGCTTCGTGCTGCCCGTGGGCGCCACCATCAACATGGACGGCACAGCTCTCTACGAGGCCGTGGCCGCCATCTTCATCGCCCAGGTCAACAACTACGAGCTGGACTTTGGCCAGATCATCACCATCAGGTACACACCCGACACCCCACACCCGGAGTGGATTGGCTGGGAGGGAAGGAGGGCACCGGAAGGGCCTTTGGGGTTCTCGAGACCCAGATCTAAGGGGGTTTCTGAGGTGCTGAGGGGGCAAGGGGGGGAGGAGGGCCTGTTCCAGGCCACAGGGCAAGTCAGTGGCACAGCTGGGACTCGTAGTGTCTGCCTCGGGGCTCCTTCCCCAGCGGCACCCTGCAGAGGGGGAGCGAGGGCCGCAGACAGGCACACGCAGAGCAGAGGCGGGGGATGACGAGGGACGAGGGCGGGTGGCCAGTGTGGCTAGAGCGGAGGGAAGGGCGCTGGAGTGAGGGGCAGAGGCCGTGGGAAGGCCTTGCATGCCAGCTGGAGGAAGAAGTCAGGCCTTAGGAGCCAGGCCCCAGAGAGGAGCTGGGCAGGGCTGAGGGGCGGACGACCTGAATCTCTGGTCGGCTTCCGGGAACCCTATGGAGGCAGAGGCTCCAGGCACAGTCTTTTCCACAAACTCTCAGGAGGTTCTGCTAAGGCCAGGGACAGAGACCATGGGGCCAGAGGACCTTGAGCAGAGGCCTGCCCCTCCACCACCATGAGAACTTTCCCAACAACCCCTGCCCCATAGGGCTGTCCCCAGAGGCCCCGGCAATCTGGCTTCCTTCTTGGAACCCGGGCCCCAAAAGCGAGGCCTGCCCCTCCTGCTCCTCCTCTTCCTCTCCCTGCCCCTCTTGCAGCATCACGGCCACTGCGGCCAGCATCGGGGCAGCTGGCATCCCCCAGGCTGGGCTTGTCACCATGGTTATCGTGCTTACCTCCGTGGGACTTCCCACTGACGACATCACCCTCATCATCGCTGTCGACTGGGCTCTGTGAGTGGGGTTCGTCCCCCCACCTGCCCTACCCCTCAGGCAGCAGGCTGTGGGGGTGGCCCGGGGGTCCCTGCCTTCCTCAAGGACACCAGCCTGGCTGCCTAATGTGTGGGGCCCAGTGTTCAAAAATGAAAATGTGCCTACTTTTGTTAAAAAATTATAAAGAGGGGATCCCTGGGTGGCGCAGCGGTTTAGCGCCTGCCTTTGGCCCAGGGCGCGATCCTGGAGACTCGGGATCGAGTCCCACATCGGGCTCCCGGTGCATGGAGCCTGCTTCTCCCTCTGCCTGTGTCTCTGCCTCTCTCTCTCTCTCTCTCTCTCTCTCTCTCTCTCTGTGACTATCATAAATAATAAAATTTTAAAAATATATATCAAAATTAAAAAAAAATTATAAAGAACTTCAAGAGGGTGAGAGCAGAGCGTTAGACCAAGCCCAGGCCCTTCTACGGTTGGGCAGAGTCACGTGCCCATGAAGCCAGCTGTGCATCAAACCTGTTTTGGCCTTGCCAAGGTGGGGGGTGGTAGGCTCAGGAAGACCAGAAAGGCCTTGCTGCAGGCGCTGCTGGGGTGAGCACTGCCCTCTGCCAGCCCCTTACCCACTGCCCACCGTGGCTCACCAGGGACCGGTTCCGCACCATGATTAACGTGCTGGGTGATGCGCTGGCGGCGGGGATCATGGCCCACATCTGCCGGAAGGACTTTGCTCAGGACACAGGCACTGAGGTGAGAGCAGTGCCCCCTTGCTGGCCTGGACCCTCTGTTGAGTGGGTGGAGCTGGGGTGGGAGTGGGGGCAGCAGTTCCTCTCACCTGCTGGGTACCTGCCCATCCCTCCCTGCCTCTGGCCTTGGTCTCCTCACCTGTAGGGGGCTGACTGATGCCCCTAACGGCTAGTTGTTGACCACTTACCGTGGCTGTCGATCCGGGGAGGGGCACTGGTGAACAGGGTAAGATGAACCCCTGCCCTCAGGGTGCCTGTACCCTGTGTGGAGGTGGTATCTGTCCTGACTACCACAACACAAACATCTGTATGTCTGCATGGGGCTTCATGGTCTTCAGGGCTCCTCCAATAACTGTGCAGCAGGCCATCCCACTCTGTGGGGAGGACAGGCCGGATAGCCACCAATTCCCTCACCGGAGGGTGTGGTCCCTCCTCCACTAAGAGCCTCAGAAGGAAGCAGGTTTGAACGTGGGGCCCAGAGAGGCCCTGGGTGACCTATCAAGGTCCCACAAGGCATCTAGAGGAAAACCCACTACATGGTTTGCTCGTTCAGTCCCCCCTAGTGTCTAACCTCACCCACTCCTGCTGCTACCAAGGTCTCTCTCCCCTCCCCAGAAACTGCCGCCCTGTGAGACCAAGCCAGTAAGCCTCCAGGAGATCGTGGCAACCCAGCAGAATGGCTGTGTGAAGAGTGTGGCTGAGGCCTCGGAGCTGACCCTGGGCCCGGCCTGTCCCCACCACATCCCCATCCAAGTGGAGCAAGATGAGGAGTCAGCTGCCACACATCTGGACCACTGCACCATTGAGATTAGTGAGCTGGAGACCAATGTCTGAGCCCGCAGAGCCGCAGGGGGCAGGGGGGCCCCCAGCATTAGGGCCCAAGGGCAGGATCTCCACCACCTACTTTCCTAAGCACTGGACAGGAGCCAGGCTCACATTGTCTTCCCACCCTTGAGAGGCCAGAATCAGCCCCACTTGTCAGACAGCGGAGTCTCAGAAAGGGAAACACTGCCCGTGGAAGCCCCAGCTGGAGAATGATGAGCTCACAGCCCAAGCTCCGGCTGTGACAGCTCTACTGTGATGGCCTCTGAGGGTGGCAGGCAGAGGCTGTACGGTCCTACTTTCTGGATCACAGAGTTGAGGCTCTGTGAGCTGAGAACACTTGCCCCAGGGCTCAGAGCAAGTAATGCTTGCCGGGACTCTAACTCAAGTCTTCAAGCCTTGGCCACTCCTTCCCGAAGGACAGAGGCCTACAGGGCCAGATGCCAGGGGTCCCTGCCCCCTTCCAGGAGCTCTGCAGCCACCACTGCCTTCAGTTTATGAAGACATAACAACATCCTGGTTCTGCCCCAGCTGTGTCCCTGCCCAGCCAGTCCCCCCTCCCTGCCCTATAACATGTGGCCTCAGACAAACAGCTCTCCCCGAGGATGGCCCAGCCCAAGGTCAAGGCCCATGCCTGCCACGTGCCACAGCCCATCCCATCAGCTGTATCTCACAAAGCCCAGCCGATGTGGAGAGGGGATGTCTTCAGAAGAGCTGCAGGAACCCTTAGAGACATCTGGGCCAGGACTGGGTTGGCAGGCTTGCCTAGGATGCTGGGTCAAGCTACCCATGGAGCCCTGGGGTCAGCACTGTCCACAAGCCTGAGTGACGAAGTGGTGTTAGATTTTCTACTTCCTTTTGTGTTTGCAACTTCAGTGATAACTCAATAAAAGTATTTTGTTTTTCAAGTCTTGTGGGCGTAGCAACCAGACCCTGGCCAGCATTTCTTTATCAGGCTAATCTAGGCTGTTACAGTACAGACTGGCCCGACTGGGCAGACGGCATTCGGTCAGGCCTGCCCAGGTGGCCAGAAATACAGGCTTGTCCGTGTAGCCGGAGTAGAGACAGGTGTAGCTGGCCTGTCGGTGTATGGACAGGTCTGCCTGGACAGGGTGAATGACGACAGGCCTGCCTGAGCTGTCACAGGCAGGAGGCAGGGTACAAACTGGCTTCCCCAGGGGACTGCCTCACAGCCACAGCATCAACAGACTCCTTGAGATCAGTCCCCACAAAAGAGATTAATTTCCTCAATAGTCTGGCTCCCATTGGTGAACACTTTGCTTTAAGGAGGGGACGTGCCCACACATATTTCCAGACCCTCTCATTCTCCACAGCCCCGGGGTGCCTCCAGGAGGCTGGCAGGGACACAGAAGAGCCCTGGCCACACAGCCTGCTCTGAACGTGCCTTCGGACGAGGCTCTTGGGTCTTGCACAGAGGAGCCCATGAAGACACTGAGGATGGGTGAGGGGATGAGCTTCCCAAAGTCACTCAGAATCAGGAGGACACCTGCCCTCCCAGCCCTCACTCCTGAACGACTTTCTATCCTCCTCCCAGGGCCGTAGCCTGGGAATCCAGGAAGGATCCACAACTCCCGTTCCACCGCAGGGCCAGGGACTCCAGGGCCTACTATGGGAGCATCCTTCCTTCATTAAGGCCTAATCACTGAAGAGAGGTCAGAGGTCAAGCTATCCATCATTCCTGTGACCGTGTGGACTGGCTTAAACATCCCTTCCCTGTGTCACATCCCTAGGCCCTTTGAGCAATGGAGCCTGGAATCTGCTCTTTATCAGGCTTGACAGGAGGAGTGCTGACACACACCTCCAGCAGTGGGAGGGCACTGCTTCCTGGGCGTCTCACCCACCGTGGAGCCGCTCTGCTTGTCAGGGGTTCTTCTTTGCCCCTGAGCTGGGTGCTGCCCTTCCCGGTGCCAGCTCTGGCCCTGTTGGGGTGGTGGGAGCACTAGGCAGAGACCTGGGCCCCCCAGGTAGACTGCTCTAGCTCTCAGGTGTGCCTCCAGGCTCTGTCCCATCCCTGCCATCCTGGGGACACACCCTATCCATAACGCTCACTCCGTGCACAGGTGATCCTCCAGGTGAGCCAGAGCAGCCCAAAGCCGGTAGGTGTTCTGCTCAGATGCTGAGCCTCTGAAGTGCAGAGCGAGCTCACCTGCCCGGTGTGGTGGTCCTGGCGGGGCCTGCTGACCCCCACGAAGTGACGGGCTGCACAGGCCTCCAGGTCTCCTTACTTGTGACTAAACCCCCACAGCCCTGGACCTCTGCCTTTGTGATTACTCCGTGGGTCCAACGACTGAACTTTGTGCCGACTCCTGCTAGTCTGGACAGGCCCTGAGGTGCTTGTACCCTGCCCCCACTCAGCCGGGCACCAACCCAGCCAGCACCCGGCAGGAAGCACACACAGACACAGCCATGGGCTGCCAGAAAGGGGTAATGCTTTTATATTAGCTTTTCTGTAACAAGAGAAATCAGCTTTGAGTTCTTTATCATTTTTTTCTTAAAAAGAATTCAAAGTTCAAAGGCACCCAGAACTCCCCACAGGCCCAAAGGGAAACAAAAGATATGTCATTAGGGCAGCTAGGCCCTTCCTCCCTGCCTGGCCCTGCCCCTCCACCTCACTCCTGAGGTGCCCAAGGCCTCAGCAGCCCCAGGAGACTTTCCCTCTGGCCTCAGTGGGACTTCCATCAAAGACGTGCCTGTGGCCGGCCAGGACCTGGCAGGGAGTGACCCTGGGGGCCAGGGCAACAGTCCCACAGGGAGAAAAAGGAACAAAAATCAGCTTCTGTGGGTTCCAGAGGGTGGCAGGCACCCGGCCACAGAGAGCACCAAGATAATTCTGTCTTCTCCAGTGGACGGACGGACAGACGGATGAGCAGATGGCAAGCTGTTCTGGCCAGTTCTGGCTGGGGCAAGATATGTAGGTGGCAGAGGCCACAGAAGGCTGTTTGCATGTGACTTGGCTATGTGTGTGCACACGTGTGTGTGTCTTTGTGCACGCGTGTGTACACATGTGGGTCCAGGGCAAAGGGAGTAGGCACCCGTGAGTGCCAGGGCAGAGTCAGACCCTCCCGAGTCTGCATGAGTCCAATGGCATGATGGCAACGGAGGGCGTGGGGTGGAGAGTAGAGCTGTGTGGCGGGTGCCATGCAGCCGGCAGGGTGTGGGTGTGTCGTGGTGCCTGCACATGTCTGGCTGTGGGTGCTGCGGGAACAGGGTGGGGATGGGAGGCTGTGTCTGGCCTATGTTGTGGTGGCAGGTCACAGGGGCTGGAGGGGGTGGCACTGGGTATGTCTGTGAACATGGCCGACTGGGGCTCACAGGGCACAGGTACGTGCTGCAGAAAGGGGTCTGGTGCTCCGTTGTCCTGCAGAACACGTGGAAGAGTCAGGAAGGCCAGGGAAGACCTGCCAGCTTTGGGGAGGTGGATTAAAGCTAGGGGGCCCACATGAGGGGACTGTGGGAAAGCCAGGCAACCACAGGCCAGAGGGCAAGTGGCCCCTGGGAGCCCAGAACCAGCAGGCCACCTGCTGGGGGTGTTCTTGCTGATGAGACCAGGCCCGGCATCCACTAGAAGGCCTCTGGGTCTCTCTAGCCACTCCCCAGGGTCCCTCCCAAGGCCCCCGCTCAACAGACCCACCCGAGGCCAATGTCCCTCAGAGAGGGCAGGTTCTCTCCCATCCCAGGACCCCACAGCCCCCTCTGAGGACCACAGTGTCCTCACTGACATCACTGAGCCCTGGCTCTGCCCCAGCACAAAGCCTAGAGAGGTCGCCTCCACCTTCATATCCCCAGGCCCTGGCGGCAGAGGACAGGGACTTCTGAGCACAGCCTCTGGGCCTGTTCTCCAAGCTAGGGTGACCACCCCATGCAGTCTTCTGGCAGCCCCCTCACCCTCTGTCACTCACCCACAGGGTCCTCACCACCATTCTGCCGTCTCCTCTCTACCCCAGGCCCCTGCTCTAATTCAGGCCAAAACAGTGGCCCAGAGGCCCCTTCCCATGGCCACAGCCTGAGCCTGTGACTCCCCCAGCACAGCTCATTCTGACAGTCCCTTCCAACCACACCTCTCCTCCTGGCTGCTCCCCACACTGCGCCCACCCTCCACCGACCTTCCGCTGAGGCCCTGCCCGCCCACCCTCTGGTCTATACCTCCTTCCTTTCCCAGACTGGCCCCTGGCATCCCCAACGACTACAGCCATTCTCTTGCTAACACCCTCAACATCCTCATTCCTTACCCTTCTGTCCCACACACCTGGCCAAAAACCCCGCCACGGATGGATCCAATGGTCCATCTTCTCCACACCCACCCCGGTCTGCTGAGCACTTCCTGCTGCACAGAGAAAACAGAAGGCTGAAGGCATCAGGCTGATGTGACATCACGTCTGGCCACCAAGCCCCTAGCCTGTGTGTGACGGCAGCCACTTGGTCCCCCATCCCTCCTGCCACCATGGAAGGAGCATGGCCCCTCCTGCCAGAGCCAGTCCCTGCCACTGTCCCCACAGGGCTAGCTCCTCCCTGCTCCTCTCCTCTCGCATGTCTTTAACCCCCATCCAGGCCAGCGCCCCCAAACACCAGCATTCCAACAGCTCTGTTTCTGACAAGGGCACAAGGTAGATGGAGCTGGGAGGGACCTTCTCACCCCCTTCCCTCCTGCCACCCTCTCATCTCATCTCTTCACAGCTAAACTTCTTGATAGGGTTGTGTCGGCTCCTTGGGTCCACTGCACTGTCCCTGATGGCCCTCCCCATGAGGTCACGGGGTGGGTGGGGCAGGGTCCTCCTCGTGGATAAATCTGGTGGGCTCACCTCTACCTGTCTGTCAGCAGTACTGACACAGCTGCTCTCTCCACAAGGGCCTATGTGCCTGGGGATGCACATGTGTAGTCACACACACACACACACACACACACACACACATCCTCCAAGTGTGCGCAAGCATGTACATGTTCTGCACCATGAATGTACCGTGAAACACCTGCGTGTGTGTCCACATGCACTATGTGTCCTGCAAGTGTGTGCTCTGAGTGTATGCACATTTAGACACGTGTATGAGTGTGGGTACACGTGTGTTGGTGCCCCATGTGCACGTGAGTGCTCGTGCGGCATATGTGCATGATCCCCCTCTATCTTTGGCTGCCTTTCCTGCCTCCTTCCCTCGCTGCTCCCCTCCAGTGCCTTCTGCAGGCTTCCCTGCCGCAGCCATGGCCTCTCGCTCTCCCCAAGCCTCCTCCCCCAGCCTGTTGAAGCCTAGTACTATTTCCAGGCTGATGATGTCTGGACCCCCATCTCCAGCCCAATCCTACATATCTGGCCCTACCCCCAGCCCCACATATCCAGCCCCCTTCCATCTAACCCAACATTCCTACCACCTCCACAGATCTGCTCCCCCAGCACTTTCACCCACCTGGGACCCCAAGAGCTCACTCTGGGGGCTTGTCTTCTCCCTCACCTCATGCCCAGTGGGACCACTGTGACCTCTGGAGTCCGCTTGTCCCTCCCCAACCCCCTGAAGTCCCTGCTTGTCTGTATCCTTGCTGCCTCCCCTATCACCTGCAGCTTGGCTCACAGCAGTAGCCTCCTCCTAGGCCTCACATCCATTCCCTGTTCCCACCATCCCAGCCCCTGTGCCTGTCCCATCAGGGCACTCATCACCCTTGGGAGTCCCCCCTGCCCCCGCCCCCGTGCTGGCTTCCCACAGCCTTGCCAGGCCCTCACCCAGGATCTGTCCTGGGGTCAGGGACAGGACAAGTGGGGAGAGGTTAACGCACCCCCCACGCAGATCACCTACCTATATCAAATCTGGTTCATCCTGTCACTATCGCCTCTCCTCTTCCTCCTCCTCGTCATCCTCATCTTCCTCATCCTCTTCCTCCTCCACCTGGCCCCGGTCCTTGGAAACGTCACCAAACTCAAAGTTGCCCTCTATGTCCAAGACCTGCAGGTGCTTCAGCCTCCGGAAGGCACTTTCCATCACAGAGCCCACAGCCAGCTTGTTGAACCTGTGCAGTCAGTGCGGTCAGTGCCAGAGGCCCAACCTCAAGTCCCCACACTCACCCACTCGAGAATGAGAACAGGAGGGAATAAGCTTTCCAGGAAGATGGCATAGAAGGCACAAAAGGGGTGCAGGGCGGGGGGTATGCGGGGGCAGGGAATGTAGGGGGGCGTGAGGGTAGGGAGGTGCAGGGGATGTGGGGGCAGGGGGCTTCAGGGGCTGTGCTGAGAAGCAAGGGCATCATGAAGAGTCCCGGCTGTTCCCGTTCCATATAACTATAGCTTAGGGGGTGGGGCAGGGGAGGACCCTGGGCCACTCATCTCATACAGTGAGGGGCAGGCCCCCACCTACCTAGCTCTCAGGTCTGGGGTGGCAGTCACAGGGGCCTCCTCTCTGCCTGGGATTAGCTCCCTCTGGGATTAACCCCAAACCTGAGGCTGCAGGGTGGCACCAAGGCAAGGCCAGGGTCAAGCTGGACCAGGCACGCGCTCGGGTTGAGGGGAGGCAGAGGCTGGGCTCTGATATCTGGCCCCCTCATCTCCTTGGGCCTTAGTCCCCACAGTATCCAAGGCACAGGTCACCCTCCTCCCCAACCCAGCCTGGGGCCTGCTGGGCCACCAGTCCCCCGGAGGTGCACACTCTGCCCCTTCTGAGTGCAAGGGGTGGTTAGGGAGGGTATTGGGCAGAACCACACTGACTCTGCTGTACCCAAGCTCCTCATTTCCTGGGGAGTTGGCTCCCCAGTTAGAATAATTCTAAGGAGCATCTGACTCTAGGGTGGCTCAGTCGCTTAAGCATTGGACTCTTGATTTCAGCTCAGATCATGATCTTCAGGGTCGTGCGATTGAGCCTCAGCTCCAGCTCCACGCTGGGCTTAGAGCCTGCTTGAGATTCTCTCTCTCTCCCTCTGCCCCTCTGCCCCCTCCTCTCTCTCTCTTAAAAAAAAAAAAAAAAAAAAAAAAAAAAAGAAGTAGAAGAATCATTCTAAACCTCCAGAGCTCGGTGAGGACCTGAACATCTGCCACCTGCTCAGGTACAGCCCGGCCAGCTGTGGACACAACAATCACCTGTGCCCTCTGATACCCCTTCCTGCCACATTAACATCAATAATGTCCACATGCACTGCTTTTTAAAGTTTCTGAAGACCTTCTATAAATCTATAAACCTCACCAGGCCTGGCTAGGACTGTCCCCACCCTTGAGAGCTGAGGAAACAGAGGCTGAGGGGGGTTCTGGGATGTACCCAGGGTCATGCAGCCAGTCAGCATGAAGCCAGGCTTCAAACACTGCCCTCTAGCTGGGAGCTGTTCCCCTCTGCCTCAGCTATCCTGCTGGAGCCAGGCTGACCCCAGAGGGGCCTGTGCAGCCCCCCCAGGGGACCTCCTACCTGAGAAAGATTCCTTTGAGGTTGGGTGTGGAATCAAAGGCATTGGCAGGCACGGTGCTAATCTTGTTGTTCTGCAGGTACAGGTACTCGAGTGACTCGGGGAGCCCCTCAGGGATCTCTGTGAGTTGGTTCCCAGCAATGTCCAGCAGCTGTATGAGTGACCAGGGGAGTAAAAGCATTTAACATCTTGCAAAGATCCCACCAGCCCCTTGGCCTATCTAAATCTTATGATAACCCTGTGAGGTGGGATCTCTAACTATTCCATTTTCCAGGAGAGGAAACAGAGGCTCAGAGAGGTTAAGAGATCTAAGGCCACACAGCCCGTATGAGGCTGGACCCCAAACCCTTGTTCTGATATATGTCCTACCCAGCTCCTTCTGCCTTTCCACATGAATTCACAGCCAAGATATCTGGGTGGCAAAGTCCTTCCTCCTGAGCACACCTGTCACCCCTATCAGACTAAAGGGCCTAAAAGGGCAGAGGCCAGGGATCCTCCAGTCTTTGAATATTCCCACACCAGATGAGGGTGGGGGTGGGGTAAGGGTCCATATGAGTGTGGCTGCTCATTCATGGACTTCAAGGCCATGTGGGCAGGAATGAGGAGCAAGAATGAGGCCCACAGCAACCCTTGCATGGCAGCCAGTCCTAGGCTGGTCAGTCTCTGGGTCACCACATGCCTAGAATGCAGGAAGCAGGTGGCCAGGAAAAATGGGGTGGTTTTCCCAAGGAGGAACAAACATGCAGTAGGCAGGAGATGTGTGCATGGGTCCAGCTCACTGCCTTCCCCTCAGGCCATCAGCATACACTCGCTCACACACACCTATGCAAGGTGGATTCCATCATCTCTAATCTCCCTTCCTCACCCTGACAGGTGGGGGCTCAGGGTCAGGAAACTGGGGCCATGAATCTAGATTCAAGATTCAAGGGGAAAACAAGCTTTATACCTTAGGGAGCCTCCCTGTCATCTCCCTTACCCAGCAGGTCTCCCTGCTCCCCACTATGTTCCCTCCACACAGCTCTGGCACTTCCTCATTCATTCCAAACATCCTCGGTGCCCAGGGCTGCCGGGGATATGGAATCCACCGAGAGGCTGCCTCTGCACTGGAGGTTAGGGTGGGGGAGATGGACACAAAATCTGATGACGACAACTGGTGGAACTGGGCTGTGCTGAGGGAGCCCAAGGAGCGGCCTGACCCAGCCTTGGGCCAGGGGAGCACAGCAGCCAGCATCAGCGGGGCTCTGAAGCAGGGTGGGGGCAGCTGCTTATAGAAAGATCCAACAGTGTGAAGAAGAACCCCCAACCTCTGCAGATACCTCATCCCTGACTGAATCCACCCAGACTGCACCTGCCCATGACTGAGGGCTTCCTGAAAGAGATGGAATGGGAGCTAAGTCCTAGGTATATTATAAACTCTAGGAGGGTAGTGACCCTTCATCTGTCTTACTCCCTGCCAGGTCCTCAGTTCTAGAGCTGTGTCTGCACATAGGGGAGGCCTGGGACAGGCTGTGGGAAGAACAAGTGAGCAGGTGTTCCCAGGATGCTGTGCTTCAGCAGCAGGGCCAGTATAAATAAAGCCCAGTATGCCTAGGAGACTAGGGAGCTCGACTGGGAGCAGAGGCAGACCAGCCCTGAGAGCTGTGGCAAGGTTTCCGATCTGGGTTCTAAGAGCAACAGGGAGCCATAGAAGGGTTCTGAGCAGGAGTGTAGGTGAATGAGTGTTTTTTAAAGATACCCACCAAGTGCACATGGTATAGGGGAGTGGAGAGTCCTACGGAGCTGGGGTTCAGGTGAGAAATGGGGGTGTCTTGGCTTGGAGTACAGCAGAAGGGATGGAAGATAGTGAGTTGAGAGATGTGATGATAGAATTAGCAGAATTTAGTTAACGATGGGTGCCGGGGGGGGGGCAGGTGGTGTGACAAAGGGGTATCGGGTCAGCATCCAGGTCTCCCGTGGGCACCCCCTACAGAGAGTTAGAAAATGCAGCAGGAGGAGCAGGTGTGGAGGAGAAGACGCTGGGATCTGGACTCCTGAGGAAAACTCAAGAGGGAGCGGCCCAGGCAGCTGGATCCTGGCGTCTGGCCCTCAGCAGGGCCCTCTGGGTGAGGAGACCACAGCCAGCTGCTCCTGCAGGGCCAGCTGCTACCCCTGGCTCCCATGTTGATCTCCCCTCACCCATCTGCCCCCCACTCTGGGGGCTCTCCCCTGCACTCCCCTCAGATAGCCTCATCCTGACAGCTCTCCCAAAATACATGTACTGAGAGCCTAGCACACAGAGGTCCCTGGGTCCAGCAGTGAATACAACAGACGAAAATGCCTGCCCCTCATTCTAGCAGAGGAGCAGGCAACGAACCAGCAGACAGATGACCTAATGCCTAGAACAGATGAGGATTATGAAGAAAAACAAAGCAGAGGAGTGTGATGGGTGGTGAAGGAAGACCTCCCAAGGAGGTGACATGTGAGTAGAGCCCTGAGAGAGAGGGAGGAGCAAGCCATTGGGAAGAAGGCCCCCCCTGTGCCCCCACCCCGTCCAGGGCAGCAGAGTGGGGGAATGGGGGCATTTCCTGACCTTGCAATACTGAGGCCCTGCCTCCCAGATCTCTCTACTCAAGTTCCCTCTGGGCCCTCACTGAGTGGGAGCTGTCACCTACAGCCAGCTATCCCTGCTGACTGACCACAGCAGCCACACCCACTCAGCAGCCCCAGTATGCCTCGGGTAGCCTCCCCTAGCCCTCCGCACCAGGTGAGGGCAGCCTCCCTTCCAGGCCAAGCCTCCCTCCCCTCACTCAAGCCCAGCCACCTGTTTCGGAGCCTTCAGATGGATGAGCTTGACTCTCCAGTGCCAACCAAACTGGCCCTACCCCCCAGTCTTCCTGGAGGGTGAGTCCCCTACCTGCAGCCATGACCTCCCCTCATCTCCACAGCCCTCCTCAAGCCTGCAGGTGCTGAGCTCAGCCTGGCCACACTAGCCCCTCCTGCTGCACCCAGGCATGCCAGTCATACCTTCCCTTTCCTCAGGCTAGCAGGTCACCCCACACCCCGCCGGGCCCTCCTACCCACCCCTCACCTGAGCCAAGATGCGTGGGCTCAGGGCAGCTATGCCAGCAGCCCCTCACGCGGGCATGACCCGGCCCCAATCCTCTCCCGCCCCTTTCCCCTCACCTGCAGACGGGCCAGGTCGGCCCAGGCACGGGGACCCAGAGCCCGGCTGCGCAGCCGGTTGCCGGTGAGGTAGAGCTCACGCAGCTGGGCCATGCCAGCCAGCGCCCCGCGCGCCAGGGCGGCCAGCTCATTGCGCTTGACCTTCAGCACGTGCACGTTGCGCGGCAGCCCGGGGGGCAAGGTGTGCAGCCGGTTACCGGACAGGTCCAGCGAGCGCAGCAGGCGCAGCTTGCGGAAGGCGTCGCGGTGCACCTGCGGGCTGGTGATGCGGTTGTAGCTGAGGTTGAGCTCCTCCAGGAAGTAGGTGGTGGCGAAGTCGTCGCGGCCGATGCCGGTGATCTGGTTGTGCAAGATCATGAGCGTGCGCACGCGGCGGGGCAGGCCGCTGGGCACGCGCTCCAGCGCGTTGTTGTACAGGTGTACGGTGTGCAGCCGCTTGAGGCCCTGGAAGGCCCGCGGGTGGATGCCGCGCGCGTGTAGCTGGTTGCTATGCAGCAGCAGGTACTCGAGGCTGCGGATGGGCGTCAGCACGTCGGCGTCCACGCTGCGGATGGCGTTCTTCTCCAGGTGCAGGAGCACAAGGCTGCGCGGCAGCCCTGCCGGGACCCGAGACAGGTTGTTGCTGGACAGATCCAGGTATTCCAGGCTGGAGAGCTTCCTGCGGCGGGTGGGAATAAGGATGGTTGGCAGAGGCCCACCGGGTGCTTGTGTCCACCCTTAGTCCCGAGGCGGGGGGAGGGGCAGGGGCACTGGTCTAACTCGTCCCAGCTGGGCCCCTGTCTGGCCCACTGGCGACCTCTGTCCTCTCCAGACTCTCCCTGGGTTTATTCAATGCCCTATTGGTGGAGGAAGGACCTAGCATGGCTTCTGTCATGAAGGAGCTTCTTTGAAGACCGTCTAAGGCCTTTTGTAGCTACCCTGGACCTAAAACATGAGAATATATTTGCCTTCAACAAGTATACTCGCTTCAACTTTGTACCACGAAGCCAGCCTCTGAAGATGCCTCACTGGAATTCTGGCCTTGTCCGTACACATCACTCGTGCTGGGGGACAGACCTGTCAGCAGAGGCACAAGCCCCATGGTGCCCTCTCTGGGAAGCTGGCCAAGGCCCGGGGGCGGGTGTGTGTGAGAGACCTGGCTGCGTGGGCCCCAGGAGCAGCTTCCCCGGCACGGAGCTCACATGGACGGCCCAGCCGGGGCTCACCAGAAGGTCTCATTGTCCAGGCCCTCGTCGGTCAGGTAGTTGTTCTGCAGGTACAACTCACGCAAGTGGCTCAGCTCACTGAAGGCGCCTGGTGGGATCTTCTCCAGCTTGTTGTTCTGAGGGACAAGATGGTTGGGAGGGCAGCATGAGGGATGGCCAAGGGGCCAGGGCAGAGCCTCGGAATGAGAGGGGGCAGGGAGAGCCAGGGGAAGGGGCTGTGGCTTGGAGCACCCTGCATGTGATAGGGACAGCCAGCTCCCCAGGCTTCTGCCTTGTTCTCCACAGCAGACACTGTGCCTGAGGCCCCACAGCCTCCCCACTGTGCCTCAGTGGACCTGGGCTCTTCCCTCACTGCAGGTCCCTGCTTTTCGGCTGCCCCTCCCCACACTCTTCCTCCCACCTTGAGGTGCAGCTTATAGAGCGCGGGCGGCAGGTGCTTGGGCACGTGGCGCAGGAAGTTGCTGGACAGAATGAGGATCTCGACATTGCTGGAGCCATTGAACATGTTGTCCGGCAGCCCAGCATCCGCCAGCTTGTTGTTGTGCAGGTACACGGACCTGGGGGATGAGGCACAGGTCCTCACCATACCAGCTCACCTGATCAGCCTTCAGACCTTGCTCAGGTCAGAGCTGGGGCCCAGGGTACCATCCTCCCATTTGAAGAACCTCAGACCCCCCTGATCCAGTCCCCCTTGCACAGCCAAGGAGACTAAGGACCCACCAGAGGCTGCCCCACACATCCGTGGCAGAAAGGGGATTTCCCACCCCCCTGCCTGTGCCCCTCCATACCCTTCAAGGTCCTCAGTCACTCCCTGACTGTTGCAGCCCCAGAATCCCTGCCTGTCAGCCCCACGCAGCTGGTTCTGAGTTCTGTGGGTCTTCCCGTACATGGGGACTCTCCCTGCCACCTCTTCGTCTCAAGTGTCCAGTCCAGGGCCTGGCTCAGAGGATGTAACCTCTCATTCATTCAGCACATATATAGTGAGTGCTCCTACGTGCCAGGACTCTTCTAGACTCTAAAGATAAAAGCAGTGGACACAACCAACAAGACCCTGCTGTCATGCAGCTCACATATTAGAGGGACCAAGATCAGAAATAAGAGAAATGTAAGATGTTTCAACACAAGATATTCTAAACATAGAAGATATAACTCAGTCTTGCTGTGTTATATCTTGGGCCTCAGCCCTCTCATCTGCAGGATGGAACCACATACAGCCACCCCAGCTCCTTCGGGGTATGGAAAGAATCGAGTGGGGTGACAGATTTGGGGAAAGAAGCAGCACTGGGGGTTGTCAGTATCCCCTCTGCCCCCCCTGCACCACCCTGCCCTGCTCACACTCCTCCCAAAGCAGCTCTCACTAAGGGCCAGCTGTGCCTGTTGGAAGATGCTTCCTTCCCCCAGGGACCGGAGGAGGAGGGGAAAAACTCTCACCCAGCTCCTCATAATTCCACAGACATTACTCTCTGTCCTTGCCTCCCGGATGGATTCCTCCCAACCTTCAGGTCCTGCAGCCCTGGGCATTCCTTGCCAGAGCCCCAAGCCGGGGGCATCATGCCCACCCAGCATGCCTTCCTCCACAGCCTGGCCGGGCTTGCTCTGCCGTGCTCAGGGCTGGGAGCGTCTGTCTCAGCTCTTTCTCCTTCCCCAGCCAGGGCCCAGGGCCCCTGTCTGACTTCTCACCTCAAGTTTGGCTTCTGGCCAAAGGTGAGCCCATAGATCTTGGTGAGATAGTTGGCAGCAAAGTCCACACTGATCAGGGTGTTTGGTAGGAATCGGGGTGCCAAGGTCAGCTGGAAAGGGAAAAGTTGGGATAGAAAGACCAATGGAGGGCAGAGGCCAGCTCTGGGTCCCACTGCCTGCTACTCATCCGGGCCCCTTCAATTTGTCACCTCCTTATAACCAGAGCCATATTTCTAAACTGGAAACCCAGGGCGCCTGGTGGCTCAGTCGGTTGTGTCTGCCTTTAGCTCAGGTCATGATCCCGGGGTCCTTGGATTGAATCCTGCATCGGGCTCCCTGCTCAGCTTCTTCCTCTCCCTCTGTTGCTCCCCTCTGCTCATGCTCTCTCTCTCTCTTAAATGAATAAAATCTTTTTAAAAAATAAAGTAAATAAACTGGGAACCCATCCCACTCCCCTGATAACACAAAAACCAAACCTCCATGGCTTTCTGCATCCCTGAACATTCCAAGCCTTCTAGTCCTGTCCCTGGCCCTGCCTGTCCTCCTGGCCCCTCCCCTCACTGCAGGCCTGGGTCCAGGTGCTAGACATGTCCTGGGGAACAAAATAGAGAAATGCCCCCATTCCTACCCCCAAAGCTTACATCTTAGTGGAGAAGACAAGAAACAAGGAACAAAAGCATCTGATAGTGTTAACAAGCTAAAACAGACTGGAAACAGAATAACTGGGTTGGGTGCTCAGGAACCAGGTGACACTTTGGGCATGAAGGCCTCCCGCTCGTGCCATCTGAGGGGCAAGCACCTGTGGCAACGGGGGCGGTGAGTGCAGGTCCCACTTGGGGGTTGCCACGTTTGGGAGCTGGAGGAGAGGGAGGGAGTGGGACGGGTGTTGTGAGGTCCACACAGAGGCCCTCCGACCACAGGTCCTCTGACCACAGCCATGGGGAGGAGCGTGGTTTTCATTCTGGGTGGAAAGTGAAGCCTCAAGTATCTGAGCTGGCAGGAGGTGGGGATGGGTAGAAGCAGGCATGATTTTTAAAGATCACTCTGGCCACTCTGAGAAGGAGCTGCAAATGAGGAAGCAGGGCTGTCCCGGTGCGTTGCAGGTGCGGTTGGTGGACCAGGCCGAGAGGGGAGTGCAGGCTTGCTGCGGGTGACCAAGGCACCCCGGGGTTTGTGGCTCAGATGAGTGGTGCTTTGGTGGTTGCAGATATAGAGAGGGGTGCTTATAGAGGTGGGGGGGCGCACAGGAGGGAAGCAGAGTCCCATTTCCATTGGACATCTAGGGCAGGCATCAAGGAGTCTCAAGTGGGAGGAGTGGGATGGGTGGGGATGGCCACTGGACACGGCCATGATGCAGATGGGTGCTAATGTCCTGGGGAGGGGACGAGGCACCTCAAGAAAGCTCTGAGAGAAGTGGCCGGGCCAGAGCCCTGGGGCACACCAGCTATTTTGAAGTTGAGTGCCTCTGCCTTTCCTCATGTTGCCTCTTCCGCAGTGCCTCTCCCATGGGGCCCCCGGCTGAAATCCTGTTAGCCTTCATGGCCTGCTCAAATGTCACCTCCTCCGAGAAGCACTCCATGGACTCCCTCCCTGGTGGGAATGAGCTGTCACCCCCCACACTTCTAGAAGGCCTAGGCCTCTGTTTTCATTATCTGGCCATTCTGATACCCTGCATTAAGGTGTGGGGTCTCACCAGGTCCACGTGTGAACAGCAGTTGGGACCCAGTGGCCACCCTAGAAAAGGCCCTGGTGAAAGTTCCCAGAGCTCAGGCCCAGACACCAGGGGTCCCCTTACCTTGTTATTGGCCAAGTACAGGTAATTGAGATTGGTCAGATGCTCAAACGCCTCCTCCGGGAGCCCTTCAAAGGACAGGCATCGGTCAGAGCCCTGGATGAAGGAGATGCTACAGGGGAGCACGCCACCACCAACCCCCCCACCCAGTGCCCACCCCACTTGCCAGGACTGGGGAGCCGCCCCCCCCCCCCCCGCCCACCGAGACAGGTTGGATTCTGATCCCTTCCCAACCAGTCCCAGCAGGCCTGCCCAGCCCCCTTTTTCCCTTGCTCACCACCCCCACCACTGCTCAGAGGAGCAAGTGGAAAGGGCTCAGAAATGACCAATCCTTCACTTGCTCAGAGCCACCTCGGTGGGAATGGGTCTTCATAAGGTCAGGCCACAGGGCAGAGGACCCAGGCCCACCCTTCCCCATCAGGAAGGAGTGCTCCCCTGAGGTGTGGCCCTAAAGGGTCTCTCTGACCCTCCTGATACCCAGCTCAGGGCAGCACAGAGCTGTGGCCCTGGCACCTCCCGACCCCCTAGCCCACCCCTGCCCCAGCTGGCAGATGTAGTGTCAGGACTCGGCTGTTGCTGGGAGCCCAGCCAAACTGGCCCTCCTCCAGGCCGGAGGCCGGCCTCTGACACTCAGTTCTGGGCTCCTGGACCCTCAGATGCTGGGACTCACCCAAATATCTAAGGAGAGGGAACAGTTATATAAACTGTGCAGCGTCTCTGCCGCTGTGTAAAATGATGGCCACTGAGAGTTTTTAGGAACCTGAAAAATGCTGCTGTGCTAACTGCCCTATGGTGGTTATGGTATAGTATCTATCCTACAAGTTCAGCTATGAATTTTAAAAAAACCCAAAGAAAAAAGACTAGATTGGATTGTGGTGATGGTTGTACAACTGTATAAACTTACCCAAACTCATCAAATTGTACTTTTACATTGGATAAATCTCACAGTATAGAAATTATACCTCAATAAAGCTGCTTTTTTAAAAAGTGGATAGTCCAAAACATCAATAGTGATGAACTCCGTGTGTCAGAATTATGAGTGGGTTTCTTCTTTTCCATTTCATTTTCTACATTTCCAAATTCTCTATTATAAATTATTTTCATATCAGAAAAAAATATAACCTTTTACAATTAGAGGATTCTACAGCTCTTTGATTCTGAAGGCCTTCTGTAAACATACTGGTCCATGACAAAGGCCCTGGCAATCCAGGCTTCTCTGAAGCCTGTCCCCTGGTCCAACACCCAGCTCAGGGACACCTGGGGGTGGGGTGGCTCTCAGGAAGCCGCCAGCCCAGCCCTCTGTTTTCCGTATCCTAGGGTCTGCAGGGTGGAGCTCTTCCCATGGGCACCTGGTCCCTCGCCTGGCATCCCTGTCCCAGGCTCTGGGTGATCCCTCACCTCGGGAAGTCAGACGGTTGTTCTGGAGGTTCAGAGTTTCCAGCCGATGCAACCTGGAGAGCTCCTGGGGGTAGATCTTCTCCAGCTGGTTGTTCTGGGGAGTGCGGGATGGGGTGGTGAGGAAGCAGCCTCACCAGAGGCCCAGGCTCCTGCCTCACTCGAGGCTCACCCCCACTCCTGTCCCAGGAGCCAGTCCCTCTGTTGGGCACCTCCCTTGGGGTTCACCCCACACAGACAGACCTGGGGCTAGGCCAGGCCTGGGCCTCAGTATGGGAGGCATGCAGGTCCCGCCTTCTAGGAGCCCATACCTGGGCATCTACAGACAGTTCAAACTTGGGAGTGACATCTCCCCTGCTCCCTCCATGTTCCTATGTGGTGACAGGCATCCCCAGCCCATTCTCCCCATCCTAAGCCAGAAACTACTTTGAGTTGCCTTTCCTGAGGGGGGGAAAAACCTGTGGTCCTCACTCCTTCTGGAATGCTTTAAAACACTGGGTGGGGGATCCCTGGGTGGCTCAGTGGTTTAGCGCCTGCCTTCGGCCCAGGGTGTGATCCTGGAGACCAGGGATTGAGTCCTGCATGGGCCTCCCTGCATGGAGCCTGCTTCTCCCTCTGCCTATGTCTCCGCCTCTCTCTCTGTCTCTCATGCATAAATAAATAAAATCTTTAAAAATAAAATAAAATAAAATTTAAATAAATAAATAAATAAAATACTGGGTGGGGTATCACCTCCTCCAGAAGCCTTCCTGAATTGGATTGAGGGCTGGATTAGGAGCTGCTCTGGGCCCTACCACGCTAGTCCTCTGTCTCCATCTGTTATCTTCAGCTGTTTAGATCTCTGCCTTCCCCCAGACTGTCCTCCCTCCATGACCAGCCCCTGATGCCACATCTGAGGTGTAGACCAGGTACCCAGGGGATGTGAATGAACCAATAGTAAGTGTTGCCTTAACTTGTACCTTTCTTCCACAGGCCACCCTGGCCTTGAGCTCCCTCTGCCCTCAACCTGGACGCATCAGTTTGGGTGACCACGGGCAGGTCCCTTTCCTTCACCTGGCTTGACCTCTTGAGATGAGTAGAACAGCCTCTCCCTCTGCCCCAGGGCCGCACAAAACGATCATGGGTGCACCCACTGCCCCAGAATCCCCGTCTGGAACACTGTGTCCCGATTCTCACAAGCTCGCCTGTGCCCCAGCCAGAGAGGGGACTCTATCTTCTGAGCCTGCAGAGCACCCTATCAGATCCACTTTCTCTTATTTTCCTGGCCTGGGTGTCCAGGGCATCCTGCCCATTCAGAGGGTCAGCCGCTGGGCAGATCTGTGTCCATTTTTCACAGGGTCTGACTCTATTTATGGGTCTTAGCCCAGACTCCTCCAAGCAAAACAAAGCAGTTGTAATAGCACAGTACTCTGTGACCAGGACGTCGGAGCAGGGAGTGCCCTAGCGCCCTGTGTCTGGGGGTCTGGACAAGCAGGGGGCTATGAGCATTGTGGGTGGGGACAGGAGCCACGAGCTTAGGGGCCCACCCCTGTGACCGTGACTGTAGTGCCCGTGTCACCTGCAGAGACAGGTGGTTGGTGTGCTCAGGAAGGTCCCCCGGGAATTCGCGCAGGTCGATGCCACCACAGTCCACGACACCTTCCTGGGAGCAGGCACAGTCGCGGGGGCAGTTGATGGTGGCAGGGCCGGGCCCCGGCTCCTCGGGACTCAGAACCAACACTGGCTCCTCCTCCACAAATTCATTCTCTTCAGGGCTCAGGCTGTGGGCCCCACTTCGGCCAAAGCCCGGCGACCTCGCCGTGCCTACTGGTCCCAGCTGCAGCTGCGGTGGCAGCAGCAAGAGGACCAACAGCACCCCGCTCCGGGCCATGGTACCTGTGGGAGGACTTAAGTCAGGCCTCACCTGGCAGGTGCAGTGGACACAGGGCTGGGACCCACATTGTTCACACTGGGGCCTGCCTGGGCACAAGACAGAGCCTACTCGAAGGCTCTGGGCACGCATCTGATCTGCTCACTGCTACACTCCTGCACCACCCGCCTCCCCGTCATCAGAGCTGCCCTCTGGAGGGACGAGGTGAAGCCCTGTCCTCAGGCAAGTCAGCACCCTCACCAGGCCTGGCCCCAAGGCATCTTTACCCCCAATTCACAGAAGGGGAAGCTGAGCCTGGGGACAAACTGTGACTGGCAGGGCTTGGCTAGGACTTTGCCAAGCTCTTGCTGCCCCGGCATGGGCAGCGCTGGGAGGCTCTTACCTCCTCCAGAGCCATGGAGCCAGCACCAGCAGGGTGCATCTTCAGCTTACCATTCTAGGATGTTCAGGATTTGACCCTGTCTCTCTTCTAATACCCCCACCCTAGTTAGACAGGTCTACCTAGGAGATCCTGTCTCTAGGCCTTTGCACATGCTGTTCCTTCTGTCTGGAACTCCCTGCCCCTTTTTGTGCAGGCAGCAACTTCTCTAAGAATCAGTGTAGCCATTGCACCCCCTGGAATACCCTGAAAAACCCTGAGCTGACCCAGGGCTCTCATGGGGCATGGCATGAGTTGGGTCGGGCTGTGAATACATGAAGTTATCTTTCTCCCGCAGAGGACTGTGAGCCTCTCAGTGTCTGGGTGGAGGCCCAGCGCAGAGCCAGGCACAGAGCAGGCCTCCACTGAATAGAGCTGCTGCCATTCTCCAGGACCTTCTAAGCCTCTTCCTGATGTTCACACCCTCAGCTGGCCTCACCAGAGCCTACTGAGCTCACCTGACTGTCGCTACCTGCAAAAGACCACCCCCCAGCATGGTCCCCTAGGGCAGCAGGGGAGGAGGAGTGGGGATGGCCTCAGGCCACAAGGAAGATGCAAGGGTCCCTATCTTCTAGGCAGCGCAGGGGCCTAGCTTGGCTCCGAGCCAGTCCCTGGAGTTTTTTTTACAGAAACTCACTTAGCAAACATCTCTGGGAAATGCTAAGTTGTGAGAGGCCACAGCTCAGTTGCATGGACTCTAGAATCCCACAGACCCCAGTGGGAGTCCCTCTCCAGCACTTAGCATCTCTGGCCTTCCTGAGCCTCTCTCTTCATCTGACAATGCAATGATACATCCCAAACCACAGCAACTACAAGGAGTCAGCAAGGTAAGAGACGTGCAGGGCCTGGTACCTCCTAGGTGGTGAGGTGTGGTCACCACTGTGACAGCAATCACAAATGCAGGTACATAGCAAGCACTTGGCCCTAGGTGGTGGTGGGGGGGGGGGCGTTGGGGGGAGTGGAGGTATGCCTCAGTCTGAGGCTCTCATGCTGGCACTGGATTAAGAACCACACCTCAGACGGCAGATACAAAGGTCTGAGTTGCTGGGCCTGAGGAGTCGGGAAGCTTGCCACTGCTGCTGAGGTCTGGTTAGGAAGGCGGGCGCTGGAGCCAGATGCTGGGGCTGCAGTCAGCTCGGGCTCTCAGTTGACCTTGGGCAAGTCACCCACTAAACCTCAGCTTCCTCACCCATCCACAGAGGTTACCAGAGCTGCCCTCGTGGGGAGACTGGGAGAGTCAGAGAGAGGCGCACACTGTGCACCATGAGTGCTCACTAAATGTTCGCTCTTTGTACCACTAATATCACGGGCCCTGCCCACTCCAGAGCCCCCCTGATTCTTCCCCTTCTCTTGCCTAGATCCTGCCTGGTGTTTGCAGTCTAGCCCCAGGCCCACCTCCCCACAGCTTTGCAGAGTCTGGCCTCCTATGAATTCTGGCTGCCCTGAGGCCGTAATGGCATTTCAGACACTGCTTTGTCTCACTCGCTGCCCAGCCCCCTCTCCAAGGTGAAGTCCCCTCTGCCCTCAGCCCTGTGCTGGCGCAGGAGACACATGCAAGCTGGCAAATTGCCCTGCCCTCAGACTAGAGGGGGCAGCAGAGCCAGGACAGTAATGCCTGCCCCACCCTCCACCCCAGATGGGGTGAGTCCTGTGAGGCCCCAGAGAGAAAGGTGTGAGGAGTAGAAGAGGGGCAGCACCCTTGAATCCATCTAGGTCTGTGAGGCTTAAGAAGACTCAGGCCTCAGCCACTGGCCTGGCAGGAAACCAGGGACCTAGTACATGCACAGCTCCCGGGCCCCAGGGAACAGTTGGCAGGGCACACCCTGGCCCTATGCCCACCCTGTCACTCCCCTGTTGCCCCATCCCCTGACCAAATGGGCAATTCAGCCTCCAACAGTCTACAGACCATCATTCCCACGTACATTATAACCCTTCCCTTCCCCCCTGCCCCAACTAGCTCAACAGCCTTCAGCTCCTGGAAATATCAGACCAGAGTCCCCCTCTCTGCCTGTCTGTGTGACCCCAGACCAGGGTTCTGGGAGGGGGAGTGTGGGCACAGGCCTAAGCCCCAAATCAACCAGGGCAGGAGGCCAGGGAGAAGGGTCCTCCCCACATATCCTGTGTACTCACTAGACCAGCTAGTTTTCCTCCCTCCCCTTTAATTTGTAACTTAAAAATACTTTATATTAACATTATGAACCATATTGAAATGTTACCACCATCACTTTATAGTCAAGGGAGCTGCAGCCCAATGGGATTGGCCAGTGCGACACAGCTGTTAAGTGGTGATGCTGAGCTCCAGCCGGGGGCCTTAACCATGATGCCCCTGGGCTCTCCCCTGGGCCAAGCACAGCTGGGCACTAGAGACCCACAGAGACCACTCAAGTTTGGCTCTTGCCCTTAAAAAGTTCACACCTGCCCTATCCAATGTGGTGGCCATATGCAGCTACCCAGCACTTGAAATGTGACTAGTCTAAGTTGAAAGGTACTGTAAGTATAAAACGCAGTGTGCATGGATTCCAAAGACTAGTACAAAAGAGGATGTAAGGGCAGCCCAGGTGGCTCAGCGGTTTAGCGCCACCTTCGGCCCAGGGCATGGTCCTGGAGACCCGGGATCGAGTCCCACGTCGGGCTCCCTGCATGGAGCCTGCTTCCCCCTCTGCCTCTCTCGCTCGCTCTCTCTCTGAAGAATAAGAATATCTCTCATGAATAAATAAATAAAATGAGGATGTAAAATATCTCATTAATATTAATATTATCTCATAAATATTAATTTTATATTGATATATTTCAAATAATTGAGTTAAATTACTAAAATTAATTTTATCTGTTTCATTTTATTTTTTTAAATATTTTATTTATTTATTCATAGAGACACAGAGAGAGGGAGAGGGGCAGAGACACAGGCAGAAGGAGAAGCAGGCTCCACGCAGGGAGCCCAATGCGGGACTCGATCCCAGGTCTCTGGGATCACGCCCTGGACCAAAGACAGTGCCAAACTGCTGAGCCATCTGGGCTGCCCTCATTTTATTTTTTTAATGTAGCTTCACATTGCCTACATGGCTTGCATTCATGGCTCACATTATATTTCTATCAGGCAGTGAGGGCATGGATGCTAGATGTACAATGAGCATTATAGGCCCAGTGTCATCAGAGGTATGACGGAGGGAAGCTAGAGTCCACAGGGGGCCAGAGAAGAGCTAACCTTGTCTGAGATCAAGAAGACTTCTCCGAAGAAATGATGCCTTATCTAGTCATGAAGGCTGAATATCGGGCAAAAGGGAGAGGGTGACGTAACAAGGAGGGAAGAACCTACAAAGACACAGGTGCAAGAGAGCCCATCGGTGACCTCCACAGAGCTTGCTAGAGTGTCTGCCAGGTATTGGGGACTGGGAGGGATGCAGGTGGGTAGTCCAGCTAAGAAAGGACTTGGAAGCCAGGCTAGGGAGAGCGATCCTTATCTTAAGATCTCAGGAAGAATGAGGAGCCACTGCAGAGCAGGAGTGTGCCACAGGCAGGTTTATGGATGGAGCAGTGGGGAGCTCTCCGAGGCTGTGCAATGGGTACGGAGTACGGGCAATGGGTAGTAAGCCTGGTCTGGGCAGAGAGAGGTGCTGGGATGGCGAGGAGGAGCTAGATTCACAGGAGAGGAAGGAATATCAGACAGGGCTTGGAGAGTCTGGTCTCCTCCTCTGGACCTTGGGATCCTGGGAAGCCTCGGCTCCACCACCTGCTTTTCTGTATGACCTTGGCTACATTGTGGCCCTTCTGAGTCTCAACCTGTTGTTGCTGTCTTCTAAGAATGTTGAGCGAGATTAGCCCCTAAAGACCCTCTGTGTGCTTGGACAAGTTGGGAGCTGTGTGTGGAAGAGCAGCGGAAAGAGCAGGCCCCTTGGCTCTAAGAGTCCTGAGTGAGGGGCCCCCTGATGACGAACAACTCACACCACTGGGACAGCAAGTGGACAGCAAGTGGCTAGTGAGAGGGGCAGCTCGGCCTGCCCTGAGCTCTTTCTCAGGGGGAGTGCTTTTGCAACAGCAGGATCGGGTTCCCCTCCTGACTGCTGTGTGAGTCTGGACAAAGCACTTCACCGCCTGAGCCTCTACCAGTCTGGACAATGCTCATGAGGGTTAAATGAAATGACATGTCCATCTGACGTTGGTGTTGAGCAAGTGGGACACACGGGGTTACCATTCCCAAGGAGGTCCCTGCAACCTGCTGCCTCTCACCCCACCTAGCACCCCTGAGGAACCAAACCTCAAGGCCCAGAAAGGCTTACATGGGGGATTAAGGCAAGACTAGAAGAAGGAAAGGGAAGGGAGACCCAAACCAGGACACAGATCCTCAGTCCCTAGCAGTAGCTTCCTCCTTCGCTCAAATTTAGTAAAAATTCACTAATCACCTGCTTTGTGCCGGGCCACAGACAGCTGCATCTTATCATCTCTACTAGAAATCCCCAAACTAAGAGAGAGTCTTCCTACTCTGGAGATAGGAAACTCAAGCCCCAAGGGGCTCCCATTACTGCCCATCCCCAGCAAACTCCTACTCAAATGCCCCTGCTCTGAGAAGCTGTTGCCCCTTCCTTGACCGGGTTAGGAAGTTCTTTAGTGCTCGCACAGGACCCCTGGCCCGCTGCAGCTTGCAAGACTTTCTGGACTCCCCAGGCATGGACTGGGTGCTCAGGAAAGGTTTGCTGAGTGCAGAGATGAATTTGTGAGAGGTAGAGTTGGAAATGATTTGCATCATTATCTGTCTGACCCGCCCCCGCCCCCGCCCATTTTACAGATTAGTATGTTGAAGTTACAGCCAGAACTAGAATCTGTGTCTTCTGACTGCTGCCCAGAACCTTGAACTGCTCCTGGAGGCCGAGTAGGAGCTCTCCAGGCAGACAAAGGGGAGGAAGAGTACTCCAGACAGAGGGAAGGGCATGAGCAAAGGCACAGTGTTGGGAGGGTGGGGAGGAGGTGCCTTTAAAGAAGGGATGAGGCAGGGGATGAGGTTAGGACTGGACGACCAAGTCTCCAAGGGTGTCAGCCACTAGGCTAAGGTGCCGGTGATAGGGAGCTGTCAAGGGTACCAGGCAGCTCATGGTCAGAGGTCTTATGTATGACTCTACAGCACCTTTAGGCCACTATTAGTCACCCATTCCCAAAGATTCAGATTAAAAAGAACAAAGTATGTTCCCGAAAGATTTCGTGAACACAGTCATGTGAATCTAACACTTCTTAACTCGCACTCACGCTGGAGCAGTGGGCCCGGAGCCCTAAAAGGGGCCGTGCGCCTCCTCCTGCAGGGGGCTGCGGCGGGTCCCAGCAGGGGTGCCTCGGAGCTCTAGGCCCCGGTTCCACTGCCCCTCCCGCCCCCGCCCCCGCCCCCGCGCGCCCGCAGCCCGGGAGCAGCCGCTCGGGGGTGCGGGCCTCAACAGGTCGGCGATGGCCTCCCGGCGCCAGGCGCGCATCCCTCCGCGCCTTGGGGACCAGGGACGGTCCGCGCCCCCGCACCTCGTCCGGCGCCTGCTCAAGCTCCGGCTGCCACTGCCCCGCGCCCCAGGGGCTGCCAGGGGCTCGCCCCGCCGCCACCCCGTCTTCCACCCCGCGGCGCATCAGGTATCCCAGCCCCCGCCCCAGCCTGGCGGTTCTGGGACCTGCAACCCCGGCCTCCCGCCAGCTGTCCCCGCGGGGAGGCCGCCGCGCAGACCGACAGACGGACACCAGGTGCGGGCCGAGAGCTCCGGCTCGGGGAGTGCGCGGCTCGGCGGGGGAGCCGAGCCCCGAGCCGGTCCGGACGGAGGTCGCGCGGGCTCCCGCCACACCTGTCCGCGCCTCCCGGAAGCGTACCTCGGGCCCCTCCGGGCCTCAGTTTCTCTGCCTGTAACCGGGTCGGAGGGAGGGCGAGCCGGGCGAGCTGGGGCGGGGGTCCACGCCCCTCGCCGCTGCCACCTGCCCCCGCATTCCCGCCGCCGCCCGGTCCTCCCACTCCGCCTCCCATCCGCCCTCAGATTCTTTCCAGATGTGCGCAGCGGGGGGGGGGGGGGGCAGTCTCGGGCCGGCGAGCAGGGAAGGCCCCCGCCCCGGCCGCGAGCGCGGAGGGGCCGCGGGGGGCTGCCGGGCGCGCGGGGTGCAGGGCTCCCCCCGGGGGCGAGTGCGGCGGCCGGCCCGGGGCAGCTGCTGCGGGAGCCGAGCCCACCGCGCGGGCCGCTCCCCGGCCGCCGCCCCCCCCGGCGCCGCCCCCGGCCCCCCCGGCCGCCCGCGCCGAGTACCTGCCGCGCCCCCGCGCCCCGCCGGCCGGCCGCGCTGTCCCGAGTCCCCGCGGCGCTCCGCGGGCGCGGGCTCCTTCCATTCAAGCCGAGCCGGGAGCTCGGCGACGCAAGTCTCGCTGTGGGCTTTCTCCTCCCCGCCTCCCCCCGCCCCCGCCCCCGCCGCACCGCGTGCATCTGCTGGACGCCGGCCTCCTCCGGACACGCGCGTCGGGTCCCCGCGGGCGAGCGGGGGCGGGGGCGGGGGTGGGGGTGGGGGTGGGCCCCTCCCCCCTCCCCGGGAGGGAGAGCCCCCGCGCCGACCCCTCTCCCCTCCTCCGCCCCGGCCCGGCCGCCCCACCACGCCCCCGCCGCCCCCCACCGAGAGGCGGGGGAGGCGGGGTCCAGCCCGCACCGCGCCCACGTTCCCGCCTTCCGCAGGGCAGCCGGACCCCCTCTAGGCCCCAGCACCTGAGAGGAGGGCAGGGCGGAGGCCCCTTCACCCAGGTGCCTCTGAGCCCACTTTCTTCCTCATGCCTGAGGATTTTGCAACCGCTCCAGGCACGAGTACCTCTCCGTCCACTCTCCCACCCTGGGGTCCTGGGCCGTGGCTAACGGGGCCTCCAGCCAGGACCCCGCTGGGCCCCTTCCCGGAAAAGTTCCCCGCCCTCCCCACGCCCACGTTGACCCTGCGCCCAGAGCCTCGTGAGCCTTGAAGGACGGTAAATTGGGCTGGGAGTAGGGTGCATGCGGATCTCAGTCGCCGGGAGACAAGGGGGGGGGAGTAGGGAGTCCTCGCCGCACCATATTGCTCCCAGGAGCTGAGACCGGTTCCAAGTAAAGGAGCACTAACTGCTAGCAGCTGGAGCAACACTGTTTGGCGCCAGGGGCTTTGGCGGTAGACCGCAGTGGGGCTGGGTTTAGGTGGTACTTGGCACTTCCACTGCCTCTAGGACGCTCTCCCCATACCTGCTCTCGCCTGTGGGCAGGGCACCCCCAGCCACCTTACCTGGCTGCCCTCCTCCTGGGCAGGGAGAAGGGTAAATAACTCAAACTTGGGACCACTTGCTCAACTTAAATTGCTAATACCCTGAATGAATGAATGAATGAATGAATGGCTCATGTAAAGCATCTTTCATGGGCTTCTGCTGCTGCATCCAGACTGGACCACATACATTACTCTCTAAGCTTGACTATCCTGAAAGAAGATTGTTTTTGGCCCCATTCACGGGGAAGGAGATCACCTGACAAAGGAGAAGTGGTTTATGGAGCAAAATGGCCAGGTTTACCCTTCTCCACAGCCCAGGTTCTTTCCGTGACAAACATGGGCAAGTAACTTGAGAAGGCAAATGCAGAGACTGAATTTGAACCCAGAGCTGTCTGTTTCCATTACATCAATAACTCAAAAACTTAGCAAGCATGAGAAAGGGAAACATTTTGCCTTCTTTGGCTTCAGATTTCACTTCTCTCTGAGCTCAAACTTGAGAGCTGGTATGATTCACACAGGATTGGACAGGGGCCAACCCAGAGATGTATCTCCTGTCTTCTCAACATTGAGCCTAGATTCAAGTGGAGCTAGAAGAAGATTCTTCTGACTTGAATACCCATAAACTAAAGGAAATTTTCTAGAAGGACAATGAGAACTGGCACATACTGAATACTTATGAAGTGCCAGGCACTGTGTGAAATCCTTAAATATCTTAATCACCCCAATCCTTTGGGGAAGGTATTTTCTGTTACCTGTAACTGCTGGGGCCAGCCACAGCACACACCGTATCTCCCCTGCCCCCGCCCCCAGAGAAATAGGCTTTTCTGCGGAATGCCAAGCCGGTGCCCACACAAACACTGTAGCTGTCCAGCACTGTAGACACACTAAAATCAGCTGTCTGAAATAGAAGATGGAGGTATCACTTTGACTGTCTCTGGTGGAAAATGGAGGTGATCCTGGCACTCTAGAAGGAAATCCTCTAACCTTCCAAATAGCAGTAAAGAGTTGAGTTTGAAACTGAGGGTTCCCAATCCACTTATGCTGCTTTGGCTTCCTTATGCCTCATTTTCAGCTCCTGTTCATATTACTCTACTGCATGGTGTCAAGAACAAGCTTTGGACTTAGATTTGGGTTCAAATCCCAGCTGGGTTCAAATGGAGATATAAATAGTACCTAGTCCTCGCAGATTGTCTAAATTAAATGAAAAATTGGAAGTAAATAAGAAACTGGAAGCACAGAACCCTGCACAGCATCCGGCACATGTAAGTGCTCAATAAATGGCAGCTGTTATCATTGCAAAACTGTCACCGAGACCTGATTAAACATCTATGAAACATTATTAAAACAAATGACACGTGGCAAGAATTAACCAGAAATCTCTGCTTGATCCAGGGTAAGTGCCTTCTAATTCAAAACAGTAAGAAACAAGAAAACTCAAAGGAGGGGAGTAAAGACTGAGAGAGCTAGGAATGAAAGACAAGAGGGCTCTCATGGGGTGTTGGTGAGGATAAGGGGAGATAAGGTGTTGTTATACCTTCATCATCAGAAAAGAAAATAATTCTTCTTACTTTGACCCGAGGGCTCAAGACCTTTCCTTATTAAGTATCAGAGTCCCTACTCTGGGAGCTCTGGGAGCAGCTTGTTTTCTGAACATTTAGAGATCAAATCACATGGTGTTGTTTTGGTATAGGGATTCCATCGGAAGGATCTTGATAAAAGACAAAATATCTGGGGTGCCTGGGTGGCTCAGTTAGGCGTCTGCCTTTGGCTCAGGTCATGGTCCCAGGATCCTGGGATCGAGCCCTCCATGGGGCTCTCTGCCTGGAGGAAAGCCTGCTTTTCCATCTCTCCCTGCTTGTGCACGCTCTCTCTCTCACTGTCAAATAAATAAAGCCTTAAAAAAAAAAAAAGACAAAACATCAAAGAACAAGCAAGGTATGATGGAAGAACCACACAGGCCAAGTCAGATACAGAAAAGGTCTTTTGGGCTCCTAGAACATCCCATAGAAACTTTTTATTATTGGACTCATTTTGCTGTATGTTTTTCCTCTCTTTCCCCCACTGGACTGTAAAGGCTTCAGGGCAGGGACCTCATCTCATGTTCTGTAAGGTCCCTTTCCAGTCCTAAAATATGACTGTAGTAGGCAGCATGAACCCCCCAAAATACCCACACCCTAATCCCTAGAGCCTGTGAATGTTACATTATGTAGCTAAAGGGACTTTGCAGATATAATTAAGGTTATGGACTTTAAAACAGGGGGATTATCTTGGATTATCCTGTGAGCCTAACCTAACACATGAGCTCTTGAAAACAGAACATTCTGTGGCTGGAGGTAGGAGGTAGGAGAGGTGAGGCAGAAGGGAAGATCAGAAAGAGGTGAAACATGAGGACTCGGCTAGCGGCTAGCGTTAAGGGTGAAGGAAATGCAGGCAGCCTCTCCAAGCTGAGAACCCTAGGCTGCCAGCACGCACATGGGGACTTCAGTCCCACAGCAGCAAATCACTGAATCCTGCCAACAACCTCAGTGAGCATGGAAACGCATTCTCCCCTAGAGCGCTCAGGTCAGAGCCTGAAGCAGCCAATGCCTTGACTTCAGCCTCGAGAGACCTGGAGCAGAGAAACCAGCCAAACCCACCCAGACTTCGGAGCTACAGAACTATAAGACAATGGACGTGGGTCAAGGTAGGCCACTACGTGCGTGGTAATTGTTACAGCAGCAATAGAAAACTAATACAAACATTAATAACTGAAACCAGTACATGGTACAACAGCATTTTCCCATATGTCATTTCACTTAATCTTCAACCACAAGTAGGATGGTATTATTGCCTCCTATTTTAGGAAACTGAGGCTCAGGGAGGATAAGAAACTTGCTCAGGTGACCAGCTAATGAGTGCTTGAGTCAGAATTCACACCCAGGATCCAACGTCAGAGAGAGTGGTCTCCTACGCTGCAGCTGCCATTCTGTGGCTTTAAAGGTCTACTGCCTTGAGCTAAGTAAAATGAACTTCAGAAAAGACAAAAACAAACACAACTGAGGCTGCTTTCACACTATGAAAACGGAAAAGCTCTGAATATTCATTTCTCTCTGTGTCTTCCAAAGTTATCTAGTAAGTCACAGAACAAGTGAAGTTATAAACAAGGAAGTATAAAAATACCTAGTCTTCTTTCTGACACATGGAAGAAAAGATTTTGATCAATGGCAAAAGGAGCAATCCTCAAAAGAGTGGCTGTCGACCAAGTATTTTCTCCCATTCAGATGCTCTTCTAGCCACTGTTAATGTATATCTTGCACAGGTGCCCTGTTTTGCCAATCTGGTTTAGGGACGTCTCTGTGTTGGAGCTTTTTGTCCACTCTGGACCAGTTTTTATTTGTCAGGAAATTCAACTGACTTTTAGTCTGAAATTCCCCTTTTATAGTTCTTCCCCTTAGTTCTAATAACTAAGCAACACAGTCCCTCCCTCTCATTGGTCTTTCCATCTGTTGAATATCTGTGAACTGTTATCACCCCCTGCCCTTGGGCATCACTTTGCTAAGCTGAAGACTCTTGTCTGCTTGCCTAAATCTTTCCCTTATACTGCTTGTTGTATCTTCACATCTGAACTTCTTTTCCATTTATTTCTGTTCGAATGAGGTGTCTAATCTTGAACAGAGTATATTGCACACTACAGAAGATGCTGTATTCTAAAAGGTGAACTTTACAATATTTTACAAAGAAAAAAGAAAACATCCTGCTGTTTGGTAGTTGGTAAGAAAACTGTAGCACTTACTGCTTCTCAGCCTGCAGCTTAAATAAACAGCAGACTGCAATGAATTTCCCCCAGTTTTACATAAAAGTTTATGACCACAAAATCAGTAAATAAAAGGCCAAATGCTTACTACATGCTGCTGAAAACAGCACTGTGACTATTTACAATGTATTTAAATGACTATTAATAGGATAGATTAAATGGACATCACTTTTTGCAATAAATTTTGGATATGATACATTAAAAAAATATTCCTCCAAGAAGTCTGGTTAAAATTCCATACCAGATTAAACTTCCTGCCAAATAGAATCAGACGCCACATTTCTTAAGGGCCAGAAATCTGGCTGCATATTCTCTGTTCTAACCAAGAACTAAAGAGCTGTTTGTTTGCAGCAGTCTCCAGATAGATATTAATACTGGACCTTTCCAGTAGATTTTGTAACTCTCTATTGAGAAAAACTCTTAAAATTTGGCTAGACACAGCTGTGGTTCCTGATAGCACATAATTCTTTCAGGGCCCTTATTAGCTGTTTAGTACTATACCCCTAATTCCTAACTCATATCAGTGTGGTCTCTAAACAAACCCAGTCCCACAGATTAATTTACCTACTGATTTACAATCTGGCCGATTACCATTTTTATTCTGGTCTATAACATCCAGTAAATTCTTTGTGTTCAGAAAGCAGTTATGCCATGGGCAGCTACAACTGTGATCTTTGGCTGAAATGCAAACCTTCTGAAAGTCGAACTAAAGAATTCTATATTCATTCACTAAGTTACAGAGACTATTAAATTTTAATGAAGAAAATATAAGGATGTGGACAGTCCACAAAAATACGCAAATTGTCCCCAATCCTGAAGCTAGCATATTATCTGAACTCAAAAGATTATCACAAAATGTTCCAATGAATCAATTCCTTCCTGTTAAAAAATTTCTCAAATAACATTAGGAACCATCTGTTAAGTATCTACTGTGTGGCTTGACATTTTATACCTATAATTGCTAATCCTCACAGCCAGCAAGGGAGAATTATTATTCCCTTTCTACAAAGGGAGAAGGAAGCTCAGAGTCCTTACTTATTATTAGCCCAAGGTCCCGAAGCTGTTTAAGTGCCAGAGCTAGGACCAAAACTCACATCTGATGGACCCCAACTTTTTTATACCAGGTTCCTCTAAAGTATTATTTTCTGTAATTGCTAATGTTTCAGATGATAAAGCTATTAATATAGGATTTAAGTTCATATTTATTTTTTCTAAGGTGACATATATTGGGAGAACAGAAGGGGTTTATATTTATATGTGATTGAAACTTTCAAAGGGATTTTACAATTTAAAAAGAACTTTAATGATCATTGTCCAAAACTTGAGAAACTTTATTGATGCTTACTCTGGTAGACACTGTATTAATACAAGAAACACAGAGATGAATAACAGAGTTTCTACCCTCAAGGTGTTCACGGTTCAATGAGACCATTAGAAAAGAATTAACAGTGTCCTCCTTTTGCACAGGAAGAAACTAGACTGTGAGGTCTAAGTGCCTTACTCTGATTTAGCTTCCCAGAGGCAGACAGGACCTGATCCAAGATTCTTCTGATCACAATTCAGTGACTCTTCCACAGGCCCTACCTCCCCATCCACTTCCTAATCATGTTCTCCGTTATTGTTTACATATTCAACAAGGATTGTAGAAATCTGAGAGTCTGAATTAATCTGGACAAGTACAGCAGCAAGGCTAATGATTTTAATGCACACAGAACCCAGTAGGTCACTTTTTTAAAAGCTGTGATCAAACCACAAACTGACTTTTCTTATTACTTTGGGCTGCTACAATCTTAAATTGAAAGACTGCTCTAAGCTGCAAATATTTTCAAAGAAAGAGCAGGGTTAAATCAGACTAAAAGAGAACTCTCTCTTCCTTCCTTCCTTCCTTCCTTCCTTCCTTCCTTCCTTCCTTCCTTCCTTCCTTCCTTCCTTCCTTCCTTCCTTCCTTCCCTCCCTCCCTCCTTTTTTCTTGTTTATTTGTCAGAGAGAGAACAAGCAGGGGAAACAGCAGACAGAGAGAGAAGCAGGCTCCCTGCTAAGCAAGGAGTCCAAAGCAGGACTCAATCACAGGACCCCAGGATCATGACCTGAGCTGAAGGCAGAGACTTAACTGACTGAGCCACTCAGGGCCCCCCTAAAGGAGAACTCTTAATGTTCTCTTCCATCATTAGGGCCATGAAGGTCATTGTAGTAGAGAATGCATTTCTGTGATGTGGTTCCTATACTCAGAAATGCCCCCTGTGAATTGTTTTTAAATTGTTATTCAACTCTCATTCATATACTTGATGACAGCAAGCCAAGACTTTGTACTGGAGGAAATGGATACAAGAAATGCAGTCTCTGTTCAGGGGAAACTGAAACAAATTACTACAAAGGAACTATTAACTCCACTTGTGGCAAAAAGGGACAGCTTCCTGAAAGCTAAGGCATGAAAAGGATGAAAAGGAATTTGCCAAGCGGATGGTGGGGGGGTGGGGGGGGGTGGGCAGGGAGAACAGCGAGATGCTGTTGTTGCTGTTGCAAGATGCGTGGTACGCGAGATGACCTAACTTAGAACTAAAAGCATTAGCTAATGTGCTTGCTCTGTTTTAATCACTTGGAAACGGAGCATATCACTACCAAATGGAACTTTTCTGTTCTTATTATTCATAGCTCTTTATGAAGCCAATTCCAATCTAGCTTTTATCCCTCCTACTCCCCTGAAATTGATTTTGTAAGTAATCACCAGTGACCTCCATGTTGCCAACTCTAATCCTATACACACTTTCGGACATCATTCTACTTGACCTTACAGAGCAAAGGACATAGATGACCATTCCCACCTTTTGAATATATATACTCTCTTCTTGAGAAACTTCTCAGTCTTTCTAGCCCCTCTTCTTCATCCCCTTTGCCAGATCCTCCTCCTCTCCCTGATATCTAAAGCTGAAGTTCCTCAAGGCTTCCTCCACCTCCACCAAGCTCCTCAATGGCTGACAGCAGCCATTCCTATAGCTTTAAATATCACCCAGATGCCCATGGCCTCCAAATGTGTATCTCCAAGCTGATCTCACCTCTGAGCTCCAGTCTTATAAATCCAACTGCCTCTCTGATATCTCCACTTGGAAAACTCTCAGGTATCTCAAAGTTAACAGGTTCAAAAGTAGAGCTGATTATTTCAACTGCTCTCCCTAAAATCCACTTGTCCCCTCATCATATCAGTCAGTCAGGACACCTGGAAATGATTCTTGCCCTTACCCCCAGTCATCAAATTTTGTCAGCCCTCCCTCTGCCTACTTTTCCACATCCATCTCTGCCTCCAACACCCTAGTCCAGGACACCATTTTCTTGCACCTGGACATCCAGTCTTCAGCCTTCCACCCCCAGTAAAGGGGTATATTCTCTACACAGCAGCCACAGTTAAATTTTAAGTCATGTCATTACACTGCTTAAAGCCATTCTGTAATGGTCATAGTTCTTTCACAAATATTCAACTCTATTCTCTCCCTCTGGTACCTGGTAAGATTTTGAAGTTAGGTGGAGTATATGGCTTTCTTCGGATGATGAAATGGGAGCAAAAGTGATATGTATCACTTTGGGGTGGAAACTTTAAGAGCCAGAGTGTAGTTCACCTTTTTCTCTTCCTCTGCCTTCCTCTAATGATCACAATGCTCCAGGTGATAGCTACTCCATTAGCCTGGGTTCTAGACTTATGATATAATGGCAAAGTGGATATGCAGCATGAGTGAGAAATGAATGGATGTAAATCTATATCTTCAAGAGATCAAGTGCCTTATCGTAACTAACAAATTCCAATCCAATTGGTTGTGTCTGCCTATCCAACCTCCTCGTGGACCTACCTGTCCATCCAGCTCACTGGACACCACTCACATGGACCCCCTCCCCACCCTTTCATGCACTGTTCTTTGCATGGCTCACTCCTCAACCTTTACACCTCAGCTTAAATATTGGTCTTAGAGAGGTCTCTCTTAACTACTTTATCAAAGAAGGCCCCTCATTGTGATTCTTCATCACAGCACCCTGACCATTTCTTGCATGGCACATCAGTCTGTAATAATTATTCATCTTTGATAAACTGTCTCTCCCTTTAGGTTGTAAACACCATGAGGGGAAAAGCTCATCACCACCTCCAGTGCCTAGCATCATACCTTCAATATATTACCCTCTATTTGGTAGGCGTTCAATAAATATTTGTTTAAAAAGTAAAATGAAAAGATTCCAAAAATGGGACATAAGAAAACAATATAGACATCATATCACCTATCCCAGAGGCAAGACGTGGCAGTAGCTGTGGTACTAGCATGGCAACTCACATTTACTGAGTGCCTATGATGTACGTAATAGGTACTTAGGTTCTCTCTCTCTCTAGATTCTCAGTAATCCAAGGAGGTCAATATTAATATCTTTACTTTATAGATCAGGCAACTGAGACTCAATCTGCTCAAGTGGCAAACCAGTAACAGCAGCAGTTTTAGCCAAGACCTGTTAACCTTTCCTCCAAACCATGATGCTTCCTTCTCTAGAAATTAAACTGCTACTAACCATATTTGATCATTGAGTTTCTATTATATATATAAATTGCATATATACAAATACATTCCTACCCAAGAACCAGGGTTTTTTGTGTGTGTTTGTCTTTTTTTTTTTTTTGGTTCATCCTAGAGGCTATTTCACGCGTCTGTTGTTCTCTCGGACGAGTGATAGCAGAATGATAAAGCAAAACCAAACTACAGATAAATCAGACATTCTTTTGGAACTTTTTTCTTTAAGTATTTTTCTTCTCAGAGTAAGAAGCTACTACAATTAGGAAATAGGTCTGAATTCTGAGTTCATTTTCTAGAACTTGAGATGGGGTCCCTGGGTGGCTCAGTTGGTGAGGCATTTGCCTTCGGCGCAGGTCATGATCTCCATGTCCCAGGATGGAGCTCCACATGGGGTACCTTCTCAGAGGGGAGTCTGCTTCTCCCTCTCCCTCTGCCCCTCTGCTTGTGCTCTTTCAAACTCTCTCAAATGAATACATAAAATCTTTTTAAAAAAGAAGAAAGAACTCGAGATCAATTTACATTGGTTTAATGTGCTGTCTTTCCTCATCACCAGATGCTTCTCTGCTGGTCACAGAACATGTAAAGCTGAATGGTCGAAGGGGATCAGACCCATAGTCCTGATCTGATTAGCACGGGCTCCGGGTATCTGACAAATGAGCCTTGGCTTTTTTAGCTCTGACTGCCTTTTGGTGAAGTAACATGTTAACAGCAGAAAGGTTGAGTCTGTATAACTTCCGGAAGAGTTCTGCTGGGTTCTGAGTAGACTCACAGGATTATCAGAGCAGAAGGGACCTTAGAGACCATCTACTTAATCCCCAATTTTAACAGTTTAGTGAACAGGCCCAGCAGGCAGTTACTTGTTTGCCTAAAAGAAGCAAGACTCTTGTCTCCTGGCCAAGTGCTCTTTCCACTACAACACCCTGCTTCCCCAATCAAGAACTAGTCATTTTGTCAGAGTAACCAGTAGATGACACCTGAATAACACGGACTCTAAATCCCCCAATGTTTCTCTTAATCTCCATTGGTGAGAAGACCCTGAACAAAAAGAACATACACAATAAACACAAAGGAGATCAGGAAAAGCTATTTTAATTTTCTATTAAACATTCTTCCAAAAGCATTATTTTACTCCGTATCTTACTGAGTTATAAGAAATAACATTAGCATTAGAAAAAACAGGAAGAAAGATAAATTAAATGTGCATAATTAATTAAACTTATATGAAAAAGGAAAATGAGAACAAGGGACTGAGAGCTTTACAGAATTAAATATGAGATTATACTTTGAAACCTGTGCATCTCAAAGCAAACTTTATTTGTTCAGTTATTTTTAACAACAGCATTTTTTGACCAATACACTGATTTTTTTCAAGAAGGAAACTCATTTAAAAAATATTTTTACTTTAAAAATAGGCTGCATTCAGCTGTAGACTCCCCGCCACCACCCCAGGCTCTGATCAGATTTATTTTGATTTGGGAAGAAAGTACCATTTTGATGGCGTGAAATGCAAAATTTAAGTTTTTTTTTTTTTTTAAACAGCCCGCTACAGAATTTTAAAAACTATTAATGAAAAATAGATTAAAGTCATTAAGTGCACAACACTAATTATTGGCCAGCTCCTGGTATTCGGTTTCTTCCCTAGTTCTCCAAAGGAAAACTTAAATTGAATCTTCAGCAGAATGATCTTTAAACATACTTTATAAGCAAAATGAGAGCTTCTGTTTACATAGTTTTTAGATTTTGCTGTTCCTAATTTTATTCTGAAACTCAGTTTTACCCCAAACCATAATTACCATATTAACTTTGTAATGCACAGTTCTATGCAATTCAGCAAGCAGTAGTACACTATTAGGCTCTGTCCACCCCGAGCTTAGGAAAAACAAGATTGGTCACACCCAACTAAAGACAAATCTCACACTGTTTGCCAATGTGTAGTTTCCATCCAAGCCTTGACAATGAAATATATGGATATATATCTATATATCTCATCTTAATTTTCAAAGGCAGGCAAAGGGAGTTCTTCACAGCTTAGCTTTGCCTGGCTGAAGCTGAAGATTTTGTAACTTCATAGCCAGACCCATGTTGCCAGTGATTTTCAATTTGCCTTGAAAGAAGGCCTGTGAGTAAGAAGAAAGAAAATTTGTTACTCGGTGTTTTTTGTGATTGCTGATCTTTCTAGGCGATCCAGCCCTGAGATCATTTATTTATCCAGGTTTCTTAAACTTTCTTCAAAATATGAAACTTGGCTTTCTGGAATAGATTTAGAACTAGATTCCTCAAAAGGAAGGCTTTGTAAAAGGCATGCTTTACTAAGAGCAGTCATACGACTATCTCTCCCAAATGTCTTCTCTTAGAAATTGAGTCTACCTTTATCTGCCTTCGTCACCGATGGTACATTTTCCAAATAATAGGCAAAGTGGGTTTGAAATAGATGGATTTTGTTGAAAAATACTACATGTGGATCAAGAATATGAACTGAGGGGTCCCTGGCTTGCTCAATCAGTGGAACACGTGACTTGATCTCTGGGTTGTGAACTGGAGCTCCACATTGGGTATAGAGATTACTTAAAAATAAAATCTTAAAAAAAGAAAAAAATATATGAACCAAAATTTTCAGTAGTCTGAAAGAGAGAAAAAGCACATTCATAACACACTTAGATACTCTAAGGGTTCAATACACTGTGGATGAAATGTCACCAAATTTTTTTCCCCTTTCTAGGTCTACATAATAAAGGATTTATCCCTACAGAGGGAGGACAGGCAGCCTGCTGAGACTGAGGTGCTGGTGTTAATCTTTGGCTTAAGAAGAATCAAACCAACCCTAAGTGCAGAGCCACAATTTGCTCCATTTAACAACTGCCTGTGATTAGATCACTGATCACTTGATGTTTGCTAAATTTATCATGTAACAAAATCCCGGGAAAACTTTAGAGAAATGATAGCAAATTTGCAAACACAGCGTGATTTCCCTGCTATGATCTCAGTCTTCTAACTCAATTGTTAAAATAAGGAAGAGCTACATGCAACAAGTTTCTGGTAGTCTTAGCTTTTTAAGCAAGTATAATAAAGATGTCAGGAGCTCTTTTACCTTATCCCTAGGAATGCACAGAACTCTGCTTTGTCTACACCTCCTGGTAAGGGTGACTAATTCCTTTTTTTTTCCCCTCCTCTGTCTGGACAAACTAAATATTTCCTTTCTATATGGCACACAGCCTTCTCTGTCTGATGACTTAAAGGTCCGGTGTCTCAGAACACAATATATTTAACATATGTCCTTAAAAAATATGGACCAGTAGCACCTAAAAGAGAAACTCCCCATCTTTCCTTTCTTTAAAATTAAAAGAGAAAGTGACTTTTTATTTACTAATTATTATAGAGAAAACATGAGTCTTCACAATATCCAAACACAAGGATCATTTTAATCTGGCCCCTAGGTATTGGGTGTGCTTTACACTGGAGAGCACACTGCTTTGTTTCAACTGTAGCCAAACACTGATACTATAATTTCCAATGCATTTAACGGTTTCCAGTCAAATCCTCTAAGCATAAGGGAAGACCATTAGCATATTAATAGAATTATCTGCCATTTTTATCTTTAATTCCTTTGGGTGCTAACAGGTGCTCAGGAAAATGCTGATACTCTGCCCCCCAAAATGGGTGGTAAACAGATAAACCAAGAACCAGGGTAGCTTATGTGTGAAGTCTGATCACCCTGCCAAGGGAGTGCATGGAGAGTGCATAGTGGAACAAGGAACAGTGGGTGGGAAGGAAGAAGACAGCCAGCTCCTATACTGGTGGCCTCTGTTGTGTCCAGAATTTTTGGAGCAGGCTCTGAGGGTAGAGATGTCAATGCCAATGGTGTATATTAAGCTGAAACATCACAGATGCAAGTTTCTCACTTGTCAAAGCATCAACTACAATAGGCTTAGTTGCTTGGAGAAGGCATTTTAAAAAGGAATATTAGTGTGTGTCAGATTGTTGTTTTATCCAATCTTTTGAATTACCAGGAGGCTGTAGGAATAAGACCTAAAACAAATCAGGCTGAGGCAACGAAACAATAAGTTTACAATGGAAAGCAGCATCTCAGTTTCTTTTTTTTTTTCTTCCCCCGTGGCTAATGAAAGCTCAGTGTATCAAGTCTGTTCAACACTGGCTAATGATATACGAAGACCCTTGATGATTTGGGGACCAGGAAAATCCATAAGAAACATAAATACATTTCAGACAAATACAATTTAATCAAATTGTATTCAGATGAATACAAATTAAGCAATTGTTGAGTGAAAACCTAAAAATGTCAGACACTGTGCTAAGATCTTGAGACATGAGGACAAACAAAATGTGGTTTGTTCCTTTGAGACACTCACAACCTAATGGAAAGGAAATAGGCACATCATGACTAATATCATGTGACAAGTGCTAAGCTTTCTTCCAATTGATTGCCCAGAAGAGGGACTGGCTACAGTCCCCCAGTAACTTGTAAGGAGGTCTTTGGGGATAATATGTAAGCTAATTTGGAAAGAAAAGGAGTTTGTCAGGGAAGGCAGTTTGGACAAAGAGCATGGGCAGAGAGATGAAATGTAAAAGGTCACGCCTTTGTTCACACTGTTCACACTGCTCCCTCCCCATGGATTGCTCCCACTCTCCATCTGTGCACTGCTAACTTCTGGTCACTCTTATACTCAGTTTAAGTGTTTCTTCCTCTGTGAGACTTTCTCTGATGGTCCAGGGAGACATGGCTCCGCCCACTGCTGTCCATAAGCTAGGCATAGCACTGTGGATATTCGGATACACTTACTCTTTTACAGATTTGTCTCGTACCAAATTGTGACTGTCCAGTGCAGGAGAACTCTTTCTAATTCATCTGGTTTTACACAAGACACAAAACAGTACCTGGCACATGGCTTGTGCCACAAATGTTTGTCATTTGTTAAGTAACATTTTAGGGAACACTAAGTTTTGTCAGTTTGACCACTTTGCACTTTATGGTATAAGGCTGAGGCAGGAGATGAAATGGAATGGACTCAAAGACCCACCTACTAGGAGGAAATAAGCCCCTTTATACTTACCGACTGAGGATTCATTTTACCAGTCATTAAAGCCAGTAAGTCCGAGTCAGCCATTGTGATTGTGCAGTCGGCCTTCTTATCTAAAACAGGTATGAAGGAAGAGCAAGGAGAGTATTCAGTTTCAGGTATTCACCTCCAGTACTGGAGCAGTGCGGGGAAAACGTTACTCATGTACTCTTCTACGGCAGCCTGGTGAAATGTGGCATAAATTACAAGCAACCTCAATATTTAACAAGAGGGAATTGATTAATTACCAGGGTGCCTGGGTGGTACAGTCGGTTAAGTGTCCGACTCTCGGTTTCGGCTCACGTAGTAATCTCAGGGTCATGAGATTGAGCCTTGTGTCAGGCTCCGTACTCAGTGCGGAGTTGGCTTGAGATTCTCTCTTCCTCTCCCTCTGTCCCTCCCGCCTGTGCTCTCTCGCAAATATATAAATAAATCTTTAAAAGGAATTATCATATTCATATGATGGGATACAATGCAATCATTAGATGATGTGGATCTACATTTATTGACCTGAAAAAATGTTCATGTTACACTGTACCATGCATGATACTGTCATACAAGCCAGTTATAAAACAAACTGTGAGCATGGTCCCATTTCTGCTTTAAAAACAGATATTCAATTATATATGCATAGGAAATAACATCTATAAACTTAGATACCAATATATTAATAACAGTTACTGTGGCACCCAGACTCTAAGGTGATCCCTGTGATGCCTGCCTCCTGGTGTTCACGCCTTTGTATGTGCCCTTGAATATGGGCAGGACCTGTGACTTGCTTCTAGCCAAGAGAATGTGGCAAAGGAGATGGGATGTCATCCTTGTGGTTCTGTTATGTTATGTAAGACTCTGTCTTGCTAGAAGACTCTCTGTCTCTCCTGCTGGCCTTGAATAAACTAGCTGCTGTGCTGTGAAGTGCATATATGCGAAGGACCATGTGGTGCAGTGCTGGCTGTTAGGAGCTGAGGGTAGACTCTGGCCTATGGCCAGTAAAAAAAACTCAAGTTATCATTCTCCATGGCTGCAAGGAAATGAATCTCCAGCAACCGGAGTAAACTTGAACACCAACCCTTCTGCAGTCAAGCCTCCCGATGAGAACCTAGCCCAGGCCAATACCCTCACTGAAGTCTGTAAAACCCTATGCAGAGGACCCAGCTACATGCAGCCAACTCAGCCCTGGGAACTATGAGGTAATAGATGCATGTGCTGTCTTAAGCCACTACCTTTGTGGTCAGTTGCTATATAGTAATAAAAAAAAAAAAAGAGTATACAGTTATCTATAGCAGGAGTTATCAAACTTTTCCTGTAAAAGATTGGCCACTAAGTATTTTAGACTCTGCCAAAAGCTACTAGGTCTCTATCACAACTATGCAACTCTGCCACTGTAGTGCAAAAACCACCATTGATGATATATAAACAAATGAGTGTGGCTGTGTGCCAATAAAATTTTCAAAATAGGTAGTAGACAAGGAAAGGATATACACAATTCATGTATCTGCCAAAAAAAAAAAAAAGAAAACAACTTGTATCCAGACTGTATTAAAAAAAAATTCCTATCATTCAATTAGGAAAGGTTACATAATCTAAAATAAAAACAGGCAAAAAATAAAATAAATAAAATAAATAAAATAAATAAAAACAGGCAAATAACAGACACTGTACAAAAGATCTCCAAATAGCCAAAAAAGCCTATGAAACTGTGTTCAACTTCATTACTCATCAGGGAAATGTGAATTAAAAGCACACATGAGATACTATTATATATCTACCAGAAGGAATGGGCAAAAAAGGAAATAAAAAGACAATACCCAGTGCTGGTTGGGATATGGAGCAACTGAAAAGTTGATGCAATGCTGGAGGGACAGTAAAACGGTACAGCCACTTTAAAAAACAGTCTAGAAAGGGCAGCTGGGTGGCTCAGTGGTTAAGCATCTGCCTTCGGCTCAGGGCGTGATCCTGGGGTCCTGGGATGGAGTCCCACATCGTACTGCCTGTGAGGAGCCTCCTTCTCCTCCCTCTGCCTGTGTCTCTGCCTCTATGTGTCTCTCATGAATAAATAAATAAAATCTTAAAAAAAAAAAAAACAGTCTAGAAGTTTCTTAGACTAACCATACACGTGCCATGACTTAGCAATCCCACATTTAGGTGTTTAACCAAAAGAAATGAAAACATAGTCCAAACAGAAAAAACTGTATGTGAATGCTCATAGTGGCTTTATTCAAATGGCCAAAAGCTGGGGAAAAAAACAAATGTGTATCAACTGATGAATGGATAAACTACTCGGCCACAAAAAGAAACACAGCCCCCAGCCTCCCAGTGTCGCCAGAGCCTTCCAGAAGAACTCAAAGTTCAAACATATTCTACACAGCAGCTTATTCTATACATGAAGAGCAGACTTTTGTGGGTTTTTTTTTTTCATTTTAATGATTCTCCAATGTATTAAAATTTTTTAATCGGAAGTAGTGGATTCCTAAAGGATTCCAAAGTCATCTGCAATTCTTTTGTTTTTGTTTTGTGCTGGTTTTTCCTTCATTTTAGCTTTGGGTAGGAGGGAGGGGCAGGTGACACTAAGTATATTTTTTTATTTTTGAAATCTTTTCCAATGACCAGCTGAAGATCTGCACTGAAATATAACTTACATGCTTTGCATTTTTAAAGCCTGCTTCTCGAATTTAAGCAGAGTGATAGTGTTCAAAGAACCAGCTCAGTCTGTAACATGTTTAAAAAGACATACTGCACTTTGAGGTCCCTTTCAAATGCCATTTGCTAGACCTCTCAAGTGTTTTAATTGCTACATTCATGTGCTTCACAAGTCCAGGATGTCGGATGTCCTATGGCATGGAAGACTCAAGACTTTGGGCAAAGCTTATGGGCTGGCATTGGGGGGGTGAGGGGGGAAAGGAACAGAATTTGTGTATTTGGTTGATTTAGAAATAAGGCATCTGGGAGATGCCATTATTTTCTGTTTAAATTAAACTGCATTTTTGTCTTTTGGTTGAAATATGAAATGTACTATCCCGATATAAAACAGTAACTATCTGACCTTTGGAAAAAAGTGAATGAATCTCAGTTAAAGAAGCAGGCTCAAAAACTATATACTGGGGACACCTGGCTGGCTTAGTCAGTAGAGCGTGTGACTCTTGATCTCAAAGGTTGTAAGTTCGAGTCCCACTTTGGGTATAAAGATAACTTAAAAATAAAACCTTTAAATAAAACAAAAACTACATCCTGTGTGATTCCATTTGTATGACATTCTGGAAAAGGTAAAGGTACATGGACAGATATCGGAGTAGTGGTTGCCAGGGCCTGAGTGTGGGAGGAGGGGATTGACTACAAAGGGACATGAGAACACTTTTCAGGGTGGTGGAAATATTTTATCTCTTGATTTTTAGTGATGGTTACACAATTATATGCATTTATCTAAATTCATAGAATTATACATCTTAAAAAGGGTAGATCTTACTGTATTAAATTATACCTCAATGAATCTGACTTAAAACAACTGCTAGTACCAGGTACTATCAAAAACGTGGAGCAAAAGAAACTCTCATGGAATGCAGAGGGTAATGTAAAATAGTATATTCACATCAAAAACTGTTTGGCTCTAATGTACCTTATGACCTAGTATTTCTACTGGTTATGTGCCAAGTGGAAATGAGTACATGCATCCACTAGAAGACCTATATAAGGATGTTCATAACAGCTTTATTCATAAGGCCCCAAAATGGAAACACTGAAAAGATATATCAACCATGGAATTAATAAATTCTGGGGCATTCACATAGCAAAAGCAAACTACTGCTACATACAACAATATTAAAGAATCTTATGATGCTGAGCAAAAAATAGACAAACCTAAGAAAATAAATACTATATGAGTCCGTGTAAATGAATTTCCAAAATAAATAAAATCAATCTACAGTGACAATCTGGAATAGTGGTTTCTTGTGGAAGTGATTAGCAGGGGGCGTAAGAGAAGCTTCTAGATTGCTGGCAACATTGTGCAGCTTGATCTGGGAGATATATTCATCTGTAAACACTTATCAAGCTGTACACTTCATATTTATGCCTTTTATTATAAGCTAGACTTCAATACAAATTTTCCACAAAACAAACAAAAAAACAGGTGGTAGGTTGTTGGATTTGGCCCACAGGCCATAGTTTATCAACTCCTAACATAGATGGTGGAATTATAGGAGAGTAGTTTTTCCATTTTGTTTCTCTACCTTTTCTAATTTTTTTAAAGATTTGTTTATTTTAGAGAGAGAGAAAAAGAGAGCACATGAAAGGGGAAAAGCAAAGGGAAAACGAAAGGGAGGGAGGGAGGGGGAGAAATGGGGGTTGGGGAGAGAGGGAGAAAGAAAGAGAGAGAGAGAAGCAGACACCCACCAAGCATGTGTGTGTAGACCTTGACACAGGGCTCCATCTCATGACCCTGAGATCATGACTTGAGCCGAAATCAAGAATTGGACATTTAACAGACTGAGCCACCCAGGTGCCCCTAAAAATATTAACTTTAATATCAAAGTATAATGAGTAAAAAAGTATACAACAAAGACTAATATCTCATTGCTAAATCAACCATGTCTACCTTGGACAAGTAAGTTTCAAGTGCAAAAGGAAAAATTCACCAAGAAAAAAAAAAACCTGTCAGCAGTGTTAGACAATTAATATGACCACAGTCCTCTAACAGTTGGCTCCTCCTCAAATTAAAGTTGGCCTTTCCCTGAAACCAAGTTGCTTTCTAGTTTACTACTGTTTTACTTTTCTTTATTGCATTTATGTCAAACTGCCTTACTTATTTGTATGTTTTTCTGTCTGTCCACTAGAACAGACACTTCACAGGGCCAGGGCCCTTGTCAGGTTTGTCCACTGCTATATCCCAGGTCCTTGAAGAGTGCCTGACACATAAGGGCAATCAATCCATTGAATAAGTAGATTACGTAGCATTCAAAAGATGATCAAATCATGGCCCAATAGCTAATCAGATAATCTGTGCCTTAATTAAGAGATTAGGGGTTGCTATGGTCTGAATGTTTGTGAAGAGACCCCCAGCCCTTTCCACCATCTTGGACTTCCAGGTTCCAGAACTGTGAGAAATAACTTCCTGTTGTTTATAAGCTACTCAGTCTGTGGTATTTTGTTACAGCAGCCCCAACGGGCTGCTAAGAGAGCAGTTAAGTTATGAAAGCACAGCATACCCATATTATCAAATAGTTCAAACATGATTGAAAGTTGTAAGTTTTATTATATGTCTTAAAACTCAGGGATAGCCCCTAAAAGACTGAGATTCAACAGCTATTCCATCTTTGCTTCTAACAAAATTTTCTTACTATTGAAAAAAAAAAAGGTGTGAAGTTTGAAAACGAAGGGACTTACAGTCTCGAAAATTCAGTTCTCACGTAGATTTATATCCTCAAAGAACAGGAGGAACAAAAGCTAGCAAACTGAGATCCTCGGACTTGATTTATAGTTGGACTTGATCCAAATATTCCAAGAAAGGACTCTTAATCATTGAAGAGTGAGTGTAGGGGTACTCAGTTGGCTTAGCTGGTTAAGTATCCAACTCTTGATTTTGGTTCAGGTCATGATCTCAAGCCCCATGTTGGGCTCTGTGCTGGGCATGGAGCTTGCTTAAGATTCTCTCTCACTCCCTCTCTATCTGCCTGCCCCTGCTGCCTCTCTCTCTTCCCACCTCTAAAAAAATTTAAGTTTAGGAAAATGAAGTCTGCTGCTGCTGTAAGATCAGCATCTATTGAGCGCTTCACATACATGACTCATTTGATCTTTATAACAACTCTATGAGGATTGGAGAGGTCAAACAACTTGCCCACAATCACACAGCTAGATTGAGCTAGATCTGAAAGCAGATTCCTGCTACTGAAGCTCATTACTCCCAAGTTCTATGGCTTCCTATCATTATAGGAAGGATACAAACATTGAATAGCTCAGTTTGTTGTTGTTGTTTCTAAGTAGGCTCCACGTCCAACACAGGGCTTGAACTCACAACCCTGAGATCAAGACCTGAGCTGAAAGCAAGAGTCGGATGATTAACCAACTGAGCCAGCCAGGTGCCCTGATAGCTCAGTTTTAATTGGGCCTTCACCAGTTCATCAGGATCTGATGAATCTAGATGCTTCCTCAGTTCCCCAAGTCCTTTTGCAGAGTCTTGGACAAGTCTCACATTAATTAATTAATTAATTAATTAATTAATTAATTAATGTTTAATATATGTACTGGGGAGGAAGCAATGATTTATTGAGCACTTGCTACGCTAAAGGGCTTTATATATCTCATTCAATCCCCACAACAGCTCCATGGATAGAAATCATTCTATTTTCTAGACAAGACCTTTGGATTCAGGGAAGGTATACACCTAATAAGTGACACAGCTATAGTCTGAACTCAGTTTGAGTGTCTCCGAAGGCTATGCAATTTCTACTGTACCTTGGGGATGCAAGATCCTGAGCCCTTCTAGATCATGTTGCCCACAATGGGGCAGTGTTGAGAATTCAAGTAGATGCTGAGAGGGCAGAAAAAATGAACGAAAGATACTGTGTCATGTTAGATGAATCAAAGTTGGCTTCCTAGAGATATGCTATATGAGTTGTTTTAAAAGAGAGGAGGGAGGGGCGGAATTCATAGACAAAGACACCAGGCAGGAGGAAAAGATTATGGAAAATGCATAAAATCTAGAAGTCCTTAATATAACCACCTGTAAATCATTACCAAACTCTTAGAATATAAGCAAATGAAATACTTTTAAGGAAATCTTACTTCGTCAACAGTAAGTAAACCTCTCAACACTGTGTACATGCCAAAAGAACTAGCAATTCTCTTTAAGGTGGTAGTTCAAACTAGGACAGGTTATTAATGCTTTAACATACCTGATCCCTAACAAATGGGCATTTGTTGGCTGATGTAAAAGAAGCTGGCAATTTCCAATGGTGGCTTTTACTGGGTAAGTCCATATTTCAACGCCACTCCTAGCTGCCAACAAGTGTCAGTTTCAGCAGAAATTACCTTGCTCCAGGGGTAAAATCCCTTCAGGTATGGGATGGGGCACCTAATACGGGGAGAGCTCACAGCCAGGGTACATACAAGGTTTTCTGAAATTATGTAATAACTTTCCATAAACATATTATCTTTCATGACAAACAATAACAAAAAACAAATTTTTTTAGAATATCACCTTATCATCTGCCTGGGCATATCAGAATATAATCCTGAAATAACTATTTTCCAAAAGTTCTTTTTATTTTTAAAAGCTTAAATCTAGACAATGCATTGTTTTTCTTCCTACACCACATGAGAGTGGCAGCTCATAAAATGCAAACTTACAGTTCTTTTTCTGCCTACCCATTTGGAGGGAAAAAAAGTGACTATATATATCATTCGTGAACTTTCCACAACACCACCATGCTGCCCATATAAGATGCCCTTACTACTGCCTCTTTCTTCTATTCTAGTTGATTCCTTATTCAAAAGCACTACTCATAACATTTTCTCCTCTCTCCAAGCTCTAAACTCTATTCCAAGAGCTCTGCCAACGTCCTTTCTGCCTCAGAGTGTCCCTGAATATTTATCTACCCTCTCAGAGAAACAAGTATCGTCCCTCCTTGCTACTTGCTAGCCTTCCCTCTGTGCTCCTGATATCATGCACCACTCAATAATGTATCAGTAACAAAACTCTCCCATCTTTGATAGACTTCCTTCTCCTACACAGCTTCCAGATCCCATCAACTTCACCCCAAATACCCTGGTAACTACAATGTAACAACATCTTTTTTCTCACTGCCAATACTCAGGCTATCCTTTTTGCTCACTTAGACATGGCAACGTCCATCTCCCCAATTGCTCTCTCTGCATCTGATTTCTCCCTTTCCAATTCATCAGATCTAATACACCTGCTTCATCCTCTAAAATACAGCCCTCACTTTTCTTTTCTACTTAAAAAGCTTTAACTGGATTGATTATAAATCAAATCACTCTCAAAGTTCATAGCATGGTATTTTAAGCGCTCCAAAAAAGTAGTCCTCATACATCATGTTTCTTAATAATACCAGACTCTCTGTGAGAAATGAACATATGAAACACATATAATACAACATACAAAATGTAACCTCCTGAATGCTTACTGAACACCATTCATTCATTTTGCTGTACATTTTTATTTTTATTTTTTTTAAATTTTTTTATTTATTTATGATAGTCACACAGAGAGAGAGAGAGAGAGAGGCAGAGACACAGGCAGAGGGAGAAGCAGGCTCCATGCACCGGGAGCCCGACGTGGGACTCGATCCCGGGTCTCCAGGATCGCGCCCTGAGCCAAAGGCAGGCGCCAAACCACTGCGCCACCCAGGGATCCCGAGGGTTCAGAGACACAGAGAAAAAGAGGCAGAGGGAGAAGCAGGCTCCATGCAGGGAACCTGATGTGGGACTTGATCCCGGGTATCCAGGATCGCACCCTGGACTAAAGGCAGCGCTAACCCACTGAGCCACCAGGGCTGCCCAAGTCTCATGCTTTTAAAACCATCCCTACACTGATGACTCCCAGATATCTTTAGCATGGACTCAGCCACTGAACTCTAAGGTGTATATCCAACTGCTTAACTGACAAGTTTACCTGGATACTTGATAGTTATGCTGAAGCTAATATGTATAAAACTTAACTCCTGATTTGCTCCTACTCCCCTTTAATATTCTTCCCACCATCTTCTCAATCTCTATAAATTGCTTCTCTGTCCTACCAGTTCCGAGGTCAAAACCTTGAAGTTCTCATTGACTCCTCTTTTGCTCACATTGAGCAGTCTAATCCATCAGCAAATTCTGTTTTCCTCTACTACCTTGGTCTAAGTCTCTATCATTTTTCTTTTTGCCTGATTTTCCTGTTTCTAACCTTGCCCCCTGTAGGTTCTTCTCCACACACCAGCTGGAGTGATCAATCGGTCGATTGACTGATTGGTTTTTATTTTGGGGGGTGATTTATTTAATTTATTATTATTATTATTTTTTTGGAGTGATCATTTTGAAACTTAAGTTTGATTGTGATTCTCCTCTGCTCACAGCCAGGGTACATACAAGGTTTTCTGAAATTATATAATAACTTTCCATAAACATATTATCTTTCATGACAAACAATAACAAAAAACAAATTTTTTTAGAATATCACCTTATCATCTGCCTGGGCATATCAGAATATAATCCTGAAATAACTATTTTCCAAAAGTTCTTTTTATTTTTAAAAGCTTAAATCTAGACAATGCATTGTTTTTCTTCCTACACCACATGAGAGTGGCAGCTCATAAAATGCTTCTCCCTCTGCCTCTTTTTCTCTGTGTCTCTCATGAATAAATAAATAAAATATTTTAAAAATAAATAAATAAATAAAAATAAAAGCACGAGACCTGAGGAGATCCCCAGGGAGTGAATAGAGATAGAACTGAGCCTTGGAGTACACCAACATTAAGAAATTTGGAGATGAGGAGAAAATAGGAAGAGAAGCCAGGAAGAAACAGCCAATGAGTAAGAGGAAACCCTACAAATATATCATGAAGGCTGAGAATTAACCACTGAGTTTAGCAACATGGTGGTCACTGGTGACCTGGATAAGAATAGTTTTGGAACAGTGATGAGGATAAAAAGTGATTAGAGTAGGTTCAAGAAAGACTAGGATGAGAGGAAATGGAGATAGTGATTATAGATAGGACTTTTGAGGCCATGTAACCATATGCTGGACCATGTGCTTTATAGGATACTTAAGAGATAATTCTCTTAATCCTTCCATCAACCCTATGATATAGGTACCATTTATTATTCTCATTTACAGATGAGAAAACTGGGGCTAAGAGAAGTTAAATAATTTGTTCAAAGCCAGAATGTGTGAGTGGTAAGGCCAGCACCCCAACCCAAGTCTGTGTAAATTCTAAGGCCTAAAATTGGCAACTCTGTGATGGAGGCTCCCAATCTTTGGGAGGAGGTAGCTGTGACCTATCCCTTTTCCTAAGGATTCACTAGTTCTTTTAACAAGGTCCTATGCCTCTGAAGCCAGCCCTTTTGGAAAACACCAAAGCAGATCCCCATTTTCCCTTGTGTATTTGTTCAAGCCTCCTATTAATGAAGTCATTATTGCACTGACCTGAGTTAGGAAGCACTGATCCTTTGCCGTTTTTCACATCCACCACCCAAGTAGCTTCTTTCCCCTCAGGGCCATTCTTCACCTTGAAGGCAAAAATACCACCGATTTTCTTCACAAACTCTTCCCCTTCCTGGACAGGAAAAAATAAACAAAAAATAAAAAACCAAAATTCTGGGAGTTGTATTAAGTTTGTTTCTCAGGCTTTTTCTCTACATTGAATGTTTAAATAGATATATGATGTGAGCAGCTGGGCCAGCAGCAGTCGCCAAGCTCCCTCAGGATCTTTCACCCAGAAAAATCTGAAAGGCAACAACTCCCTCATCTGCCAAATCTTTTGTTAAAAATGGCTTTCCCAACACAACTGGTAGAAGAAAAGAGAGAATGAGGGTAGCACAGCAGCATGTTCTACTGAAGTAGCTTTCCTTTATCTCAATTTCTGAAAGATTCACTCTGGCCTGTCTAAATGTAGGAACCCCCACTCCCTTTTTTTTGCAGGTAAATTCTTTTACGTGTGTTTCTGGCTTCCCACAATCAGAACTTAAAGAGAAATGGTTCTGAGAGCAAAGTCTTTTATTTGGGCGGGGGGGTGTGAGTGGCTTATGGCAAATACATAAATAACATATTAATCAGTTGAATATTTTAGAATTGGCTACCTTTTGAATTCTCTTATAATTTTTTTCTCTTATAATTTCTAGTAGTTTTTATTTCCCACCTTCTTTATTTCAGCTTTACATCCCTGCAATAATTTAGATATAAGATTCTTCCTTTTGGTATCATAATATTTATTCTTCTATTTTTTTAGCTTATTTTAGTTAAATTCAACTAGTTAACATATCATTAGTTAACAAATAGCTCAACTAGTTCAATTAGTTAACATATCATTAGTTTCAGAGGTAGAGTTCAGTTATTCATCCATTGCATATAACATCCAGGGCTCATCACATCACCCAGTTACCCCATTCCCCCACCCTCCTCCCCTCCAGCAACCTTAAGTTTTCTTCCGAGAAGTAAGAGTCTCTTACGGTTTGTCTAATATTCATTCTTTTAAAAAAGACTGAAGTGTTTACTATGTTCAGGCACTATGGTATAAGTACCTGAAATACTCAAATAATTATTATCCCTGAGGAACTTACATAGACTGATATCAGATACTAACCTCTGTTTCTATGTAAGCAGAGAACCTGGCTTAAGTTCTTTCTTTTTGTTGTGTTTTGTTTTACAGTATACAATTCTGTGGTATTTTAGTATATTCAAAGTTGTGCAACTAGCACCATTATCTAATTTTATTTTATTTTTTTAAGATTTTATTTATTTATTCATGAGAGACACACACACACAGAGGCAGAGACACAGGCAGAGGGAGAAGCAGGCTCCATGCAAAGAGCCCTATGCGGGACTCAAATCTGGGAATCCGGGACCACCCCCTGAGCCGAAGGCAGGCTTCTCAACCGCTGAGCCACTCAGGCGTCTCCCATTTTCTAATTTTAGAATGTTCTTATCACCCCAAAAGAAACTCATAGCCATTGGTCATCACTGCCCTCTACTTCCCTCCTGCTAGTCTCTGACAACCACCAATCTACTTTCTATCTCTGTAGATTTGCTCATCCTGGACATACTATATAAATGGAATCACACAATACATGGTCTTTTGTGACTTTCACTTAGCATCTTTCACTCAGCAAAATGTTTTAAGGTTATTCCAATCCATGCTGATGCATGGAATTTTTATGACCAAATAACATTCCATTGTATGGATGTGGCACACTTCATTTAGTCATTCATCAGTTGTTGATTACTTCCCCTTTTTAGCTATTATGAACAATACTTCATAGGCATTTGTGTACAAATTTGTGTACTTTTTAAGTATATATTTAAAAGTAAAACTGCTGAATCATAGGATAATGTTTAACCTTTTGAGAAACTGGCCAAACTGTTCTCTAAAAAGTAGCTACACCATGTTATAATCCAACCAGCAATGAATGAAGGTTCAATTTTTACACACTGCACAGACCTTTGTGTTTTTATTTTATTTTTTTTAAGACTATTTAATTTTTTTTTTTTAGTAACCTCTACACCTAATGTAGGGACCGAACTCAAGACCTGGAGATCAGGAGTTGCATGTTCTTCTGACTGAACTAGCCGGGCACCCCAGGCTTTTGTCTTTTTAATGTTAGTTATCCTAATGGGCATGTCAATCTTTTTCTTATTTATACTAGATAACACACCTGAACTTATTCAAAAGCAACCATGTGTCTTAGACTCCAAAGAAGCTATTCTAAAAATATTTAGTCTAGGCCTACTTATCTTGACTATCATGGGGGCATTTCCTACACGTGGGTGTCTTAGAATTAACTATTACTATTTTCTAGTTAAACCAAGAAACCAAAACTTCTTGTCAGATTTTTAAAGAAGAATTCTTATTTTGGCTTCCCTTAAAATATCTCACTCAAATCATTCTAAGTTAGCTTTAGGAGAAATTATTAATGACAATAATAATCTTTTTAGGGCTATAAAGTGTTCAAATCCTTTTATATACATTATTTCTTTAATCTCCATAAAACCTTGTAAGTAGGTGGACAGATATTAATATCAGCTCACTGAGCAGAAAAAACTAAGGCTCATAAAGGTTAAAAATGCTTCGGACTATTCTGTCTCCTATTGCCAAGTAAGCCATTTAACATAATCCATCTAACACACTAACGTAAGCCATCTAACACTTACAGGTGTGAATTTCTTAAAGGTGGCTCCCCAGAGCCTACAAGAGGAAGTCTGTCTTTACATATCATTCAAGATTTGTCATAATCTGAGGGATATTTATCTGTTCTTACCTTCAGTCACTTTTTTCATCCTCCTCAGGCTGTAGGTTCCAACAATACTGATCATCTTGAATTCCATAAACATATGAGCCTCCCATGCTCTTGCTTATGCCCTGTCCCAGCTCACTCACCTATTTACATTCCACCCCAACCTCGTGAAGTCCCCGCTTACTTGCTAATTCTTCTGGGACAGCTCTTCTATCTCTACTGGACACTTTGATAGCCATTTGCACATGTATCCATGTTTCTTGTAGTTATTATTTTTTTTTTCCAGGGGAAAATTTCCCCATGTCTGTCTTCCCACTAAACTCTGTTCCCTAAAAGGCAGGGACACATGGTTGTAAGTAGTACAACCAGAATTCAATCCCTGTTTGGTTTAACTTCAAATTCAGTGCTCTTGTCGTTTGACCATACCATTCTGCGAAGCAGGTTACATCAATACTTCCAACGTGAGCCTATGAAAGCAGTGTGTCTCCATAAATGAATTTTAAATTCAAGTCTTCTCTACATTCCTTAAGATCTTTTGTCCCTCAAGTTTCCATGAAGACAATCTAGAAGAGTGGGTTAATTATCCTAGTATGGTGGGCCACCCAAGAGCCAGGCTTCCTTTGGGGCCAGCAGCCCATGAATGACTATTTCTAGGTGCATCCATGCCATCTGCTTGCATAATGCCTCAGGAACAGACAGCAACAAGTTAGAGCAGGAAAACACCAGCAAGTATTTAGAAATTCTACTTAGCATACTTGGAGAGAAATTCTCCCCACTTCCTTAAAACAGATGTAGACTAATTTGCACTTGCTGTTACTTTTAAAAATCAACTGATCCGGGCAGCCCCGGTGGCGCGGTGGTTTAGCGCCGCCTGCAGCCTGGGGTGTGATCCTGGAGACCTGGGATCGAGTCCCACATCCGGCTTCTTGCATGGAGCCTGCTTCTTCCTCTGCCTGTGTCTCTGCCTCTCTCTCTCTCTCTCTGAATAAATAAATAAATAAATCTTTAAAAAATAATAAAAAAATCAAATGTCCTCCTTTAAAAAAAATCAACTGATCCTTTTATAAAATAACATTTTTCATTGAAGAAGATGTGAGACAGGGTAAGGAAATGGACAAGGAGAGAGCTAAAAGGGGAAAGAAAATACACATTTGTTGTAGAACTAAAGTTCATTAATACTAAGAAAGTTCTAAGTTTGCTCCTTGAGTGAAAAAAAGTCTTTCTTTCTGAGTAGGCAAAAGGTCAAGGAGTAGGTTCTGTCTCAAACTTAATTGGAACAAAAAGTTAAGACAGAATTCAAAAAAGGGCAACAGGGTATTGCTAAGACAAAAGTGGAAATAAAATCTCTGGCCAGATTTCCTTTGCTAAGGCAGAAAATGCATGAATTGACAAAAGATTCCAAGACTTTCACTTTCTAGTCCTTACAAACATTTAGGAAACTTACAATCGTGGGAAGGAAACAAGGGGACAAGGTCTGCTCAAGTGAAGTTTAAGAGGGAGGAGAAAAGAATTAAAATAGGAGCAGGAGGGATACAACTGCAAAGCTAAGACTGTGAAATAAAAAGAGCACTTCTTTGTTAACCCCAATAATGAAGTATTCAGTGACTGACACATAGCTATCAGATATTCTCTAATTATTTTTATTGACAGAATAAAGTTGAAAAAAATGGGACAATTTGGCAGAAGCAATTATCCCATAGGTTGCTCTGCAGGCAAATGTTGTTGGCAAGGAAAAAAATTCAAGTTGAGCCCTTACAGAATCCAACTTCAGTTTAGTGGACAAATATAATGAAGGTAGTTAAACAATAATGAGAGGCTGGCTCAGTCATTACAGCATGGGCCTCTTGATCTCAGGGTCATGAGTTCAAGCCCCATGTTGGGGGTAGATTACTTAAAAAACAAACCAATAATGAGATATTTTTTCCTACTAGATTGGCAAAGATTTTTTAAAAACCAGCCAACACAAAGCACCGGAGAAAGTAGGAGGAAAAAAACAGTCACTCCCATGAATTGTTATGAGGTTTGTCAATCAGTACGCTCTTTTTGGTGGGTAGCTTGGCAATATATACCAAAATGTAAAATATGCATATCCAACAACTCAACGATTTCCCCCTTTAATTACTCATGCTAAGATGATCATGGCATTAAATATTTAAAGATGAAAAAAGAGGAAATTTATTATACCACTACTTTACTTGCAAAAACTTAAATATAAGCAATGTTCACCGTAGGAAGCTAGTTAAATAGATTATGATACATAAAAATCAAAGTGTACTAGGTGGTCATTCAAACTCATGGTAAGGATTTATATTTATGTGCCTGGAACACTGTCAAGAGAAAAAAGTGGGTTATAAAACACGTTTAACCCCCATGTAGGTGTATCCCCACAAGATGGTGGCAGGACAGGTCTGCAGCTCCTGAGCCAATGCCTGCCTGCCCAGAACCGGCAAACCTAGCCCCCTCTACCTCTGGAAGGTCATTGATCACAAAAATCCCAGAAACGCAGGGTCTTTTTTCAAGACACATCAGTCACATTGACTGTTTTCCACCTACAGTGCAATCACCTTAGATGTTAATAAGTTCTTTGTGCTACAATAAATTAGAAGATATGCACAATGTATGCCTTTCACACTGTAGCCCAAATGAAATACACAGCTTACCTATTCTGAATCCTTTTATTTCAGCCACTTTGGTCAGCTTAATAGATGTATAATTGGAATTGTGTAACTGTGACTATAATTGTGACTTCTTGGTTTGAAAATTAAAATCAGTAATAATATCCTGAGATGCCTTTAGGTTTGAAACAATGATATAAGTAGTAATTTTGCTTAAAGAAAATAGTTCTTAAAAAAAAAGAATAGCTCTCTTTTTAATATAAGTTATTGTTAGATTGCCTTTGTATGATTATTATCTATGAAGAACTAATTATTGTACATAAAAATAAATTTGTATACAGAGTATAATTTAAAAACCCAACATGTATCATATGATCCCAGTTATGTAGAACTGCATATTCATATACAAAGAGAGATGTCTGAAACAATGTCAACCACTGTTCACATTTTAGTGAACTCCAAGTGATGGAAATTCAAGAGATTTTAAACTTTCTTTTTCATATGTTCTATATTGTGTGACTTTCTTTTAAATTAGCATTATTTTTAAAGAAAAAAACTACTCTGAAAAAACTGAAGCACGAGAGATTTTTTATAAGGAGTGTTGATATTAGGTACCTTTTAAAGACACATTTTAAACATTCTTTTTTAATGGTTCTAAGTAAAGTCTTTGAATTAAAAATTCAATTTTAATTCTTTTGAATTAAAGGGAAATTACACAAAATAAGTGAGAATCCTTTTACATATGACCTTGGTCCAAAATTATTATCTTCCTGACAAAGAGAGGACTGAGGAGAGTAACAAGGACTAGCCTTTCCTCTAGTTCAGATTATCACAGCATTTTACCATAGCTCTTTATAGAACTCAAGTATGGAGGCTTGTACATCTCTGAAATGCATTCTTACCAGAATTACAAAGAAACTATAACAGACACTCAGAAATACAAAAGACACTCACTACTTGACAATATTATATAAATTTTTAACTTGTATCACTTCACAGAAACACCAGAAATCTATTATCTGCTTCCTCTAGCTTCAAAGTCCTCCTGGTAGAATTTTATAAAATTCTTACTTACCTCTTCAAGCTTCTTCTCAATCTCCTTAAAGACCAAATTTGCCTTAAATCCATCAACTGCAGAGCTGGTTGGAACAGCCTCAATCTGATGAGTTCTGTAAGAAAATGGAGAAAAGAACCAATTTCAATCCATGGAGTCATACAGACACAAGGTTTTCACCATTTAACACTAGTAATTTTCAAAAAATCCCTAAGAACAGAGATGCTGTGGCTCTTACCCAAAGAAAATCATAATTAAGTCCATAAAACAATTAAGCTTTTCTTCCCATTTTTTTTAACAAATACTGAGTGCTCACAAGACACTAGGCATTGTCCTTAAAAATAAAGTAAACCAAAAAAATTTACCCTAGTTGGGGAGAGAGACAACAAACAAGCAAAAAAATAAATATAAGGGCAGCTGGGTCACTCAACTGGTTGAGCATCCAAATCTTGGTTTTGGCTCAAGTCCCATCTCATGAGTCCTGAGATGGAGTCTGCTTGAAAATTCTCTTCTCTGCCCCTCTACCCACTCTTACACACACTCTCTCTCTAATAAATGAAGGAAGGAAGGAAGCTACTATGAAAAAAATAATGGAGTACCTAGGTGGCTCATTTGGTTAAGCACTCAACTCTTGATTTCAGCTCAGGGCATGACTCTGGGTTGTGGGATTGAGCCCCACATCAGGCTCTGCACTCAGAGCACAGTCTGCTTGTCCTTCTCCCTCTGCTTTTCCCTCCCACTCATTCTTTTTTTTTCTCTCTCTCTCTCAAATAAATAAACAAATAAAACCTAAAAAAAAAAAAAACTATGAAGAAAATAAGGCAGGTTAAGAGGATATAGAGAAAGAATATGTGTCTGTTGGGTATTTTATTTTTATTTTTTAAATTTTACTTTATTTAAATTCAAGGAATTAACATATAGTGTATTATTAGTTTCAGAGGTAGAGTTCAGTGATTCCTCAGGTGCATATAACACCCAGTGCTCATTACATAATGTGCCCTCCTTAATGCCCATCACCCAGTTACTCCATCCCCCCATGCACTTCCCCTTCAGCAACCCTGTTTGTTTCTTAGAGTTTAGAGTCTCTTATGGTTTGTTTCCCTCTCTGATTTCATCTTACTTTATTTTTCTCTCCCTTCCCCTACAGTGTTCTATTTTAGATAGCCTGGTCAGATAGGCTTCTCTGAGGAGGTGATATTAGCTTTTAAATTATATAAATGAGCTAGCCATATAAAGATTTAGGTGGGGAAGCCAGTACTAAACTTCCAGCATAAAAAACTTAAGGAAAAAACTAGTTTGGCAGTTAAAAGAACTATAAGAAGGCCAGTATGACTGGAGCAGAGCAGAGACGTAGAAGGATCTAAGGTCACAGAAACACACAGAGCAAGATAATAAAGTTAGGTTGTTGTTGTTGTTATTATTATTATTATTAGGAGTTTGGATTTTAAGTATAATAAGAAGAACTGTATGGTATAAGCTACAGAGTAGCAAGATCCAATTTACATGTTTTAAAAAAACAAATCTGGGTGCCAGGTGGAAAACTATAAAGCTGCAAAATAGGGAAGCAAAGAGACTACTGCAATAGTCCAGGCAAGAACTGATGGTGATTAGATAAGCAGAGATTGGGCTCAAGATTTGTATTTTACCTGTGACACAGATATGAATTTAACAACTGTCTGCCTATTGGTTGTTTGATAGTTAGGGAACAATTATAGATGAATGACCTGATGTAGCAGAAGGAACATAGTCTTTAGAGCTACAAAGGCCTGGGTTTGAATCTCAAGGGTTTCTTCACATACTAGCTATATGATTCTGAGTAAATTACTTGACCTCTGTGAACCTCTGGTGGAGAGGTAGGAAAGAAAGTGGAGAGGGCCAATGACTTTACATAACTAAACAGAATCCCGGGGTGGGAGGAGGGTACCTAGCAGAGCCCCTGGCCCATGGTAAAAAGGGATAGCATGACTAGAATAGGCTCCAGAGCTTCAAGTATTAGATACAGACAGAAACTGGAGGAGTCTGAGGAAGAGGAGGATGTTAGATAATTCCTTTGACATGGCAAGCATTGTTCAAGGTAGTAGGAGTATAAGGGTGGACAAGTCCGACCTAGGCCCTGTTCTCACTGAGTTTATATTCTTCTAGTGGGAGTAGAAAAAGGAGTAAATAGATAAAATAATTTAAAGTAATAGGAAGAACCTACTTTAGGTAGAACAGTCAGGAATGACATCTCAGAGCAGCTGAATTTAAGCTAAGATCTTATTAAAAGAAGAAAAGGAGCTAGCCATTCAAAGAGGAAACTGCAAAGATCCTGAGAAAGGAGCTTGGTATGTTTAAAGAACAACAAAAGCAGTCACTACAACACAAGTGGGGGGAGAGTGATAATGAAAATGAAACTGAAAAACTGGGCAGGGGTCAGATCATAAAGGCTAAAGTAGGGAATTTGGGAAGCTACTGAAATGATTAAGCAGGGAAGTGAGATGCAGTTGACTCTTGAACAACACGGGTATGAACTGCATGGATCCACTTACATGTGGGTTTTTCCCATAAATACAGTACAGTACTGTAAATGTATTTTCTCTTCCTTATGGTTTTCTTCATATCACCTTCTTTCCTCTAGCTCACTTTATTGTAAGAATACAGTATATATATATATACATATATATATATATAAAAGAATACAGTATATAGTACTTATACAAAATATGTGTTAACGGACCTTTTATGTTATCGGTAGGGCTTCCAACCATCAGTAGGCTCTTAGTAGTTATTAACTTTTTAGAGAATCAAAAGCTTTGGGGAATTTTCAACTGTACAGGGGGCCAGCACCCCTAACTTCTTCATTGTTCAAGGGTCAACCGGGGGATCCCTGGGTGGCGCAGCGGTTTGGCGCCTGCCTTTGGCCCAGGGCGCGATCCTGGAGACCTGGGATCGAATCCCACATCGGGCTCCCGGTGCATGGAGCCTGCTTCTCCCTCTGCCTGTGTCTTTGCCTCTCTCTCTCTCTCTCTGATGACTATCATAAATAAATAAAAAAAAAAAAAAAAAAAAGGGTCAACCGTAGTTTGTTTTGTGATTACTCTTACAACAGTGTGCAGAATGAACTGGGGAGGGTGTGTGTGTGAGAACAGAGGCAGGGAGAATAGTAAGGCTACTGGAATAGTCCCAATAAGAAGTGATGGTGGTTTGGACTACAGTGGGGACAGTCTGCCAGTGGAAATGGAGAGGAAAAAGTGTATACTTTTAGAGACAGAATCCATAGGCTTTACTACTGGGAAATGAGGGGGATCTCACAGTAGGGGGAAGGGCAAGGATGATTCAGTTTTCCTATATAACTGAGGGGATGGCAGTGCCATATAGCGATAAAAGGAAGAATGTAGTGGGAGGGGATCAAAGTTCCATTTGAGGCACAGGAGGTATGAAATGTTTGTGAAACAAGAAGGCAGTTGGGTATGAGTCTGGAGCTCAGAGGAGAGATTGAGGATGAATATAAAATAAGGGTGACCATCAACATAATGAAAGTATTTAAATCCATGGGAAATGATAAACTTGCCTGGAGAGAATTACAGAAAAAGAAGAGAGCCCAGGACAACACCATATGGTACTCCATTATTTAAAGAGGAAGCACGAACTAGGGGTGGTAGAAGGGGAGGAGGGCGGGGGGTGGGAGTGAATGGGTGACGGGCACTGGGGGTTATTCTGTATGTTAGTAAATTGAACACCAATAAAAAATAAATTAAAAAAAATAATTAACATAAAAAAAAAATAAAGAGGAAGCAGCAGCCAATGATACAAAAGGAAAAACCAGGGATCCCTGGGTGGCGCAGCGGTTTAGCGCCTGCCTTTGGCTCAGGGCGCGATCCTGGAGACCCGGGATCGAATCCACGTCGGGCTCCCGGTGCATGGAGCCTGCTTCTCCCTCTGCCTATGTCTCTGCCTCTCTCTCTGTGTGTGACTATCATAATAAATAAAAATTAAAAAAAAAAAAAAAAAAAAAAAAAAAAGCAAACAAAAGGAAAAACCAGGGATCCCTGGGTGGCGCAGCGGTTTGGCGCCTGCCTTTGGCCCAGGGCGCGATCCTGGAGACCCGGGATCGAATCCCACGTCGGGCTCCCGGTGCATGGAGCCTGCTTCTCCCTCTGCCTGTGTCTCTGCTCTCTCTCTCTCTGTGACTATCATAAATAAATTAAAAAATTAAAAAAAAAAAAAAAGAACAAAGAAGAAACTAGGACCTGGGTCTTTAAAACAAAAAACAAAAAAAAACAAAAGAAAAAACCAGAAGAACATGGTGTTGCTGAAGCTGAGAAGGGAGATAGAATCTGGGAGGGAGCATTAAACTATGCCAATTACTGCCAAAGATCAAACACCCACTGTATCTGGCACCATGGAGAGTACAGGGAACTTCGACAAAAACAATCTGAAGAAGTTGGGGAAGGTAGAAGTCAGAGTACAGTGAATTAAAGAGTACACAGAAGAGAGAAACAGAGACATTTTGAGTTGATGGCATGAGAAAGATACGAATTTGGGGGCCAAGGACAAATTTTGTTATAGCAACTTGAACAGATGAAGATAGCAGGCCTCAATTTATCCAAGATAAAGCTCAAAACCAGAAAGTAGTAACAGAAAAAAGAAAAACTGTTCAAAATTGATCTAAGTGAAGGTAAATAAAAGTTTAACTATAAATTAAATGCAATTGGTCACAGCTCTTAAATATGACCTCTCCTTCTTATTTTTCTGTTCCTATTGCAGCACTGAACATTTCTTATCCACACACACTGCTACAACTGCCTCCCCTAAGGACTGCTGGCCTCTGGTCTCTGCACCATTCAAATCAAAGTAATGCCAGACTGATCTGCTTAAAGGGCAATATAACCACATGATCTTTTGATAACACTCATTCTGTGGGCTCAGTTCCAAATTCCTGAGTAGAGGATTTAAGGTTTCAAAACCATAATCCAATCTGGTTACAACTGTACCTCCTGTCACCAGCACACTATTGACTCTGCCCATCTACCAAGGCACACACATAATCTACTCTGTACCCACACAGTACAACCACTCATCAAATCCGGTATTTCAAATCTTTGTAACTATCTATGTACATGCCCGGAATACCCTTCCTCTAAGTTTCTGCTGGGCAATCCTAGTCATCTGGTTTAAATTTACCTTCTCCATAATAATTTCTTCCTCTGGGCTTCAACAGCATTTTGAAAAACTTACGTCTGCCTTCCCCACATACACAGAGGGCCATTCTTGGGGGTCTAAGCATGTAGCAGTTGCTCCATCAAAGTTAGCTAAATAAGGAACTAAGTAAATCAGATCATGTGCAATATAATGATTGATATTACCTGCAATAAAATGATTTATAAGAAATATTTGGTCATTCAGATGACTAAAATATACTTCTCAGATATATCTGGTCTTCATCCACAGTTCCTGAAAATGCTTCAAAGCCATAAAGGTGAAGTGAATGACTTGGTATTAATGAAAGTGACTTATGCACCCTACCAGACATCACTACCAGTGAGAGGAAAGGAGCTGGAGGTTGATGAATCAATGGCCAATGGCTTGGTCAATCATGATTATGTACTGCAGCCTCCATAAAAACCCAAGACGACAGATTTTTGGTCCTTTTCAGAGAGCTTCCACAATCAGGAAACCAGAACCCTTCCTCATACCATTAAGCCAGGCCCCAAACTCCTTTGTATGGGACCTTGCCCCATATATCTCTTCATCTTATTATTGATTCGTACTCTTTATCATGTCCTTTAATAAACTGGTAAAACAGAAGTAAGGGTTTTTCAGAGTTCTATGAGCCACTCTAGCAAATTAATCAAACATAAGGAGGAGGCCTTTGGAAACTCCAACCTGTAGCCTCTTGGTCAGAGGCCCAGGTAACAAACTGAAGTTTGTGACACATCTGAAGTGGTGGGTGGGGGCCAGTCTTGTGGGACTGAACCCTTAAACTTTGCAATCTGATGCTATCTCTGGGTAGATAGTGTCAGAATTGAGTTGAATCCAGACCTACTGGTGTCTGAAAATTGCCTGGTGTTTGCGGACAGGTAGTGGGAACTCCTATTCTCCACGTTGGAACTGGGTCTGGGAACCCTAAAAGAATACCTTAAAATGATCTTGTTTAAAACTGTATTTGTACCATTAGACTCAAGAACCGTTTTCCCAGCTTTGGCCTTTATAGTGAGTTATGTTATATCATAAAACTATCAATACTACCTTCAATATTTTCTTATTAGTCATTAATTCTTATTAGTCATGTATACAGGTATCCCTGCTTTTCAAAAGTTCATGTTACTTTGCTTCTATGACAGGCCTATATTAGTACCTGTTTTTGCTAACCAAAAGAAATCCAAAGAGGATTTTGGTTTAAAAAAAAAAAAAAAAGGAAAAAAAAAGTTAAAAAGAGGTAATAGCATTTAACGTTTGTTTTGTAGCAAGCCATTTTAGAGGCAGTGTGTACATGGAGAGTGTCACCTCCCCCATGTTCTCTCCCCAAGAACTACACTAAGCAGGAGCCACAGCTGTGGCTGTGAGCATCTGTGCTTTTTCTCAATTTATTCTGTGCATCCGTTAGCAAGATGTGTCCTAACAGAAAAGCATAAAAGAGGTCATTCTGGGGTCTGGGAAACACTCAATAATTTTTCCATATAGGTTAATGGTATAACTTCTTTCCTTCACACCATTTTGGCTTAAGAAAAATTTCACAGGAACGCTCTACTTTTGGACAGCAGGGGAAACCTGTATATCATCTGGATTTTTTTTCATACTTCTGCCTTCCTACAAATAACACTGTAGTTATTTTGAACAACTCAATCTCCCAATTTTTTAGTCTCCTGAAATTAAAAAACTATGAGACTCCCATGTTTAAAATAGAATTTGTTGCCGCCGATTCATAAACTTCTAATCTGAGCCAATTAGATACTATTCTAATACTGCAGTTAGCTCTTTATAGTTTGGCTTTTACCGAGTGTTTTCAACTCCAAATATGAACTAGATGGAATTCTAGAAGACAGTACAGACTGATGATCATCTTTAGGAGGAAAATTCGAAAATTCAACATCTTATCACCTTTTTATTTGATTCAATTCAAGAAACATTCACTCTTTATGACAGAGAGCCCTACAGGGGTTGAAAGAAGTCACAACAGTCTTAGACCTCAAGGATTTCATATAATAAGGGGAATAAAAGTGTGGATATACTACAACTAAGCCCAAACTGAATATGGGTCCAAAGGAACAGAGTGCTGTGGATATTTAAGGAAGATGGTACTGGAGATGGGCCTTCAATGATAGAACTCACAACAGAAATGATATTCCAGGAAGAGAAAAAAAAGTGAAAGCACAGAGAGAAGAGACTTATGAGCTTGTAAAACATAAGAATATAACGGATTCTGAAAAGAAGTGTGTCACATACCCTTTGTGGAACCGGAAGTGTGAAAAATAAATAATTACCAAGAATTTCCAGGAGAAAAAGAAAAAGAGAGCTAGTTAGTGTTGACAGCTACCGCAGGGTTAAAGTTAAACAAGAAAAGAAAACAAAGACAAGAACATTTCATAATCACCGGTAGCCTTACCTGATCTCAGTGGTGAGGTAAAAAAAAAATAGACATTAAGATAGATACTTCAGCGTGGGGGAGGAAAAAAAGTGGCCCAGTATAAAAGGCTCATGGCAAAAGGAAATAAGGCAATAAAAAAATAATTGTTATCATATGTAAGACCTGACCATGTTTGCTAACAGAGGAAAGAAGTCAGTAGAAAAGCAAAGGGAAAAGACTCAAAAGGGAGAAGGTATAGTTAATATTTGGAACGAAGTTACAGAACATAGTTGGAAACAAAAGCATCCAAGGAGGTCAGCTAGGCCTTGGGAAGGAAGAGGGACTTTTTGCCTGTGGGAAGGATGAATGAGCACTAAAGAGACGGGAGCGAGGAAGCTGGGGGTCCTGAAGGCCTGGACCAGAAAGCGCTGGCGGAGTGGAGGTGCACGGGCATTTGATAAGGACAGGAAGAGAACCAGCAAGAGCCCAAGAAAAGGCTTCTAGCAGCAGTGAGGCCTTAGCTGCATTCAGAGTCATACACGTGCAGAGATCCAATCAGCGTATTTAATAACTTTCTCCAAACAATCTCAGAAACCTGGGAGGCTATGCAGGGAGAAAGCAATTCTGAGAAGGGAATCGTAAAAAGTGAATCACTCTGGTTGTCAGGTCCAAGACGAGTATTTTTAGGTCAGCACTCTCTTTTGACTGTGCTGGGGTTTTGGGGGGTCTGTTGTTTTGTTTTGTTTTAAGTAGTCTGCACACCCAGCATGGAGCCCAGTGGAGGGCTTGAACTCACCACGCGGAGAGCAAGACTTGAGCTCAGATCAAGAGTCCCTCCCTTAGCCCACCGAGCCACCCGGGCGCACCGGTACTGCCTCCTTTGTGTACAAAATTTTCCCAAGGCTGGTTAAGTCTAAAAGCTGCTAATTGCCAGTTCAAAGACCTTAAAGCCGGACCGGACCACCAAAGCAGAGCCATGTGGTATTTATTGAGTTCTGGACGATAAAATACGGACTTTGCACTTGTGCAACATCATCGGCTACGAAAAAAATCAAGGCTCGTTAGCAGGCGACACCCAGAGAGCCACTTACCTGGCAGCTTCAGGAAAGCCCATCTTGTAGAGCGTCACAACCACGGCTCCTCCAATGCCTAGATTGTGCTGCAGAGCAACCTTTGCACCGGGAACTTGCCTCTTTCCGGCTTCCCCTCTCAGCTGCCAGCAGAGCTCGGCGCACTGAGCCAGACCTGACAAGTCGAGCACCGAGCAGTCAGGCTCCGCGGCGCCGGCACGCGGCCCCGCCCGCTCCTCCCGCCGGACCCGGACCGGAGCCTACGCGGGATCGCGGCTCGTGAGTAGCAGGCCCAGAGAATATTCGCATAAATAAGAACTTCGCTTAAAAGCCACGACAGTATCGGCGGCCAGTTTTGTAGGGTCGGTTTTTTTCCCCCCTCCTAAATCTGTACTTAGACAATATTCTTCAGGCTTAAGAAATTTCCTGCACTCTTAAAAATCCAACCTGTTGGGGGGGGGGGGGGGGCTCAGAGGTGGAGCACCTGCCCTGGGCCCAGGGCGTCATCCTGGAAAATTAAGTAAACTGTGAATGGTTACAAAGTAGGCTCCTCTAGAACTGACATTTATAGAACCCCTGTCTCCTGATTTACATTTGTCTTTCTACCAGACCAACTATTCAAGGATACCCGAGTTAAGAAGATTCTAACAGGATAGACTGATTTCCATCCTGGAGGCAGAGCTCTACAGGTCTACCTACAATGTATGTTCTTCCATCTACATACCCAATCACGTGTTCTTTTTTTTTTTTTTTTTTTAAGATTTTATTTATTCCTGAGAGAGAGAGAGAGTCAGAGACACAGGCAGGCTCCACGCAAGGAGCCCGACGTGGGACTCGATCCCAGGACCCCAGGACCACGCCCTAGGGCTGAAGGCAGCGCTAAACCACTGAACCATTTTCTGCCCCCAATCACATTTTCTGATTCCTGAGTTACCCGTGACAATTTCCAAGGAAAACCACAGGTCCAAAATGCTGTCATTTAGACTGAGTTCACAAACCAAGGCTTAAGTCCTCATCTAATTGTAGTTTCAACCTCCCCCAGAAATGCAGTCTTAACTAGTCAGGAATTTTTTGATCAGTGCCACGGAGTCTGCCACCTGGGCCCTCTGCATCTCCCAAAGATGAGGTAGCCTGCATGATAAGACCCTTTGCTTTTCCACCTAAGGGAAAGCACTCTGGCTGGAACAATCCTTTTGCTAAGAACTTTTTGCCTCACTCTCCTGTAAAAACCTTCCATTTTGCACAACCCTTCAGAGCCCCCCCTATTTGCTAGATGGGATTCATGCCCAATTCATGAAACATTTATTAAAGCCAATTAGGTCTTTAAAATTTAGTCAGTTGAATTTTTGCTATTTAACAGACCCAAACCTCCTCAAGAAATTTAACTGCAACTTATTTCCAAGCAGTAACTGTGTATTTACAGAATATATATCTTAAGCACTGTTTTATAATAGGTAACTCTACAACCTATAATGATTTTTTGAATTGTGAACATTCTGAATATTAATGAAGAAGATCAATGTGAAACTTTGGGGTAATTAATTTTACTAGAAATCTGCCCTATAGAAAGCTCAACCATTTAATGAATATCTGAAAGGCAAAAAGTATTCACACGCATCTTATATACACATGGGCAGAAAAGTACAGCTAGTTTTCTTCACAAAATAATAAATATACATAGTTCGTAATATTTGAGAAAATACTCAACCTTACTTTGGTTAAACAGAAAAATGCCATTTTTTAACCAAATTGGTAAGGATGCTTTTTTGTTTGTTTTGTTTTAGGTAAGAATGTTTAAAATAGGACTAATCAATGCTGGGGAGACAACCAAGACAGTCACTTCCATACAGTACTGGCGAAAGTTCAAATCAGTGCAACCTTTTTGGAAAGCAATGTACAAAATTAAGAGCCTTGAAAACCATTCTACAGAAATAAGCATAGGCAAAGTTTTACAGAAAAGGCTATCTTCATCATATTTTAACAGTGAAAAAGTAGATAATCTAGAATGGTTATATAAATTATGAACTATCCATCCATATAACAAAGCACTATGTTCCTATTTAAAACACTTATAAAATGTTTAACAATTTAGGAAAAATTTAGGAAAATGTTAAACAATTTAGGAAAACAATCGTATATATTATTTATATATATATACACAAAAAAACTGACATATAATCTTAGTAAAACATGCAAAGAACCAATATTAATCTAACCATCCATCTAACAAATATTTTATGGCCTAATATGTTCCAGACACTCCTCAAGGCTCAGGAGATCCAGCAATAAACAAAGTAGGCAACTTTTTTTCCCTTATGAAGCTCATAGTCTTGCAATATAAAGATGCAAGCATTTACGATACAGCCTACTATGGGGGTAGCATTATCATAATGGGGAGTGGCAGGTAAGGAGGCAGGCAGAATGAGAGAGAGCAGGAGGAGAAGAAGAAGGTCTTGTTATTTATTTGCTTTTGACAAAAGATGAGTGTACGAAAGCATACTGATTATTTGAGGTTTCCAGTTGTCTACTTTCATAATAAATGGGATTTCTTGAATTTCTAGAATCTGGACCTGTGAAGGTGGAAGTCAAAAGTTGACCTCAGAAATCCACTTAGCAAGAAGGCATAGCAGTTATGAAAGCATTAGCCTAGGACTTCACTACATATAGTCTGGTTGCTACTGAAAACAAACAACTCAAATATAAACCAAGCAGTCCACTATTAAATATATAAAGAATTGACAATGTAATATAAAGTGCTAATAAAGATAAGTACTAAGTGCAATGGAAAACCTCAGAATGGAAAGACTAGGGAAAAACATGTTGAGATACTATCTGAGGTCTTTTTCTTTTCCTGCTTCCTTGACCCCATCACTCTTCTTTATACCATTAAGACAGCCAAGTACAAAAAAGTCATAATTCAGTTTTAGTTTACATTAGACATCTAAAAGCCTTAAAATAAACAACATAAAAAAAGGCATGGTTTTCTATTATCAGATCCTGGCTTTTTGAGAAAGAAAAGCGTTGCTGAACTTCAAAAGCAAAAAACTTTACTAGACTCAGCATGCACCAAAGAGTGCATATTTATGGAAGAGCAGTTTTTCCCTCTAAAAGTTACCAACCCAGAATGCTATCAAATACAAAATATATTTCAAAACCAAAAGTAACATAAAAACATTTTTATTTTTTTTTTAAGATTTTATTTATTTATTCATGAGAGACACAGAGAGAGAGGCAGAGACACAGGCAGAGGGAGAAGCAGGCTCCATGCAGGGAGCCCGATGTGGGAATCAATCCCAGGACCCCAGGATTATACCCTGAGCCAAAGGCAGGCGCCAAACCACTGAGCCACCCAGGGATCCCCCTATATAAAAACATTTTTAAACACACAAAGCTGAAAGATTTCACTACCATACTGCAACATCCACACCACAGAAATGTTAAAAAGGAAGTCCATTAGGCAGAAGGAAAATGATAGTAGATAGAAAAAAAGATCTACACGAAGGAATGAAGAGCACTGGAAGTAGTAACTATATGGGTAAATGAATAAGGTCTTTTTTTATTATTTAAATCTCTTCAAATAAGATAAAAATAAAATGGAGTAAAAAGTAATCCAAAAAAAAAAAAAAAAGTAATCCAAAAGAAGGCTGAAAAAAAAAATAGGCAAAAGGGAGTAACGAATAGCAGTGACAGAGAGAACACAAATAACAAGACAAACTCAAACTAAGCATATTAATAATCACATCAAATGTAAATAATCTAAACACCCAATTAAAGGCAGAGATTCTAAGAATGGGGGGGAGCAAGACTAAATTAAATGATGCTAATGCATTTTATGTTTTTAAAGATTATCTATTTTAGAGAGAGAACAAGAGAGCAAGCAAGCAGGGGGAGGGGCAGAGGGAAAGAGAGAATCCTGAAGCAAACTCCCCACTGAGCACAGAGCCCAACATGGGACTTGGTCCTAGGACCCTGAGATCATGACCTGAGCCAAAATCTTGAGTCAGCCACTTAAACAAATGAGCTATGTAGGTGCCCCAATGTTAATGCACTTTAAAGTCACAAATAGGTTAAAAGTAAAAGGATGGAAAAAGATACACCACATTAACATTACTTAAAATGTGAAAACTGAAGCAACTATATTCAATCAGCTAAAGCAGATTTCAGAGCAAAGACTTGCCAGGGAAAAAAGGCCATCTCATAATGATAAAGATTTAAACACAAAACTGTCTTTATTCACAAATGATATGATTGTCTATATAGAAAACCTGATGGAGTTTTTTTACGGTTAATAAATTTAAAAAGTAGTTTTAGCAAGGTTAGGAGATGAACATACAAAAATTGGTTGTATTTCTACATACTAGCAATAGAAAATTGAAACTGAAAAATATCATTTACAGTAACATCAGAAATATGAAATACTTAGGGATAAATCTGACAAAACATGCATAAGATCTATATAGTAAAAACTATAATACATTCCTGAGAAAAGCTAAAGAAGACCTAAATAAATGAAGATAAATAGTTTAAGAGTCAGAAAACTCACTATTACTTGGATGTCAATTCCCCTTAAATAAATCTATACATTTAACATAATTCCCCCCAAATTCAAGGATGATTTTCTTTAAATGGAAATCAACAAGCTGATTCTAAAATTTCTATGGAAATGCAAAGGAGCTAGGATAGCCAAAGAAGAATAAAGTTGAGAGCTAAGGCTACCTAATTTCAAGAATTATTATAAAGCTACAGCAATCAAAGCAGTATAGTATTAAAGACAGAAAATAGATTAGTGAACAGAAAAGAGAGTCCAGAAATAATGCCCACATATTTATGAACAATTGATTTTTGACAAAGGCAATGCTATGGAGAAAATATAACTTTTCTAATAAATGGCACTATAACTGGAAATACATTAAGTAAAAAATGGACTTGGCCTCATACTTTGTGCCATACACAAAAATTAATTCAAAATTAATTACAGATCTCAATATAAAACCTAACATATAAAATATCTAGGAGAAAACAGAGGAAAAGGTCTTGGTGACCCTGGATTAGAGATTGCTTAGATACAAAACCAGAATTAAATCCATGAAAGTACAGATAGATAAGTGGGAGTTAATAAAAATTAAAAATTTCTGCTCTTCAAAAGACACTACTAAGAGGATGAAAAGGAAGTCACAGACTGGGAGAAAACTTTTGCAAAGCATGTATCTGATAAAAAAAATTTAGACACATAATATATCAAAAACTCTCAAAACTCAATAAAAAATAACCAGGGGTGCCTGGGTGGCTCAGTCAGTTAAGCGTCCTGGGATCAAGCCCTGCATCAGGCTCCCTGCTTCTCCCTCTGTCCCTCCCCTCTGCTTTTTGCTCCCTCTTTCTCTCTCTCTCTCTCTCTCAAATAAATAAATAAAATCCTTAAAACAAAACAAAACAATCAATTGTGTCCCAAAATGTGCAAAAGGTTTGAATAGACTCTTAAGAAGAAGATATACAAATGGCAAATAAGCACTTGAAAAAATGCTCAACATCATTAGTCATTAGGAAAATGTAAATTAAAACCACAAGGAGATGCCACTACACACTGGTTAGAATGACTAAAATTAAAGACTGACCATACCAAGTCTGATGAGAATGTGGAGGAACAAGAACTCTCATTCATGGCTAGTGGTAACGTAAAGTGGTTTGACCACTCTGGAAGTCAGTTTGACAGTTTCTCAAACTATGGAAAGAGATCAAGTGGCCATTGACTGATAAATGGATAAAGAAGATGTGGTACACACACACACACACACACACACACACACACACAGAAATATTAGTCGGTCATTAAAAAGAATGAAATGCTTTGCGATAAGAAGTGGGGAGTAATGAGTGATTACACAAAAGTATATAAGAAGAAACTTTTGGTTCATGGATATGTTCACTATCTTGACTGTGGTGATAGTTTCACAGATAAATACATATATATATCAGAACTTAAATTTTACACTTTAAAATCAGTTGATTATAAGTTGATTTTACCTCAATAAAGCCATTAAAATAATAAAATAAAATATGAGATATATAGGCACAATTTTCCTTTCCCTTCCTTTTACTTGGCAAGAGCAATAAAAGTCAGAGCCTGCTCCTAGTTATCTCTACCTGCCAACAGGTATCAAGAGTAAACACTCTTCACTTGGGTTTCATTTCCCCTTGCACTGGAGAGTATTCATTAGACTCTAATGATAAAACTTAACTTTCCTCACATCACAATGGCAAAAATGCAAAGTTCTTAACAATGGGAATAAGGCTACGTAGCCTGTAGAACATGATAAAAGGCTAAAATAGATGCTTTGATAAAAAGCTACTTAGGCCTTACTGACTTACTGACATTTTAGAGTCAGTATTAGATTTAGGTCTTGCCAGTCATCATCCTAGGATGTATTTCTTTTGGTGACCTCTTACAGAGTAGAAGAGGAAAGCCATAATTTGAGTATGCTAGGTCTGGTCTCCTGCCTCAAATTTAATTTACTCTCTTTCCACTTTCATCCAAATCTTTAAAACCTATGTTTATAATACCTACAAAAGTATTAAAACATGTAAACAAAAATCACGATAGAATAATGTGTACCATTAAATATATCAAGAACAATGTGAATTCAGTAGGACAAATAATTATATCACATTGTAGGATCAGAACATTTTCAAATTAGAAAGGATCTAAGATCTCATCAAATCTCAGGCCCTAACAAATAGGCAGTTCCCCTTACAACATTCACATCAAATTGGTAACTTGTATTTTTCATACACAGCCTCTGGGCAAGGAAATACATGCTCTCAGGAAACAACCAATTCCACTTTTGGGAAGCTATGTGAGACAGTAATTTCCTACATCAGCCCCAAATCTAGCTTCCCATGAATTTTTCCCAATTCTTCCCACACTAGACAAGTTTATCCTCTCTACTCCATGCCACCTTTCAGATGTTAAAGGAACTATAATTTATTCAACCATCCCCTTTACATTTGCAAACTCTTGTACTGAGCACTGTTTAGGGTACAGAGACGAAGGAAATACAGATTATGCCTTTATAGGCTCAGTCAAATGGGGAGATTTTTTTTAAAAGCCACAAATGTCATTTGTACTATACAAATGACATTTGTACTATAAGTACAAATGTCAAAAAAGAAGCACTGAGAAAGTATAATGAGTTCAAAAAAGAGAAAGATTAATTCAATCTATGGAAAGGATAAAGAAATTAGGGAAAGCATCATAAGGCAAGTAACACTTGAGACGGACCTTGAAGATGGGCATTTCTCCAGAGGAAAAAGCATTAGTCAGTATAGTGGTTAAGAGCTTGGACTCTAGAAATACACTGTCTGGGTCTGAATCCTAACTTTGCCACTAGTTTGGTGACTTTGGGCAAGTTACTCTGTGCTTTTATTTTCCACTTTTATAAAATACAAAATCAGACATGAGAATTGAATGAAGAATACTTAGAACAGTGAGTGCCCAGCACTTTGCACCATGTAAATGTTTGCTGTTGTTGTTATTCAGAAAACATCAAAGATAAGAGTTTGCAGAGGTGAGGAATTAAAGATACCTGGGAAAAGCAAACAGTTCATTTTAACTTAAACATTTCAACATTTTGGTTTCACCCAAACACCCAGCTAGATATAAATGTTAGCACAAAACCTGGCCTGTGGTAGGCAATTAGTAAATCTTTATCCTGCTACTTTTCTTTCCCGTTTTCTTCTCCTCATAGTTCTAGTTTATATTTTGCCTGAATTTGTGCATTGTGCCTTGCATAATGATTATTTGCATGATCACATTACTTGTCTGTAGTATCCTTCCTGAGGGCAATGTTCTCTTGCATATCCTAGCCCTAGATCCCAAACCCAGCTGTGCAGGAGAAGCTCTTGGCAGGACTTAAAAACATACAAGTTGTTAGGCTCAACCAGAAAAAGGACAGAGTATTTCCAAGGGAGGGCAGGAGTATTATATATTTTTAAAAGCTATAGGAGATTCCGAATCAGTACATCAGTAGACACCATATTTGAGAACCAATCACTTAGATCACCCAGTGATAAAGTAGGCACACAATAAGCATTTGTCGAACTCTCATGGACTGAAAAATGGAAGATCAGGACCTAAAACTAGGTCAAAGCCATACAGAAAGGGCACTGAATGCCAGGCTTAATTAGCACAAAAGGCCAAACTAAATAACCAACTTTCAGCTTCAAAACAACAATCCCTTCTAAGAAGCTTTATCTTAAATCACTTTCATGCCTTTTCAGCAGATCACAAATATTAATATGCATTTTCAAAAACAGGGATAGCTAATAATAAGCTAAAGTCAAATTTTATTTATTCATTTCAAACAAGTGTTCAGTAAACTTTAATGCAATATCTATGAAAGCACATTAAAAACAAATAAAATATGATACTATTATTTGGATACTAACAATTTAAAAATCTAAGTTTTAATGTGATTTTTCTAATTGGAAAAATCTAAAAGGGCGGCACCTGGGTGGCACAGTCAGTTAAGCATCCAACTCTTGGTTTCAGCTCAGGTATGATCTCAGGATCATGAGATCAAGCCCTACATTGGGCTCCATGCTGAGTGCAGGACCTGTTTAAGACTCTCTCTTCCTCTGCCCTTCCCACTGCTCTGTCTCTCTCTCAAAGAAATAAGTACATCGAAAGAAAGAAAGAAAGAAAGAAAGAAAGAAAGAAAGAAAGAAAGAAAGAAAGAAAGAAAGAAAGAAGAAAGGAAGGAAGGAAGGAAGGAAGGAAGGAAGGAAGGAAGGAAGGAAGGAAGGAAGGAAGAAAGAAAGAAAGAAAGAAAGAAAGAAAGAAAGAAAGAAAGAAAGAAAGAAAGAAAGAAAGATCCAAAAGGAATCATGATTTTGAACTAACAATAAACAAAGTATTCACCTCAAATGCTTAAACCCTATTTTTTCCTATTACAGGTACTGTTATGGCAACTAGAAGCATTTTTTCATCCAGATCTGGAAAAGTTAAAATTGGAAACCATATCATGAAGCTTTAATTTTAAAGCTAATTTTCCAACACTGAGTTCCCACCAGAGTAGCAATATCTTACAATTAAACTAACACCATTTGTAGAAGAACACTACACACTGTCCCCACCCCATCATAAGTTGGTATGTTTTGGAAGCACTTAACTATTTTCTGATTTTCTTAGAATCCTATTGCAATTTGTTATCCAAGTAACCAGGGCAAAATATTTAAACTACTTCAGAGCTGTCATTCTGATACATTTTCCAAGAATCTGAATTCTTTCTTGACTATAGCTAATAGCCATGTGTCAGATTTACTTGAACTATATTCAAATCCTAAATATGTACCAAGTAAACATTTATACTTCAATAATTCCTTATCCCTATTCAGACTACAAATCAAATCAGCAAAATCAGTACGTTTTCCTCCCAAAATGCTACCCCTCCACTAACCATTATCCCTAATGATCGATAATAAAAGGAATATGTTACCGACAGCATTGACTAAAATATTAGAAAGGGTGGGGTGCCTGGATGCCTCAGTTAGCTGAACATCAGACTCTTGATCTCAGCTCAGGTCTTGATCTCAGGGTTGTGAGTTCAAGCCCTGCATTGAGATCTACGCTGGGGGTGGAGCCTAGTTAAGAAACAACAATCAATCCATCCATCAATCAATCAATAAAAATATCAGGTGTTTTATGTTAGCTTTTTAGTGCCAGGGTTAAGAAGCAGATGAACTGCCAAGACTGACAAAATTTCTTACATTTGATAAAAGAATCTAATGTTGACATTAGATTTAAAAAGAAGTATTCCTGGGGTGTCTGAGTGGCTCAGTCAGTTAACTGCCTTCAGCTCAGGTCATGATCTCAGGGTCCTAGGATCAAGCCCCACATCAGGCTCCCTGTTCAGTGGGGAGTATGCTGCTTCCTCTCCTTCTGCCCCTCCCCACTATGCTCAAGCTCTCTCTCTCCAATTAACAAATAAAATCTAAGAACAAAAACTTTACAAATTTGATGAATAAAACATTATATTATTTTTAAAAATATAAGTACACTCTATTGTTGAGACTATACATTGTATTATCTTTTTTGAAAAAATTTGGCAATGTCTTCCAATTTTTAAAGATATACTAATCTTTGACATAGTGAGTCCATTGTTTTGAATTTATCTTGATCTACGTGCAAAAGTATGCAAAGACCCAAGGATGCTTATCACAGCATTGTTTATAATAGAAAAATCGACACCACAAATATGTCTACTAGGTAGGGCTAGGTAAATTTCTTATAATGAAAATACTGTGCAGGCATTTAAAAAGTAAATAATATCTATAAGTGATAATATAAAAAGATTTTTAAGATGTAAGTAAAGCCATCTACAACATGGTAATATACATATATATAACACATACATATAACACATACATATAGAAAGGTTGTATATAGCCAAGATATGGAAGCCGCACATGTGTCTATCCATAGATGAATGGAGAAAGAAGATGTGGTATATACATATATACAATGAACTATTACTCGGCCATAAAACAGGATGATATCTTGCCACTCACAACAACAATACCTAGAAGGCATTATGCTAAGTGAAATAAGTCACACAGAGAAAGGCAAATACCATATGATATCACTTATGTATGGAATCTAAAAAACAAAACGAATGAACAAGTAAAAAGTAGAAACAGACCTATACATATAGAGAACAAACTGATGGTGCCAGAGGAAGGGGGTGGGGAGATGGGCTAAACGGGTGAAGGAGAATGGGAGACAGGCAGTTATGCAATGAATAAGTCATTGGGATAAAAGATACAGCATGGAGAATATAGTCAATGGTACTGTAATAGCATTGTATGGTGACAGATTGTAGCTACACTTGTGGTGAGCATAGCACAATGTATAGACTTGTCCAATCACTATGTGATACACTTGAAACTAATGTAACATTATGTGTCAACTATACTTTATAACAACAAAAAAGAAAGATTGTAAAAATCACACATAGAAATATACATTTCTAAAAGCATAACAATTTGGGAGAAAATACCAAAAAACTAATAAAAGAGGTTGACTCTAAGGAATAGAACTAAGGGTAGAAAGGAAGAGAAAGACATGTTAAATGTTAAATTTGTCATCCTGCTAGAATATTAAAAACCATATGACAATCCTGTGGAGAACTATTTGGCAGCTTTTTATACAGTTAAACATACATCTGCCCTCTGATTGACCTATTTTACTCTGAGTTACTAACCCAAGAGAAATGTAAAAGGTATGTCCATAAATAGGTTTGTACAAAAATGTTCATAGCATCCTTATTAATAATGGCCTCAAACAAGAAGGAACTCAAATATCCATCAATAGGAGAATGGATAAACAAACTGGTATATGGAATACTACTTGGCAATAACAAATGACGAACTATTGATACAAGAAAAATTTGTATTAGTCTTAGCCTAATTGAATGAGAAGGGTTTAGAGAATGGGGAAGATGTCTGAGGGAAGTCAAGGTTCGTCTATGTTGTAGCATCTATCAGTACTTCATTTCTTTTATGCTTACGAATATTTCATTGTATGAATATACCACATTTTGTTTATCCCTTTATTAGCTGATGACAGACATCTAGGTTGTTTTCATCTTTTTGGCTATTATAAATAATGCTGCTATAAACAATTGTGTTTTGTGAAAATGGTGTACTTTATTACATGAAAGTTACATCTCAATTTTAAGAAAGAATATGGATGTGAAAAATCATATTGTTACTACAAAGCATGATTTCTGAGTGTTTCAGTGAATGGCAGAACAAAAATATCTCAGAATGGCAAACAAGTTAATTATAATAAAAATATGTTCCTTCAGGGGTGAAAAAAGTTATGTCGATAAAAGCAACCTGAAATGCCACATTCATCTCCTGATGAAAACAAGTGTTTCATATGAGAGCGAAGAAGCTGTCTAAAAGAATTTAAATCACTATTTTTAATGTAAACTGCAGTTCTTTTTTTTTTTTTTTTTTTGGTCTTTTTCTAAATTTTAATTCCAGTAGGGTTAACATATAGTGTTATATTAGTTAGAGGTATACAATACAGTAATTCAGTAATCCTACACATTACTCAGGGCTCATCAAGGTAAGTTTACTCTTGGGGCACCTGAGTGGCACAGCCAGTGCCCAAATCTTGGTTTTGGCTCAAGGTCATGATCTCAGGGTTGTGAAATCAAGCCCTATGTCAGGCTTTGCGCTCAGCATGGAGTCTTCTTAAAAGACTCTCCCCCCAGACCCCCTAAAAAAGAAAAAAGACTCTCTCCCTTGGGGCACCTGGGTGGCTCAGTGGTTGAGCGTCTGCCTTTGGCTCAGGTCATGATCCCTGGGTCCTGGGATTGAGTCCCGCATCTGCTTCTCCCTCTGCCTATGTTTCTGCCTCTCTCTCTATCTCTCATGAATAAATAAATAAAATCTTAAAAAAAAAAAAAAAAAAACCTCTCTCTTTCCCTCTACCCTTCCTGACCCCCTGAACTCTCTTTCCCTCAAATAAATAAATCTCTAAAAATATATATTTACTCTTAATCCCCTCACCTATTTTACTCCCCCCCCACACACACACCCCTGCACTCTGATAACCATCTGTCTGTTCTTGGGCTGCTTCCATAATCTGGCTCTTGTATATACAGCTACAACAAACATAGGGGTGCATTTATCTTTTCAAATTAGTATTTGAGTCTCTTGTAGGCAGCATATACATGGGTCTTGCTTTTATATCCATTCCATCACCTTGTCTTTTGATTGTGGACTGTTTAGTCCATTTACATAAGGTAATTATTGATAGGTATGTATTTAGTGCCATTTTGTTACTTGTTTGATGTTTGTTTTTGTAGTTCTTCTCTGTTCCTTTCTTCTCTTGCTTTCTTCTCTCATGATTTGCTGGCTTTCCTTAGGGATATATATACCTGGATTCTTTTCTCTTTATTTTTGCTCATCTATTACTGGTTTTTTATTTGTGGTTACCAATAGGTTTATATATAACATTATGCACACAGCAGTCTTATTAAGTTCATGGTCACTTAAGTTTGAAGCTAATATTTACTCTTCTCCCCACCTTCACATTTTGGGTATAGGGTGTCACATTTCACATTCTTTTATTCTGTGAATACTTTGATTTTTATAGATATTTTTACTGCTTTTGTGCTTCCTACTTTTCTTATTCCTACTTATGGTCTTTCCTTTCCACCCAGAGTCCTCTTTAACATTTCTTGTAGGGCTGGTTTAGTGGTCAAGAATTCCTTTAACTTTTGTTTGTCTGGAAAATTCTTTATCTTTCTTTCTATTCTGAATGATAGCCTTCATAGATAGAATATTCTTGGCTGCAGGTTTTTTTTTCTTCCAGCATTTTGAATATATCATGCCACTCTTTTCTGGCCTGCAAAGTTTCTGCTGAAAAAAATCAACTAACAGTTTTCAGGGGTTTCCCTTGTATGTAACTTTTCTTTTTTCTTGATGATTTTAAAATTTTCTCTGTATCACTACTTTTTACATTTTAATTACTATGTATCTTGGTGCATCCCTCCTTGCATTGATTTTATTGCCTTCTGTATTTCCTAGATCTAGATTGCTGGTTTCCTTCCCCATACTTGGGGAAGTTTTCAGCTATTACTACTTCAAATAAATTTTCTGTCCCCTTTCCTCTCTTCTTCTGAGATCTCTATAATGCAAATGTTATTACACTTGTTGGGAGTCACTGAGTTCCCTATTTTCTTTTACTATTATTGATTTTTCTCTCTCCTCTTCATCTTGATTGCTTTCCATTATTCTGTCCTCCACATTGTTTATCCATTTTTATGCTTCCCCAATCTACTATTTATTCCATCTAGTGTATTTTTAATTTCAGTTTTGAGTTATCTCTGATTGGTTCTTTGTTATGTTATCTATCTCTGTTGAAGGTCTCACTGAAGTCCTCCACTCTTTTCTCAAGTTCAGTGAGTATTTTTACGACCATTACTTTTAAATCTCTATCAGGGATATTACTTTTCTCTGTTTTGTTTAGGTCTCTTGCTGTGATTTTTGTCTTGTTCTTTCATTTGGGACATATTCCTGTCTCCTTATTTAGTTTAACTCTGTGTCTGTTTCTTTTTATTTTTTTCTGTGTCTGTTTCTATGTGTCAGGAAAGTCAGCTACATCTCCTACTCTTGAATGTAGCGGCCTTATGAAGGAAAGGTCTTATTGTGCTCTGCAATGCAATGTCCCCTATTTACCAGAATCTGGTGTCTCTTATGTATGTTGCATGCATTGTACTGTTGTAGCTGAGCTGCTTTTGCCTTCGGTCCAATCCTCAGTAATGACTCTCTTTGCCTGCTGTGGACAGGGTTTGGTGCCTGTGTTGTTAGTGGGTCAGTCCTGAGCCACCTTGGGCTTAGTTGAGTCAAGAAATTTGTCAGAAATGCAGTAGCACCAAACTGCGGGGCACTTTCCCTGTGTTGTCTCCTGGGAAACATGGGTGGGCAGGACCTGCAGTGTGACCAGATGTCTGCCCCTAGCCCACTGCTAGGGCTATAGTTAGACTGGTGTGTGTGGTTATCTTCCCCTTTCCCCAGGGCAAGAGTAGCTCTGGAGTGGTGCTGGCTCCTTTTGGGGCTGCCTGCACACTGCCAGGCTGGTAGCACTACTTTGGATGGGCCACAGCCAACGGTGTATGGGAAAAGGCTGTTCCAGAGGAAAATGTGGGGGTTTGGCATGCAGTGTCGGCATGGTCTGTGCTGGTCTGCTGCAGAAGGGGACCTGTAGTCATCCTGTAAAATTCTTACCGAGGCTAGCTAGGTTGGAGGGGGCAGGTCTGTGAGGACTAGGTCTACAGTTAGCAAGCTAGGTGGAGAGTGTTGGCACTGTACTAGTTCACAGGTGTCCATGTGTCTAGGTTGGGGGTGAGGGCCAGGGAGGGAAATGGCACCTGCCAACTCTTTTGTTTTTAGAGAAGTCTCCCAAAGAACCCTGCCCCTCCAGCACATGCTCTAAGATTTGTAGGCAAATCTCCCCCCTATATACCCCAGGTGTTTTGCAAACTTCTGTTTCTATGCTGTATCTCCACAGAGCTGTATGTTGTGCTATCCCTTTAAGGGCTGGGACTCAGATTCCTATAACAATAGTGCAGAAATATTTATTATCACTCAGATTTTTCTATGTCCCATTAGCAAAAAATAAACACTGAAGTATGACGAACTTTTTTGAGGGCTAAAGAAAACAGTTTAGTATATTTACCAAACGCAGAAAAATCACTTTATAATGTCTGTGTAGCACTGGGATCAAAATTTACATAGAGAAATGGATGCCTTGAGGCTGTCATATTGGAAGAAATATTATTTTCCTTATAAATTAAAGATTGTTCTTTCCCCAAAATGGTTGTAAATTATTTTTCATGTTGTGATACAAACATGGATTTTATTACTAGCTACAAACAGTTAACTGGATCCATTTGGCTTTTCTTTTTGTAAAAATAATAGGAGGAGGATACTAGCAATTATTGTTTTTCTACTCTGTTTTGGGAATTCTGCTAAATGCTTTACATATGTATATTTCCTCATTTAATCCACAGAACAACCCTGTAAGGTAGATACTACATTTTATTCTCATTTTGCAGATCAAACAAACAACAAAAACTAGGAACAACAAAGTTATATACTGAAAAGAATGAAGAGGGTAGGATCAAATCCAAGACTTCTTTCATACAAAACACACACCTGCAACCGAGGTACATCCCCTGCATCTTCTTTTCCATTCACAGCCGCTGTTCCTAATCTGTGCTATTGTTGCTACTTTCCCACTTCTATTTCTTTCTGTATTCCCATGTATTTTCATGTATAATATTTCAATAAAATTGTTCCAGTATTGCCAATACCTTGATAATAGCCAAATCCAAAGGACTTTTTTCACTCTATCAATCTAACTTTTCTGACCTGACCACTTAACTTTTGAAACATTCCTCCTTTGGATAACTGACCAGGTCTCTTCATTATTCTTAAATGTCTCTTCCCCACTTACACCTTTAATTTTTATATCCCCTAGGACTGTATTCTTGGTCTTTGTCCTGGATTTGCCAACATAGCATTTCACATAGTATTTCCTCTGATTAAGAAGCTCGTTTAACAGCCTCAATGAATGAAATACAGAAAGAACACCTGCTCACAGCATTCATTGGGCTTACCATGTATTCTATCACCCTGAAGCAGTTGGTCTGAATAATGTAAAGGCCTTTGGAAGACTCTATAATTGTGCCAGCAATACTTTGCAGGGCTGGAGTCATATCCTCTAAAATACTGAACATGCTGGGGCACCTGGGTGGCTCAGTGGTTGAGGACCTATCTGCCTTTGGCTCAGGTCATGATTCCAAGGTCCTGGGATCAAGTCCCGCACTGGGCTCCCTTGCAGGGAGCCTGTTCTCCTTCTGCTTGTGTCTCTGCCTCTGTGTGTCTCTCATGAATAAACAAAATCTTTAAAATATATATATTGAATATGTTCTGAATTGATGGTGCTATTTCTCAACAGCCTGAATACAAAATGGATCACTATTATCCCTGATGATCCACTAGCAAAATTTTACTTGCCATTCTTGAAACTTTGGGCTCTGTTAGTTTAAAAGTCTTGAAAACAACAGTAGCTTCACTGCAGTGAAAGAAGAGCTTGGTACCTGGCTTTTACTGCTGTATACATTTGACAAATGTATAACCACATGTGGCCACCATTGTAGGATGATATAGAACAATCTCATGCCCTAAAAATGCTCTATGCTATACCTACTCTTCCCTCCCTCTCCCCTAACCCATGATCTTTCTATATTTCCCTAGTTTTGCCTTTTCTAGAATGTCATATATTTGGAATTATATAGCATGTAAACTTTTCAGTTTGGCTTCTTTCACCTAAATAATATGCACTTAAAGTTCTTCCATGTCCATTCATCACTTGATTAACTATTATTTTTTTATTTTTAGCAATGAATATTACATTGGCTGTACCAGCATTTATTTATTCATTTACCTTTTGAGGGACATTCTGATTGCCTCTAAGTTTTGTCAGTTAAAAAGAAAGCTGCTATAAACGTCCATGTGCAGTTTTTGTGTGGACGTAAGTTTTCAACTCATTTGGGTGAATGTCAATGAGGACAGCTGCTGAATTTTGTGATGGGGGATGATTCATTTCTTTTTGATTAAGTTTTTTTTAAATCCAATATAATTAACATACAGAGTTACATTAGTTTCAGGTGTACATTATAGTGATTGAACAATTCTAGGGACACCTGGGTGACTCAGCAATTGAGCGTCTGCCTTTGGCTGAGGGTGTGATCCTGGGGTCCTGGGATCGAGTCCCACGTCAGGCTCCTGCATGGAGCCCGCTTCTCCCTCTGCCTGTGTCTCTGCCTCTCTCTCTCTCTCTCTCTCTGTGCTCTCATGAATAATAAACGAAATCTTTAAAACAAACAAAAAAACCAATTCTACACATTAGTCAGTGCTCATCATGTTTCATTTTGCAAAAACTTGCCAACATTTGGTGTTGTCATCATTTTGGACTTTGAACATTCTAATATGTATGTAGAGGCATCCTGTAGTTTTAATTTGAAATTCTCTAATGACACATAATGTCGAAGATCTTTCCATATGCATATTTGCCATTGTATATCATCTTTGGTGAGGTATCTGGGTCTTTTGCCCAATTTTTAATCATATTGTTCATTTTCTCATTATTTACTTTTAAGAGCTCTTTATATATTCTAGATAATAGTCCTTTAGCAGCTACAACTTTGGCAAATATTTTCTCCCTGTCTGTGGCTTGTCCCCTTATCCTCTTAAAATTTTGTCTTTTCAAACCCTCTTTTTCTTTATTATTTCCTTCTTGTGTGTTACATAGGTATTTCTAGAATATCATTTTCATTCTTGTCATTTTACTATATAATTTTTCACTATATATCTTTACTATATATTTTAAAGTTATTTTTTAGTGGTTGCTCTAGGGATTAAAATACCTTAATTTATAGCAACCTAGTTTGGATTAATACCAACTTAATTTCAATAGTATACAAAAACATTAGCTTTGCTCCCTCCACTCTTCTTTGTGTTGTTACTGTCATACAAATTATATCTTTCTGCAATGTATGCCTATTGACTCAGATTATTGCTTCATAGTATTGGATAGGAGGGGAGAAACTGACTAAAGACTACACTTATATTGTTCTTATATTTATCAATTTGGTTACATTTATTAATGCTCTTTACTTCATATGCTCTTTATTTCACGGTCTAGTGCTCTTTCATTTCAGTCTGAATGACTTTATAAAGTATTTCATATAGGGGAGGTCTAGTGATAAATTCTCTCAACTTTTATCTGAGAATATCTTCACTTCTTCATTTTTAAAGGGTGCATCAGGGACGCCTGGGTGGCTCAGCGGTTGAGCGTCTGCCTTCAGCTCAGGGCGTGATCCTGGAGTCCTGGGATTGAGTCCCATTTCAGGATCCCCACAAGGAGATTGCTTCTCCCTCTGCCTCTCTATGTGTGTCTCTCATGAATAAATAAAATCTTAAAAAACAAGTGGGGGTGTTTCACTGAACACAGAATTCTTACTTAGCGCTTTCTTTCATCACACTGCCTCAACGGTTTCTGAAAAGAAATCAGATGCTAGGCATGCCTGGGTGGCTCAGATGGCTAAGCGTCTGCCTTCAGCTCAGGTCATAATCCCAGGGTCCTGGGATCAAGCCCCACATCGGGCTCCCCGATCAGTGGGGAGTCTGCTTCTCCCTCTCCGTCTGCCCCTTCCCCTACTCACGTTCTCTCTCTCTCTCGGTATCTCTCTGTCTCAAATAAATAAATAAAATCTTAAAAAACAACAACAAAGTCCCCTGTTAAGCCTCACTGAGGACTGCTTCTACAGGATGAATCTTCTCTGTTTTCAATATTCTGTCTTTGCTTCCAACACTTTGACTATGATGTGTCTAAGCATAAATCCCTTTGAGGTAGTCCTATTTGAAGTTGTTGAACAAGAATATAAATGTTTTTTTCCTCAAGTTTGGGGAGTTACCAGCCATTATTCCTTCAAATACCTTCTCTGTCCCTTTCTTTCCTTCTGGGGCTATTATTGTGTATACATTGTTAGAGTTGCTGCGGTCCCACAGGTCTCTGAGGCTCTCCATTTTTCTTCACTTTTTTTTTTTTTTTTTCTGTTCCTTAGCCTGGATAATTTCAACTGACCTACCTTAAAGTTCACTTATTTTTTATTCTGCCTATTTAAATTTGGTGTTAAGCTCCCCTAGTGAATTTTTCATTCCACTTACTGTAATCCTCAAAACCAGAATTTATTTGGTTCTTTTCTATCATTTCTACCTAGTAATTGCTATTCTCTGGTGATATACTGTGATATCTTCCTTTAGTTCTTTATATATAGTTTTCCTTTAGTTCTTTGAACACACTTAAGTAGATGACTGTCTCTGTCTAGTAAATCCATAATTTGAGCTACTTCAGTTTCTATTGACTGCCTTCCTCCTCCTGTGTATGGGCCATATTTTCTTGTTTCTTTGTATGTCTCATAGTTTTTTGTTGAAAACTAATATTTTATATAATATAACATGGCAAATCTAGAAATCACATTCTTCCCCTTTCCCAGAGTTTGTTGTTGTTGACCTAGGGACTTTACCAAACTAATTCAGTTTTTTCTTTAAGTTTTTTGATTGGGTTGTTTGGCCATTTGTTATCAGTACCTCAGGCAGCTATGTGGTTAAGCCAGTTGTTGCTAACTGTTCTTAACAAATGACTTTGAAGAAAATACTCTTTGCACTGCACAAGTTCTCTGTCAGGTTATAAAAAGACAAGCTTTTTAAGAATGTTTTACCAGGCAACTGCCAGACAGGTCAGATAAGGACAATTTTTTGGAATGGGGCTTTAAAAGAGCTCCAACTCCATTATGATTCCTCCAGTGCCAGCTAGGCTGATGATTGCAGGCTGCTCTTTTCAAGACTACCATGGAGCTGAAGAAAGGGGGAGTGGTATTAGAACAAGTCAAAATGCCATAAAGTTCAGTATTCTTATGGAGAGTCATCTGTTTGTTTTTTAAAATGTTCCCCCAAATTGTTGTCTTTGGTTAATTTCCAAACTTGATCTTGACAATTTCTGCAAGTGTTCTCAGAACTTTTATAAAGGAGAGCATTTGTCAGATGTTGTTATTCCATCACTCCCAATGATACTCTCATTCCCCTCATTTTCAGATTACTTTGAAATATATTAGACTGTTTAAAGAAATAATAACAACAGTATACAGTGGGGTTTATTACATATTTAGAAGTGTATAGATATATGCTGTTGTAAAAACCCCTTGTATTATATGTGAAATGGCATAACATTAATTGAAGGTAGACTGTGGTTAATTTAAAGATGCATGTTGTAGATCCTAGAGCAACCACTAAAAAATAGGAAAAACAAATAATTCAATAGAAGAGAGAAAATAAAATGCTATAAAATACCCAATTAATTAAAATACAGCATGAAAAAGAGAAAAGACCCAAAGAACAAATAAGACAAAATAAATAGCAAGGTGGCACATTATCCTGCAACTATTTATGTATGCATACCTGTCTACTTATCTTTTGATCTTTATCTATCTACATCTATTTTCTCCAATACTAAATTTCAGTGATAAACAGAAACAAACCAAAGTTAATTCCTGTAATGGATACACTATTAATTCTAACTTCTTTATTTGGAATTTGCAATAATTTATCAAAATTTTAATTAATATCTGACAATAAGAAAAAAATACAAAGCTCACCTATCTTCATAACAATAAATCCCAGATATTAGTGCTAAATTATTTTATAAACTGTACAATTTCATTCTACAATTAAGGAAACTAAAAGTCAAAGTGATTAATTGACAAATTAATTAATCAAAACGGTCACATGGCCAGTCAGCAGTAGAGCCCCAGTAAAATTCTTATTTCATAACTTCTAGTCTGGTTCTCTCAAGAAAAAAAATCTACATGTAACACCAACGACATCTACAACTATATGCAAATAATGTGCCCATTTCGAATTATTCTTATCTAGCAGGTCTAGCAAGATCTCTATTTGAAACATTTTAAGTTAAACCTTATACCTATTTAAAAGTAATCAAACTTTTAAAATATATATATACTGTTGAATTTCAAGTTTCAACTAATTCAAATTCTCATCAGTTATTATTGAAGTACACTGTACTTAAACTTTAAAAAAAATAAATTAAAATTAAAATTAAAAAAAAGAAACTTTAAAATACTGTGACTAAACAATCATTTAAAGCACTGGCTACCATGTTCAGAGAATACGATCTTTCATCCAAATCAATGGCTAAACCATTCATACTTATGTGAAATATGATAACAAAAAATCAGGAAATCTGTTTGTAGAATTACCTGTAGCTCCCAGTGGATGTCCCTTTGAAATTAATCCACCGCTAGGATTTATGACCCACTTTCCTCCATAAGTATTATCTCCCCTATCAACCAGTTCTCCACCTCGTCCTAGAGAAGGAAAAATAATATTCATAAAGGTTAAAAATAACATTGGACCAGGGGTGCCTGGGTGATTCAGTTAAGCATCTGATTCTTTTTTTTTTAAAGATTTTATTTATTTTATTCATTAGACACACATTGGGGGGTGGGCAGAGACACAGGCAGAGGGAGAAGCAGGCTCCATGCAGGGAACCCGACGTGGGACTTGATCAATCCCTTGGCTGAAGGTGGAGCTAAACCGCTGAGCCACCCAGGCTGCCCAGCATCTGATTCTTGATCTCAGCTCAAGTCTTGAGCTTTTGTTTGTGAGATCAAGCCCCTTGGGCTCCACACTGGGCATGGAGCCTAAAAAAAAACAAGACAAAGCAAACAAACAAACAAAAACATTGGATCAAATAATATGTTTTGTTTTTTTAATTTCAATATAGCCAAGAATTTCTTATAGCAAACATTTCTTAATAGTTCAAACATTGGGGTACCTGGGTGGCTCAGTCAGTTAAACAACCACCTTCAGCTCAGGTCATGATGGTTCTTGCTCAAGGGGAACTTACTTTTCCCTCTCCCTTTCCCCCTGTCTGCCACTTCCCCTGCTTGTGCTCACCTTCTCTGTCAAATAAATAGATAAATAATAAAAACCCAGCTCAAATATCAAATTCATAAAAGCACTTCTAAAACTTGCACAATAGGGGCATCTGAATGGCTCAGTTGGTTAAGCAGCTGACTCTTGATTTCAGCTCAGGTCCTGATCTCAGGGTTGCGAGCCAGCATCAGGCTCCACATTGGGCATGGAGCCTGCTTAAGATTCTTTCTCTCTTCCTCTCTCTCTCTCTCTCTCTCTCTCTCTCTCTTTCTCCCTCTCCCTCTGCCTCTCCCCTCTTGCTCACGACCTCTTTCTAAAAAAAGAAAAAAGTTACATAATAAATATTGAGTAATAAAGATTTATATTTTCAGAACATTTCATGCATGAAACAGAGCTCTTAATAGTTCCTAAGAGTTCTCTGGCTTCCAAAATAGCTACAACTAAAATAGAGACTCAGAGAACCTGAAGAATGAAACTGGATATAATACTATAACTAATATAATTATATTAGTTTAAAAACCCATCATTTTGGGATCCCTGGGTGGCTCAGCAGTTTAGCGCCTGCCTTCGGCCCAGGGAGTGATCCTGGAGTCCCAGGATCGAGTCCCACATCAGGCTCCCTGCATGGAGCCTGCTTCTCCCTCTGCCTGTGTCTCTGCCTCTCTCTCTCTCTCTCTCTCTCTCTCTGTCTCTCTCTCTCTCTGTCTCTCTCTCTCTCTGTCTCTCATGAATAAATAAAATCTTAAAAAAAAAACATCATTTTGCCCAATATTTTCATTTCCATTTTTAAAAAATATTTTATTTATTTACTTGAGAGAGAGAGAAATAGCACAAGTAGGGGAGAGGGGCAGAGGGAGAAGTAGACTCCCCACTGAGTGGGGAGCCCGACCTGATGCAGGGGCTTGAACCCAGTGATGAGGGAACAGAGGACTAGCTGGGGACAAAGCACACTGACAAGTCCTTGAAACAGACAAAGAGACATTCCTCTACAGACTCAACTGCCTCAATGTTTATACTTTGCTAAGGGCAAAAGGCAATCTTAGCCTGACCCCCAGGAGCCTGTAAGTCTACTTTAACATACAAAAATTCCTTTAGAAATTTCCTTTATCTCTAAGCTCCCAAGATAAATGTTGGCAATCATCCTCCAAACACATGGCCCACCAATACACATCTGAAGGGTCTCATGACTCAAGTTTTATTAGACGATAATAAGTGACCTTTTCCCAACAATTAGCCCCCTCAAGGTCCTGGAAACCTTGCTTCCAAAATTCCTTAGAGAGTACAGCTATCCTCAAAACCTTCCCAACTCCCAGGTATATAATCAGCCACCCCTCATAGGCCCGAGGCAGCAGTTTTTTCTGCCCAGGGGTCCTGTCCCTGTGCTTTAATAAAACCACCAGTTTGCACCAAAGATGTCTCAAGAATTCTTTCTTGGTCGTGGGCTCTGGACCTCACCTATATTCCAAAACTTCATCACCAGGACCCTGGGATCATGACCCCAGCTGAAGGCAGACACTTAGCCACTTAACCAACTGAGCCACCAAGGTGCCCCCACTTCCATTTTCAGCTGCACTGTTATATAAACATTCTTTGTAGATGGAAGGGATAACGTAGGGGGTGGCGGAAGGGCAGGGGACATGAAATGAAGGGCAATGGCTGAAAATACTGTTAAGACATAAATGCAAGCTTAAAAGAAAATGAAAATTACATGCTTGATAATTTCAACATTCCTATCAATTCTCTGGTCATTCTTCCAGGTTGTTAAGAAGTAAATTAAAATGAATGCATTGTATAAAATATTCTTCCAGCTAGAATATAATGAAGTGGAATCTCCAAATAAAGATGATACAGGTGGTTCTGGCACCATCAGAGGTAGCTAATAACTTTTAAGTATTCACCCTGTGTCAGGCATTGTTGTAATTATTTTCCATATATTTACATAATTTAACCCTCAACCCCGAGAAGCAGGTATTATTCTCATTTTATAGGAAACGGACACAAAGAACTTAAGTAACCAGCCCAAGGAAACAGTAGGGGATCAATCTAGGGTTAATCATCAGGTAGCCTGGCTCCATAGCTTTCCTTAATCAATATATTTTATTGCCTTCAAAAACCAAAGAGTTTCTCCATTGGTAAACTGAAATACATATAAGAATTTTTTATGGGACAGCCCCGGTGGCTCAGAGGTTTAACGCCACCTCCAGCCTGGGGTGTGATCCTGGAGACCTGGGATTGAGTCCCACGTCAGGCTCCGTGCATGGAGCCTGCTTCTCCCTCTGCCTGTGTCTCTGCCCCCCACCCCCCGTGTGTCTCTTATGAATAAATAAAATCTTTTTTTTAAAAAAAAAGATTTTTTTATGACTGATACTTTTTTTTTTATTTTATTTTTAAGTAACCTCTATCCCTTATGTGGGGCTCGAACTCACAATCCCACGATCAAGAGTTGCATGCTCCTTTGAGCCAGCCAGGCATCCCTATGACTAACACTTCTAATTTTACTTTAAATCTAGGTTGTAGATTAAAAACCACCTATTGAGGCATTCTTTTATTTTTTTTATATATTTCTGACATAGAACCTGATACAAGGCTCTGGTCATAACAGGTATTCTATCTGCTATTACAGCTTTTAAAACTCCTCCAAGTATTGTTACTGTACCAAGTAATACCAGACTGGACACAAATCAACCCCAAGAAATGAATAATTCACTGCGTGTTTTCTTTGATAATATATATAATTCTATTAAATATTGGAAGATTCTACTAGGAAGTTATCTTGAACTCATCATCTAAAAGTGGTAAGAAAATAAATGGAAGGCAATCATTGTGCCTATTATGTGCCAAAAACTGCCCTGGGAACTTAGGGATACAAGAGTAAATGAAACAAACATCCCCGCTCTCATGGAGTTTACTTCATTGTCAGGAGAGATGTGAGGAAGAGACAGATAATATGTAATGTAAGTAAGATATATAATAGAGTTGTGGTAAGTGCCATGGGGGAAAAAAAGGCAGGAAAGGATGTGTAAGGAGTTCACATTTTAAAACAAGTAATTGGAGAAAGCTCCCACTGAGAAGGTGAAATTTGGTCAAAGATCTAAAAGGAATAAAGGAACAAACAATACGGAGATATGTGAAGAAAGGCCCTGAGCTAGGAATAGGCCTAGAGTGTTTGAAGAAGGAGGCTCATGTATCTGTTGCAAAGTAAAAGAACCAGAGATGTGGAAGTCAGAGAGACAGCAGAGGGAACTAAAGAGAAAAGATCACATTTGGCTTTTACTTCTGAATGAGATGAACAGAGGAATGACATCAATCTGTGCTATGCTTTTAACAGGATCATTAAAGATTCATTATAGAGAACAGAGTGTAAGGAGACAAGGCAGAAGCAGACCAGTTATGAGACTACTACAATAACGTACAGGAGAAATAATGGTGGTCTGGACTACGCTGTTAGTGATTAAAAAAAATCGATAGGATATAGTTAGATTCTGCATATACTTAGACGGCAGAGTCCATAGCCAACAGGACTTGGGAACAGATTCAATGGGAGCTGTGAGAGAAAGAAAGGAACTGGAGCTACCTGGAGAATGGGGAAGACTGAAGAAGGAAGAAGTCTGGGTCACATCAGAAGTTCAGTTTGGACTTAGGTTTGGGATGCTAATGAGACATCCAAAATATCCCTGAAAATTGGGCAGTTAAACATATGAGCCTAGAGATCAGGGAAGTGGCTTAAGCTGGGGATATAATTTTAAAAATCATCATCATATATCAAAGTGTATACATATTTAAAACCTTGAAATTGGGTTCCAGTTCCACCAAGGAACATAGATTCACTATAGCCTGTGTCTCCTACTGTTTACAACTAAAAACATTGGGTAAATACAAAAAACAACTAGCTGAAGACTCTGAAAAGTAAACAAAAACAGAATAATAACAGAAGGAGTTAAAACTTGGAGAACCCCCTTGGTGAGTTTCAAGTTTTCTCATTTTAGGCTCTCACAACAACTTTGGTCCAAGGGTGAGCACAGTCCTGGAGCAGACTGGCAGCAGGACAGCACTACCTCTAACAAAAACCCCATCTTTCTAACCAGAGGGACCAGGAAAAGAAATCCATACCAGGTCAGAGAGTAAGAGAGAAAGCTCACAGTGGAAAGAGCCAGAGAAGAGGATCCCTTATTTCTATGTATGGACTTAAAAGTCTCAGACTGGGCAGCCCAGGTGGCTCAGTGGTTTGGTGCCGCCTTTGGCCCAGGGCCTGATCCTGGGGACCCAGAATCGAGTCCTGCGTCAGGCTCCCTGCATGGAGCCTGCTTCTCCCTCTGCCTGTGTCTCTGCCTCTGTGTGTGTGTGTGTCTCTCATGAATAAATAAATAAAATCTTACAAAAAAAAAGAAAGTCTTCGGACTCACTCTTGAGCTAAGCATACATAGGAGAGATCCAAAGCAGCACAGCAAATGCTTGGACAACTGAACAAAGACTTTAACCAGTACTCACAGAAGTCAAGACAGAAGGTATCTGAACACAAGTGGGTTGACTGCTTGCTAAAACAAAAACAACACTCTCTAAAGGATCTCAATGTAACAATCACCTGTCCCAGATACAATCCAAAATTAATACAGAAAAGAACTAGGAGGGCAGCCTCGGTGGCGCAGTGGTTTAGGGCCGCCTGCAGCCCAGGGCGTGATCCTGGAGACCCAGGATCGAGTCCCATATCAGGCTCTCTGCATGGAGCCTGCTTCTCCCTCTGCCTGTGTCTCTGCCTCTGTGTCTCTATGAATAAATAAATAAATAAATAAATAAATAAATAAATAAATAAGAACTAGGAAAAGGAAAGTTGACCAATTCTCATGGGAAAAGATAATCAACAGATAGAAAGCCCAAGAAGTCCCAGATCATAGAATTACCAAAGACAAAAATAGACTAAGAGGTAAAGAAAACACACTAAAAATGAATAAAAAGATATGAGTTCTCAGCAAAGAAATAGAACCTATGAAATGAACCAAATGAAACTCTTAGAATTGAAAATGCAATATTTAAAATAAAAAACTCAGGATGTCTGGGTGGTTCAATCAGTAAAGCAGCTGCCTTCAGCTCAGGCCATAATGCCAGGGTCCTGGTATCGAGCCCCGCATCTGGTTCCCTACTCAGAAGGGAGCCTGCTTCTCCCTTCCCTCTGCCTACCACTCCCCTGGCTTGTACTCTCCCTCTCTCTCTCTCTCTCTCTCTCTCTCAAATAAATAAACAAAATATTTAAAAGAAATAAATAAAATACAAAACTCACTCACTAAAGATGGGTTCAAGAGCAGAAAGAGGATGAAGTAGGAGTCCGTATATTTAAAGATATATATCATTATAAAGGTATAAATGATCAAATCTGGACAGAGAAAAACAGGATTTTAAAATGAACAGAACCCCAAGGACCCGTGGGACAATATTAAAAGGTCTAATAAATGCATCATTGAAATCCTAGAAGGAGAAGAGAGAAAAAAATGGAGCAGAAAAAAATACTTACAGAAATAATGGTTAGACACTACCCAAATTTGGCAAAAGACATTTTACAGACTCAAGAAGCTCAGAAAATCTCAAGCAGAGTAAATTAAAAGAAAAGCAAGCCTAGATACAACACATTTGACTGCTTAAATGTACTTCTCATTGGAAACAATGTAGGCCAGAGAATAAAACAAGATGCTTTAAGTGCTATTAAAAAAAAAAAAAAAAAAAAAAAAGACCTGCCAACTCAGAATATTCTATATCCAACAAAAATCTCCTTTAGGAATTTATGCTAAGTAAAGACATTCTCAATGAAAGGTAACTAAGAGAATTCATCTCCAGACAATCTGCTTTATAAAAAAATGCTAAAAAAAATGCTAAAATAAATTATTTTGGCTGAAAGAAATCATAACGAAGAAAAACCTGTATCTTCAAGAAAGGAGAAAGAGGGATGCCTGTGTGGCTCAGCAGTTGAGCATCTGCCTTTGACTCAGGCGTGATCATGGAGTCCTGGGATCAAGTTCCACATCAGGCTCCCTGCACGGATCCTGCTTCTCCCTCTGCCTATGTCTCTGACTCTCTCTCTCTGTCTCTCATAAATAAATAAATAAAATCTTTTATTAAAAAAAAAAGAAAGAAGAAAGAACAGAAATGATAAAAATCTGGGTAAATATAAAGAAATTTTGTCCTCTAAGATCTTTAAAATATGTGTAATTGTTGAAACAAAAATTACAACATTGTGGGATTTTTTTGTGTGAATGTACATAGAGTGCTTGCTTCGGTAGCACATATACTGAATGTACATAGATGTAATACATATGACAATTATAACAGAAGAGTTGGTGTGAGGCAGAAAGGAGTTGGTAAATGTATATATATGCTTGCAAGATTTCTACATTTTATGTGAGGTAGTACAATATTAACTCTACAGAGACTATGAAGGTTAGGTATGCATACTATTACACCTATACCAGCAGTTCTCAACTCTGAAATATTTTGCTCCTCCAGAGGACATCTGGCAATGTCTGGAGACATTTTTAATGGTCACAACTGTGGGGAAGTACTCTTGGCATTTAGTGGGTAGAAGCTGGGAATGCTGCTAAACATCCTACAATACACAAATCCCATGACTAAGAATAATCTCATTCATCAACAATGTTGAGGTTAAAAAACCCTGTATCAGCTAAGACAGAACAAAATAAAAAACAAAAATACTAAAGAGATACGGCCCAAAAGCAAATTTACAAAATAAAAGTCATACTAAAAATATTCAAATAATCCAAAAAAGCAGGAGAAGGAGAACAGAAGATCAAAAACCAGAGAGAACAATAAATAACAGATAATGGTCAACCTAAGTCTTATTGTATCAATAATTACTTTGAACATTAATGATCTAAATCACACTCTCAAACAAATATAATGCAAATCACATATGCACTTTGAAATTTTCTAATACATATTTTGTTTAATATATATTTTAACCCAATATATCCAAACTATTTTCACTTTGACAAGTAAGAAATAAAAAAATTAATAATAAAATACTTTACATTCTATTTTTCATAGTAAGTCTTCAAAATCCAATGTGTACTTCATACAGCACATCTCAATTTGGACTAGTCACATTTCAAGGACTCAATAATCACATACAGTTAGTGGCTACTATATCAGACAGCATAGGCTTAAACATCCAGTTAAAAGGCAGAAATTGACAAATGATAAAAAATACACTATTGCCTACAAATCTATCTACCTTATGCAGATAGATTAATACCATAAATATGTTAAGAGCAAATAAACAGAAAAAAATGTATCATGCAAACAGTAAGCACAGGAAGACTGGAGTGGCTTTTTTTTTTTTTTTTTTTTGAGAGTGAGAGAGAGAGGATGGGGAGAGAGGGAGTGAGGGAGAAGCAGAGAGAAAATCTTGAGGCTCCACACACAATGAGGAGCCTGAGGAAGGGCTTGATCTCACAACCCCAAGATCATGACCTGAGCAGAAATCAAGAGTCAGATGCTCAACCAACTAAGTCACCCAGGTGCCCCTGGAGTGGATATTTTAGCCAGATAAAACAGACTTCTAAACAAAGAATATAACCAGACATAAAGAATGATATTTCATAATGAAAAAATGGAAGACATACAACGATAAATGTGCTTTATAATAGAATCTCAAAATAAATGAAGCAAAAATTGACAGAACTAAAGGGGAAAGAGACAATCCCACAATTAATATAAGAGATTTAAAAAAAATAAAAAATAAATTTAAAAAAAGAGATTTTAACACCCCTCTCTCAGCAACTGATAGAGCAAAACAAATAAATCACTAGACATAGATCTGAAAATCCTATCAATCATCTCAATTTAATTGACATGTTTAGAACATACGCCAGTAACTGCAGAATCCGCATTATTTTCCAAGTGCATATGATAGATAAATTCACCAGTAATATATACCATATGTTGAGCCATAAGATAAAATTCAAGAAATCTTAAAGGATCAAAATCAAAGTATATTCTCTGACTACAGCAGAATTAAATTAGAGAGCAATAACAGTAAGATTTTAAGATATCCAGGAAAATTCCAAATACCTGGATATTAAACAGCATACTTACAAATAATTTACAGGTCAAAGACAAAATTATAAGAAACATGAAAAATATTTTGAACTGAATAATGATGAAATATATCAAATTTTGTGAAAGGTAGCTAAAATACCATAGAGAAAAATGTACAGCTTTAAATACTTATATTAGAAAAGGAGAAAGATCTAAAACAAAAGACCTAAGGTTCTCTTATAAAAAACTTAAAAAAAGAAAACCAAAGTAAAACCAAGGTAGGTTGAAGGAAGGAAAATATAAAGAACAGGAATCAATGAGATGAAAAAAACATACAATAAAGAAAATCAACAAAACCAAGGCTGACTCTTTGTAAAGCTTAATAAAACTGACAAACCTCTAGCTAGACAGATCAAGAAAAAAAGGGAGAAAGAACATCAATCACCAATACAAGGAATAAAAAGGAAGTTATCTCCTTAGATCCTATAGACATTAAAAAAATAGAGAATAGTTTGCACAACCTCAGTCAATAAATTTGACAACTTAAATAAAATGGGTAAATTTCTTTAAAAATATAACTTATAAAAATTGATAGACACTGGAAGAAACAGAAAATCTGAATAGGTCCATATTTATTAACCAATTTTAACATCTCAGAAGTTTTCCCAAAAAGAAAACTGAAAATCATTTGATTACACTGGTAAATTCCACGAAGCAGTCAAGGAGGAACTAATACTAATCTTACACAAACTTTTTCAGAAAATACAGAATGAATGGTCACTGCTCAATTTGTCTTATGAGACCAGCATAACTTTAATGACACGTTGTCACAAATGGCAAGATCTCATTCTTTTTTATGGCTGAGTAATATTCCATTGTGTACATATACACAAATTAACCCCCCCCCCACAACACACACCCCACATCTTTATCTAGTCATCTATTGATGGATACTTAGGTTGCTTCCATATTGTGGCTGTAGCAAATAACACTGCTACAAACATAAGGGGTGCAAAATCTTTTCAAATTAGTGATTTTGCTTTCTTTGGGTAAATACCTACTAGTGACATTATGGATCGTATGATATCTCTATTTTTTTAATTTCTTGAGGTAAAGGCAATTAGTGAATTCCTTTTTTAGTGGCAAAATGAAATTTCCTCAGTGAAATTTGCTAAGTTAATCTGCATCTCACCAAAGATATTACCTTCTGGACAGAGTCCCAGTGCTTCATAAGTAAGGAGTTCATTGACAGAAAAGCAATCATGAAGTTCTATAACATCAATATCACTTGGTGTCAGGCCAGATTTCTCATAGCACTTTTTGGCAGCTTCTTTACTCATATCATAGCCAACCTAAAACCAAAACCACATATAAATACATTAAGGGCATCAATACTGGGACTTTTATATAAGATTTATAAGAGATTAAATGCATAATCTTTGTTGCTGAAAATGGAGTGCATATATTGAAATCTTGGTTGATTGTATATTACATAGAAGTCCAAATAAAAGAATATTCAGGATGGAGAATGTACAAATTAAATTCTGTACTATAAAGAACAGAATTTTTTTTAAGACTTTCTTTCTTTCTTTCTTTCTTTCTTTCTTTCTTTCTTTCTTTCTTTCTTTCTTTGAGAGAGCAAGCATAAGTTGGGGGCAGGGCAGAGGGAGAGGGAGAAGCAGACTCCCCACTGAGCAGGGAGCCCAACACAGGCCCAATCCCAGGACCGAGACCATGACCCGCAGTCGAAGGTGGACACCCAACCAAACGATCTACCCAGGTGCCCCCTGGGTGGCGCAGCGGTTTGGCGCCTGCCTTTGGCCCAGGGCGCGATCCTGGAGACCCGGGATCGAATCCCACGTCAGGCTCCCGGTGCATGGAGCCTGCTTCTCCCTCTGCCTGTGTCTCTGCCTCTCTCTCTCTCTCTCTGTGACTATCATAAAATAAATAAAAAAAAAAATTTAAAAAAAAATAAAAAAAAAAATAAAAAAAAAAGAATAGAATTTTTTTTTAACATTTTACTTATTTATTCATGAAAGACACAGAGAGAGAGGCAGAAATACAGGCAAAGGGAGAAGCAAGTTCCCTGCAGGGAGCCTGATGCGGGACTCGATCCCAGGACCCCGGGATCATGACCCGAGCCAAAGGCAGACGCTCAACCACTGAGCCACGCAGCATCCCAAGAACAGAATTTTAAATAAGATATATAAAAAGGGGGGGTAGCCCGGGTGGCTCAGTGGTTTAATGCCACCTTCAGCCCAGGGTGTGATCCTGGAGACCCAGGATCGAGTCCCACATCAGGCTCCCTGAATAGAGCCTGCTTCTCCCTCTGCCTGTGTCTATGCCTCTTCCTCTCTGTGTGTCTCTCATGAATAAATAAATAAAATCTTAAAAAAAAAAAAAGATATATAAAAAGGACTTATGGCAACCCAGGTGGCTCAGCGGTTTAGTGCTGCCTTCAGCCCAGGGCGTGATCCTGGAGACCTGGGATCAAGTCCTATGTCAAGCTCCCTGCATGGAGCCTGCTTCTCCCTCTACCTGTGTCTCTGCCTCTCACTCTTTCTGTCTCTCATGAATAAATAAATAAAATCATAAATAAATAAATAAATAAATAGGACTTATAATTCCTCAGGCCATATCTTGTGCAGTTACAAAAACTCTATCAAACCACAATGTGTTGTTGTGGTAAACAGGCTGGAAGATATTGACCAATAGATCATTATGACTCCGATACACTAAAAAATAAGAGGAATTTCTACATGAAAATAAACAATCTTCTTTTAAAAAAGTCATATAGGATTCCATTTTTCCAAATCCTTGCTTTTAACACCTCTTTGGTCTCAGATAATAACAAGAAAACTCAATTTTTCTCCTAGGCATAAAATTGTGGCGTAAATATACTATAATCAGAAAACCTGAGAAGTTCTACCTCAGCCACATCCCAGCTTTGTGATCTTGGGCAAGTTATAGACCCATTTTCAAATTCAAAGCATTATTGCAATATCATTTTTATCATAAGCTCTAATTACCTTATGATTGGTATATATGTGTGTATGTTATGCACATTTGCATTTTTTAAATATATGTGTGTATCTTCAAATATTCAACTAACTTAGCTCTGCATTCTCATTTTCTTAACCTCCTCCATATTTACTCAATCTTTAATTAGGATTTTTAAAGCTCTAAGGGTCAAGAAAATTCCCTGACGATATCCTTGTTTTTCCCTTAACTCTGTAAGAAAGGAGTTTTGGGCATATCTAGCCAACTCAAAAATTAAAAAAACAAAAAAACTAAACCCCACCAAAATAGCATGTCTAGTTAGTTAAAAATGCATGCGTGACAAGGATGGGTTATAATATTGAATTTTCTGGACTTCTAGAGCTAGTAACAATATGTCATCTTGACATTTTTAAACAGAAATCCCTCAGGCAGCCCGGGTGGCTTAGTGGTTTAGTGCTGCCTTCAACCCAGGGCGTGATCCTGGAGACCCGGGATCGAGTCCCACATCGGGCTCCCTGCATGGAGCCTGCTTCTCCCTCTGCCTGTGTCTCTGCCTCTGTGTGTGTGTGTGAGTGTGTCTCTCATGAATAAATAAATAAAATCTTTAAAAAAATCTTTAAAAAGAAATCCCTCAATTGATAAATAAAATTGAATCTCAGACATACCGCTTTAATAACGCTTTTCTCTTCAAATGAACTTGGCAAGTCAGTTACCATCTCTTGTGCCAAAATTTCCACAGCTTTGGATTGCAGGTTGTACTTCTGTACAAATTGTTCACTAGCCAAAACTGCTGCTGCAGCACCATCTGAAGTGGGGCTAAGAGGAAGTAAAAATAATTATTTACACCTAGTCCTTGTTCTTTCTATGCAGAAGGAAGAGCTGAATGTGCTCGCTAGTCATTGCACTGTCTTCTTTGTGAAACCTACCGTTAAAGATTACACATGCTTCCCAACTGAGGCCTGAACCTCCATCAAGAACTGAAATGGGGGCAGCTAGGGTGGCTCAGCAGTTTAGCGCCACCTTCAGCCCAGGGTGTGATTTTGGAGACCCAGGATCGAGTCCCACATCGGGCTCCCTGAATAGTGGCTGCTTCTCCCTCTGCCTGTGTCTCTGCCTCTCCCTCTCTCTCTGTGTATTCTCATGAATAAATAAATAAAATCTTAATAAAAAAAAAAACTGAAATGGTACCAGTCACTGTTTGGGCTCAAAGAGTCTCTCCCAGGAAGTTCTTACTCCAAAGAATCCTGGATTTGCCTCTGCAAATGCACCAGGCATCTTCTGGTGACTCCTGAGGAGTCCATAAGGTTAGTTCTATCCCATTACAATAAAAATTCTACGATAGGCCTAACTAGCTCCAACTTTGCTATCTCCCAAATAACCAGCCTTGGAATCCTTTTGAAAACTGGGAAAAAATAGAATACGAGATACCAGAAAGTCCAAAACAGAAAGTGGTTTAGTTAAGACTCTTGAGATCTCCCCAAAACAGATATTTTCCTGATAGCAAGCTCTGAAGGAAAGTGGCAAACACCAAAAGCCTTCTCTGAGTTCAGCTGGTCTTTATAAACGGGCAGACCAGTTACCCTGGGTGGCTCAGCGGTTTAGCGCCGCCTTTGGCCCAGGGTGTGATCCTGGAGGCCTGGGATCAAGTCCCACATCGGGCTCCCTGTATAGAGGCTGCTTCTCCCTCTGCCTATGTCTCTGCCTCTCTCTCTGTGTCTCTCATGAATAAATAAATAAAATCTTTTTTTAAAAAAATAAATGGGCAGATCTTCGTATTGCAACAGATAAAAGCTGACCCTGTTTGTTCACCGGCATCCCAGTCCATATCTTCCAGGTGAGAAGTGGGCACAGGCAGGAGCTCTGCAGTACTAATTCAATCTTCTGGGGGACAGATACTGTCAAGCACTTTTCAAGATGCAACTATTTATCATTATTAGAGGGTTTTTTTTCTTGTTTTTCTTGGTTTTTGTTTTTCTTGTTTCACATTTACTCTTAGTTACTAGCAGTGAGTAACATTTCCTAAGGTAAACGCATACAGCAGAGAAAACAAAATCCTCAAGGGAGAAACTCTGGACTCCACTGGCCTTCTAAGCCATATTTAAATGAATAAAACACAATTTTTAAGAAGTTGGTAGAACTCATGAAAGAAGGAAATAAAATGCATAATTTTCCAAGAGAAAACATGGTCTATCTCCAGATACTAATAGGAAGTAAAGGTCCTCATTCCAGAGTGAGGACTACATTAGCAGGAGTGCTATAAAAGCAGATACAGATACAGATTTACCCAGACACACAAAGCCTAAGGTTACCTAAGGTGGGAGGAGGGAGCAGTTACTTTTTTCTATTAAATATTAAAATGTGGGGGTGTCCGGGTGGCTCAGTCAGTTGAGCATCCAACTCTTGGTTTCAGCTCATGAGTGGTGGGAACTAGCCCCATGTCTGACTCCGCACTCAGCAGGCAGCCTGCTTGAAGATTTTCTCCTCTGCTCCTCCCCACCCTCCAGTCTCTCTCTCTCTCAAATAAATAAATAAATATATTTTTAAAAAATGAATACTGAATAAATATTAAAATGTGGTTTTCTTACCAACATTGTAAGATGGTCAAAAAATCAAAAACGTTTTGAGATGTCATCACTTCGTCTAAACTGAATTCCTTTTGGAACTGGGAATTCCTAAACACAAAATAAGTAGTTATAGAATATGAGGTAGCAATTACAATTTCTTTGAAAATGTTCTAATCCAGAAGTCAGAGAATAATAAGTAAATATTCTTTTTACAACCAAAAGACAGGCTTTTATGAGCAGTTTCAACCTTTAATATAAGTTGTTTGAAGTTTTAAAAAATCTGAACTCCAAAATACCATATGCTGTATAATAAAAAAAATTTGTCTAATTTTTGTCCTGGGTTCCTAGCAAGGAGCTTCTAAAACCCTTGCAATTTCCTGAGTTACAGGAGTGTCTTTGTTATGCTAATAGGGTAGTGACTCACAGTGGGCCCCTTGTTAACTGAGGGGGGAGTAGGTTGGACACAGGGGGCTGGTCACCAGAAACATCAACCATGTGAATACAGGGTTAGGACTTCTCAGCCTCTTTGACCCCTAAGGAGAAGGGAGGGGCTGGAGATTGAGTTCACTCATGTGGCCAATGATTTAGTCAAGTTTAATAAAGCCCCAATAAAAAACTCTGGACACTGAAACATGCTGGAGCTTCCTGGTTGGTGAGTACCTTCATATACCAGGAGGGTGATGTGTCCTGATTCCATGAGGAGAGGGTACAGAAACTCTGCTTTAGGAACATTCTCAGACTTTACCCTATGTGCCTTTTCATTTGGTTGTTCCTGAGTTGTATCCTTTATAATAATACTATAATGACAAGTATAACACTTTCCTGAGTTCTGTGAGTAACTCTAGTGAACTGTCGAACCTAAGGGGTCATGGAAACCCCTGAATTTATTGTCAGTTGGTCAGAAGTGCAGGTGACCTGGGGACCCTACTTGTGGCTGATGTCTTAAGTGAGGGCAGTCTTGTGGAGGACTAATTCAGGGGTCTGCATGAACTCGGGTGCTTAGTGACAAAACGGAATTACAGTACATCCAGTAGGTGTCAGATCAGTTGGAGGTTAAAATAGAATACCATTTTCTTTCCCCTGCAGAATTATTAAATACTAGTTCCTTAAAAGCAAAACAAGGGCGCCTGGGTGACTCAGTTGGTTAAGCATCTGACTCTTGGTTTTGGCTCAGTTCATGATCTCAGGGTTGTGCGATTAGAATCCCATATCAGGCTCCACACTCAGCATAGCATCTGCCTGAGATTCTCTCCTTCTCCCTCTGCCTCTCCCTCCATGCTCACACATGCTCTCTCTCTCTCTCTCTCATTCAAATACATGAATAAATAAAATATTTTTTAATGTTATACAAGGTGCCATGGGACATCAGAGGCTGGGCATCAGACCCAGATACCAAAGGGAGCTTCCTCTCTGGAAGCAAATAAAAGAAAGTAGGAGATAGAGAATTCCTGGCAAAAAGATCAGTACACACAAACCCTCTTTAGTTTAAAGTAGTTCATTGAAGCTAGGGCACAAAGTCTGGGAGGAAATGTGGATTCAAGTTGAAGAAGACAGAGTAAGAGAAATAAACAAAAATCAGATCGTGAAAGGCCAGTATATGGATTTACATTTTATACTGAAAACAATGAGGAACTACTAAAGGATATGTGACAATCAGACTTAAATTTAAATAAGAAGGCTACAAAATGGAAAAGGGATGGTAAAGGTCATCACCAAAAGCAACTAAACTATGAAATTAGGGCAATAATTAAGGCAAGAAATGATAAGGGTCTAAAGTAGGAAACTAAGAAGTGAAAGATAGAGAGAAGGGATGAATTCAAGAGAGTAAGGAGGCAGAATAACTAGGCTTCAGTTCATCCTCAACTCATCTGCAACTCATATGGGACACTGAGGAAGAAGGCAAAGTTAAGAGTGACTTCTAGGGATCCCTGGGTGGCGCAGCGGTTTAGTGCCTGCCTTTGGCTCAGGGCGCAATCCTGAAGACCCGGGATCGAGTCCCACATCGGGCTCCCGGTGCATGGAGCCTGCTTCTCCCTCTGCCTGTGTCTCTGCCTCTCTCTCTCTCTCTCTCTCTCTCTCTCTCTCTCTGTGACTATCATAAATAAAAATTAAAAAATAAAAAATAAATTAAATAAGAGTGACTTCTAGTCAGGGTGCCTGAGTGGCTCAGTAACCCGCATCCAACTCTTGAACTTAGCTCAAATCTTGGTCTCTGGGTCATGAGTTCAAGCTCCACACTGGGCTCCACACCCCACACGGGCTCCACACTGTGTGTGGAGTCTGCATTAAAAAAAAAAAAGGAATGACTTTTAGTTTTCTATAATTAGGTATATATTGATACATACTGATGTCATTCATGGAGAATACTGAAGGAAAAACAGGGTTGAGGGGAATGATACATTCCGTATGGACATGTTGACTCTGAGGCACTTGTGGAGCATCTAAGTACACACAACTAGGAGAAAGTTATAACTTTCATATATAAAATTATATAACAAGTCTGAGGGCTCACGTAGCATGAGCTATCCCCTAATTCTATCACTACTTATCACAGAATCTCACGGCCTTTAAGTATTTTTTTTTAAGATTTTATTTATTTATTCATGAGAGACACAGAGAGAGAGGTAGAGACACAGGTTAGAGGGAGAAGCAGGCTCCATGCAGGGAGCCCAACACAAGACTCAATCCCACGTCTCCAGGATCACACCCTGAGCCAAAGGCCACGCTAAACCGCTGAGCCACCCCAGGTATCCCACCCTTAAGTATTCTTATAATTTGTGAGAAAACATTTGAAAATAGTTTTGTAATTCAACCTTCTGAGAAATAGGTAACAGGGTGGGACGCCCATAAAGATGGTCTAAAGACTACTCATCCAAACCCTACAATCAGTGACAGCAAAGTTTTATTGAATATATACTATGTTCCAATAACCTGCCAGATAGTGAAGATTATTCACTTCAGGACAAGACAGGATGTCTGCTCAAGAACCACCATCATCAAGAAGAAAGACTTAAAAATAACTAAGTATGGTAGTGCGATGTGTTATAATAGAGGTTATACAGACAGTGCAACTGAGCTCATGAGAAGAGAAACAATTAAGCCCAGGAAGCTTTAAAAAGGGTATTAAGAGGGAACCTCTGGGTAGTGCAGTCAGTTGAGCATCCAATTATTGGTTTCAGCTCAGGTCATGATCTCAGGGTCATGGGATCAAGCCCCGTGTTGAGCTCAGCAAGGAGTCTGCTCAAGTTTCTCTCTCCCTCTGCTTTTGCCCTTTCCTGCACTTGCTTTCTCTCTTTCTCTCTCTCTCTCTCTCTCTCTAATAAGTAAATAAATCTTAAAAGAAAAAAAAAGATGTTAAGAGAAGTGACATTTGGGCTGGGGGATTGATGAGTAAGTAGATATCTACCAAACAAAAGAAAAAAAAAAGGATGTTAAGAGAATGACATTTGGGCTGGGGGATTGATGAGTAAGTAGATATCTACCAAACAAAAGAAAAAAAAAAGATGTTAAGAGAATGACATTTGGGCTGGGGGATTGATGAGTAAGTAGATATCTACCAAACAAAAGAAAAGCAAAAGAATAACTAAAAACACAAAAGTGAGTAATGTGTACTATACTCAGGAAAAAACAATCTGGTGAGGATAGAGATTAGGAACAGCCAGAAAGTGGTAGGAAATAAGACTGGCAAAATAGAGCAGGCCAAATTATAGCCATATTATTATGTCATATGAAGCAATTCATATTCTATCATATAAACAATGAAAAATCACTAAAGCTTTTGTAATACCCTTATATCTTTCATAAAATACCCTTTGATCCAGGGCATGGGATTAGATACTATTTGTTAATTAGGTATGCCCTGAACTCAAACATCAATTTATTTATTTAAAAAAAAATTTTTTAACTATTCCACTTACCTATTCATGAGACACAGAGAGAGAGAGGCAGAGACACAGGCAGAGGGAGAAGCAGGCTCCACACAGGAAGCCTGATATGGGACTTGATCCTGGGACTCCAGGATCACGCCCCAAGCCGAAGGCAGATGCTCTACCGCTGAGCCACCCAGGCATCCCTCAAACATCAATTTAAAATTAGGGTAATCAGAGGCACCTGGATGGCTCAGTGGTTGAGCATCTGCCTTTGGCTCAGGTTGTGATTCTGGGTTCTAGGATTGAGTCCCACATCAGGCTCCCACAGGGAGCCTGCCTCTCCCTCCGCCTATGTCTCTGACTTTCTCTATGTGTCTCTCATGAATAGATTAAATCTTTTAATAAAAAAATCAATTAATTAATTAATTAACTAAGTAAAATTAGGAGAATTAGCAGTAGTATGTAGTATTAGAAATATGTGGTAATGATCCTTTGGGGTATAAAATATTTCTTGTCATGGTTTTATGTTAGTAAATATGACAAAATCTGTTTAATAGTTCAGAAACAATTTACTGAGCACCTATCATGCTCCAAGCTCTATGCTAAGCATTAAGAACAGGAAGAGGGCAGCCCTGGTGGCTCCACGGTTTAGCGCAACCTTCAGGCCAGGGCGTGATCCTGGAGACCTGGGATTGAGTCCCACGTCAGGCTCCCTGCATGGAGCTTGCTTCTCCCTCCCTCTGCCTGTGTCTCTGCCTCTCTATGTCTCTCATGAATAAATAAATAAGATCTTTAAAACAAAACAAAACAAAAAAGAACAGGAAGAGATGACTCTGGCCCTCAAGGAGTTTATAATCTAGTAGGAAGAAATATAAACATTATTTTACCACTACTTAGAATGATCCTGTGCAAGTTGCTTTATTTCTGTAAGCCTTGTTTTCCTTATCTATAAAATGAGAATAAAGATATCTACCTTATAGGGTCCTTGAGAGGATTAAATCAAAATGCATATAAAAATGCCTAGCACAGTGACACAGAGTTGGCATTTAATAAAGCTAGCTATTACTCTTTCATTGCCTAGTGGTATTGTTTTCGTAGAAATTATAGTTATGTGGCACTTATTCAATTGCCAGTGAACCAATTTTATCAGCAACCATTAAGAACATGCTACGAACCAGGCATTGCACTAAGTTCTAGGGATTCAAGGATGAATGATCTGTAATACACAGGATTTAATTTTACTTAAGATCATTTAGGATATAAATAATCATATTATTCTACCAGAATAAAAGTTAATGACACTAACATGACTAAAACACATTACTAAAGCAATACAAATAATTTAATAGAAAGTAATTTATATGGCTACTGATAGGCTATTTGCAAACATTTTAAGAAAAGTTTTAAGGAATGGTTTAAAATGGTTATTTTCAACTAGAATTATCACAATAAACTTCATTTACTGCAGTTGTAATGCATGACCAGTTACATCTTTAACACCAACCATTCACATTCTTTCTTAAACTTACATGGCATTCTAAATATAAATAGACCCGAAACTAAAACTATAGTCAAAAGTTTACTTGGGCACAAGCCTTTTATATGAAAAACAATAAAACATTCTAGTTAATATTTTTGAGGTTTTGAATTTACTCTTTAAAAAAAAAAAAAGATTTTATTTATTTATCATGAGAGACACAGAGAGAGAGAGGCAGAGACACAGGCAGAGGGAGAAGCAGGCTCTATGCAGGGAGCCTGATGTGGGACTCGATCCCGGAACACCAGGACCACACCCTGAGCCAAAGGCAGATGCTCAACCACTGAGCCACCCAGGCGTTCCTTGAATTTACTTTTCAAGTATAAAGTTGTGCATTACACAGCAGGATAACCCAAATTTTCACTATTTCATATTTCCAAAATACTTACGGGTTATTAACTGAATGTTTATGATTTTTCCATCCAATTTTCGCAAACTGTTTAACTGTTGTTCCTGTAGAGAAAACAAACATCTATTAGTGAGATCATGCCTTCCTGTTGCTTATTAACAAATGTTGCAATGGACTGAGTGTCCCATTAAATATTTCCACATTTTCCCTTGTATAAATTATGAGTACTGACAACTTCAACAGATTTCTCACATAAATATTTCTTTAATTACACCTGAATATAATTAATGAATTGAATCTATTAATAAGCATATGAAATGAAAACAGTTCAAACTGGTCAAGTCTACCTAGTATAACTAGAGTCCAATTTCAAAAACCAGAAAATATAGCCTGGGATTCACAGTGGATATAAAGCAGGAAAGCACTGCCAGAAATTTTTCAAGGAGTCTGCCAAAGCATCTCAATGCCCCTAGACTAAGTGAATTTTATAAATCATACCCTCCAGGACCTGATCCTTCTCCTTCCTCATGATAAGGCAAAAGGGTCTTCAGAAAAGTTACAGCCTAACAAAAAATACGTTATGTTTTTAAATATCTTAACAAAAAGCTTAAAGATTAGTGTCAGAAAAACAAAAGTATATATTAAGAAAGTAAAATATGCAAGGTTTTTTTTTTACTACTTAAAAAAAAAAGATTTTATTTGTTTATTTGAGATAGAGTGAGACCCAGAAAGATCACAGAGGGAGAGGGAGAAGGAGAAGCAGACTTGCCACTGAGCAGAGAGCCCAATGCAGGGCTCAATACTAGGACCCTGGGATCATGAACTGAGCCAAAGGCAGATGCTTAACTGGCTGAGCCATCCAGGGGCCCCCACTACTTTTTTTTTTTTTTAAGATTTTTCTTTTATTCATTTGAGAGAGAGAGCACGAACAAGGGGGAGAGTCAGAGGGAGAGGGTAAAGTAGATTCCCTGCTGAGCAGGGTGCCTTACCCGGGGCTTGATTCCAGGACCCCAGGATCATGACCTGAGCTGAAGGCAGACACTTAACCAACTGAGTCCCCCAGGCACTCCCCCTTTTTTTTTTTTAATACTTTTAAGAAGACAAAGCAGCACAAGATAGGTTCTGAATCCTGCTTTAGAGCCAAAAGACTAAGGAAGAAAAAAAAAAGTCCACTGATAGGAGCTGATAATGTTATGTTAATGCATGGCACAGGAAAATGAAGAGTCCCCATTTCTGCTTCATCTCTATCTTCTCTGTCAGGAGGATGATCTTCAGAGCAGAAATGATATATGTATAATTGAGCAAATCTTGAAAGAAAGAAAGTAGAGTCCATGCCAGTGATCTTTTACCAATAAGGGTGATGATCAGGAGGCAGCCAACATGGATTCAGTAAGAACAAGCCATAGCAGATTAATATCTTTTTTTCATTGGTTTGACTGGCAGATCAGATGAAAACATAGTATCTGTATATCAGCAAGGCAATGAAATGTTTTAGGACATCTTTTGGGACAAGGTAAGGAAATACTATTGTTGGGTTTTGGTTTTTCTTTGCCGGGAGCATTTTGACGTTACTAAAAAAACAAGGGTTCTTCTGTCAAATGAGTTTAGATAATACTGGGTTAAACAAAGTTAAACAGATTTCTTTATAGCAAGACATTCAGAGCCTTTACTATTATTACATGTGTATTATTACTGTCTAAAAGGGGGTTAAAGGATGAAGCATCTCCCAACTTATCTGACTCATGTCATTAAAGAACCATACAAAGTTAATGTCCCACTGGAACACATGCTGTGAAACCACCAGCACTGACTAATGCGTATTAACCTGGAGAAAAGTCTCTAGGCTAATCTCTAACCTCAGTCATGCTCTAGCTAGTATGTCTACCAAAAATTGGATTAGGAAATTAAATATATGCTCACCAAACCTGAACCCGGGAAGGACTGCTTTATAATGCTGAATCCAAATAGATTTCAACAAGGCTTATTAACCTTATTAATGGGTTGGATCAGAATGTAATTAATTAAATGACCAATTCTATTCCAGAAACCCCAAAACAACCTGGGAAAAGAAGAAGAAACTATGAAAAAGGCTCTGAGGTTCTGTTTGACTACAAGCTCAATATGATTTAACTGTGTTACAACTACCAGCAAAGCTCACATGTGATCACGGTATCTGCAATGAGACCGGTGATGATGGCTCATGAAACAAGTCAGATGAGAAACGGTTAAGGAGAAGAGAAGTTAAGCACAAGGTCTGGCTGGCTTCGGATATCTGAAGAGCTATAAGGTAAAAGAGGCGCATCTCTTGTGAGCCTCAGAAGACAGAAACAAGACCATGGGTGGAAACTATAGAGAGATCTGAGTTCAAAGTGGAAAAGAATACTGTAACGATTGGAATCATCAAAAAAATAGAGTGGGCTCAGTTGGTGGCAAGTTCCTTGTCGCAAGAAGTACAAATGCTTTATTGTCAGGTATTAGATTTACAAGTAATTCATTCATGGATTGATGAGGGAAGAGGGGCAAATGAACTCTATAAAAGCACTTGGCATACTGTCTGACATAAGAGATATTTAAGAAGTGTTGATGTCTTTTCTTTTCGTTTTTTCTTACCCTAGGACCCAATTAATCTATAGAAGACAGCAACTCTTTAAAAAATATTCCGCCAGTGACTTACTATATATTTATTAAGCCTGGGTACTAATGAAAAGGCTTGTTGACTACTGATCCTGAACTGCTAATTCAGATTTTTGGTTATTCAAAGGATATGTCTAATATAAAAACATTTCAGGGATGTCTGGGTGGCTCAGTTGAGTGTCTGCCTTTGGCTCAGAGAGTGATCCCGGGGTCCTGGGATCGAGTCCCGCATCAGTCTCCCTGCAGGAAGCCTATTTCTCCCTCTGCCTATGTCTCTGCCTCTCTCTGTGCTCTCATAAATAAATAAATAAATAAAATCTTTTTAAAAAATTTTCAACCTCCTTGAGTCAAACTTTGAAGCCATAAAAATCTGCTGATTCTACAGCAGAACGTAAGCTACTACATTCTTATGCAATCATGTCTAGTCACAAACAGCAATTTCAAATGACAATTTAAAAGCCCGTAAGAGGGATGTCTGGGTGGCTCAGTGGTTGAGCGTCTGTTTGCCTTCCACTCAGGGCATGATCCTGGAGTCGGGGATGGAGTCCCACATCAGGCTCCCTGCAGGGAGCCTGCTTCTCCCTCTGCCTGTGTCTCTGCCTCTCTCTCTCTGTGTTTCTCATGAATAAATAAATTAAATCTTTTAAAAAAATAAATAAAACCCCATAAGATTCTATAATTTATTAATCTACTGGATGAAAAACAACGTTTCAACTAAAATACTGTACATTTATACCTCAAAGTTTGGGCTAGAAAATTGTCCAACTATTCTGAATAATATAAAACTTGAGAAAAGATATAAGCTTAAAAACACACCAGACACAGGACATCCAGGTAGCTGAGGACAACAATTTAGCAACCTAAATCTCTCTCTCCATATCCTCCAAAAACAATATAGAATGACAAGAAGATTTTTAACTCTTTGAGGAACCTCCCACACAGTTTTCCAGAGTGGCTGTACCAGTTCACATTCCCACCAACAGTGCAAGAGGGTTCCCCCTTCTCTCTTTTTTTTTTTTTTAATTTTTATTTATTTATGATAGTCACACACGAGAGAGAGAGAGAGAGAGAGAGAGAGAGGCAGAGACACAGGCAGAGGGAGAAGCAGGCTCCATGCACCGGGAGCCCGACGTGGGATTCAATCCCGAGTCTCCAGGATCGCGCCCTGGGCCAAAGGCAGGCGCCAAACTGCTGCGCCACCCAGGGATCCCGAGGGTTCCCCTTTCTCCACATCCTCTACAACATTTGTTGTTTCCTGTCTTGTTAATTTTCGCCATTCTCACTGGTGTGAGGTGGTATCTCATTGTGGTTTTGATTTGTATTTCCCTGATGGCAAGTGATGTGGAGCATTTTCTCATGTGCTTGTTGGCCATGTCTATGTCTTCTTTGGTGAAATTTCTATTCTTGTCTTTTGCCATTTCATGATTGGATTGTTTGTTTCTTTGTTGTTGAGTTTAATAAGTTCTTTATAGATCTTGGATGCTAGCCCTTTCTCTGATATGTTATTTGCAAATATCTTCTCCCATTCTGTAGGTTGTCTTTTAGTTGTTTTCTGTTTCTTTTGCTGTGCAGAAGCTTTTTATCTTAATTAAGTCCCAATAATTCATTTTTGCTTTTGTTTAAGGGGACAAGATTTATGTTATCTTTCCTACTTCAATTTTTTGGCATGGAACATTCTAGATACTTCCCATATGATGTTCTATATATAAATACTTTTTTCACAGCTAAATCCTATATGGACTATTTCTTCAATTTAATTAAAAAAACACTTTATATTTTATATATCCTAGCATTGTCCACAGATCCGAATAAATTCCTGTTGTTTCTCATCACATGCATACAACTAACAATAGGTCTAAAAATTTTTTTAACATACCATATTTTTCCATGTGCTCTTTTCCAGCACATGCAAACATCTGAGGAAGCAACTGGTTTGGCAGACAATCCATATTTATTGATGAAGACCTCAACATGCTTATCAAGTGGATTGGTCTTCTGTGAAGACTAAAGAAGAGGAAAAAAAAATCAATAAGTACTTGACATGATAAGTGTCTCTTTCAACTGTTACAGTGTTACTAAGACATACACATACTCTAAGCACATAGTAAAAAATAAGCAATGTGAATAAAATTAGTCAGGAAATGTTTTACAGGAAAACAAGGAAAGGAAAAATAATCAAATGAGATATTAATTTTTTCACAAAATATCTATAAATAATCCAGTAAGCAGGGTGTCTGGGTAGCTCAGTCAGTTAAGTGCCCAACTCTTGATTTTGGCTCAGGTCATGATCTCACAATATGGGATTGAGCCCGACATCGGGTTCTATGCTCAGCCCTGGAGTCTGCTCTGGGTTTTCTCTCTCTCTCTCTCTCTCTCTCTCTCTCTCTCTCTTTCAATTAAATAAATAAAGTCTTTTAAAAATAATAAAATAAAAGAAAGAAAGAATTCAGTAGGTACTCATACTACTCAAGGTGCTGGGAATAAAATAGTGAGCAAAACAGATAAAAGCTCTGCTCCTCTGGCATTTACATCTGTGTCAGGGAGAGGGCAAAAGGTGATGAAGACAAAGATAAATTAGAATGTAAATAGGGGCACCTGGGTGGCTCAGTTGGTTAAGAGCCTGACTCTAGATTTCAGCTCAGGTCATGATCTCAGGGCTGTAGGATCAAGCCCCACCTTAGCCCTGCACTCAGTGCAGAGTCTGCTTGTCCCTCTCCTTCTATTCCTCCCCCCACTCACTTGTTCTTTTGCTCTCAAATAAATACACAAAATCTCTTTTTTTAAAAATGTAAACAATAATGCTATATAAAAGAATAAATCCAAGTAAGAGAATAAAGACTGAAAGTAGGGGATGCTTGGGTGGCTCAGTGGTTGAGCATCTGCCTTTAGCTCAGGACATGATCCTCGTGTCCTGGGATCAAGTCCCACATCGGGCTCCTCAGAGGGAGCCTGCTTCTCCCTCTGCCTGTGTCTCTGCCTCTCTCTATATATATCTCTCATGCATAAATAAATAAAATCTTAAAAAAAAAAAAAGACTTGAACTGTTAAGAATCAGATGCTCACCCAAATGAGCCACCCAGGCACCCCAAGAAAAAAATAGTTTTAAAGAAAGAAAATTATTGTTAGATATTATAAACAACTCAACAATCCAAAGGCTATATTAATATAAATGGGTCTTACAGAGCCTGAACACAGAAACCTTAAAAATAAGTACATATAATTATGTATTTGGATAGCCAGAGATGGAAATTTTTTTCCTATCAAAAGAAATTTTTAAAAAAGAGAGAGAATATGTTTGTTGCTAAGTAAAAAGGAAATGCTAATTAAAACAGTGAAATACAACTTCTACTTCTAGACATGATGGATTACAGAAAAACAGATTTATCCTTCTACCTTAACCAACTAAAAACCAGGATAAAATATAAAAAATCAATCATTTTCAGTCAAGTAGAAAGAATAGTATAGTGACCTCTGAGAGAAGGAAAATAAATAAGATGAGCATTATGACTGTCCTCAGATTACTACCTGGAAACAGTATGAAAGAGTAACATAGGGTCCAGTAGTCTTCCTAAGTTGAATAAACAGAGTTTAGAGAAGTCAAGCAATCTCGAATTCACAGAGAAAATAAAGTGAGAGAGAGGGTGAGCATATGCACATGCTCTGAACATCTAGAGTATTCTCCTTGAGTCTTCAGTGAGTCTGATCAATACATGAGTATGAGGAAACTACTTAGATAAGGGGGAAAAAATTACTGGATAGGAGCAGATAGAACAATTCCCAATGCACACACAAGGCCAGAAATAGTTTTTATTCTCAAACCACAATAGAAAGATCTCCTAATATATGGGTTATCAATAATCCTAAGGTTATTGCCTGGAAGTCCAGGCCAGTTTGGCCCACAAATAAAGGCTTTTCTGATTCTACCTAACAGAGCTTAAAAGCAAATCTCAAAAGGATCAAACCATTTCTAAAAGAAACTGCCCCAGAACAAATCCCCAAATAGTTAAAGGAATATAAAAATTCAACACTCAACAAAGTAAAATGTACAGTGTCTAGCATCCAATCATAAATTATAAAATATGTAATAAAATAGAAAAATAAAACCTGTAAAGAGTAGATTAATTGATCAATAGAAATAGACTTAGAAATGACACATTAAGACAGCATGTAAATATACTCTAATTGTTCAAGAAGGCAGAAGCAGAAGCATGACAATGAAAAATATGGAAGATATAAAAAAAAGACCCACATGAAACTTTTAGAGATAAAAAAGTACAGAATATGAAATTAAAAACACACTAAATGGAATTAACAGCAGACATGGCAATATAGCTAATTAGTGAACTTAGGTACATAACAAAATAAAACATAAAAAGAAGAACTCTAGAAAAAAAATTAACAAAGCATCAGTGAGTCACAGAACAACAATCAAGTTTAGTAAATGTGTCACTGGAGTTCCAGAAAAAGAGAAGATGGAGAGAAGGAGAAGTCAGAAGAAAAATATTTTAAGACATAATGGCTAGAGACATCTGGGTGGCTAAGTTAGTTAAGCATCTGACTCTTGATTTTAGCTCAGGTCATGATCTCAGGGTCATGAAACTGAGTACTGCATTGTCTCCATGCTCAGCACTCAGTCAGCTTGCCCCTCTCCCACTGCTCCTCCCCCCACTCATGCTCACTATCTCTCTCTCAAGTAAATTTTTTAAAAAAATCAAAGACATAATGGCTGAAATTTTTCCAAATCTGTTGAAGACTATAACCCACATATCCAAGAACCTCAACCAACACCAAGCACAAAAAACATGATAAAAGTTCAACAAAGGGGGTATGGGGGTGGCTCAGTCAGTTAAGCATCTGTCTTTTTTTTTTTTTTTTTTTAAGCATCTGTCTTTAGTTCAGGGTCCTAGGATTTAGCCTCCATCCAGCTCACTGCTCAGTGGGAAGCCTGCTTCTCCCTCTCCAGTCTCCTGCTCCCCCTACTTGTGTTCTCTGGCTCTCTATCAAATAAATAAAACCTTTAAAAAAATTTCATCAAAGTACATTATAATAAAATTGGTTAAAATCAGTGATAAAAAAAAATCTCAAAAGCAACCAGAGAAAAAGATATATTAAGAATATAGGAATAATTCGGGGTGCCTGGGTGGCTCAGTTGGTTAAGTAAGGGACTCCTGACTTCAGCTCAGGTCTTGATCTCAGGGTCGTGAGTTCAAGCCCCACACTAGGCTCCACACTGGGCATGGAGCCTACTTTATTTATTTTTTTATTTTATTTTTTATTTTTTTAAATTTTTTTAAGGTATTTATTTATTTATTTATTTATTTATTTATTTATTTATTTATGATAGTCACAGAGAGAGAGAGAGGCAGAGACACAGGCAGAGGGAGAAGCAGGCTCCATGCACCGGGAGCCCGATGTGGGACTCGATCCCGGGTTGGAGCCTACTTTAAAAAAAAAAAAAAGAATATAGGAACAACAACAGAAAAAGAAGGATAGCAGACTTTACATCACAAAAAATGAAAGCCAAAGACAGTGAACCAATATCCTTAAAGCACTAAAATTTTTTATTTTTTATTTTTTTATTTTTTTAATTTATACAGAGGCAGAGAGAGAGAGAGGCAGGCAGAGAAGCAGAGACACAAGCAGAGGGAGAAGCAGGCTCCACGCAGGGAACCTGATGTGGGACTCGATCTTGGGTCTCCAGGATCACACCTCAGGCTGCAGGCAGCGCTAAACCGCTGCACCACTGGGGCTGCCCAAAGCACTAAAATTTTTTAAAAAGTAATGCTAAATTAGAATTCTGTACCCACCGAATATATCTTTCAAAAAATAAGATAAATAAACATTTATTAAAACATACAAAAGCTAAGAGAACTCATCACCAGCAAACCAGCACTATACAAAATGTTAAAGAAAATTCTTCAAGCAAACAGAAAATGACCCTAGAAGGAAATATGAATCAATATAAAGGAATAAAGAGCACTGAAAATGATAACTATGTGTATAATTCAAGTTACCTTTAAAACTACTTTATTTTTTTTAATTTATTTTTTATTGGTGTTCAATTTACCAACATACAGAATAACCCCCAGTGCCCGTCACCCATTCACTCCCACCCCCCGCCCTCCTCCCCTTCTACCACCCCTAGTTCGTTTCCCAGAGTTAGCAGTCTTTACGTTCTGTCTCCCTTTCTGATATTTCCCACACATTTCTTCTCCCTTCCCTTATATTCCCTTTCACTATTATTTATATTTTTTTTTTTTTTTTTTTTTTTTTTTCACTATTATTTATATTCCCCAAATGAATGAGAACATATAATGTTTGTCCTTCTCCGATTGACTTACTTCACTCAGCATAATACCCTCCAGTAAAACTACTTTAAAATTATCTTTAAAAAATAAAAAAAATCGACTAAGGTAAATTCAATAACTGTTGTAGAGTTTATTATATATATATGTGTGTGTGTGTGTGTGTGTATATATATATATAGAGAGAGAGAGAGATGTAAAATGTGCTTCTAGGAAGAAGCAAAAAAAAACTTTATAAGGTTCTTATAATACTATAGTGTACAGTCACAATACTACTCAAAGGTGGTCTGTGAATAAGTTAAAGGTATATATGGTGCTCTAAGAATATGTTAAAAAAAATCATTAACTACAATCAGTTGGGCTTTATTCTTGGGTTACAAGAGTGGTTTAATATCCACAAATCAATCATCGTGACACATCACATCAGTAAGAGAAAGGATAAGAACCATATGATCGGGATCCCTGGGTGGCACAGCGGTTTGGCGCCTGCCTTTGGCCCAGGGCGCGATCCTGGAGACCCGGGATCGAATCCCACATCAGGCTCCCGGTGCATGGAGCCTGCTTCTCCCTCTGCCTGTGTCTCTGCCTCTCTCTCTCTCTCTCTCTGTGACTATCATAAATAAATAAAAATTAAAAAAAAAAAAAGAACCATATGATCATTTCAATAGATGCAGAAAAAAAATTGACAAAGTACAACATCCATTCATGACAAAAGCCTTCAACAAAGTAGGTTTAAAGGGAACATACCTTAACATAATAAAGGCCTTCTATGAAAAACCCACAGCTAACATCATCCTCAATGGGGAAAAACTGAGAGCTTTTCCCCTAAAGTCAGGAACAAGACACTGACACCCACACTTCTACTCAACATAGTACTGGAAGTGCTAGCCACAGCAATCAGACAACAAAAAGAAATAAAAGGAATCGATATCAGTAAAACTTTCACTATTTGCAGATGACATGACACTATATATCAAAAGCTTGAAAGACTCCACCAAAAAACTGCTAGAACTGATAAACAAATTCAGTAAAGTCACAGGATACAAAATCAACATCAAGAAATCTGTTGCATTTTTTTACACCAATAATGAAGGAGCAGAAAGAGAAACTGAGAAAACAATCCCATTTACAATTGCACCAAAAATAATAATATACTTAGGAATAAACCTATCCAAAGAGGTGAAAAACCTGTACCCTGAAAACTGTAAAACACTGATGAAAGAAATTTAAGATGACACAAAGAAATGGACAGACATGGGGTGCCTGGGTGGCTCAATCAGTTAAGTGTCCGGGATCCTGAGATCAAGCCCTGCATTGGGCTCTGTGCTGAGCATGGAGTCAGCTTGTCCCTCTCCCTCCTCTCCTCCTCTCATTCTCTCTCTCTTTCAAATAAATAAATAAAATCTTAAGAAAAGATATGGAAATACATTCCATGCTCATGAATTGAAAGAACAAATATTGTTAAAATGTCTATTCTGCTTAAAGCAATCCACACATTTAATGCAATTCCTGTCAAAATACCACCAGTGTTTTTCACAGACTTAGAACAAACAATCTAAAAATTTGTATGGGACCCCAAAAGACCCTGAATACCTAAAGCAATCTTGAAAAAGAAAAGCAAAGCTGAAGACATCACAATTATGGACTTCAAGTTACATTACAAAGCAGTAGTCATCAAAATAGTGTAACACTGGCACAAAAACATAGATCAATATATCAGAATAGAAAATCCAGAAATAAACCCATAATTATATGTCTAATTATTTGTTTTTCTTAAAGATTTTATTTATTTATTCATGAGAGACACAGATAGAGGGGGGTGGAGGCAAAGACCTAGCCAGAGGGAGAAGCAGGCTCCATACAAGGAGCCTGATGTGGGACTCAATCCCAGATCCCGGGATCACGCCCTGAGCCAAAGGCAGACACTCAACCACTGAGCAACCCAGGCGTCCCTATATGGCCAATTAATCTCTGACAAAGCAGGAAAGAATTTCCAATGGGAAAAAGACAGTGTGTTGGGAAAACTGGACAGCAACATGCAAAAGATGAAACTATACCACTTTCTTACACTATACACAAAAATAAATTCAAAGTGGATTAAGGACCCAAATATGTGATCTGAAACCATAAAAATCCTAGGAAAGAGCACAAGCAATAATTTTACCAAGATCAGCCATAATAACTTTTTTTTCTAGAAAGTCCCCTGAGACAAGGGAAACAAAAGTACAGCAAAAGAAACAATCAACAAAACTAAAAGGAACCTATGGAATGGGGAAAAAAAAATTGCAAATATCATATCTGATAAAGGGTCAATATCCAAAATATAAAAAGAACTTATAAAACTTAACACCCCAAAAAACAAATAATCCAATTAAAAATGGGCAAAAGATATAAACAGACATTTCTCCAAGGAAGACAGACAGATAGCCAACAGACAGATGAAAAAGATGCTTATTATCATTTATCATCAGGGAAATGCAAATCAAAAGTACAATAAGATATCACCTCACATCTGTCAGAATGGCTAAAATCAAAAACACAAGAAACAGATATTTGCAAAGATGTGGAGAAAAAGCAACCCTCTTGCACTGTTGGTAGAGATGCAAACCAGTGCAGCCACTGTGGAAAACAGTATGGAAGTTCCTTCAAAAGTTAAAAATAAAACTACTTTATGATCCAACACTATTGGGAATTTACCCAAAGAATACAGAAACACTAATCTGAAGAGATACATGCATCCCTATGTTTATGCAGCACTGTTTACAACAGCCAAGATATGGAAAGAGCCTAAGTGTCCATCAAATGATGGATAAAGGAAATTTGATACACACACACACAATGGAATATCATTTGGCCATAAAAAAGAATGAAATCTTGCCATTTGCAATGACACGGATGGAGCTAGAGTAAAATGTTAAGTGAAATAAGTCAGAGAAAGACAAGTACCATAGGATTTTACTCATTTGTGGAATTTAAGAAACAAAATAGAGGAGCAAAGGGGAAAAAAAGAGAGAGACAAATCAAGAAACAGATTCTTAACTGCAGAGAGCAAACTGATAGTTAACAGAGAGGAGGTGGATGCAAGGGTGAGTGAAACAGGTGATAGGGACTAAGGAGTGCACTTGTCATGATAAACATCAGATGATTAAAATAAAAACATCTTTTGAAAAGTTAAATTATTGTATTTACTGTGTTTTGAGACTAAAAATATTCTACTGGAGAAAAATAAGAAAAATTTCTGTTGAATAGGAAAAAAATATACACTAGAAATCCTAAAAGCAGGACAAAACATTAGAGATATAGTTAATGAGCTTATATAACAACTAAAGCGAAATTACAAAAAAAAATCTCAGATGACAGAAAAAAAGAACAAAGAAGATATTGAACAGAAAGAAAACAAGCAGCAAGATAATAGATTTAAATTATGTTGTCCTAGTAAATGTTTAATAGCAGGATCACAAAGGTGGGAGAGACCTAATTGATGGATTTACCAATTTTTTTGGTATAAATATTTCCACTATAGGTAGTTTAAATCACTTAAAGCAAAGATGAAAAGAGATATGCAAAATCAGATCTTGCAAGCTGGTATGAGCCAGTAAGTATCAGTTTCAACAAAACACTAATTTGGGGCACTGGGTGGCTCACTGGTTGAGCATCTGCCTTTGGCTCAAGTCATGATTCTGGGGACCTGGATCAAGTCCCGCATCAGGCTCCCTGCAGGGGTCCTGCTTCTCCCTCTGCCTATGTCTCTGCCTCTCTCTCTGTATTTCTTCATGAATAAATAAATAAAATCTTTATTAAAAAACCCCACTAATTTAAACTCTATATATCAATAACCACAGTAAATGAAAAGGATATTAAAAGCCCAATTAAAAGCAGAGATTGATATATTGTTAAAAAGCAAGACCCAACTATATGTTGCCTACAAAAATCTAATTCAAAAACCACAAGATACCACCTTGCATAGCTTTTATTAAAAAGACGAGAAATCGCAAGTGTGAGGATGTGGAGAAAAAGGAACCTTTGTGCTCTATTGGTACACATGTAAATTTCAGCCACTATTAAAAAAAGGCATGGAAGTTCCTCAAAAAATTAAAAACAGAACTACCATATGATTCAGAAATTCGACTTCTGTGTATTTATCTAAAGAAAACAAAAACACATAACTCTAAAAATTATATGCATCCCCATGTTGTTTCCTGCAGCATTATTAACAACAGCCAAGAAATGGAAACAATCTAAATGCCCATCAATGGATGAATGGATAAAGAAAATGCAGGGTGGGGGCATGTAGGTGGCACAGTCAGTTGTGTCTGACTCTCAGTTTTCACTCAGGTCGTGATCTCAGGGTCATGATCCTGAGGTCATGAGATCAAGTCCTACAGTGGGCTCCATGATCAGCAAGGAATCTGCTTAAGACTCTCTCTTCCGGGGCAGCCCAGTGGCTCAGCGGTTTAGCAGCCGCCTTCAGTCCAGGGCCTAATCCTGGAGACCCGAGATCCAGTCCCACGTCGGGCTCCCTACATGGAGCCTGCTTCTCCCTCTGCCTATGTCTCTACCTCTCTCTCTCTCTCTCTGTGTGTGTCTCTCATGAATAAATAAATTTTAAAAATCTTTAAAAGAAAAAAAAAAGATTCTCTCTCCCTCCCCACTGCCTCTTTCCCCACTATCTCTCTCTCAAATACATTTTTAAAACTTAAGAAAGAAAGAAAGAAAGAAAGAAAGAAAGAAAGAAAGAAAGAAAGAAAGGTAGGAAGGAAGGAAGGAAGGAAGGAAGGAAGGAAGGAAGAGAAAGAAAGAAAGAAAGAAAAAGAAAGAAAGAAAGAAAGAAAGAAAGAAAGAAAGAAAGAAAGAAAGAAAGAAAGAAAGAAAGAAAGAAGGAAAGAAAGAAAAAGAAAGAAAATGCAGGAGGGGAATAAATATACAATGGAATATTATTCAGCTATGAAAAAAATGAAATCTTGGGTCACCTGGCTGACTTAGTCAGGAGAGCATGCAACTCATGATCTCAGGGTTCTGAATTCAAGTCTCATATTGGGTGTAGAGGAGATAACTTAAAAAGCAATAAGAAGAATGAAATCTTGCCATTTACGATAACATGGATGGACCTTGAGACATTATGCTAAGTGTTACTAGCCAGAGAATGACAAATATGATCTTGATTATATGTGGAATCCAAGAAAATAAATAAGGTGCATCTGGGTGGCTCCGTCAGTTAAGTATCTGACTCGATTTCAGCTCAGGTCATGATCTCAGGGTCACAAGATCAGGCTATGTGCTCGGCTCCATGTTCAGCAGGAAGTCTGTTTGAGATTCTCTCCCTCCCCTTCTGTCCCTCCCCACTGCTCACATATGTGTGCATGCTCTTGCTTTCAAATAAATAAATCTTTAAAAATTAATTAATTAATTAAATATGCTCATAGATACAGAGAACAGACTGGTAGTTGTCAGAGGCAAGAGGTAGAAGGTAGGCAAAATAGATGAAGGGAGTCAAAAGGTACAAACTTCCAGTATAAAATTAAAAAGTCATTGAGGATGTGCCTGGCTGGCTCAGTTAGTACAGCATGCAACTCCTGATCTCAGTTCCGGACACACATTGAGTGTAGAGATTAATTAAAAATAAATTCTTTCAAAAAGTCAGGGAATATAATGTACAACATGGTAACTCTAGTCAATAATACTGCATTGCATATTCAAAAACTGCTAAGACTGTAAATCTTAAAAGTCCTTAAAAGTTCTCATCATAAGAAAAAATAGTCTATCTGCCTCATGATCTTGTGGAAAACTGACAGGACTAGAGCCATTTTAAAATGGAGTTGGAGCAGCCACGGTAGAGAAAACACTTTATCTGCTTTCGCTTGAACTGTCTAAAATCTTCTGGACAAAATAGTAATTACTTTAAGCAATTGTTTGAGAGGTCAAAAGAACAGACTTTCATCATTAGACTGGTGGTTATGAACTTTCTGGAAAAAAAGTCGACAGTTAATGTATGACCTGGAGTAATTTGCCTTGTAAACATGCGTAGAAACTTGTTTTCCTTCTTTTATTCAACTCAGGTAATTGTCCCCTTCTTCTTCCTCTAAAAACCTGTTGCTTTCACCCTACAAATGGGAATCCTATTGGGGTATTTACTTCAATCTATGCTCCCCACACTGCGATTCTTTAATCCCAAATAAATGCTCATTTGGCGCTCAAAAAAAATGTCAATAACTATGTTTGGTGACAAATGTTAACTAGATTTATTGTGGTGATCATCTCACAATATATGCAAATATTGAATCATTACGTTGTATACTTGAAACTAATGTAATTGTGTATGTCAATTATACCTCAACTTAAAAAAAATTAATTCAGGGACACCTGGCTGGCTCACTGGTTGAGCATCTGTCTTCAGCTCAGGTGGTGATCCCAGCCAGGGTCCTGGGATGGAGTCCCACATCAGGCTCCCCATGGGGAGCCTGCTTCTCCCTCTGCCTACGTCTCCAACTCTTGCTCTGTGTGTGTGTGTGTGTGTGTGTGTGTGTGTCTCATGAATAAATAAAATCTTTTTAAAAAATCCAATTCAGGGATCGCCGGGTGGCGCAGCAGTTTAGCGCCTGCCTTTGGCCCACGGCACGATCCTAGAGACCCGGGATCAAATCCCACGTCGGGTTCCCTGCATGGAGCCTGCTTCTCCCTCTGCCTATGTCTCTGCCTCTCTCTCTCTCTGTGTGACTATCATAAATAAATAAAAATTTTAAAAAATCTAATTGAAACATAAAGACAGAATAAATAAAATCTTAAAAAAAAGGGGGATGCCTGGGTGGCTCAGTGATTGAGCATCTGCCTTTGGATCAGGGTGTGATCCTGGGCTCCCCACATGGAGCCTACTTCTCCCTCTGCCTATGTCTCTGCCTCCCTCTGTCTCTCATGAATAAATAAATAAAATCTTAAAAAAAAAACATAAAGACAGAAATAGGCAAAAGGATGGGAAAAGACATACTATTCTAATTCTATTCAACAGAAAGCTGAAATGCCTATATTAATATCAGACAAAATAGATCTAAAATCAAGAACCATTATAAGGGATAAAAGATGGTTATCCCACAATGATGGAGTCAATTTATCAAGTACCTAACAATCCTAAATATTACTATATCTTATAGCAGAGCTTCAAAATACATGAGACAAATACTGATACAACTGAAAGAAATAGACAAATTCACAGATTTGCAGAAGAGCTCAATAACCCCCTCAATAACTGATAGAACAAGCAGACAGAAATATCAATAAGGATATAGAAGATTTTTTTAAGATTTTATTTATTTATACATGAGAGATGCACACAGAGAGAGAGACACAGAGAGAAAGGCAGAGACACAGGCAGAGGGAGAAGCAGGCTCCATGCAGGGAGCCCAATGTGGGACTCAGACGCCAGGATTCCAAGATCATGCCCTGGGCCCAAGGCAGGCGCTAAATCATGAGCCACCCAGGCGTCCCAGGATATAGAAGATTTGATCAATATTAACAACCAATGTAATTTAGCTTTTATAGAACACCCAATAACATCAGAGTATATATTTATTTTAAGTGCACAAAGACTATTAATCAAAATAGACCATATTCTGAGCCAAACAGTAAGTCTCAGTAAATTAAAAAGTATATTCTCTGACCACAGAGATTTAAAACAGAAATAACAGAAAGATATCTGAAAAATGCCCAAATATTTAAAAATTAAGCAACACACTTTTTTTTTTCTTTTTTAAAGATTTTATTTATTTATTCATGAGAGTCTCAGAGAGGCAGAGATACAGACAGAGGGAGAAGTAGGCTCCTTGCAGGGAGCCCAATGTGGGACTCGATCCCAGAATTGGGATCACACCCTGAGCCAAAGGCAGACGCTCAACCGCTGATCCACCCAAGGGTCCCATGTAACACACTTCCAACACATGGGTGAGAGAAAAATCACAATGGAAATTTTTTTTTCAAGTCTTTAGATTCCAGTTAGTTAATATACAGTGTAATATTAGTTTCAGTTGTAGAATTTAATGATTCATCACTTACATACAACACCCAGTGCCCCCCTTAATAATCATCACCCATTAAACCCATCCCCCTCACCCAGCTCCACACTGGTAATCATCAGTTTGTTCTCTATTTGGGTATTAGTTCTCTTTTGGGTTTGTTCTCTATTTGGGTTAAGAGTCTGTTTCCTGGTTTACCTCTCTCTTTTTATTTTTTGGGGTAAAAAATTTTTCAAAGATTTTATTTATTTGAGAGAGAGAGAGAGAACACAAGAGGTGGGGAGGGTTACAGGGAGAAGGAGAAGCAGGCTCCCTGCTGAGCAGGGAGCCCTACACAGGTCTCTATCCCAGGATCCTGGGATCACAGCCTGAGCTGAAGGCAGATGCTTGACAGACTGGGCCACTCAGCATCCCTTTTTTTTTTTTTTTTTTTGAAATTTTAAAATAACTTGAAATAAATGAAAAGAAAAGTATGACATAAAAAAATGTGTGGTTTGCTGCACAAGAGGTTTTTGGGTTTTTTTTTAAGATTTCTTTTATTTATTTGAGAGAGAGAGAGAGAGAGAGAGCTTGGTGTGGGGAGGGGCAGTAGGAAGGAGAAAAAATCTTAAGCAGCAGACTCCATGCTGAGTGTGGACCCTGATGCAGGGCTTAGTCCCACGGTCCTGAAATCATGACTTGAGCTGAAAACAAGAGTTGTGAGGATCCCTGGGTGGTGCAGCGGTTTGGCACCTGCCTTTGGCCCAGGGCACGATCCTGGAGACCCGGGATCGAGTCCCACGTCAGGCTCCCAGTGCATGGAGCCTGCTTCTCCCTCTGCCTATGTCTCTGCCTCTCTCTGTGTGACTATCATAAATAAATAAAAATTAAAAAAAAAAAACAAAAACAAGAGTTGTGAGCTTTGGGGTGCCTAAGTGGTTCAGTTGGTTAAGCAACTGCCTTCGGCTCAGGTCATGATCCCAAAGTCCTAGGACCTTAAGCAACGTTTTAAAAAACTCTACAGCATCAAATACCTACATTTGAAAAAAGGACACATTTAAAAGCAATGACCTAAGCTTCCAACTTAATAGACTATAAAAATAAAGAGCAAGTTAAACCTAATGTAAGATAAAGGAAATATTAAGGATCACAGATCTAACTAGAAAGTGAACAGAATGAAATAGAATGAATAGAAATTAGCAGAATGAACTAGAAAAGAGAAAAAATTGAGAAAAATCAATGACAGTAAAAGCTGGTACTCTAACAAGATCAATAAAATTGGTAAACACTTTTATTTTACTGATCATGGGAAAAGGAGAGAAGATAAAGATTAACAACATCAGAGAAAGAGCAAGGACATATCCAAAGATCTTACTCTAAAGGTGTACTATGAGAATAATACAATCAACTTTTTGTCAATAAATTCAACAATTTAGATGAAGTCGATAAATTCCTGAAAGGGCATTATCAAAGCCCTCAAAAACAACAACAACAACAACAACAACAAAAACCACCCAAATAGTAATATATTTACTGAAGAAATATACTGAACTTAAAAGGTTAAAAACTTTCCCATAGAGAAAACTCTAGACCCCGATGTGGTTTTTAATAATTTTCAAATAAAAGTTATCAAGGTATTTATCATTCACCACTTAAGAAAAAAATCTATTTTTCATATATCATAAATGCTAGGTACTCCTATTAGGGACTTACCTAATAATCTTATTTTGTACTGTTCTCCGGCTCCTACCCTCCAATCTAGTTTTTCAAACTATCTCCTGAACATATTATTATTATTTTTTGTAGGCTCCACTCCTAACTCAGGGCATGAACCCACAACTCTGAGATCAAGACTTGCATGCTCTACTGACTAAGTCAGCCATGTGCCCCTGAACATATCATATTATGATCATTCCAACATCTATGACTTGGCATATGATGCTTTGTCCCATACCCAGAAAGATCCATCTTTCCCTCTCTTTTATTATCTTTGTTTTATTATTATAATTATCCTTATTTGTGATATAATCATTTCACATAATTATTATCTCTTATTGTCTTTAAGACCCAACCTAACATTTTCCACTTTCTTGAAATGTTTCCTGAGGGAAAAAGGGAAATAGCTCTTATTGATTTGAATGCCTATTCTGTGCCATTCTCATGATTACTAAGAGATTCTATATCTAATTGTTTATAGAGATATTTTAATGTTTCAACAGAGAACTGAATCAGATTGACCTCATAAATTAGATAAATAGTATAATCTTCGATGAATAGGCTAAAAGTTATCTTCAACTCGTTTTCTAACAATGGCTCTAGTTTTAGGGACGCCTAGCTAGCTCAGTCAGAAGAGCATGCAACTCCTAATCTTGAGGTCATGAGTCTAAGCCCCATGTTGAGTGTAGTGATTATTTAAAAAAATAAAACTTAAAAAAAAAACAGGGGTACCTAGGTGGCTCAGTCAGTTGAGCATCCAACTCTTGGTTTTTGGCTCAGGTCAGGATCTCAGGGTCCTGGAATCAAGCCCCACATCAGGTTCCCTACTCAGCAAGAAGTCTGCTTCTCCATCTCTGTCTGCCACTCCTCCCTGTCCATGCACTCTCACTCTTTCCCTCTCTCTTTCTCAAAATAAATAAATAAAATCTTTTTTTTTAAAATGTCAGTAAGCCCATACCTATCAATAATTACTTTAAATATAAATAAAATAATTCTCCAATCAAGAGACAGAGTGGCTGAATGAATAAAAAGACAAGACCCATCCATATGCTGCCTATAAGAGAATCACTTTAGATGTAAAGACATAGAGATTAAAAGTAAAGGGATGGAGTGGATGGAACTAGAGGATATTATGCTAAGCGAAATAAGTCAATCAGAGAAAGACAAGTATCATATCTCACTCATATGTGGAATTTAAGAAACAAAACAGAAGATCATATGGGAAGAGAGGAAAAAATAAAACAAGACAAAATCAGAGAGGGAGACAAACCATAAAAGACTCTTAATCATAGGAAACAAACTGAGGATCACTGGAGGGGAGGAGGTGGAGAGATGGGGTAACTGAGTGATGGACATTAAGGAGGGCATATGATGTAATGAGTACCAGGTGTTATATAAGACTGATGAATCACTAACCTCTACCACTGACACCAATAATATATTACATGCTAATTAATTGAATTTAAATTTTTAAAATGTGCATTAAAAAAAAGTAAAGGGATGGAAAAAGACTTTCTATGCAAGTGAAAACCAAAAGAAAGCTGAGATTGCTATAGTTATATCAGATAAAACAGACTTAAAGACTAAAATAAGTGACAAAGGTCATTATACAGGATAAACTAAAACTTACTTCTATTTGTTACACATAAGATTCAAATATTCAATCTTTTTTTTTTCAAATATTCAATCTAAAGAAAAACACTTCATTATTTTGGCTGTCCTCCACATTCACATGTTGATATACTTATTAAAGTATAATTATGTTTGGTCTTATTATTTTAAGTCAGCTTTAAAACCTCAAAACCAGCCACCCAATGACAAAGGGGTCAATCCAACAAGACAACATAATATTTGTAATTATTCATACACCTAAGACAGGAGCACCTAAATATATAAACCAAATGTCAACAGACCTAAAGAGAGAAGTGGACAGCAATGCAGTAATAGTATTGTACAGAGAACTTTAATACCCTACTTGTATCAATCGATAGATTATGCAGACAGAAAATCAATAAGGAAACATTGGACCAGATGGACTTAACAGACATATACAGAACATTCCACCCAGAAGCAATAGAATATACATTCTTCTGTGGTACACATGGAATATTCTCCAGAATAAATCATGTGGTAGGCCACAAAACAAGTCTTAATAAATTTAAGAAGACTGAAATCATCAAGCATCTTTTCCAACCACAATGGTTTAAAACTAGAAATCAACTACAAGAAGAAAACTAAAAATTCACAAACAAGTGGAAATTAACACGCTACTGAACAACCAAAGGGTCAAAGAAATAAAAAAAAGAAATCAAAAAGTATCTTAAGATGAATGAAAATGGAAACACAACAACAAAAATTTACAGAATGCAGCAAAAGCAGTTCTAAGAGGGAAGTACATAGTGATAAACTCCACTGAGAAACAAGAAAAATCACAATATAAACCACACAAAAACAAACAAAAAACCCATTTAACTTTACACCTCAAGGAACAAGAAAAAGACACACAAACAAGGCCCAAAGTCAGTAGAAAAAGAAAATAACAAAGATCAGAATGGAAATAAATGAAAGAGAAAAAAAGCAAATAGAAATGAGTGAAATTCAATGCTGTTTTTTAAAGAAGATAAACAAAATGTCCATGCCTTACTTTCTCACCACTTCTCCATTAATTCAATCAAACATAATTATATCTTATCACACTGTCTTCCATTTAACATCCTGCCAATTTTTCATCTTTTTTCTCTTTAAAATGTATTCTAAATAATTATTTTTAATCTAGTCCAGTTTCACTAATTCTCTTTTCAGTTATGTACAATCTGTACAATCTGTATCTTTTTGATTTCTTAATTTTGATTTATTAATTTTTATTATTTTATTTTTCTCTTCTAAAAACTCTATTTGTTTTCATGTCTATAATGTCCCTTTTAGCAGTTTCCTATGTCCTTAGGATATTTCCAAGCTTGTCTTTTATTCCTTTAAACATAGTGTGTCTAAATCTACGTTCAAGAAATCCAGTTTCTGAGGTCTGAGATCACTTTTTCCTGTGCCTTCTTTCTCCTGGTTCCCAATTATGGTGCCTTGATCCTTTAATGCCTGCTTATCTTTGACTCCATGTCTTAGAAAATTACTTGAAGAGTTCTCAAAGTTTCCAAAAGAAAATGCTTTCCTCCAAAAGCAAATTCACACTTATGTCTGTGAAGTGCCTAAGTAACTACCATTCTGGAACCAATTTAGCCTCAATTCAAATTTATGGTTTGTTTTTTTTGTTTTGTTTTGTTTTTTTTGACTGCTCTGTAATGAGAATTTTGGTAGCAATCTCAATAAGGACTAGCTTGTAGTTTATTAATTATCAGTGAAAGGTTTTTCTGGGGGATTTCTTTCCCTCTCTTATTCACCCCTGTTCTACACAGGGCCATGCCAACTCTCCTTGTAATCTCATGAAAGTGTGGAAAAGAGGGCATAGGGAAGGAGGACAGTTTTTTGGGGGGTTCACACTTACCCAAGGGTTTGTCCCAGCAGAGCCCCAGTTTAATGTGGGGAGTGGATATTAAACTTCTGATCATGGGAGGACCTCAGTTTTGACTACTTTCCTCTTCATTCTAGGGGGCCATCAAAACTGAAGCTCACAACTTCCTGATCAAAGGCATTCAAGGTAAAAGCAGCTTCAAATACTGATCCTGCAATTCCCTTCTCTCTTTAGCACATGAATGCCTTTAGGATTTTTTTGTTTATATCCTATTCAAATATCTTAACTGTCATTGGTAGAATTGGTTCAAATAACCTGGCTTCCCATTACCAGAATCATAAGTCCCACACTTTAGTTATCCTCTTCAATGTTAAATGGAATTAATTTTTGAATTAATAACTCACAAGTTAAATAGGTAAGTCACCTCAAATTCGATTATTTGACCTCTCTGAACATCGGTTTCATTACTGACAAAAAAGTTAAACGAAATTATCTCTCTGATTCTTTACTGCTCTAATATACCAGAATTTATGCATATATATCCAATGTCACTTTTCAGATTGTGAATTGTATCAGCTCATTTAATAACTATGCCAAATTATGCTTTATAATGCTTTTTAACAGGTTCTATTTACAATAGTCAGATAGGCAAAGTATTCTCGCTGTGTTTTAACAACTCCAGAATAACAGTAAATAAGACTCACATTTAATAAAATGGCTCCCTTCTCCATCTTCTCAAACCCAAGAGCCAAGACACAATCTGCCACACCTTGAAAGAAAATGTAACTATTAGGGAAAATTAAATTTTCAGACACCTAGCAAAGTATCATTAAGTACTTTAAGGAATTTATATAAAATGGAAAAAGATGCTATAACTCTATAAAATGTTTAATAAGCAAAAAATTAGGGAAAATTCTTACATGATTCTATTTTTTTTAAGATTTTATTTATTTATTTATTTGAGACAAAGAGACCAAGAGAGAGCACAAGCAGGGAGGAGGGACAGAGGGGAAGAAGGAGGAGACTCCCCACCCAGCAGGGAGCCCAGTGCAGGCTCTCAATCCCAGGATCCTGGGATCATGACCTGAGCCAAAGGTAGATACCTAAAGGACTGAGCCATCCAGGTGCCCCTACATGATTCTCAGTAAGAGGAAAAATTAGGAAAGTATTAATTTTTCCTTTGATTCCCAATATGCTAACAAAACTTTTTATTAATATGGAAATATGGTTCAATGAAAAATAAACAGCTAATTTTGAATTTTACAATACTAAAGAAAATTTTTAAAATGTTTAAAGGATCCTAATCAAAATCTTTTCAATTTTTTTATTTATTTATTCATGAGAGAGAGAGAGAGAGAGGCAGAGACATAGGCAGAGAGAGAAGCAGGCTTCTAGCAAGGAGCCCCATGTGGGACTCGATCCCAGAATCATGTCCTGAGCCGAAGGCAGGCGTTCAATGGCTGAGCCACCAGGTGCCCCTCAGCTCAGGTCCTGATCTCAGAGTTGTGAGTTCAAGCCCTGTCTTGGACTCCATGCTGGGCACAGAGCCTACTGAAAGGAAGGAAAGGGGAAAGAATAAGTAAAGGAAAGGAGAAAGGAAAAAAAAGGAAAAAGGAAAGGAAAGGGAAAAGAGAACTGATGAAAGGAGGGGGCAATAACCTCATATCTATTTAAGCACACCAGACAAATAAGCGATCCTCACCACCCTGAATCAGATTCCGGGCCATAAACAAAGCAGTAGAACCAGTGGCACAGTTATTGTTGACATTTATTATAGGAATTCCAGTCAGTCCCAAACTGTGATAGATAGACCTCTGCCCACAGGTAGAGTTACCTGTATAAAAAGAAACAAAAACTGTAATATCTGCAACATGGGAATTTATGAAGCTGCAATGTAACACAGGATACCACATTAGGGTTTTTTTTTTTTTTCAGTGTTATGCCTTTGCCTAGCACAGACACACGTGCTTAGGCACAACAGTAAACTACTGACATCTTATTCAGAAACAGTTTTAGAATTAAGCATTACTTACATTCCAAATATAAAAAGTCCTCAAAACACAGTATATGTATACTTTCTTTACGTGTTACAGATGTAGGAGAGTCGAGAAATGACCAAGTAATAGCAAACAATTCAAACTGGCTAGGACTACATGATAAAGGAAGCAATGTTTCATTTATACCTCAGCTATGAATCTTTAAAACAACACCAATTGATTAAAAGGCTATGATTTTCTCTTCATATAAAGGTTCTACAACTTCAAAAAGTTTAAAAGATCCTGTATGGCAGGGTGCTCCAGAAAAACAGTGATGCAAGCTGAATACACTTTTGACTCCCTTTCCCAAGTCACATGGACACCAAGGCAGGCATGCTGGAGCGATATGATAGGAATACCTGAAGGTACAGACTCTCCAAGAAGTCGTTAGGGATGGGCAGCCCCCGTGGCGCAGCGGTTTAGCATCGCCTGCAGCCTGGGATGTGATCCTGGAGACCTGGGACTGAGTCCCACTTTGGGCTCCCTGCATGGAGCCTGCTTCTGTCTCTGCATGTCTCTGCCTCTGTGTGTGTGTGTGTGTGTGTGTGTGTGTGTGTATGTATGAATAAATAAATAAAATCTTAAAAAAAAAAAGTCTTCAGGGAAAACAGCAAGGTTCAGGACCTTCTTTTGAATAAGTACATTGTGAACCTCTTTGACCTAATAAATTTCCTTTTGAGGATTCTCTTTATACCTTGAAATCTCCAAAAATAATAATAATAATAATAATAATGATAATCACAAATAAGCACAAAGATTCATCTACGGTAATGCTTACTATAGCCTTTTATGATAAGTAGAAATTAGAAACAATTTTAAATGTCCAATAAATACACAAAATGTCCACAAACAGGATATCATTACAACTACTAAATAAACTGTAGTAAATCCCCAAAACTAGAAAATCATGCAATCATTAAAAATGCTACAAAAGGGACGCCTGGGTGACTCAGCGGTTAAGCGTCTGCCTTCCGCTCAGGGAGTGATCCTGGAGTTCGGGGATGGAGTCCCGCATCGGGCTCCCTGCATGGAGCCTGCTTCTCCCTGCGCCTGTGTCTCTGCCTGTGTGTGTGTGTGTGTGTGTGTGTGTGTGTGTCTCATGAATAAATAAATAAAAATAAAAAATAAAACTTAAAAAAATAAATAAAAATGCTACAAAAAGACTGGGCATTCTAATTGTCCATTAAAATGCAGTGGATTGGGCACTTGGGCAGTTGGTTAAGCATCTGCCTTCGGCTCAGGTCATGATCCCACACGGGGCTCTCCCTCTCCCTCTACTCCTCCCCTCTGCTTGTACTTTCTCTCTCTCTTTTTTTTAAAGACTTTATTTATTCATGAGAGACACAGAGAGAGAGGCAGAGACATAGGCAGAGGGAGGAGCAGGGTCCACGCAAGGAGCCGGATGTGGGACTCGATTCCGGATCCTGGGCAAAGGCAGACACCCAATCGCTGAGCCACTCAGGCGTCCCTGCTTGTACTTTCTCTTGCACATTCTCTCTCTCTCTCTCTCTCTCTCTCAAATAAATAGATAAAAATCTTAAAAAAAAAAAAAAGTTCTCTTTCTTCCTCTCACTCTGCCCCTCCCCACTCACTGCCTCTCTCCCTGCTCTAGTGCATATAAGTGCATGCACTCTCTCTCTCTTTAAAACAAAACAAAACAAAAAAGGCAGTGGATTTTATGATACATCTGTGCAATGGAATTTTACGCTATCATAAAAAGAGAAAGACCAAGGAAGCTCTTTATGATACAATTTGGAGCAGTAGCCAAGAACTACTAATTAAAAAAAAAAAAAAAAAAAAAAAAGAAAAAGAAAAATCAAGATACAAAATAGTGTGTTTAGGGATCCCTGGGTGGCGCAGCGGTTTAGCGCCTGCCTTTGGCCCAGGGCGTGATCCTGGAGACCCGGGATCGAATCCCACGTCAGGCTCCCGGTGCATGGAGCCTGCTTCTCCCTCTGCCTGTGTCTCTGCCTCTCTCTCTCTCTCACTGTGTGCCTATCATAAATAAATAAAAATTAAAAAAAAAAAAAAAAAAACAAAAAAAAACAAAATAGTGTGTTTATCATGCTACTATGTGTGTAACAAAAGAAAGGGGAAAGGGGAACTTACATACTCACACCCACTTGTATGTACAAATCACCTCTGAAAAGACTAGAAATTAGTGAAATTGGCTATCTAAGGGAAGGGAACCATGTGACAGGGAAACCGGAATAAGAGTGAGACTTTCCACTATATAACCATCCACTATTGGTATTTTTGTATCATGTAAATATTTTATCTATTCCAGAAAAAAAAAACTTAATCGAAAAAATGTTAATAATAATATAAAGAAAGACTTAATGGGGAAGATGAGAAAATAGAAAAGTAGATTACCAAAGGTATGTATGCTGGGATCTTCACTTTTTTTTTCTTTTTTTTTTAATTTTATTTATTTAAGTAATCTTTACACCCAACATGGGGATCAAACTCACAACCCAGAGATTAAGAGTTGCATGCTCTTTTAAGTGAGCCAGCTAGGTGCTCCAAGATCTTATTTTCTTTCTTTCTCTTTTAATTCTTCTTCTTCTTCTTCTTCTTCTCCTCCTCCTCCTCCTCCTCCTCCTTCTCCTCCTTCTTCTTTCTTCTTCTTCCTTTTTCTTTTCTTTCTTCTTTCAAAGGATTGCTTCAAAACCATGCCTCACATAGACTCAATTTGACTACAACTTTTTTCCATGTTTTATTTTATTTATTTTCTTTTTCTTATGTTTTTACTTATTTATTTGACAGGAGGGGGGAGCACAAGCACAAGAAGGGCGAGTGGTAGGCAGAGGGAGAGGGAGAAGCAGGCTCCCTGCTGAGCAGAGAGCCTGTCTTGATCCCAGGACCCTGAGATCATCACCAGAGCCCAAGGCAGACATTTAACTGATCTTGTTTTCTTTCAGAGGAAATTCCATGTGCATGCATAATTACATACATTCATATTCACTGGAGGATTACATAAAAAAATTAATGGTAATAATTTCTGGACTGGACAATGGGATTACAGGTGACTTTTTTCTTGCTTTTTTTTTTTGTGTGTTCCTGTTTTTTGTTGGGTTTTGTTTTTGTTTTTGTTTTTGTTTTACAATTAGTGTATACTGTTTTCCTAAATAGGAAAAAGTTTAACGAAGAAATTTTCTTGAATACAAAAAAGTCAATAAATACAAACTTTAAGGTCATAAAAGAGCAAACGTTTATCTTCTAAACAGTTATTATCTTTACATGGTAGAACTATGGGTAATTTTTTTCTTTTTCAAAGATAATGTATTTTAATTTACTTCCTGTTTTGGCAATAAACAATAGCAAAAAAACATATACTAACTAGGCTGGCACACAATGGTAATCTAGGAATGATGGGAATAAGACTCTGAATTCTGAGTATGGAAGGTTAAAATTCACAAAGGCCTCCGAATTGTTCATGAAGCTGCTGCTAGATTAGGTGAAACATTAAAAAAATATATAGTTTACCACATACCATAAACGTAGCCAATACATGCCTGTTCCACTACCGAATAAGGGATCTGTGCATCAGCTAAAGCCTTCTGGCCTATAAAAACAAAAAGGTTTTATCAAAGAGTGCTTTGAGTATTTTCTTTAGGTGAGTCAAAACTAAGTTTAGAGTTTTCCCAGAGTAGATCTACCTCTAAATAGTCCCTGTTCAATTCAAATGACAAATCCTTCATCAAGTCATCTCAGATCCCTACATTCAGAAGTAACTATTTCTTCCTCTATTTCTTCCTCTAAGCTACTACTTTTTCACACCTGCTTTTTGATACTTAACATCTTCTGTCCTAACTGTACACGTAACTATAAATACATTAAATCCCAAAGTCTTTTTTTTTTTTTTTTTAAATCCCAAAGTCTTAAAGCTCCTTAATGGCAAGGTCCTTGTCTTACTCATCTCTGTAGGTCCACTGCACATCTAAAGGACAAAACTATGAATATCATTACTAGGGGCGGGGGAATGTGGGGTGGTGGGACACTGCCACAGAGCCCTTCGATGTCCCAGCAAACAGCTGGACAGTACATAATATCAGGCCACTGTTTGCCCTGGCTATCTAGCAAAGAATGCCCAAACTCTTTTCCCTTTGTCCTTTCTAATGAATCAGTAGCAATTGCCTATATAGATTCCTCTTCCTTGACTGAGGCTCCTTTTTATGGTTGCAAGGCTACTCTACAACCAAGATAGACTATATAATAACTCTAATGTTCAAAGATCTAAATTTTATTACCTGCTTCTCTTGCCAAGTCAGGGTAGTCTAAATTCTCAACTCCAGGCTTCAGGAACTAGAAATATAGAAGGAGATAATAAATAGAAGAAATACAGTTAGATTTTTCTCACAACAGAGCCCTGCAAAAATTCATTCATCTATTAAATTTAACAAAAACATACTAAGCGCCTATCATGTTCCTGGACTCTGATATCATGTTCTTTGTCCTTACTAATCTACAGTATTAAAGGTGAGAAGTCAGCATAATGGTAAGCCTTTGCAGGTGAGGAGCCAGTGACTGAAAAAGAGCAAAAAGGATATTTCTGAGGTGCTGGTAATGTTCTATTTTCTTAGCATGTTTTTTTTTAATCAAATAAATGCAAAACAAACAAACAAAAAGCACCATGAGGCTTATAATAAGGCTTAAAATAAAAAATGGCAATCCTGTTTGACTACTCTCCACACACTAGTCTTACTTGTTCCCCAAACATCCACTTTTAACTCTTAGATATTTTTTCTTCTATAAACTGCTGCATTTATAAATATTCTATACTATTATATCTTTATCAATTTAAGAAATTATACCACAATCTCCAATAAGGGCCAGTGGAGATTAGGTCTCTTAGGCCCCCGCACATGTACATTTACACATCCCCCATCCTGCTTACACAACTGAATAAATAATTTTTTATTAAATCAGTACTCAGTGTTCACCTTATCAAGTAAATATTTAACACTGGGCCAAGTTGTGTGCTATGGTTACAGTTCCTTTATGGGACAATTTTCTTTTTCTTATCAACTGCCTCATTCATTTTTTTAAAGATTTTATTTATTTATTCATGAGAGACACAGAGAGCCAGAGATATAGGCAGAGAGAGAAGCAGGCTTCCCACTGAGCAGGGAACCCAATGCAGAACTCGATCCCAGGACTCTGGGATCACGACCTGAGCAGAAGGCAGACATTCAACCACTGAGCCACCCAGGTGCCCCCAACTGCCTTAAGAGTTTTAATCTTTTGGGGGCATCTGGCTGGCTCAGTCAGTAGAACATGAGACTCTTGATCTCGGGGTTGTGAGTTCAAGCCCCATATTGGGTGTAGAGATCACAAATAAATAAATAAATAAATAGGCGTTAAGAAGTAATAGTAAAAAAAAAAAGTAAGTTTTAGGAGTGCCTGCGTGGCTTACTTAGTTGGTTAAGCATCTGACTTCAGCTCAGGTCATGATCTCAGGGTCCTGGGATAAGCCCTGTCTGTAGTCCTGGGATAGAGCCCTGCATCAGACTCCCCATTCAGCAGAAAGTCTGCTTCCCCTCTCTCTCTGCTCGTCCTCTCCATCTGTTTCTGTGTGTGTCTCTCAAATGCATAAATAAAATCTAAAAAAATAAAGTTTTAGCCTTTTTAAAAGGTTTTTATTTAACTAATAAAAGTGTGTGTGTGTGTGTGTATGTATGTATGTATATACATATCTTAGTGAATTATTGTTAAGGCAAACATTCTTGCAACCACTGACAAAGATTCTCTTCTCCCGTTCTACCCTAGCCACACTCCTCTGAGCCCTTTTGACTAAGCCTCCACTCTGGTCTATAAAGACTTAAACACTAACAATTTCTAACAGCTCACATCCCTAGATGACCCTAGCCCTACTTAAAGTGTCTCAATGCTACTGAAAAGAAGTTACTATTTGTTCCCACAAACACCAGAAGATACTTCTCTGTCTCCAAGTCTCTGTGGGAGAGGAGGAGCCTAAGTTTGAATAAGCACCAGTTAGCAAATCCAGATGGATTCCACATAGACCAAGCCCCCCTGCCCACTACTTACAAGTTTTCACTTCCCTACTGAGCTCCAATTCACTCTCTATTCCCTCATTTTCCCTTTAAAACAGCCAGTCACCTCTGAATTAATCAATATTGAATTCAGTTCACACTGGACCTTCCCTTTCCCAATAGTATATTACTGACTGAAATCTGTCCTGATGCTTTACCTAGCCTAGCGTCTATTTTTCCTTCTTTGACACTACGACCCAGACCAAAAAACTGAACTTTGCCTTCTATTGCAGAAACTCTTCTAAGCACTCAGTCTCAAACTTAATCTCCATTCTATCCTCAAGGTAGTTATTGTGCCCTTACCATAATCACTCCCTTATGATATTTCATAATTTTATCATCCAAATGTTTATCTGTAGACAGTACAGTTTAGTCTTGCCCGTTTATCAAAATTTTGTGGGTCTTTTGATTCTTTTTAAATCTATAGGTCTTCCTCCACTTCACATTCCCAGTCTCTTCCCTCAGGACTGTAACTAATACCGCCCACACCCCCACCTCTTAACTTCGAAAAAGAAACAAACTACTTCTCAAAGGGTTAGAAAGTTCTGTGCTTCTCTCTACAGCCAATATAATCAGATACTCAACAGCCAAGGGAGGATCTGACTACATTAATATCATACTGAAAAGGCTTTTACTGTCCACCTATATTAGAAGTCCCCTCTCCTATGAAACAATAGGATGAGCTCCAAGTATCTGCTTCATAATGATTAGTTGACTTTTCTACTTATATGTTTTGATCAAATTATGTACTCTCACCCCATTTGGTAAGATAATAAAAGATTTTAGGCTGTTTTCTCAGGAAGAGCACTTCTACTTAGAAACTCTCTTTCAGGGGCGCCTGTGTGGCTCAAGTGGTCTACCTTCAGCTCAGCTCGGGTCATGATTCCGGGGTCCTGGGATTGAACCCCACGTCGAGCCCCACGTCAAGCCCCACGATGAGCTTTCTGCTCAGTGGGGGACCTGCTTCTCCTTCTCCCTCTGCCATTCCTCCCACCTGCACTTGTGCTCTCTGGGTCTCTCTGTCAAATAAATAAATAAAATCAAGAAAGAAAGAAAGAAAGAAGAAAGAAAGAAAGAGAGAAAGAGAGAAAGAAAAAAAGAAAGGAAGGAAGGAAGGAAGGAAGGAAGGAAGGAAGGAAGGAAGGAAGGAAGGAAGGAGAAAGAAAGAAAGAAAGAAAAGAAAGAAAGAAAGAAAGAAAGAAAGAAAGAAAGAAAGAAGAAAAAGAAACTCTCTCTTTTTTCTCTTTTCAAAGCATATCCATTTAGTACTGTCCAACTAACATTCAGGATCTTTAGCACCAGGCATTCTCGAGGTACTACATATTCAGCAACAAACTAGACATGGTACTCACCCTGGAGGAACTTACATGCTGAGGAAGAATATGAACATATAAACAGAGAACTTCAGTATAATATAATAAGTATAGGTTTCCCCTGCTATCAACTGAAATGTCATAAAGAAGGAATTACCATTAACTTAATGGAAAATTTTTTGAGTGTCCTCAGACCCCAAAACATAACCTCTAGGCTTTGCGGATACCTTAGGACACATCTTGATAACGAACACACCAAATAAATCAAGATAAAGCACAGAGGCTCACAGAGGCAGTTCAAAGCGATGGCAGCTTAAGGCTAAGATGTTGAGGATATTTCCAAGGAAGGAGCTTGACAGTTCCACTCTGGCTGCTGTTTGGAGTGCTCTCTGCCTCTGTTAACAACTCCCTGCAAAACAAATGCTGGATGCTATTTTCACTTTTTGCCTTTTTCTAAAACCAAAGATCCTCTTCGAATTTCAGTTAATGAAAATAAGGTAGTAGCATAGGTCTTTTGTGAAGGTGAAGCGATATAACTTGAGCTTTCCAGCAGCTGGGTATATCTGCACCAAAGCAAAGGTAAGTACAGGCAGGGCTCTCCTCGAAAGTCAGAAGGATCAGAGACTTCTTGGAGAAGATCTGAAGTCAACCAAGTACAGTGAGAGTCTGGTTTCCGGCCAACCCCTGCTCTCAAGTCAGTCTCAGGCGCCACCGAGTGAGAACAAGAGAAGCAAAGCAGGAGAGATGTAAAGCAGTGTGGGGTGAAACGAACAGCAGTGTGGCATGACCAGAACGTGAAAGCAGTGGGGGGGCCAAGAAACGAGACTGGGAGCCCCTGGCTTCCTGAGAACCAAGCAGAGTACCACCTGCGGAACAGAAAGGTGGTCGGAGGATCCAGAAAACCTGCCGCTTGTGCCAACTTAACTAATGTTCTTGTGCCAACATACTGAACTTTAAGTGTTTCTCCTCCTCATCCTCACTTCTGATGTAAAAGGATCCTACAAGGGAGTCTCCTGGGTATACAGGGGGGGACATTCCCTACCTGCTTTCCTTTCCAGGGTAAGGAAGGTCTTGCCTCGTCCAAAGTCCACACACTTGGAACTTCACTCAGAAGCAAAGGAGGTGTGGACTTCGGGTCATGCTGGGGTGTATGTCAGCAACTCTGATCCAGGGAGAAAAGGGAAGGACGAAGCGGGGGGGGGGGGGGGGGGGGGGGATGGCCGCAGGAACACCCCCCAGCCACTGTCATAGTTCAGAGACAGTTCTAAACCACAAGCCATCCGAGTAGCCAAGAGTCAAGACGCCGAAGCTGGGCAGTGGGATGCCTGCGACCCCCTCCCGGGAGGAAGGATAAACCACGGGGCAGCGCCAGGCCCTGATCTGCCCTTCCTCGCTTCCCGGTCACCTGGGGGCTCCCCGACTCCTCGGCCTCTGCCGACCAGAGCCGACCAGGGAGCCCGCCTCCAGGGGTCCGCGGCTCGTTTACCTTGGTCATCCCAACCCCCACCACGAACACCCGGCGCAGGGCCCCAGATCGAGACGCCATAGGGTTGGCTCAGACGTGCCCGGCGGAGGCGAGAGCGGCAGACCCTGGAGCCGCTGACGTGCGCGCGCACGGACTGAGGCTGCGGCGACGCGGGCGATCGCTCCGGGGCGGGAGGCGGGGAGGGGCGGGGCGGGAGGCGGCGAGGGGCGGGGCGGGAGGCGGCGAGGGGCAGAGGGACACGCGCAGTGAGGAGAGAAAGAGAAAAAAATGGGGGGGCGCGTGCGCGTGCGTAGAGGCGCCGGAAGGGCGCGCTCTTTTGAGCGAGGGGAGCGTTGCGTAGTTCCCTGCGGGCTGGGTTCCGGCCGCGGCCCACGTGGCGGTGGGGGATGAGGTCCGTCTCAAACATCGGAAAAAGACTTTATAACCGAGTACAGCCATCTGGGTTTAAGTCCTCTATGATGAGAGGGAGCGTGGCCTGAAGTGGCGCCTGAGACTGACTTGAGAGCAGGGGTTGGCCCGAGATACGTCTGTGGAGTGTTGTAATGGTTCTGCATCCTGAGTCAGTGCAGGTGTTAAAACCCCTAGGGCCGTACACCAGCAAGAGTGCGGTGTTTTCAGCTTATATGAAATATGATTAATTAAACCAAGATAGTTAATTGCTAATTTACCATATCTAAAATAACCCAAATTGGGGCAGCCCGGGTGGCTCAGCGGTTAAGCGCCGCCTTCGGCCCAGGGCGCGATCCTGGAGGCCCGGGGTCGAGTCCCACGTCGGGCTCCCTGCGTGGATCCTGCTTCTCCCTCTGCCTGTGTCTCTGCCTCTCTCTGTGTGTCTGTCTCTCATGAATAAATAAATAAAATCTTTAAAAAATATACAAAATAAAATAACCAAAATTCATTTACTAGTTATGTGACCTCCCTTGTCAATATCTGAAACTCTCTCTTGTTTCGCTCTAGCAAATTATGCCCAGAAATGAGATTTGTCTTTGCCAATAGTTTATGTAGTACAGGTTCCCTGCAGGGACTCCTAATTTATAGTGGTATTATGTCCCAAGCCAGTAGCACACAGGTAAATGTGGGATCTGCGGAAACATTGGTACTGCTGCCAAATGTATGGGTGCTGGTGCTGCAACAGTGAGAGTGGGTGGGTCTGGAGCTGGTATTGGGCCAGTCTTTGGCAGCCTCATCATTGGTTACGCCAAAAACCTTTCACTGAAGTAGCAGCTAATCTCATATGCTATCCTGAGATTGACATTGGCTGAAGCTATGGGTCTCCTTTGTTTGATGGTTGCTTTCTTGATTTTGTTTGCCATGTAACAGAAATTATTGTTTGAAATGTTGGCATTCATATTAATTACAGATGTAATTCTGTGTATCTTACTGTGAATCCGAAAACTGTAGTATCGGTGTCTTGGAATATATGTTATTTCCAAGCTCATTTCATTGAAGATGAAAATTTAATATTTTTTAAAGATTTTATTTATTTAGTTGAGAAAGTGCACACTCTCAGGGGGAGCAGGAGCGGAAGAAGCAGGCTCCCTGCAGAGTAGGGAGCCCAATGATGATGATGATGATGATGGTGGTGGTGGTGGTGGTGGCAGCTCCATCCCAGGACCCTGGGATCCTGACCTCAGCCAAAGGCAGCCGCTTAACTGACTGAGCCACCTAGGTGCCCCAAGGACTCTTTTATATAGTATTTTCCAGATTGTAATTTGTAGGCTTTTAGTTATTAAAATAAAGGAGAAATTAGTGTTTTCAGCTTCTATGAAATATGATTAATTAAACCAAGATAGTTAATTGCTTAAAAAAAAGTATGATATACCTTATGAAGAAAATAGGTGTTAGATAAACTTAGTTCGGACTTGAGTTATAGAGGCCTTGAGTTCAATGTTAACGAATCAACAATATATATCAAATAAGGTGCCGTTAAACAGAACATAAAACAAGGAAGGTTATGTATAGATAGGTTGACAAAACCAGAGACATCCAAAAGTCTAACTCTGTGTTTTTCCTAAGAGCAATGGTTCAGTATTTACTAATTTATTTTTTTAAGAATTTATTTATTTATTTATTCATGAGAGACACATAGAGAGAGGCAGAGACATAGGCAGAGGGAGAAGCAGGCTCCCTGCAGGGAGCCTGATGTGCGACTCAATCCCAGACCCCCAGGATCACAACTTGAGCCAAAAGCAGATGCTCAACCACTGAGACACCCAGGCTTCCCAGTAATCACTAATTTAATGTTCACAGCAACTTTTAGGACATAACTACCACAAAAAAATTAGAAGGGTATGTGTATGTGTAAAGAGGCACCTTCCTGTTGTTAGGGTCTGTGATAAAAGCTCCTTATGGATCTCTGGGACATAAAGCATCAGAATAGCTGGAAGTTCACTCCTAGGAAACCACCTATCATTGTTCCTAGGACTGCAAGGCCAGGTGTTCATTTCATAGAAATTCCTTGGCAGAGAAACCATTGGGCAGGAGGGGGAAAACAGGGTCGCTACAAGGAAGGACCAAAGGAAGGACCAAAGGAAAGATCAAAGGAAGGACTTGGGGCAAACAAAAATGTTCTGAGGCTGCAACATGCTGCCTCTGTGGGGGTTAAGTTCCCTGTCTCTGGGTGAAGAGATGTATTCAAATTGAGGCTGACTGGCCTCAGGGATACAGTGGGAGGCAGCCTTACCCCAGGAGGGAAATGGAACCAAATGGACCTTGAGTTCACAGGATATTTTCATGATTTCAAAAGGCCTTATAGAAATTATGATTATACTCACCATACTACCCCCAATAAAAATCACCATAGGTTCAAAACATCCATATCCAGACCCCATTTCATACCAAATCAGAGCCTCTGGGAGTAAAGCCTAGGCATCAACATTTAGAAATATCCTTCCAGGTGATTCTAAGGAGTTCCCCTCCCCCAACACTAGGTAAAGAACTACTGGCCCAGGAGTAGGTCCATTTAGTAAAATCCCTGGCTGCTCAGAGAAGGGGCAAAGAATCCCCCCGCCCTTTTCCTGCCTATCCGTAGAGCAAAATCCCTAGCACAAAGCAAGGCACTGAAGAAGCTTTTACTAAGTGCAGAGTTCTTTTTTGAAATTCTGATTAGCCAATAAAGTTAGTGATGTAACTGGTAAATAAGACAGGGCTACCAACCCAACAGAACAAGAAGTCACAAGATCCAGATTAATTATTATGTAACAAATCCTGGCTGTCCCCTGGATATTGGTTTCAAAGTAGAAGGCCATGGAAGTGGAAAGACACTAGTAAGAAAATAAAAGTTGCTGGAAATGTTAGGAAAGAACATTTTCATTTTCAGTGTGGAGGACTAGATAATCAAAAAACTCTCCTGCCGAGGACCCTGGATGGTTCTGTTGGTTGAGCAGTTGGCTCTTGGTTTTGGTTTGGGTCATGATCTCAGGATCCTGGAATGGAGCCCCATGTTGGGCTCCTTGCTCAGTGGGGAGTCTGCTCAGGATTCTCTCCTTATCCCTCTGCCTCCCTCCCCCCACCTCCACTGACATGTGTGCTCTCCCTCACACAAATAAATGAATCTTTAAAAAATTCTCCTGCCAAGAAACACCCAGAAATGCTGGATAAAATAAAATAAACATTCTTTTAGGGACACCTGAGTGGCTCAGTGATTGAGCATCTGCCTTTGGCTCAGGGCCTGATCCTGGAGTCCTGGGACTGAGTTCAGCATCAAGCTCCCCATAGGGAGCCTCCATGCAGGGAGTCTGAGGTGGAACTTGATCCTGAGACTCCAGAATCACACCCTAGGCCAAAGGCAGGCGCTAAACACTGCGCCACCCAGGGATCCCCAATAAATAAACTCTTTAAAAAAAAAACCAATAAACATTCTTTTAAATGCATACAGTATGAAGGAGGGGCATTTTTTCTTTTAATTTCATACCCATCTGTACTGTTTGAATATTTTGACTTTGTGTATTACTTTTATTTTTATTGTATCATGTCTTTAATTTTTGTCATGTTTTGTTTTCATTTTATTTTTGAGGTAGATAATACTCAACACAGGAATTAAGATTCAAAAAAGACAAAAAGTCAAACTCAAAATTCTCCCTCCTACCCTTATTCCCAGTTTCCCAGTTCCTCTCCTCATCGTAGAAATATTTTATGTAACCACAACCAAATACATACATGCACACCTCAGTAATGTTACCTCCCTCTATAACAAATTTTAGCTTTCTTTACATGCTATTTCACATCTTGAATTTTTCATACAACAGATGTTGAAGATTTTATCAGTACATAAAGAGCTTCTTGTGTGGTTTTTTTTTTATAACTGCCTAGTGCTCAGTTTACGGATGTACCATACTTTATTTAACCAATCCTCTGTTGATGCATGTTAAGATTGTTTTCAATCTTTTGCTATGTTTTTTAAAGATTTTATTTATTTGAGAGAAAGAGAAGCATGAGCATTGGATAGGGATAGAGAGAGAAGCAGACTCCTCACTGAGCAGGGAGTCCTATGTGGGGCTTGATCCCAGGACCCCAGGATCACAACCCAAGCTGAAGGCAGATGCTCAACCAACTGAGCCACCCAGGCACCCCAAGTCTTTTGCTAGTATATGCCACATGCTGCAATAAATAATTTTGTGCATGTGCCATTGCATACCTGTGTGGGTATATCTATAGGTGAAATTCCTAAAATTGGAATTTGTGGATCAAAAAGGAGATAAATTATAATTCTGATACATTGCCAATTGTTCTCCATTAAAGACATTTCCACAGGAATGTGAGTGCTTTGTGTATATTCTTTTAAAACTATAACTATAGTTCAGGATAGATTACTGAGGGGGCACCTGAGTGGCTCAATCAGTTAAACTGCCATTTGTTCAGGTCATAATCCTAGGGTTCCAGGATGGAGCTCTGCATTGGACTCTCTGCTCAGCAGGGAGTCTGCTTCTCCCTGTACCCCTCGCCCCATTTATGCTCTCTCTCTCAAATAAATAAATAAATAAATAAAATCTTAAAAAAAAAAAAAAAAAGGATTACTGAGGAATTATTTCTGCTTACAACCAGCAGGATTTGGAACGCCTGGGTGGCTCAGCGGTTTAGCGTCTCCCTTCAGCCCAGGGCATGATCCTGGAGTCCCAGGATCAAATCCTGCATCGGGCTCCCTGCATGGAGCCTGCTTCTCCCTCTGCCTGTGTCTCTGCCTCTCTCTCCCTCTGTGTGTCTCTCATGAATAAATAAATAAAATCTTTTAAAAAAACCCAACAGGATTAAAAAGGAGACAAAATGTTATTACCTATGGCCATATCGTTATTACCACTTTCGTCCTATCCCCATTGCTCCTCTGTTGATCTTCCCTGGAGTCTCAGAAACAATAATAATATAGAGGAAGGGGGGCACCTTGTTATTTTAAAAACCAGGCACCAGATTTCCTCTTAACAAAAAGGAATTCTTTTATTGGTATATTAGTTTACTAGTGCTGCGCAATGAAGTACTATAGATTGGGTGGCTTAACAGAAATTCATTTTTTCACAGTTCTGGAAGCTGGAAGTCTGAGATGAAGGCCTCAATAGGGTTGATTTTGTCTGAGGCCTCTCCTTGCCTTCTAAATGGCCATCTTCTCCCTCTGTCTCACATGGTCTATCCTCTATTCCTATCTGTGTCCAAATTTCCTTTACTTATAAGGACATCAGTCATATTATTAGATTAAGTTTTACCCTAATGACCTCATTTTAACTCAATTACTTTTTTAAAGTCCCTATCTCCAGACACAGTCCCATTGTGACATACTAGAGAGTAGGACTTCAACATATGAATTTAGGGGGACACCTAATTCAGTCTATAACAGTTAGCATTAACCTCATGAAGTGTGAGAAGTTGAGTCCCAAAGTTGCTCCCCAGCCTTTCTTTCTCACACAATCTGTGTCTGTTATTCTTTAAGGAGTGAAGGAATTGGAATTGTGTCCAGTAATATATAGAAAAGGGACACAGAGGGATGGCCAGATGATCCATAACCTGAATTAATTCATTGGAAGCAAAGGCAAGGGATGAAAAATGACTAGGACTGATGTAAACTCTAATTAATCTTTTAGGTCACAGAGGGGAACTTAGAGATTCCCACTAAACCCAGGAAGGAAATGAGAGTCCATTTCTGTTTAGATTTTAATGGACACAGTGGTGACCCCAGCAAGCACCAATGACTTTAAAAAGAGAGAATTTTATTTCTGGATCACCCAACAGTCCAGCTACTGGTTGGAGGTGTGGATTGTTAATGACTTTTGGGTCATTAACAAGTGGGAAGTGGGGGAGAGAGTATTCACTGAACACTCTTTATTGATCCACCCAGAAAGAACTCATCAGGGCCACTGCTGACCTCGGCAAAAGCAGTTTGGGTGGGTAGTGGGAGCAGAAGCTAGAGACTGACATTCACAAATATTTTTGTAATCTAATTGTTGATCATAAAATTGGAATGATTGAAGTGTAACCTGGGCAGTGAAGCAGTGAATGGCATTGTCCATTAATGTGGACAATGCCAGAATGAATAAATGAAATGACATTTTTAAAATGAAATAACGTTTATTGGGCATTTGTGGAAAAAGGTTCACACACCCCCATTCAATCATCATAATACAACCATGACATAGTGACAAAGATACTCTTCGTCACCAAACTCTAGTCCCGCTCCTCTGAGCCCACTTCTCTACTAGGCCTCAACCTCGGCCTACAAAGACTTAAACACTAACATAGTTCCTAGCAGCTCCAGGCCACATTCCTAAGATGACCCTAACCCACCCACCCCCTTTAAGTGCCTGCCTGAGAAAATTTAAGCCAGCTGTAGAAATTAACAAGAAACCTTACTAAAAAAAAAAAAAAAAAAAAAAAAAAAAGAAACCTTACTAAAATTGCAGTCAGGTGTCTAGAAGGGGGGGGGGGTCTCTGGCATCCTACTACTAGACATCAATCACAGGCAGAATGGTCAGAGGCGGCATCAGGAGAGGAAGGACACTGTATCTCCATTTTTTTTTTTTAGATTTTATTTATTTATTTATGAGACTCAGAGAGGGGGGGTGCAGAGGGAAAAGCAGGCTCCATGCAGGGAGCCCAATGCGGGTCTCCATCTGGGGTCTCCAGGGTCACCCCTGGGCCGAAGGCAGGCTCTCAACCGCTAAGCCACCCAGGGATTCCCCGGGCACTGTACCTCCTTCAAGCAACTTAGTAGGTCAGCGGCTCAGCCAATGAGAATCCATCATCACTGAGAACTCTTGCTTTTCTCCAATGGGTCTGAGCTGCAAAACAAATCTTCCCAACTTTCTCCATAAAAGATGTTTCTCTCCCCTGGTGGACTAGCCTACGGTTGTTTACTGCGGCTTGTTTGTCCCAAATTGCAATTCTCTGCTATTCTTAAACCTATTTTTGCTGGTAAAATAACTTTTTTTTTTTAAGATTATTTATTTATTTATTCATGAGAGACATACAGAGAGAGGCAGAGACACAGGCAGAGGAAGAAGCAGGCTCCATGCAGGAAGCCCGATGTGGGACTCGATTCCGAGACTCCAGGATCACGCCCTGGGCCAAAGGCAGGTGCTCAACCGCTGAGTCATCCAGGTGTCCCTATACCTGTTATTTTTAAAGTCAACACTGCCAAAAGAATTTACTGCTTGCTGCAGCCAGCACCTGCAGACCACACCCCCCACCCTGTCCTTAGTTTCTGTGGGAGCCTGAGGTTGGACAGGCCTTGGCTTGCTGACCCCGGGCGGGTTTCACGTGGCCTAATACTTTTCCCGATTTTTGTAATCTCACTTCTCTGTCTTCTAGAGCCCGGGTCACTCACCTCCATGCTGTCTCCTCCTCCCCTTAGAGCTCTCAGTCACCTCCGCACAGACGGAAGCCGAGGTCAGCTCGCACCGGACATTTCCCCTTCGCAGCAGGACATTGCTGAGTGAAACGTGTTCTCGCTACTTTAGCCTCCCCCCTTATCTATGACCGTGGTCACTATCATTACCCCCGCTTTGGTGATTAAAACACTGCTGCCACCCCGGTCCCAGGCCGCAAGGTCGCCTAGCCCGGGCTCCAAGCGTCCCTGTGCGCGCTCGGCCGGGAGGTGGCGCAGTTGCGAAACCCTGGGGCCCAGCCGCGAGCTTTCCGCGGGACAGGAGGGACGGCGGGGGGCCCCTGGCACCTGCCCAGCCTGCGCCCCGATGCTGCGCGCCCTGACCAACGCCCGGCGCCTTGCACGGCCCTGGAAGGCCCTGCGGGCGCGCAGCTGCGCCTCCCACGGGCCGGCTGGGCCCCCCGAGATCCAAGTGCGCGCCCTGGCGGGCGCCGACCACGGTAAGCGCGCTGTCGCGGGGAGCGCCCCGGAGGCGGCCGCCCGGGTCCGAGCCGCGCTGCGGGCGCCGCGGCGGGGGTGGGAGTCACGGCCCGCGCGCTCACCAGGCGCCGGAGGACGGGTCGTTGAAGGGAAGGCGGGGCCGCTCGCTGCGCTGGGGGACTCGATCCCTTCCCAGGCCGGGCTCCAGGCGCGGAGGTGGGTGGCCGCCCTACCAGCCGCGCCGACCCCAAGTGAGCGGGAACCCAAGTGGACGCCAGGCCCTGCCGTCGCCCGGGGCCGGGGAGGAGGGGAGGGGGCGTCGCTCGGGGCTGCGACTCGGCACCGGCACCGCCAGCACCACCGCTTCCACCCCAGGAACTGCACGGGGCCCGGCGTCCCTCCTGGCCCGGAGTCCCGGCTGGGTTCCGGGTCCAGGCGCAGGAGCCCGCGGCGCTGGCCAGGCCGGCCCAGCAGCGCCCAGCAGCGCCCAGCAGCGCGGCGAGGACAACCTAGCGGCGGCCGCAGCAGCCGCGCGACTCCCCGCGCGCTGGCCCTGCCCTCGGGCCGACGCCGCGAGCTTCGGAATCCACAAAGTTCACGCTGCTCCCCGGTGGTGTGGTTTGCACCCTAAGGCCGAGAAAGAATTCTTGTTACTGATTAAGTTTTGGGACATAAGTGTCCGCTGCCCACCACCAAGAAGGAACTCTTGAGACGTCTTTGGTGCAAAGTGGTGGTTTTCTTAAAACACAGGGACAGGACCCCTGGGTCCTGGGAAGAGCTGCCGCCCCGGCCTGTGAGGGGTGGCTGATTATATATATATTTTTTAACCTTTTTTTTTTTTATTTCTTTTTATTGGAGTTCAAGTTGCCAACATACAGCATAACACCCAGTGCTCATCCCATCAAGGTGGCTGATTATATACCTGGGAGTTGGGAGGGGTTTGAGGATAGCTGTACTCTTAAGGAATTTTGGAAGCAAGGTTTCCAGTACCTTGAGGGAGCTAATTGTTGGGAAAAGGTCACTTATTACCATCTGATAAAACCTGAGTCATGAGACCCTTTATTTATTTATTTATTTATTTATTTATTTATTTATTTATTTATTTATTTTTATTTATTTTTTTTCTTCATGAGACCCTTTATATGTGTATCCGTGGGCCATGTGCTTGGGGGATGATGGTCAACATGTGTCTGGGGGGGTTAGAGATAAAGGAAATTTCTATTTTTTTAAAGATTTTATTTATTTATTCATGAGAGACACACAGAAAGAGACAGAGACACAGGCAGAGGGAGAAGCAGGCTCCATGCAGGGAGCCTGACGTGGGACTTGATTCCGGGACTCCAGGATCACACCCTGGGCCAAAGGCAGGCGCTAAACCGCTGAGCCACCCAGGGATCCCCTAAAGGAAATTTCTAAAGGAATTTATATAAAAAACATATAAGTTAAAGTAGGGTTACAGGCCCCTGGGGGTCGGGCTAAGATTGCCTTTTGCCTTTAGCAAAGTATGAACAGTATGAACATTGAGGCCCTGGAGTCTGTAGAGGAGTGTCCCTTTGCCTGTTTCAAGGACTTGTCAGTGTGCTGCCCCAGGCTCACGCCTTGTCCTCAGCTAGCCCTGGCATCAATACTAACTCGGTGCCAAAAGGTGGTTTTATTATAAAGCACAGGGACAGGACCCATGGACAGAAAGAGCTGCTCTGCGGTTATGAGGAGTGATATCTAAGATTTTCTAGCCTTTGGAGGGGCAGATAACGTTAGGGCTCCCGGACATTGAGTCTATAGGTTTCTGGAGAGGGCTTATTTTTTTCCTGTAAATCATTGAGACAGTTGCAAACTGATGAAGACTTAAGTCTTGCAGGACTTGCTTTTCCCTTTCCTTTGTTCTAGGGCAGCTGCGAGTGCCCCAGGGATGTCACACAGATTCCACCTGTGGGGGTGGGAAGTTGCAAGGTGTCAGCTTGTGCTTTGCCCTCAGCATGCCTTCTCCTCCCAAATTGATCGGCAGAGAACATTCTCTCTCTCTCTCTCTCTCTCTCTCTCTCTTTTAAGGTTTTATTTATTTATTCATGAGAGACACAGAGAGAGAGGCAGGCTCCATGCAGGAAGCCTGATATGGTACTCATCCCGGGGCTGTTGGATCATGCCCTGAGCCAAAGGCAGATACTCAACCGCTGAGCCACCCAGGCGTCCCACATTTTTTAATGCACCCATTGTGTTGTGTTGTTTTCCCCCTGGTGAGAGGGGACTTCAAAGTAGGTTCAATGGCTACTCATGCCTTCAAAATACTTCATGGCTACTCATGCCTTCAAAATACTTCAAAGTAGGTTCAATGGTTACTCATGCCTCAGTCCAATGCATGTTACCATTAGGGTGAAGCCGTTTTCTTAGCTAAACCCCTCTCCCTATGTTTGATGTAACATAGTTTGTGTTTTAATTTACACACTTTTAGTGTACATAGATGGTATTGTACTACACATCTCGTATTTCTTCCTTCCTTCCCGGGTTGATACGAAGTTTTGGAGAGCTACTTTGCCATATAAGTCTGGTTCCTTGCTCTCTGCTGTTGTATACTGTTCCCTACTATGCATCCCCCACGCGAACAGGAGGGGCTTTCTCCAGCCACTTGGGATTCCTGTGTCTTTCTCTCATGCTTAGTTCATTGCCAAACTCAACAGCACTTGCCTTGAGATTGTTATAATTATTCTCCCTACTTTACAGACTAAGGAACTGCATAGGTTAAACTGTTTGAACCAGGTCTGATTTCAAAACCTGTGTTCTCAACTATTAAGCAATCACTGACTCAAAACACAGATTGTACTTCAATTAAAAAAAAAAACACACACAAATTAGGGCTTACTTCCAAATAACAGAATGTTTTATCCAGAAAAAACAAAGGTCAGCAAGTTAGGACTCTGCCCTTGCCAGAGAGCATATAGAAGGCAGGATAAAGTCACTGAGGAAACAAACTACAGAGAAAAGGTGGAGGAGGCAAGAGGAAGAGACTCACAAAGGAGAACACCCCTCCACCCCAAAGTGACCATTTAGGGTCATTTGATGTTCATGTTAGAAGCCACAGGTTCTGGGCACCTGGGTGGCTCAGTGGTTGAGCATCTGCCTTCAGCTCAGGTGGTAATTCTGGGGTCCTTGGATCAAGTCCCCCATCGGGCTCCCGGCAGGGAGCCTGAACTCTGCCTATGTCTCTGCCTGTGTCTCTCATGAATAAACAAATAAAATCTTAAAAAAAAAAAAAAAGCCACAGATTCTGCTTCCACTTGAGCTGATGGCACCCCAGCATTGTCACATTTTACCTGTTATCCTCGAAAACCACAACCTCACCTTTCCATCTTACCTCTTCTAGCCAGGGACTCATTTTAAACTGTCCCACCTATGTTTTGCTCATTTGGGTTCTCTTTCCTCTCTGCCTGTATAAGTCCTTCTGGAATTATACACCCCTCCCCCTCCTGTCATCCCTTTACTTTCCCCATATCTGGATGTGTCTGCTTCATAGGTTGTTAGCTCTTTGAAAGTGAGGATTGCTAGCTGGGTCCGGCTGTTAACTTAGGCACAATCTCTAGTTTTCTGGGCCTCAATTTCCCCTTCTGTATCATAAGAGGTTGTAAAACCAGTTGGTCTCTAATAGCTTACAGTGCTTTCTTTTTAAAAAAAAAAATTTTATTTGGGAGAGACTGAGAGAAAGCATGACTAAGGGGAGGAATAGAGGATATCAGAGGGCAGAGGAAGAGGGAGAGGGGAAGGAAGCCAAGTAGGTTCCCCGCTGAGCAGGGAGCTCAATGTGGGAGCTGGATCCCAGGACTCTGAGATCATGAACTGAGCCAAAACCAAGAATCATACGCTTAAGTGACTGAACTACCCAGGTGCCCCTTACAGTGCTTTCTATGGACTCCATTGGGGAACAGAATTTTCTGTCCCCTTCAAAGTCTTTCTAGCTGGACTAAGAATCAAACTAACATGAGATGGATTAACGGGATAAAATCAAATTTAATTTTGTATGTATAGGGAATTCACATAGATATGGAAATTCCCCAAACAGGCAAAATTATATATATATATATATATATATATATATATATATATATATATATGTCATTCTGGGCTAAGGAGAAGAGACTAGAGGCTTGGGACTTCAAAGGGAAGGAATATAATTCACAGGAAGATGAAAAGGAGTAAATATTTGGTAAACAAATGTTTGCTGGGCCACCAGAAACAATGGGACATATAGGACTTTGATCAAACAGGCCATGTGACACCTGGATGGCACAGTACTTAAGCATCTAAGTGTTGGTTTCTACTCAGGTTATGATCTCAGGGTTGAGAGGTTGGGCTCAACATTCAGCCAGGAGTTTGCTTAAGACTTTCTCTCACTCTCCCCCTGACCCTCCCCCCTACTCTGTCTCTCAAATAAATAAATCTTAAACAACAACAACAACAACAACAAAAATAAACCAAACAGGCCTTGCTAGGTTCCTCTCAGTCTTGCCATACCTAGTTCATAGTACAATGTAGTTATCTATGGTGATAGCGCTCTTCCTGGATCAGATTGTCTATCCAAATTCCTTTTAAGTGTTTGTGTGGGGAGGTAAAGAGCTTTTCCTGAGTCTGCTGAGTTTGGTTGCTTTTTAACTCAAATAGTCTTCATGCCAGTCTTGGGGCAGCCTGTCCTTGGCCCCTACAACTCCCACCTGCATTACCTAGCCTGTAATCTAGGCCATCCAGATAGAAGTGACCCAAGGTCAGCTGCTAAAGAAATTATCAGCCAGTAGCATGGTGGGTTTGGAAGAGTGGAGACAGTGTGGTACAGACCTATCCCTACTGCAGACATCCAGCAAGGGTAGTATTCTCATAATCAGGGCTCAACTAAAAATTTAGGGACTATGGCTGAGTCTTCACCATTTCTGCAGGATCTGACATGTGGTAATACAAAATAAATGAAAGCCAAAGACACCCTGTCTGGCTCCTCCCAGCTCCCAGCTTGGAGTTCATTCCATCTATTGAATCGTATAATTTTCTCTAGCATCTGTGCCTTTTTCCTGCTCACTATACCCATAAACTCTGGCTAAGCACTTATGGCCATTATCTCTCTCCCTCTCTCTCTCTCTCTCTCTCTTTTTTTTTTTTTTTAGATTTTATTTTTAAGTACTCTCTACACCCAAAGTGGGGTTTGAACTTACAATCCCAAGATCAAGAGTTTCGTGCTCTACCAACTAAGCCAACCAGGTGTCCCAAGACATTATCTCTTTTAATCTTCAGAAAAATCTTTTTGTTATATCTATTTATAGATCAGAACATTGAAGGTCAGAAGGGTAAAGCAACTTGCCCAAGGCCAGTAGAGCTAGTATTTGTCCAAGCTGTGACTCGAGCCAAGCACCCTATTTGTATCCTTGAGAAGGAGATAAAGATGGAGAGGGATACAGATGAAATACAGTAGACAGTCAATCAGAAAAAAAGGGGACAGAACAGGAAAGTGAAGAGGAGAGAGTAAAGTTTCTATCAATCTCAGGACAACATGACTGTGTTGGTTTTCTATTGCCACATAACAAATTACCACACACTTTATTGCTTAAAATAATACATGTTTATTATCTTGTAGCTTCTGTAGGTCAGAAGTCCAAGCCCATTTTAGCTGGGTTCTCTGTTTCAGGATTTTACTAAGCTGCAATCCAGGAGTTGGTGAGGAATGTGGTCTCATCATAGGCTTGCCTGGGGAGAGATCTATTCCTAAGCTCCTGTTGCTAGAACTCACCATGTGTGGTCGTAGGTCTGAAGTCCTGTTTTCTTCCTCCTGGCCTGGGGGGCCATTCTTCACTCCTCGGAGCTGCGTATAGCTCCTTGCCACATGACCCTCTCTGTAGGCCCACTAGTTTGTCTAGTGTGCCCTAGCAAGACAGTCTTATATATATTACAACCTAATCACAGAACTAACATCTCATTACCTCTGCCGTATAACTGAACCTTCATCTTGGAAGCGACATTTTATGACCTTAGCTGTATTCTGTTGGTTAGAAGCAATTCATAGGCTCTGTCCAAACTCCAGGGAAGGAGATTACTGAGGATATGAAGATTGGGCCCATTCTAGAGTCTGCCACAAAGACCTTGGACCTCTAGACTCTGATGTGGCTTTTCTGTATCTACCAGAGTTTCCTTTCCCCAGAGTTGCAGTATTTTCTTTCCTGGAGCACTAGAGCTGAAGACCTTGGGGACATCTGAGTTCTGTGGGACCTCCAGGCCTGCTGGGCTCGAAGAACTTTTTGAAGGTTTCTGGGGAGGCTAAGGAAGCCGACCTAGTCTGAATGTTAGTTTTCTGTCCTGAACCACGGTTCTCTAACTCCTGGCTAGAAACTCTGTTCCTTGAGAGCCCCAAAACTTTCATTGTCTTTTCTCCATGTCTGTGCTATCTTAATAAATACTGCTTGTTCCACTGACAAGGCTAAGAATCCTGGGATAAAATAGTAAGAGACCTTTGAAGGCTAAAGGACTGGTAAACACAGGAGGGAAAACAGCCAAGAAGGTGTAAGAGTATTTGAGCCCTTGCCTGGAGTTGGTCTCTCTTCCCTACAATTGACCCAGATTGTGGGTGAGTTGAGGCTAGAGTGGAAAGCAATGGCCAGATTAGGGAAGGGAGGCATCCTTTGGGTGGTATTAAGGAATTTGACCTAATTTTGGTGAAAAGGGAAAGGGAGGGACTTGGTTGGATTTGGGTTAGAAAGAGGATTCTGACCCAAATAAGGGAATGCATGGGGAGGGGGGAGGAGCAAGACCAAAGGCAAGAGGGCCAGTTAGAGGAATGAACCCAGACCAGGTTACTGGCTGCAAGGAGGGATATGAGCTGAGAGATCTGAGATCTACTTAAGAAGTTGAATTGGTTGACGAGACTGAGTAAATTTCATGGGTGAGGAAGAGAGAGCAAAAGGACACACTTCTGGGTTGATAGATTATTTGCTCACAAAGGGTACAGGAGAAAGACTGATCCATGGGCTTTACAAGCCCTTCCACTTCTTTGGTGAGGCAGAAAGAACGAGGGTTTATTCTCTCCACTTTATAGTCAAAGAAACTAAAGCTTGGACGTGTGTGACGTGCCCCAAGTCACGCTGCTCATGAAGGGTAGTAGAGGTTGCCCAAAATCCAGGCTGCTGCCTCCAGATCCCAGCCCAGGAGTGAGCAGACCAGCTGGCTCACCCAAGGCTGCCCTGTCACCTGCAGGAATCGCTGAGATTCTGATGAATAGACCAAGTGCCTGCAATGCCCTGGGGAACGTCTTGGTCAACCAGGTGAGAAAGGGCAGGTGCCAGGGTGGGGGGGTGGCTGGGCTGGGGCTGGGCTGGGAGGTGTCTGACAAGGTCTCCTCTGCAGCTGCTGGAAGCTCTGGCCCAGCTGCGGGAGGACCAGCAAGTGCGTGTTCTGCTATTCAGAAGTGGAGTGAAGGGTGTGTTCTGTGCAGGTGGGTTTCCTCCCCGGCCCCAAGCCCAGGGCTCAGCAGGGTTCCCACCAGTCTATAGGGGGTAGGGGCTTAGATCAGCTTTAGCATAGGACTTATTATTCCCATTTCACAGAAGTGAGGTCAAATACTCAGAGGTAAAATTTCTTGCCTGGTGTTAGACAGCTAGTAAGAAGTAGAACAGAATTTGATTTTTAACCTGGCCCCTCTGACCCCCAAATCCATATTCTTTCTGCTACACCATGCTCTGTTCTGACCCTTCATTGAGGAATTGAGGAAACGGAGTCCAGTGACATTCACAAGCTCTGTGGCCAAGATGGGACTCTGTGCCCCTTTGCCCACCCACAAGAGCTAAGTCCCTGTCACCATAGCCCTCCACCGCCCCCGGAGGATTTGGTCCTCAAAACAGGACAAGCACCATGAGCTTCTGTGTCAAAGACAAGAAACATCCCATCCCCACCACAAGAAGTAAGTGAGTGAGAGATGCGCTGGGCTAAGCTAAGAACGCAACTCTGGTGTGACTGGGGGAGGGACAGCAATGGGCAGTGGGGAAGTCGGAAGAGGCCATGGACGTCTAGGATAGGAAGAGTATGATTTTCAGGGACTTTCAAGGGGATGTGGCTGAGTCCCTAGGTCTGAGCAGTAGGGATCCCAGTGCCCAGTTTGGGGTCTTGCCTAGCAGGACCAGTCTGCCTGACCCAGCTGCCCTGGATGAGGCCCTCACTCCACCCTGGCTTCTTCCTTTGGCTCTGTCTGGCATCCTCTTTCAAGGTTGCCTTTAGCCCCACTATCCCAGCTACGCACAGGGGAGTGGGGGTGACTGCTGTAGGTCTGGGTCTGTCCCTGACTTGCTCTGGAATTCTGGGATAGCCCTTACTCCTCTCTGGGCCTCAGTTTCTCCATCTTTCGTTGAGGGGTTGGAACTACTCAAAGACTTGCAAGGACTCTCAGCTCTGACTTCCTAGTCTCAGACTTGAAGAGAATATATTCACCACCACCCCCTCTTGTGTCAGCCCTCTGCCATCTGGCCTTAGATGACTCCACCGTGGTCACTTCTCTCACCAAGGTCCTTGCCCACCTACCTCCGTGCCACTCTATCCTGCCCTTGCTTCTCAGTTCTCATCTTACCTGACTCTTGTCTCAGCTTCCTTGGACTACACTGACCCCTCCTGTTAAAAAATAATATGTCACCTATTTCTCTTTTTATTTTTTTAAGTCACCTATTTCTCAATAAAACTGGAAAGAAATGATACATTTTAAAAGTTATTTTATACATTTAAAACTGTGGTAAATATATACATCACACAGAGTTTACATTTTAACCATTTTTAAGTATAAAATTAAGTGCCAGTACATTCACAAGGCTGTGCAACTATCACCACTGTCCAGTTCCAGAAATTTTTCATCATCCTAAACAAATTGTATACCCATTAAGCAATCCCTCCTCATCCCTCCTCCCGCCACCAGCCCCTGATAATCTCTGTTGTACTTTCTCGCTCTGAGTTTGCCTGTGCTAGGTACCTCATACAAGTGCAATCGTGCATTTGTCCTTTTGTGTCCGGCTCCTTTTACTTAGCATAATGTCCTCAAGGCTCATCCATAATGTAGCATGGCACAACTTCATTCCTTTTTATGGCTGAATCATATTCCATTATATATACACCTCATTTTGTTTATCTCTCTTGATGGGCACTGGGTCATCTGTGCCTTTTGACTATTGTGAATAATGCTGCTATGAACACCAGCATGTAAGTCTCTTTAATTCTTTTAGCAGTGGATTGCTGGATCATATAGTAATTCAATGTATAACTTTTTGAGGACCCACCAAAGTGTTTTCCATAGTAGCTGCATCATTTCACATTCCTACCAGCAGTGTCCCAGAGTTCTCCACATCCATGCCAGCCCTTGTTTTCTGCTTCTGTTGTTTGTAATAACCAACCTAAATGGTGTGAAGTTAGTTTCTCATTATGGATTTGATTGGCATTTCCCTGATGATTGATGTTGTTGAGCATCGTTTCTTGTGCTTATTGGCCATCTGTATATATCTCCTTTGCAGAAATGTCTATTCAAGTCCCTTGTCCTTTGTGATTTTTTTAAAGATTTTATTTATTCATGAGGGACACAAAGAGAGAGGCAGAGACATAGGCAGAGGGAGAAGCAGGTTCCCCATGAGGAGCCTGATGCAGGACTCGATTCCAGGACCCCGGGATCAAGATCTGAGCCAAAGGCAGATGCTCAACCACCGAGCCACCCAGGTGCCCCGTGACTTTTGTTGGGTTCTAGGAGTTCTTTATGTATCCTAGATATTACTACCTTATCAGACATGTGATTTGCTAGTATTTTCTTCCATTCTGTGGATTGCCTTTTCACTCTCGATAGTGTCCTTTGATGCACAGAAGTTTTTTTAAGTCTGATGATGTTCACCTTGTCTTTTTGTTGATCTTGCACCTGTTCTTTTGACCCACTCCCAATCCCTTTCCTCCTTGGCTTCCTTGACCATGTTTTCTTGATGTTTTTGCCTTCCTCTCTGGCTGCTTCTCTTCAAGTCTCCTTTGCTGGATCCTTCAACAGCCTGGGATTCAGTAATGGGTTATTTCTCAAAGGCTGTCACAAACCCCTCACCATCTGCAGGTGCAGACCTGAAGGAGCGAGAACAGATGAGTGAGGCAGAAGTGGGGATCTTTGTCCAGCGGCTCCGAGGCCTGATGAATGAGATTGGTGAGGGTCTTGGAGTGGGTTGGAGGAGGGCATTCAGGGGCCCTGCTGATCCCAGCCCTACCTCACCTGCCATTCTCTCCTATAAAGAAAGGACAGTTTCTGTTGTAAGCTCTGTTGGAAAGACAGATGACTCTCCCAGGGGGAATGGGCACAAGGAATTCGACAAGGAGACAGGTGATCAGGAGACTCAGAGGGCATTTCTCCCAGAGGGAGCTCTGGCCCTCAGTCTTTGTGTCCTGCTAGTTCTGATCCCTCACCCCTCTACCCTCAGGGTTCAAGTCCAGCTACTCCATAGGAGTCAGATTTCACCAAGCATGCTTCCAAAAGGCTTTGACAATTTCCCTCCTCATCCACTTGAACTTTTTACTCATCCTTAAAGGATGAGTAAACTTTTTACTCATCCTTCCCAGGAAGCGTTCCCTGACCTATTCTCTAAGCTTTTTCAGAGCACTTATCACCTCGGGTCATCATTGCCTGTTGATAGCTCTGCCTTCCCCATGTCTATTCCTAACATCCAGCGTGGGGCTTGACACACAGAACTTAGAGGAAGAGCAGGAAGGCTGGTCCAGGAGGCCAGCAGGAAAGTGGGCCTGAGTGGGGATCATCTAGCCCATCTTCCCACTCCAGTACCCCAGCTGATTCCCCAGCTTTTCCCCAATAGGAAAACCGTCTTCTACAGTAACCTGGCTGGTTCCAAACCTAGAGCCAGTGAGGTCCTCTGTCCCAACGAGCGGGCCATCCCCTCCCCAGCCTTGAGTCCTGCCAGGACCTCGCAGGCTAAGTCTTTCTTCATCTCTACAGCAGCCTTTCCTGCGCCCACTATTGCAGCTATGGATGGGTTTGCCTTGGGTGGCGGCCTGGAACTTGCCTTGGCCTGTGACCTCCGAGTAGCAGGTACTGGGCAGAAAGAAAGGTGGGATGAGGGTGAGAAGTGTAAGTAAAACAGAGTAGAGTGGGGACTCTGCAAGGTTAGCCACTACTCTGGGTTTTCCAAACCAGCCACAAAACTAAAGGGATACAGAGAGAATTTGGGCATAAGCTGTTCGCCTCCTGGCCCAGCCACAACTGTAGTACTGTCACCTCAGAACCAGCCTCCCTCACCTCAGGAATGTTTCTACCAACTCCAGAGCAACTTGCTAGAGGACAAAAAAGAGAACAGAGAGGGGAGACTGAGGACAAAGATCAGTTGTTGAAGTTTCCAGTTCTGTTTGTCATGTTTTGCACAAAGAGAGTTACAGTGGCAGTTTGTCACCAGCCCAGCTACTCACAAACATGCCTGAGCAGGAACACTGCCCTCTAGTTTAATGGCACCACCACCAAGGTTTGCATTACTTGTTCAGAGCAGTTGAGTTTTGAAGAGTGGAGGGAGGAGATAAAGATAATTGATCTCCTTTAGCCTTACTGACTTGATGGTTAGCTGTGCCCTTCTTGGAGGCAGTTAGAAAAAGTCCAAGTGCTATCTGGTGCTACTCTCTTCTCTCCCCTTCACAGCTTTCTCCTGCCACTCCAGGTAGAACATTTAGAAATGTGTACCTCTGGGCATAGAGGTAGCTTGTTTCTACATGATGCGTATGTATCAAAGAGAAGGCATCATAATAGGTCAAGCTACAACTGTGCTTCTCATGAGCCCCATGTTTAGGTCAACTAACTTGCAGGGTTTTGGTAGATGGCAGAGTGTGAATACAAAACCCTTTATAAGTAAGAGTAATGGCCATTCACTGCTGTCATACTGTATGGTTCAGATGTCTATGAGGGAATTCAGGAGAAGTCTGTGGGGCGGGACACTCCAGGAAAGCTTCATAGAGGAAATAGAACTTGGAAGGAGATGTGAACTGGAACATAGGGAAATTTCAGACTGATGGAAGCTGGGAGGTATAACTGTGGTAGGAGCAGGAGTCATTGATGCTCGAGGTCAGGCCAGAGCTAAGGGTCCATGAGACAGAGAATCCATTAACACACAAATAGACATTGGGCAACTTCTAAGGACTCCTTCCTCGTTACAAGCACTATTACCTCACTTGATCCTTAGAAGCTCTCTGATGAAGGCAGAAGAGGGATAACTATATTTCTTTTCATCTATGAATGAGGCTCAGAAAGGGTGAGATGAGCCTGGATGCATACCTCCACCCCTGAAAGAAGCAGGGTGAGGGCCTGAGCCTCCTGACTTCCACACTAGGGCTCTTCCCAGGGCAGAGTCTTGAGAGGTCTGCTGTGACCAGCTCACGAGGGAAGTGGTTGGCTGGAGGGGTGAGCAAAGCTTAGAGGCAGGTGTCTCTTCCCTCTGGGGAATGGCATTGCAGGATAGTGGGGTGCTTCACTTTGTTCTGTTTAAGCAGCTTCCTCAGCTGTCATGGGGCTGATCGAGACCACCCGAGGGCTCCTCCCAGGAGCAGGTAACTATACCCACAGTACCCATCCTTCTCTACTTAGTCCCACTCTATCCAGGTTACTTCCCTGCTTTCCTCTTTTGCTTTGTGCTCTGCCTTTCCATCCTAACTCAGGATCTGCTCCTCTGAGAAGTCTCAGTTTACTCCCAAACTGGGCTTCTCTGGGCTCCCACTTCCCAAATGGATTTACTACCCCTGCTTCATCCTGGCAGGAGGGACTCAAAGGCTGCCTCGATGCATAGGGGTGGCCCTGGCAAAGGAGCTCATCTTCACAGGCCGAAGACTGAATGGTGCACAAGCCCAAGCCCTGGGGCTGGTGAACCACACTGTTTCGCAAAATGAGGACGGCAATGCTGCCTACCATCGGGCACGCGAACTGGCCCAGGAGATCCTGCCCCAGGTGTGGTTGCAGCCCAGCACAGGAGGGAGGTCCTGTGCCATGGGACAGGTGGGGGGGAGCACACCTGTGGGGAGGCTGGGGGTATTGTCCCATGGGGCCACATAAGATCCACTTATCCAGACTTCTATTAAAAATTTAGTTTTTCAAAAACACGACTGACTCAGTAAAGCACACAACTCTTGATATCAGGGTTGAGAGTTAAGTTCACACTAGTGTAGAGATTACTTAAAAATAAATTTAGTTTTGGGCAGCCCGGGTGGTTCAGTGGTTTGGCGCTGCCTTCGGCCGAGGGCCTGATCCTGGGGTCCCAGGATCGAGTCCCGCATCGGGCTCCCTGCGTGGAGCCTGCTTCTCCCTCTGCCTCTCTCTCTCTGTCTCTCATGAATAAATAAATAAAATCTTTAAAATAAATATATTTAGTTTCTCAGTTACACTTCCCCATTTCAGATGCTAATAGCGACATGTACCTACTGCCAACATTGGATAATATGGCAATAAAATGTCCCCAAAACTAAAAAAAGAAGATTCTAAAGCAGATAAAGAACTTATCTTTCCAAGCATACAACATGGTGGAGAATTTCCTGAAATACATCATGTAAGACATGTGCTAGGACCCAGCCTAGGTGTAATCCTACCAGATGCCAAGTCCAGAGCCTTCAGCAGGACAGGCCAGGATGTGGCTGATGTGGTCTCCAAGGACCTGAGAGCCTCTCACTACTCTAAGAGGACCGAGAGGAAGGTCTCAAGTTTCCATATGAAAGCAGCTTGAAATGGAGCTAGGTTTTATAATTTTTTTTTTACTTTTTAAAATATTTTATTTATTTATTCATGAGAGACACAGTGAGAGAGAGGCAGAGACACAGGCAGAGGGAGAAGCAGGCTCCATGCAGGGAGCCTGATGTGGGACTCGATCTAGGGTCTCCAGGATCACGCCCTGGGCCGAAGGCAGTGCCAAACCGCTGAGCCATCTGGGCTGCCCTAGGTTTTATAATTTATAATAAATACTGACTTAGCCCATATGGAGCACTTTCTATCCATCAGAAACAATCCTAGGTACTTTACAAGTTTCTCAGTTACTAGTACAATCCAGTTGAGTTGATTATCCCTATTGTATTTGTGATATCACAAACCCAGAAAGATAAATAACTTGCTCAATAAAGATCATAAAAAGTGATTGCAATACCAGAAAGAAAGATAATACTGGTATTTGGGGTTTTATTTTGCATAATACAAAATACAATATAAAAACTGGTATTCTAAAGAGTGCAGAACATATATAAAATTTTTGAAACTCAAACCAAATATCAAATGCATTTCCAACACAAAAATTGACAAAGGTTACAAAACAAAGATTTTGTTTATAAAAATGTTAACTATATATTATTTTAATATTAACAGAGGCATTTGAATTAATCACAAAAATAAGTATTTTATTTCAGAAAAAATCTTGTCTCCCTTAAATTTAAATAATCCTATAAATTTTAAAAATAGTTGAGTATAGTCTAAAAGAAAGCATTTGTTTGGTGTTTTTCTTTTCTTTCTTTTCTCTTCATCACATACAAATAGAATCTTATGCTGTTACCTAGACCATTTTAATGCTGCCAGGTTTCTATTACACCTGAGCAAAAAGTCTCTGAACCAACACAAAACTCTGACTCAAGGTAGTGTGTAGCTGACTGCACTTCCACAAGGGGTGCTATCTAGCAAAGACCTGTCAACTGTAGGGTTTCTTTTTGCATAAACTGAATGCAAGAGGATTCAGATTTCAGATTTTTGAATATACTGAAACAATGGTCAATGGTATTCTATGAATATAATTACTAGTATATCAGTACTTAAGAGTAGCTTTATATACCAATACACCATCTGACCAAAACCTAGTTCTACATTCACTAATCCCAATCTTGGATTTCTAGCTAAATTATGAGGTACCGAGAATGAGAGGTTTCTGGATGGGGCAAGTGCTGGGGATGGTATGGTAAATGGCTGGGCTCTAGTGGATAAGCCGCCAAGACTAGGGAGTCATATGATATATATAAGCCACACATTCAGGAAAAAAAATGTGTTTTCAACACATACACATACATCTATATAGTTTTTACTTTTCTTTGGTGAGAAATCAGTTTATTAGGGTAGTTACCTAAATAATAATGCATATTCATGACAAACAAAACAAATAGAACAGAATAAGGGCATAAGGTAAAAATCAAAAGTAGGTAACCTTGTCTACGTAAGGCTATTCCAGTTAAAAGTGAAAAGTCCCACATCCTGATTAACTCAGTCACTAGCAAACCAAGAGAGGTGATCACCAAAACAGTTCTCAAGTCCCCAGTCCCTCTCCCCAGAGACCATGCCTGGTTGTTTTTTATTTTTATTTTTTGAGATCACCAATATTAACAACTTACACAATCTTCCTGAAATTTTCATTATATTATGCACATATACCCACATATCTAAATAACTCTGAATTCCTTTTGATGGTTTGGGGGACAGGAAAAACACTTTTAGAGGGTAATCCAGTTCTAAGAGACATTTTAAAAACATGGAATTAAAATATGCACAGTAAAGAAATTTAACAGTATGGAAAAGTATAAAACAAAAAGTGAGGTTCTCCATTCTCCTGACCCTTCTCCCCAAAGGCATGTTATGTCAACATCTACACAAATGACATAATGATATACATATTAATATGCACTTTATTTTTTTTTCACCCAGTATTTTGGAAGACTTCCCACTTCAGCACAAACTTAGAGCTCATTCTTTTAAATAACTCGGTACAGATACGCCATCATTACTTAACCAATACTCTAATAATGAACATTTATGTTGCTTTTTGCTACTATAAATAGCTAGAGTGCATAACTCAACATCTTCATGTATTTCTAGAGGTATATCTGTAAGGTAAATTCCTACATGGAATCGCAACATCAGAGTATGTTCATCCATCTAAGAACATTTGCCAGTTCTTGCCAAGTTGCCTTCAGAAGCACTGTACCAATTTACTCTATCAATAATGTATGCAAATACCTATTTTCTGAATCAGCAATAGTGGGCATTACTAGCATTTTACTATCTACCTATTTATTGGGATGGATTAAATGACAAGAACCGCATACTGTCAGAATTGAGAGGGACAGGGATCAGTCAGGCTTTCTTCATTATAGAAAAGAATATCAATTGAGTAGTAGGTACTAGCACTAAGGAAATGTAACAGTGAGTACAGTAGCTGGAACTTGATCCAGACCAGTCTCCCTGTCCATGAGTCTTCCCTTACCATGAAGCTGTGTCCCTCTCTTTATTCCAAACCCCCTTCCTCCACCCCTTCCTCCACCAACTATCAGCACTAATCCCCTCAACCAAGTCTTTTTTATTTTCCCTAGGCACCCATTGCTGTGCGGCTGGGCAAAGTAGCCATTGACAGAGGAATGGAGGTGAGCAGGTTCTGGGTCAGAACTTAGGTCCACTCAAGTCAGTGAGGTGGGTGGGAGACAGTGCTTTTACGCCAATGCAGATTGAAAGCACAGCTGGAAAGAATTCAGAACTGGACTCTTCTAACAGACATTGAGTCTGACCTCTCTGTGCCTTAGTTTACCCATCCATGAAATGTAAAGTTAGATCAGGTGACATTCTGAATTACATTTTATCTTCATCTCTCTTCCTTAGAGAGAAGGTAATTGAGGTTCAGAAAGAATAAATGACTTGTCTAGGCTCACAAAGCAAGTGAATAATAAGAATGCAGCTCTGTGTGTCTCCCAGTCCATATTCTGGGTTTGTGCTGGTGGTAAAGTGGCCAAAGGATAGGGCTCAAGGTGGTGCCTTGGTTGCAGCTAATCCAACCTAAGACATCAATTTCCTCATCAACCTATCTATTACATACTGAATCTAGACCTGAGCTGATAACTGGTACACAGAGAGAAGTAAAATATGGTTACTATCCCCAAGGTGGGAGAGAGGACAGATACAGACACAATCACTGATACAAGATTAAAGATACCAAGCAGGGAGGGGGAAAAAAAGATACCAAGCAGGGGTGCCTGGCTAGCTCAGTCACTAGAGCATGCAACTCTTAATTTGGGGTTACGAGTTTAAGCCCCACGTTAGGTATAGAGATTGTTTAAAGAAAAAAAAGGGGGGTATGAAGCAGACATCCTGGAGGGGTGAGAGCTATGCTGTCGATGTGGCTAGTGGCTACTACTAATGGGTAGTGCTGGGTTAGATAATGATTTGTAGAGTTGGGCCTTGGGAAGGTTGAGGGTTTCAGAAAAAGAAAAGTATGAACAAGAGCACAGAGCTGTATAACTAAGCAATCTGACTGAGTGGGAGTGAGGGGTGATTGAAGACTGCACAGCACAGAGATAGAGGCACAGGCTCTGGTGCTAGCCTGCCTGGGTTCAAAGACTTGCTCTGTGTCCCAGTTTTAGGGAAACTAAGGATTACCATGGACTAAGGTCCATGTTGTGACCTTTACTATCTCTGCCTTTCTTAGCTATAACCCTTGCTGTAAAAAGTAAATGAATTTGAACACACATGGTACTTCTCTTACAATAGTGCTTATAAGTGACAGTAAACACTGGACAGTAGAGGCTGGAAAGTTACCAGAGGCTCAGCCATAAAATCTGAGGACCTTATTCCTCAGGGCAATGGAAAGCCTGAATGAAGTTCACTTACCAGGAGTGACAGGAGGCATGGAGAGGCAGCCAGATGGGAAGAAAGGAACACTGGCTATAAGATAGCCTCAGCTCTCCAGGCCAAGTGTGATCCTATCTACTGTTCTCAAAGCTCCCCCCCACCTTTGTCTAGTATTGTTTTATCACCATTAGAATGGTGTTCCCTCTCCAGATAGGAAATTCCTTATGCTAATCATCTCTGTATGGACTTGTATATAGTAAGCCTCAGTAATATCTTGCTGGAGTAATCTATGGAACAGTAGGGAATGATCTAGGCAGTAGGGTGGGCTGGCACCCAGTACAGATGGAGGTGGCTAATCAGGCTGATCCAGGCACCACTTCTTTCTCACAGGTGGACATTGCATCAGGGATGGCCATTGAAGGGATATGCTATGCCCAGGTATGTATATGACTGCTGCCAGTCTACACACACTTGCAAGCAAGGCCAGGCCAGAGGTGGGGAGCCTTGTGTAATACATGACCAATTTGGTAGGTTCCTCCCAACCCGAAGAGTTAGACTCTGGACCACTCTCCCTCTCCCAATTAGCTTGGGGTGGTCTTAAGGAAACCATACTGCTTCTCTCTGGGAGGGTTTCCAGCCATCTAATAGTGGTACATCCTGTCCCACTTGGTACACACAGAATCACAGAGCACACAGGTAGGTACTTGACAAAGAACTGCTTCTACTATCTCTGTACAAGTGGCTGCTATAGAGGCCAGGCTGGAGCTGGGATGTCAAGGCCTTGGTTATAGCTGCAGGTTCTGTGTGTTCAATGGGCGGTGGGGGGATGAGGATAGTGTTGATCTGGGGCTGACTTATGTAGCCCTGGACTCCTAGTTGAGTCAAAAATACTAATTTCCAGGTTAACAAATATTCATAATACTCCTAAACAAGGAGTCCTGGGCCTTGGAAAACCTAGTGTGAACTACACACCAGGACTCAAAGCCAGATTTCTTATTGCAAAACTTAATTGTTTTTCTCAACTAAGCAGCTGCATTATCAGATTGCTGCAGATTATCAGCTCTCTGGAGGCATATAAGCAGTGTGCTAAGAGGCTAATGTGATAGGCAGATGCTAGAGAGGTGGCCTCTTCCTCAGGAGACCAGGAAGCCACTGAGGCCCATACGTTTGCCTAGTCCATCACCAGAGTCCAGAGATAATGGAAAGATTTGGATTCTGACCTTGTCGTGGAGTGAACAAGCTTGAGCAAGTCTTTACTGACCTCTGGCCTTGCAGCTATCCCCCAAATTAATACTCTTGTGTTGTTGTTTCAGAATATCCCTACCCAGGACCGGCTAGAGGGCATGGCAGCCTTCAGGGAGAAGCGGCCCCCCAGATTTGTTGGCAAGTGATTCCCATTTAATATAAGTATGGGAGATGCCTGCGTTCCAGTGCAGGATCCAGAAGGAAAATTTGTGGGGTGACTGGTCTCATCGTTTCACCTAAGCTTTAGTTTCCTCATAAGGACAAGGACAGATATAAAACCATTGGCATGGTGTTTGATACTAAGGTACATGCCATCTACAGCTACCTTCATAATTCCTCATCCTGGCTAGATAATCACTAGGGTCAAGTTGGCTTTGGAGAATGTCTCTCCCTGCTCGAATGGTAAACTACGGATTAAAACAGACCACTCTGGGCCTTTGTATTGTTGGCTCTCAGGCTTGATCTTTGCCTCTTAGTTATCTGGTGCTCACCAGAGATGGCAAAATGTTGTTAAGAACCCTCCAGTTTCTTCCTCTGTACAATAAATACAGAAAGCCTGGCAGTGGTTGACTAGGCATCTGGAATCACACTGCAGATCCCAACTCTCTGCCAGAGAGTTCCTCTCTGTGTGCCTCAGCTTTCTCATCTGCAAAATGAAACTGTTGTATTAAAAGAAAAAAAAAGCCTATGCCTCATGTTCAATAAGTGAGTTATTTTTAATGTACAGTGTTCTTCTGAGAACCAAATGGAATTATCACTGTGGAAATCTTTTGTGAAGTATATAGGATGGCAGGCAATCTTTGATGGCTGTGGCACATAACCTTCAGGAGCACTGAGAAGGGAGCAGTTAAGTCTGAGGGAGAGAATAGAGGGTCAGGAAATGGGCAGGTAACACTGGAGTGAAGCCTGAAGGTTCAGTCAGCATTTATGCAAGGAGAGGAAGGCTGAGGGGAACAGCAAGAGTGAAGGTGAGTAAGAGGATGACACACTTATAAATAATGGGGGCTGATAAACACATATGCACACTAGCTAGCCTTCCTCCTATACCAACGTAGGAAAAGAGAAGGCTGCATCTTAAGCTGTGGCCTTATGATTATTCTTTAATTCATTTGAGTTTCCCAAGCCTAGGCTTGGCCTAGAGACACTAAGACAAGGGCACTGATATATACCAGTAACATTGTTGATTTGCTGCTAAATGCAGGTGTGCCCAAGGCTATGCTCCTTTCCTGGAAAGAAGAGTAACACAGAAGAGCCTAGGTCATAAAATCAGAACCAACCATATTAGCTGGAACTATGCATTAGCTGTAACACTCTAGTAACCACCGTGTTGAACTTCCTTTTTCTCATCTGTTAAATGGGGAGAATACAACTTATCTATCAAGTACTAGCATCCAGGTCAGGAAATGAAGACACCCTTTGGAATTATGCAGAAAAGTGAATAACAGAAAATACAGTGCAGTTTCAGAACTATAGAAACAGTTGGGCAGCCCGGGTGGCTCAGCGGTTTAGCACCGCCTTCAGCCCAGGGCCTGATCCTGGAGACCCAGGATTGAGTCCCGCATCGGGCTCCCTGCGTGGAGCCTGCTTCTCCCTCTGCCTGTGTCTCTGCTTCTCTCTCTCTCTCTCTGTGTGTGTGTGTGTGTGTGTGCATGTGTGTGTCTCTCATGAATAAATAGATAAAATCTTAAAAAAAAAAAAAAAAAGAACGAAACAGTTTACAATTTCCCCTTATTCAGTGGGACACTGATGAACAATCATTTGGAATATGATTCAGAGTAAGGATAAGCCTCATTTGATTCCAAAAGATGTTATATAGTACTCTAGTTAAGAGTCTGGCCAGATAAAAGTACAAATATCTAATATGAAAATATGCTACTAACCAAAAAGGAATTTACTTTTGTTCTTTGGAAAACTTAAGCAGATGAATGGTGAAACACATTTCGTTAGCTGTCAGTAACAAGGAAGGAATTCATACTCTGTCCCACAGGACACAAACAGAAGCTTCTGGTAGTTTATACTGCAGTTGAAACTGGTTCTCAAAAGCCTCTATTTTTCTTGCCTCCATGTTAAGTAAGAGCATTCTTTTTTTTTTTCTTTTTAAGATTTTATTTATTTATTCATGAGAGACACAGAGAGAAAGAGAGGCAGAGACACAGGCATAGGGGGAAGCAGGCTCCATGCAGGGAGCCCGACATGGTACTTGATCCCAGGACTCCAGGATCACGCCCCGGACCGAAGGCAGCGCTAAACCGCTGAGCCACCCAGGCTGCCCCAAGTAAGAGCATTCTTAAAACCTACAGCAAAGTCTTTTTGCTAGCTTCTTCTTCCTCTTGGTCATAATCCTACTAAAATCAAAACCTTACAGGATCAATATTTAGTTCCTAGATAATCTTCATCTAAACACTCTACTCATAGTCCTAAATCCTACTGTTTTTTACCACCATACCTACTTACACAGAATGTGTTCACTCAGCCTAATGTGTAAAGGTGGAAGAAAAAGGCCAAAGGCAGAATATCCCAAATGGTAAAAAAAAAAAAAAAAAAAAAAAGTTATTTTTCTTCCCTGTACCCCACAAGTGGAAGATACTTGGGTGTTTATTTTAAAAAATTCTTTTTAACCTCTTTCTCCTCCCCTCCAAAGGAGATTCTGCCTTCTAAACAACATATTTATAAGCATGTATTTCCCAGAACTTTTTCACGTACATTTCTAGTAGCCTCACGTAAGTACGAATAACAACTCAAGATATTCTTTCAAACATGAAAAGTTAACATAAACCTCAAGATCTTCCTGCACATTTTTCTTTCCTCCTTCCTCTGACAAACTCCCAGAGACAAACTCCCAGAGTTAAGAAACTGTCCAGGGTTAGGAAAAGGATCTGGCAGGGCTGTTGCAACACAAGCTCACAGGTCTTCCCACACGGTCCGAGGCTTGACTTTTCAAAACTGTTGAAAGGGTGTTCCCAGAATGATTCCAACTTTACTTGGGATTATGGCTATCATTCAAATCCAACCTTTTTGTAGCCTATAGAAAATCAATAATAAAAAGCCAGTGAGGCAGCCAACTCACAAACTCCAGTGACAACTGGCAAGGCAGAGGTCCTGACACTGAGGATCAGAGAGCACGTCTGAAGCCCCAGAGGTTATGAAGGGCATTCAACACAGATGCGGTCTCTGATAATTCATAAAATGCATTCTGAAGTCCTCTAGAATAGAGGCTGCAATCTGCTGTGCGTGAGGGTCTGCCTCACTGTGCTCCTGGATGTCACACAAAAGCTGCAATCCTTCTTCTTCAACTAACATTTTGCAGTATTTGCTGGCTGAAAGAAAATGAAACAAAAAAACCTGACCGACAAGTTGACATTTTAAATATTTCCAAGTCACCACATTCACCTTTTTGAAGTAAGGGTACTAAGGTTTAAGCCCCTTGACACAGGAATTAACAGATAAAATTAGTCAATTTAAAAGAATTATATTAAAACTCAAATAATGCTTGACTTGTGTAGTATGATAACAAATGATTATTTTTGTATGTTTACTTCAAGACAACTTTATGCTTCAAAATCTCTAAGCCTAGCTAAAAGAATAAGAACTTCTTTTATATTATAAATAATACACATTTCAAGTTCAGGCAGTATATTGAGCTAGATAACCTGAAAACACCAGATGCTGGATAAAATGTAACAAAACATTTTAAGTGCATAGTGATGTACAAAGTAAAGCATTTGTCCAGCAGTCTGAGAGCACCTAAGCTCATGTAACTTTACCTAGGACAGAAAAGGGGCAGAAAAGAGAGCTTTAGAAAATGACTGTCAGTTTCAGTAATCCAAGAATTTAGGTTTTAACTTACAAAGTTAGAAGCACTACATATATAATAAAATATGTATCAGTGCATAAAGTTGATCCCTCAAAGGACTATACAGAAGGGATAAGACAATGAAACATCTTTAAGATTGGTCTGGGCTCTAGGTTGATATACAGGAGTGGGCTGGAGAAGTCTTTCCCAAGAATTCATAACCACAGTACTGAGTTGGTATAGGATTTGAATTTATACTACCCAAATGTTCTGGGAACCCCTGAGCTGAGAAGTTAACATAAAAATTAATTCAATCCAAAAAATAATTAATTAATTCAACCCAGAGAAACCTCTAGAGCACCTGACAGAAGCAAATACAAAGCTGCTGAAGGAACATGTCTACAACACAGTCTAAAAAGGATTCTCTTAATAAGTCCAAAAGCCAATTAGGCACAGAGAAATATAATGATTTAAAAACACTGCAATTACTAAGAATGTAGCACAAAGAAACAAAGACATGGAAATTACTTTTTAAAAACATTCTTTAAAGATTTTACTTATTAATCTATTTGGTGGGAGGGAGTATGTGGAAACAAGCAGGCCCATGCCCAGCACAGAGCCCCACGTAGGGCTTGATCCCACGACCCTGAGATCATGACCTGAGCAGGAATCAAAAGTCGGACACTCAGCCAACTGAGCCACCCAGGTGCCACTGAAATTATTATTTTTTAAGTCTACAGGATGTGAAGGATAAAGTAAGAGAAGATACAAGATATTTCTAATAGATATTCCATAAGAAAAGTATAGGGTAAGAATAATATTTTCAAATAGCTGAGAATTTTCATCAATTTTGTAAAGTGTAACTGTGGCCTGAAATTCAGAGGCCATATAACAAAAGGCTGACTAAACACAATGAACAAAGTCAAGATGATAAACTGGGAAAAAAATATTTGCCTCAAAGAGTTCCTTCAAATTAAAAAGAGAAAGACAAACGAATAGTAGACAAGAAGTGAATAAAGAATATCAACAGACAATCCAAGGAAAAGAAAAGAACTCTTACATATAAGATGGTTAACCACACTTAAATGTCAAATGAGACCATCACTCTCACCTGAGATTGGCAAAGATCAAAAAGTTCAATTAAACTTTGTTTTTGTGGGGTGCCTGGGTAGCTCAGCCACTTAAGTGTCTACCTTTGGCTGTAGCATTTAAAAAAATGTTTTAATTTAACATATACATATTATTAGTTTCAGAGGCAGAATTCAGTGATTCATCAATTACATATAATACTCAGTGCTCGTTACTTTAAGTGCCATCCTTAATGCCCATCCCCCCAATTCTGTAGCATTTTTAAAATCAAAACCTTTTCCAATTTCTTTTTTAAAAAACTTAAATTCTGGGGCACCTGGGTAGCTCAGTTGGTTAAGTGTCCAACTCTTGATTTTGGCTCAGGTCGTGATCTCAAGGTCATGATTCTGAGTCCTGAGTTGGGCTCCATGCTCAATGGGGAGTCTGCTTGAGATTCTCTCTCTCTCTGTCTCTCCCCGCTCTCGCACTCTCTCTCTAAAATAAATAAATAAAACCTTTAAAAAATAAAAGAGTTAAATTCAGTATGCAGGTGAACAAAAATTTCCAAAATTCCATTTGAACTTAGTCTTTATACAGAAAAATAACTAAAAAACTACCATTTTGAATACATACGGTTTTTACTGCAGACATGATACATTGCCCATAGTGCCCAGAGCTGAACTGCTGGTTGAGAGAAGTTGCTAAGGAGTGGGAAAAATGCCTTGAAGGATCTAAAAGGCACAAAGAAGTTAATTCAGAACTCAGGCTAGCATCAGAGATATAATAATTATTTTCAACCTTTTCCCCATAGGGTTATTTCCTCACTGAGACAAACATATTGTTGAGCATATCTCAGAAGCTAACATTTTAAGAAACAGCATTTGTGTTAGACATATTTTACATTCAATATCCCATTTCATCCATAATCTTGCATACTATCAGCCTCATTTTACAGATGAGGAAAACTGAATCTCAGAAATCTTCTAAAAGTGATTTTCCCAAAATCACAGAAATTGGATTTGAAACACAAGGCCATTTGACTATATTTTATCACTGTACCATGGCCTCTACATAATATAATGAGGACAAGCTTTAAGAGAAGTATTACACCACGTATTATATCACAAGATTACCTGTAGGTCACCAATGCTGTCATCTTACAACTTGAACTGGGCCAATTCTGGATGGTTGCATACTATACAAAAAAGAGAAACCAAGATTCTAAGTATTGTATTCCATAATTTGTAAAAGGTCATAATTGGCTGTTTCATGTCATTTATAATTACATGTATATGAAAAAAAAATTTTCAAAATATGGAATATCACCCAAATTAAGGTATCCCTACCTGCCAAAATATCAATTAGGTAACCATTATATATATTGAAATACAAAGTCTTGTGGGAAAAGGTGCAATGAAATGGGCTTCTGTTTAAAGATGCAGGATTGAGCATGTATCCATTCCTTTCCTAAATCCCATGAACAGAATAGTATAAACGGTTTAAAGTAAAAGAAGGCAAACACATAAGAACAAAGCAGAAGGAAAATGTTAACAGATCTAGCACTGGGAGAGATTTAAAAAATGAACCAATTTCAACAGAACCCCCAAGAGACTTAAAAATTTGGCACACCAGGTACTTCAGGAAGTGAGATTAGAGGTAGGGTTGAAAACAGGAGTGGTTCAAAGTACTAAAGAATCCAGACTCCCAGATCTTTTCCCCCACTCTTAAAAAAAATCTCTGGTCTAGGCAACCTTGTGAACATCTGAGGGTGGGAGTACCATGCTAAAAATAGGGGATGAAGTGAAAATCTAAATAATAAATGCTGAGAGTCCCCTGTCCTCAACTCTTTTCCTGTACTGGACTTTCAGTAAGAGGAAACCAAGAACGTCATTTTCAGTCAGGAGAACAGAAGATTCTTCCTCAGGTAAATTCCAACCAGATCAGGACAAAAGATCTAATGACAAGGACAATGAATAATCCAGTCACTCTAGGTGAAGCCTATGGTTGACAAGTTCTACCCATCTGCACACAGCTTCCAAATAGCCTCACTCTTAGATATGACTGGACAGCTGAGGATCACCACATACTTTAAGAGACTCTGTAACATAAAGGAACAAAATAGTGAAGATAAAGAAATCATAGGAAACAGAGACCTTGAAGGAAGAGAAAAACTTAAAAAAAAAAAAAAAAAAAAAACAATACCTTTAAAGAGGTAACAGATACAGCAACCACAGAAAAAGAGTGGATATAAAAAAGAAGCACTCAGAGAACAGAGAAGGAGTTCTTGGAAATTAAAAATAGAAATATATAAATAAAAATAGAACTATATAAAATAAATTATAAATATATAAATAAAAATAAGTTTATAAATAAGTATATTAAGTATACATAATAAACATGCTTAAATATATTATATATAAATACAAAAATATATTAAAGTTATGTTAAATTACATAAATTATGTAACAGAATTATATTAAAATATATAATTTATAATAAAATACATAAAAGAAAATGTAGGTGCAAAATCCAATAGGAGTGGAAATTTTAAAAGATTTTTTCAAAAAAATAAAATAAAATAAAATAAAAGATTTTTTCAAGAAGGACAAATAAGAAAAAAAAAAAAAAAAAAGAAGGACAAATAAGGAAATAGGCTTAAGAAAAAATGAATCCATGAAGGCTGACATCCTGGGAGGGGGGGGAAGGAGGAGAGGGAAGGTAGGGACAAGGGAAGGAGAGAGAGAGAGGGAGAAAGAAACTTCCCAGAACTAAAGAAAACAAGCTTCCAGAGCAATAAGTAGCCAACATAATATAAGAAAATAAACCTACATCAAGGTACACTGCTGAGATTTCCAAACACTGCGGACAAAGATCTTAAAGGTTCCAAAGGAAAATGGCATTTAGCTTCTCAACAGTGATACCGAGAAATAAATGACAAAGCAGCAATGACTTAAAAATTCTGAAGGGAAAATATTCCAAAACAAAAATTCTATGCCTAGCCATGTGACCAACCAAATGTAAAAGTAAAATAATGGCCTTTTCAAACAGAGAAGATCTGAAGTTTTCTATTTCACACAGTTCTTAGGAAACTACTAGATACAATCCAACAGAATAAGGAATAAAAAAAACAAAAACAAAAACAGGAAGGCATGCAATCCAGAAACTGGGACTTCAACACCAAAGAGGCAAAGAGAATCCCCAGGATGATAGTAAAGGAATATCCTGGGATGACAGCAACATAGCAGATATACAAATAAGCAGACCAGATAGGAGAAAGAAGGTTCTAGGAAAGAAGTCTCTGAGAAACTGAAATGGATAGAATATGTTTGAAATACTGAAAGGAGATTTATACTTTGAGTATAGTAAAGGGTGTGCATAGGGACAATGAGAAAAAGAATTTTCATTTTTCCAGAGTGGGAAAATGAATGAACAGATAATGCCTATTACTCCAAAGTCAAGAAGTGACAACCGTTGTTATTTAGAGATATGGAGGTAAATACCAAAAGAAATAAACTTGAAAAAGAGCTGAAAATGGGAAAGAGAACTGGTACAGCCATATACAACTGTTTGCGTGTGTAACTTTTATAAAATAAAAATATCAGAAGGAACGTAAGATGTTGACAAGGTTAGTGTTGGATGGTAGGGTATGAGTGATTTAGAATATATTTTTATACTTTTCTGTTTCTCATTTTCTACAATGAACATATATTTATAAAATTCTTATGATCTAGAAAAATAGGTTTCCTACAAGAAGAGATTACTCCAGAGTTTGTAAAGAGGAATGATCCTTGTACCAGATCCTGGAGAAGAGCACTCCTCTGAAGGTCATGGGACATCCAGGGCTGTTTGTCAGATGTCAGGTGGGCTATGATGCCTGCAGCAAAATAGCTGACTTCCATTTCTTTGCTGTGGAGCAAGTTGCTAATATGTTTCACCACATCTTCGGTCACCAGCTTGGAAGAGAGTTCTCTAACTTCAGCTATGTTGTTCTACAGGTCAGATGGAGCAGGAAATATCAGGGATAGGGAAGGAAGAGAGAATCAGACACTGGCTCCTCTGCCTCTTCTACTGCTTAGCTCAGATACAGTCAGAACACTTAGTCCCATCCTCCTCCCTCTCAATTTAGCCTATTACCCCCACAATCCCACCCCCTGATGATGAGGATCATCACAAATCACTGAGTAAGCACTTACTAAGTGCCAGGCACTGTACTAGATAGACAAAAAAGTCTTTTTATCTGCCTATCTCATTTAATCTTTTTAAAAAAGATTTATTTGAGAGAGAGAGCATAGGAGTGTGCACAGTGGGGAGAGGCAGAGGGAGAGTCTTAAGCAGACTTCATGCTGAGCTCGATCCCATGACCCTGAGATCACTACCTGAGCTGAAACAGACACTCATCTGACCTGAGCGTCAGATGCTCAACTGACTGTGCCATCTGGGCACCCCTCATTTAATTTTTAACATAGTTGTACAAATAAGTAAGTCACTCAGCAAGACTTAACTTGTCATTCAGTGAACTTGTCAGGTTCATATTGCTAATAACTGGCTGAACTAGAATAAAATCCAGGTCTGACTCAAATACTTAAAAGTTCCTCGAGCCTACTATAGGTTACATTAACTTGAAATTTAATAGTAACAGTGAAAGGCAAGTGGTATTTTATTTTATATATATATATATTAGTTTTCTATGCTGTTTAACAAACTACCACAAACTCGGTGGCTTAAAACATTTTTTTCTCTCACAGTTTCTGTGGTTTAGGAGTTCATTCATGGCTTAGTTGGCTCCTCTACTCTGAGGTCTCACAAAGTGCTGACTGGGTTGCATTCTCATCTGGGGGCTCCACTGGAGGGAAACCTACTTCCAAGCACACTCAAACTGTCGGCAAAATTCATTTCCTTGCAGCTCCAAGACTGAGGGTTTCAGTTTCTTGGTGGAGGCCACCCTTAGCTCCTAGACACTGCCCATAGTTCCTTTCAATGTGAGCTTCTCCCTACTCCAACCACTTATTTCATGGCAGCTTAACTTTTTCAAAGATAGTAAAGAAGAGTCTCTCTCTAGCATGTCTACTGCAAGAGAGATTAATACAATAGTCCCCTCTTACCTGTGGGGGACATGTTCTAAAACCCCAGTGGATATGCCTGAAACTGCAGATAGTACCAAACTCTCTATATATACTATGTTTTTTTCTACACATACATACCTATGGTAAAGTTTAATTTATAAATTAGTCACAGTAAGAAATTAACAACAATAACTAAAGAACAAAGATAATATGTTGTAATAAGTTATATGAATGTGGTCTCTCTCAGAATAACTTATTCTACTGTACTCACCCTTCTTCTGCTTGTGATGAGATGATAAAATGCCTATATGACAAGATAAAGAGGTGGATGACGTAGGCATGTGACATAGCATTAGGCTACTAGTGACCTTCTGACCAATCCTCAAGAGGATCATCTGCTTCCAGATTGCAGGTAACTAAAACCTGCTGAGCAGAACCTGACACTAGGCTCAATCTCATGCCCCTGAGATCATGACTGAAGAGCAGGATACTTAACCAACTATGCCACCCAGGTGTCCCAAAGGAATTTCTAAAAAACTGACTGCCTTGATAAAAAGGAAGTAAAGTGGTTATTATCAAAGGGTCTAGAGCCAGGATGCCTGATTCTGCCTCCTTTACCTAGGTAACACAGGGTAAACGGCCCTTCTGTGCCTCAGATTCTTGTCTATAAAATATAACTAAGAATGTATGGTAGGGTATAGAACATAACACAATTTTTCCTAATGCTGTTTGACTTAGTCATGGGATTTCCCTGCTCCTCCCATCGAGGGATGGCCACTTCCTTTAATCTGGGCTTAACCATGGGCATATAATAAGGAATATATATTTGGTCTTTGTCCCCTGCTCTTGAAAGACAACTCTTAAGTCCCTTGGAATTTACCAAGTGATAGGAGTACCTTTGTTCTAATGAGGGAACTCTTGACAGGCGACTAAACAGCTTCAGGATGAGGAAGCCTGGGACTTTCAGGGCCACCTCATAACCTCTGGGACATGGGAGAGGAGCTGAAGACTGAATTAATAATCAATTGTGCCTATGTGATGAAACCCTACATGATGGGTTTGGAGAACTTCTGAGTTGGTGAACGTATCAAGGCGCTGGGAGGGTGGTGTATCCAGGGAAAATATGGAAGCTTTGCATGTACCCATCCTTCCTTGCCTTATACATTTCTTCCATTTCATTGTTTCTGAGTTGTATCCTTTATTATCCCTTATAATAAACTGATAATAGCAAGTAAAGTACCTTCCTGAGTTCTGTGAGCCATTCTAACAAATTATCAACCTGAGGAGGGGGTTGTGGAAACCTTACTTGATAGCCAGTCAGTCAGAAGTACAGTTGGTGCAAAACTTATAACTGGCAACTGAAGTGGGGGCAGTCTCATGGGACTGAGCCATTTAACCTGTGGGATCAGAGGATAACTCCAGGTAGTCAGTGTAAGAACTGAAGTGAAGGGTAGGATACCCAGTTGCTACCAAAGAGTTGGAGAAGTGATTACTGGGAAACACCCCAGACACCTGAATGTGCTCTGCCCAACAAGACATTAGAAAACGTGACATAAGCAGAGGCATCAGAAGCACTTGTACAGTGGGACTTGTTTTCTATTGCTACTCTGAAAATGCCAAATAGAGAAACCCACAGAGATACGAGACCCAGCCAACAACATGCACCCACTGTCACAGCAAGAGTCAGGCCATCTCAAAGCATCTAGCTCTAGTTGAGCCACCAGGTAACAGCAGCAACATGAGTAACTCCACATGAGACCAGAATAACTGTACAGCTAGGTTCAAACTGTTGACCCACAGATTCAAAGGTAGATAAAATGGCTACTGATTTATCTATTGTTTGTTCACAGCAACAGATGACTAATATGGTATTATTTTATAGGGAATCATGTGAAGATTAAATGAGTTAATATACAGAAATTGCCTACAAAAGTGCCTAGCATATAGTAGGTGCTACATAAGTGTTATTTACTTATTTTAGTAATTAGAATTAACTGAAAACAATTCACCTTACCCAAAGACCAAGTACTTTGCTCTGAATTGCTGACTCTGAAAAAGTCTGTCAAAAGAATATACAGGTTACTTTATCATGAAGAAAAGAACCTTACATACAAACTCAATCCTGTCTTCCCACCTCCAAGACTTGGATAAAGATCGCCAATCCTTGATTTTCCATAAAGTGATTGCAGGCAGCTGGAGACTCATCTGTAAGATTCCAAAGTGCTTTCAAAGTAAACAAGAGGGTGACATCATCTAAATTCTCAGTAGTCTTTTGTTTTACTATTGCTAGAAGTTCCTAAAAACCAAAGAGACAAAAAGTTAGATGCCCCAGTGATTGATTCGATTACAAGAAAAGCCAATAGTTTTTCTACCGCTTAATAGCTTTATGATCCATTTTCTCTATATATAATGAGTTACACCTAACTCCTAAGGTTTTTATGAGGATTAAAGGGAAAAAAAAGTTAAAGTTTAATGAGCACTTAATCTAGTTCTTGGGGAACCCTGGGTGGCGCAGCGGTTTAGTGCCTGCCTTTGGCCCAGGGCGTGATCCTGGAGACCCGGGATCGAATCCCACATCAGGCTCCTGGTGCATAGAGCCTGCTTCTCCCTCTGCCTATGTCTCTGCCTCTCTCTCTCTCTGTGTGTGTGACTATCACAAATAAATAAAAAATAAAAAAAAAAAATCTAGTTCTTGGTCCTTACTAAGACTCATAATCAAGTACATATTAGCTACTCCATTATTTATTGAGACTGCTTAGTTAACATCTCCTGGAAATCAAGCACTTATTCAGGTGAGGCAGATTTAAAAAAAAAAAAGTCTGTTTTCCCAACTAAATAAAAGAATTTTAGGTTTTGGTAAACGTTCTGAAGGAAACACATTAAAAACACATTTTATTTTAGAAAAGGTAGAAAAAAGAAGCCTCCATGTAAAGGTAATACGTAAACTGAGGCAAATAAGACGAGAAGAGCAAGAGGGTAAATAACAAGAAATGGAGACACGGGGGGGAGGACATGCCAGGCAGAGCAAAAGTATGCTTTTCTAGGTCACTGAGCAAAATCAGGATGGCTAGAGAGTAATACTAGTACTACAACCATATGTCCTAATAGCTTAAAAAAATCATGGGTTCACTTTAATTGAGATTCCAAAACACCATTTCAGATCAGAGTATTTTTGGACACAAGTTAAGCTAGTATTCATGCTTTCTTTCAAGCACATTCAACTGTCATAGGAGAGGGAAAAGATAGCAGTTTTCACTCAGCCACCTAATGAAAAGGAACATAATATATAATAGCTCTAAACAAATCAGAGTATGTCTATTTTTAAGAGGAATGAGATCACTTCAAATATTTTACCCAGTAAGCAAAGAAAGTACCAAAAGAGTTTGTCATAAAAATAAAGCTATGAGGACCAACAGGGAAGTGTAAGAGTGGCACACACAATTGGTAGCAATCATCTAGACAACCAAGGGAGTGAGTGGCACCAAGGCAAGGGATGGAGCAAGGGAAGTGAGGTTGACCTTGAAACTAATGACCATGGCCAGGCCCATGGTTAGATGCTTTATATATTTCACCTTAATGACATTCAAAATAACTGCAAACTACTACTCCTATGACATTCCTGGGACAGATGCCTGTTTTTCAGATGATGCCAGTTTTCAGATGAAGATTCGGAGGTAGAGAAAAAATAGATAAATTATCTAAGGTCTTACGACTAGTGGCTGAACACAACCGGTTTTCACCCAAAGTCTGGGTGAATTTTTGGTAACATCATTTAAAACTGTTTTTCCAAGTGCTACTCTTCCCTTCGTATTACTTCAGTACTTGTTCTCTATCTCACTCCATTTCTGTATCTCTGTCTATCCTGTTACCATTTCCAGCGACTCCATCATATCATCTTGACAAAAGTGCTGCCTTAAACACCCTACTTTATGCTCCAGGTCCAAACATCTGAATACTGAAAAAGACTGCTGCAACCTCACTTTCAATATTTGTCAAAATACTTTAAGAGGGTATTCAACTGTACCTGGAAATCCTACCATATTTCTCAACAAATTTGCTCCCAAGACTACTCATTCTTTCTCTATTCCAATTTTATTCACTGTCTTTTTACTCATTTGATCCCTTCATCTAGTTTGTCACTGAAAACTATTGCTCTTCTTCCTAACAAAATCTCCATCTACCTGCACTTGCATCAATGTACTCCTCTTTCCCCTTCTGCTCTAGCCTAAAACCAAAATCTTTACTCCTGCTCTATATATAATTCTGTACACACACAAAGATTTGGCACCAAATTATTTCCATCTTCCTTTGCCATCAATTTTCCCATGTAGTGTCTTCCTTTTTATTTCTTTCTCATTAAAATGTATCAAAAAGTTGCCTCCATTTCTCACATCCCATTTGCTCATCACTGTAGTCTACACAAGTTTTGTCCCACTTCTCCACTAATATAATGTAAGCAAGATGACTAACAACTTCCAAATCCAACTGGCAACTCTGCTCTCATCTCACTGAACTACTCAACAGCATCTGATATAACTGTTCAACTTTTCTTGAAATAATTTTCTTGGATTCTAAGACATCACTCTTTCCTAGTTTTCTACTAACTCATTCTAACTAACTCATCCTCTCTCTCCTTCCCTGGCACCTCTTTCTCTTCAAATATACTCATTTAAGTCCTTTTCTTTTCTCTATACAACCTCCACACTCTTTAGGTACTTGCATTCCACATCAGAATTGATGACTCAAATTATTCTCTAGTCCTGTCCACCCAATCCTCTGAGCTATACCCCCTATCAAACTGCCTCCTTGACATCTCAAGCATCTTAGAACTTAACATGTCTAAAATCACTCGATTTTTATCCCCCAAACTTACTGACTAGATCCAAATACTCATAAGATTCCACTTGTAACAGGAATGCAAAAGACAAAGACCTTAGGAATAAATTTAAGAAATACAGAATATCAACATGAAGAATAAATCCACATACTTCTGGGGGACATGAAAGACTGAATAAATGGAAAAACATACAGTGTTCTCAGAAGGAAAAATCAGTGTCGGAAATGTCAATTCTTCTACGTCAATCTATACATTTAACAAAGCCCAAAGAAAACAAAGCTTTTTAGAACTAGACAAGCCAAGGGACACCTGAGTAGCTCGGTTGATTAAGCATCCAATTCTTGGTTTCGGCTTGGGTTATGATCTCAGGGTTGTGAGACCGAGTCCCATATTGGGTTCCACACTCAGTGGGAGAATCTGCTTGAGATTCCCTCTCCCCTCTCCCTCTGCCCCTTCCCCTCTTCTCAGCTGCACACCTGCTCTTTCTCTTTCTAAAATAAATAAAATCTTAAAAAAAAAAAAAAAAAAAAAAAGAACTAGACAAGCCAATTCTGATGTTCACATTAAAAAAACAAACAGGGGGATCCCTGGGTGGCGCAGCGGTTTAGCGCCTGCCTTTGGCCCAGGGCGCGATCCTGGAGACCCGGGATCGAATCCCACGTCGGGCTCCCGGTGCATGGAGCCTGCTTCTCCCTCTGCCTATGTCTCTGCCTCTCTCTCTCTCTCTCTCTGTGTGACTATCATTAAAAAAAAAAAAAAAAAAAAATTTAAAAAAAACAAACAGGGGCAGCCCAGGTGGCTCAGCGGTTTAGCGCCACCTTCAGCCCAGGGCCTGATCCTGGAGACCCAAGATTGAGTCCCACATCGGGCTCCCTGCATGGAGCCTGCTTCTCCCTCTGCCTGTGTCTCTGCCTCTCTCTCTCTCTCTCTCTCTCTGTGTCTCTCATGAATAAATAAACAAAATCTTTAAAATAAAAAAATAAAAAAAACAAACAGGATACAGATAATTAAAAGAAACCCAAGGAAAGATCTTAACTGTTAAGGAATTTATAAAGACAATTAATAAGAAGTATGATATCAGTATATAAATAGATATACAAATTAACTCAGCAAGTCCAGAAATAGATGCAAACAGATACGGGAATTTAATATATGAGAGAGGCAGCATTCTCCACTAACAGTGGAGAAAAGATAATGTATTCAATAAAAGGTAGAGAGGCAGTACTGAGAAGAAAAACCGTTACGTCTTAAAAAAAAAGAAAAGGAAAGAAAAGCTTCAAGTAAATCAAGTTATTTTTACATGTTAAAAATAATGAAAAACTTTTGGAAATACTTTCTAAATATGCCATCTATGCCAGAGGAATAAAATAATAAGTTCAATCCTATAAACATTTTAAAATTACTACATGGTGAAACATGCCATAAATAAAGTAAAAACAGTCAAACAGCCAAATGCTGAAAATATGTCTAATATCACAGTCAAAGGTTCAATTCCTTAATATACGAAGAAATCTTATAAATCAGAAGAAACCTAGCAACCCAAAGGAAAACATTTCAAGGCTAAGAGTGAATAGTTCACAGGAAACAAAAATGATTTGGAGTTGAGGGGCTAGGTATCACAAGCCTCATCTCAAAATAAGTGCAAAATAAAACAACGGTACATGTTTTTTTTAGTGAGCAATGTTAGCATAATCATAATGTAAATAATGATTACAAATTATGATATATTTAAGCAAGAGCACTATGTGTTGCATGCAACTGATGAATCACTGAATTCTCTGAAACAAATAATATAGTATATGCTAATTAACCTGAATTTTAATTTTAAAAATTAAGTTGGGAAGGGAGGTAATTTGTAGAGATACATATGGGAGAGCTACGTTCTTATTTACCATAGCAGTAGAATTACTACAAAACATCTAAAACTGGTAAGTCGGGATCCCTGGGTGGCGCAGCGGTTTGGCACCTGCCTTTGGCCCAGGGCGCGATCCTGGAGACCCAGGATCGAATCCCACGTCAGGCTCCCGGTGCATGGAGCCTGCTTCTCCCTCTGCCTGTGTCTCTGCCTCTCTCTCTCTCTCTGTGTGACTATCATAAATAAATAAAAATTAAAAAAAAATAAAAATAAAAATAAAACTGGTAAGTCAAGTTAAAAGCATTTTATTTAGAGATGTGGAGGTAGATATCAGAAGTAGCTCTAAGAGTAGGAAGTAGTATCTTCTGGGAAGAGGTCTTACAGATTTTTTTAAAAGCTATTTAAGAACTATCTGACTTTTTAAAATTATGTTCACAATTTTTTTTATTGGAAAAACTATGAAAGTGGCAATCCACCTACCTTAACTGCCATGAAGAGCTCTTCCTTAAGTTGTGCAGTTTGCTCAGGTGAGAGCTATAAGCAAACAAAAAGCCAAAAGTGAAATACTGGATGTCTATCAGAGCTCCATCAAGACTAGGAAGAGAAATCCTGCCTTTAGCAATCACATACCTGCAAGGCTAGGATAGAGGTGATGCTCACTGCCATTGTTTGCATCTTCGGGTTCTCGTGCTTACAGAGCCATCTCATAACAAACTTGGCAGCATCAAACCTGAAAAGCATATTTTTCTCACAATAAAGTTTTCAACTGTATACAAGGAGAGAAGAAATCACTTAGGCTCCTCATCAAATCCTGTATCTTAGATTTTTAAAGCCTCAGCTATGAAAATCAAGGGCATATGGCCTAAGGAAGAGATGAGAAGAGGAAGAGAGCAGGCAAATAAGAATGTAAGGAAAATGTGTAGAATTCAAAGAAAGATAAGCAGATCTAAAAAAGACTTATTTTTTAGCATTCAGTTTCTGCTATGATGGGTCTGAAAAAAGGAAAGAAGTTCCTCCACAGGTAGCAATTTATTATCTGAATTCTATACAATGCTAAAATGCCACAGCAAACAAATCACTTAGCTAGAGAGAATGCATGCCTTTCTATGCATGCATTATAGGGACAGCTGGTAGTCAGCTCCTATTGACTGCAACTGTAGGAATGAAGACAGTTGAGAAAGTTCTAACTTTTCAAGAAGGTAGAAATAGAATTCTTTTTTGAGGACGACTACCTTCCTTACTGTAATTTTAAAAGCCAACTCCCCCCCCCAAAAAAAGCCAACTTCCGTTTCATTTATTTATTTGTTTATTTTAAAAATTTTATTTATTCATGAGAGAGAGAGAGAGAGAGACAGAGGCAGAGACACAGGCAGAGAAGCAGGCTCCATGAAGGGAGCCTGACGTGGGACTCGATCCTGGGTCTCCAGGATCAAGGCCCTGGGCTGAAGGCGGCACTAAACTGCTGAGCCACTCGGGCTGCCCTCAACTCCTGTTTTATATACACCTTTTAACTGGATTTGAGAATGGCTTAGCCTACAACCCTGCACCCCAGTATCACAGGTCCTGTTCATGTCAGTCTGCGCTTCCTGTTGTTCTGCCATTACCAGCAACTGTGATGTTTTTGGGCTCATGAATCTGGAAGACTATAAAGGCCTCAAGAGAAGCCCCTTTGGAATCTAGGATGATGTTGTTATTATTTTATTGATAATAATGAAGAAAATCAAGAATGACTAATGTTAAAACTGCCTCTACTTCTTAAACTAGGCACTGACTTAAGTACTCTGCAAACATTATCACGTCTAATCCTCATAACAGTCGCCATTTTACAAATGAGGAAACTTATGCACGAGGATAATGATGGACGGGCTAGGACATGAAACCAAGTATGTTTAACTCTTTGGAGCCCACATTCTTACCACTCACTACCCTAAAATGGAATCACACTTTGAGAGACAACATGTGTGAACCCAGCGGACCCTGGAACAACACAGGTTTGAACTGTACTAGTCTACTTATACACAGACTTTTTTCAATAAATATATTGGAAAATTTTTTTAGGAGATTTGTGACAATTTGAAAAAACTCAACCCACAAGCCTAGAAACATCCAAAAAATTTAAGAGAAAGGTATTTATAAATGCATAAAATATATGTACATAGTAGGTACTAGATTCTTTTACTATTTTATTACTATAAATTATACACACATCTACTATAAAAGGTTAAAATTTATTGAAATGTACACAAACGCTGACCATACATGACACCAATCGATAGAAATGTAAACAAAGATACAGTATTAAATGATAACTGCATAAAATTAACTGTAGTATATATTATACTACTGTAATTATTTCACAGCCACCTCCTGTCAATATAGGAGTGAGCTCAAGTGTTACAAGTATCCACTTAAAATGTCATGTAAAACTAATCACTCCATATGAGCAGTTTGTCTTTCCAGTAAATTGCATACAGCAATAAAAAGTAATCTCTTATAGTTCCTGTGTATTTTGTGTTTAATGAAATATTGTAAATTTGGAGTAACACCATGGGGGGAATCCACATAAAGTGCTACTAGTGATGTTGGAAGCGCTCCCAAGAAGCAGAGAAAAGTCAAGACATTACAAGAAAAAGCCGACTACCTGATACCTACTGCAGACTAAGGTCAGCAGCTATGGAAACCCATCATTTCAAGACGAATGAATCCAGTATAAGGACCAAGGTTAAAAAAAAAAAGTGGATAAGGAAATTTGTGAAGTTGTTGCAGCTATGTCAGCAGGTATGAAAATCTTGTACTTTTTGCACAATACCTTTTTATGGCATGAAAATGCAGCTTTTGTGTGGGTGCAGGATTGCTATAAAGGCATATTACAGACTCTAATATGACTCCACAAAAAGTGACATCATTCTGTGAATAATCTAAAACTGTAAAATTCAATGCCAGCAAAGGATGGTTTGATAATTTTAGAAAGAGGTTTGAATTTTAAAATGTCAAGATAGGGGATCCCTGGGTGGCTCAGCAGTTTAGCACCTGCCTTTGGCCCAGGGCGTGATCCTGGAGTTCCAGAATTGAGTCCCACATCAGGCTTCCTGCATGGAGCCTGCTTCTCCCTCTGCCTGTGTCCCTGTCTCTCTCTCTCTGTCTCTCTCATGAATAAATAAAAATGTCAAGATAACAGGAGAAAAAGCTTATGCCAATCAAGAGGCAGCAGATGAGTTCCCAGACACCATTAAGACAATCATAGAAGAGAAAAGAGATCTACCTGAACAAGTTTCTAATGTAGACGGAAAGTGCCCCATTCTGTTAAAAAAAAAAAAAGGCCACAAAGGACATTTATTATCGAGAGAGAAGCAAACACCAGGATTTAAGGCAGGAAGAGACATCCTGGTTTGTGCAAATACAGTCATTATCTATAAAGCTATTAATCCCCACAACTTGAAAGGAAAAGAGAAACACTGGCTGCTAGTCTTTTGGTTATACAACAAAGAAGGCCTGGACAAGAATCCTTTTTCTTGATTGGTTCCATCAATACTTCGTCCCTGAAGTCAAGAGGTACCTTGTCAGTAAAGGACTGCCTTTTTCAAATTTTTAAATTTTTATTTCAATTCTAATTAACATATAGTGCAATATTGATTTAGGACTGCCTTTTAAAATTCTTTTGATATTGGATAATACCCCATCCAGAATCCCATGTGTTCAACACTGAAGGCACTAAAGAAGTCTATATGCCCTCAAACACAGCACCTCTAATTCAGCCTCTAGATCAGAGGGTGATAGAGACCTTTATGGCTCATTACACACAGTATTCTATGGAGAGGACTGTCAACACTATGGAAGAGAATCCCAATAGAGAAAACATCATGAAAGTCTGGGAGGATTACACCATTGAAGACGCCACTGTTGTTATAGAAAAAGCCATAAAAGCCATCAAGCCTGAAATAATAAATTTCTGCTGAAGAAAAGTGTGTCCAGATGCTGTGCGTGACTTCATAGTAATTATAACAGAGTGAATCTGTTGATTCATGATTTCAAGGGAATCATGAAAGAGATTTTAGATATGGCAAAAAAAAATAAAAAGGTGGGGGATAAAGAGTTTCAAGACATGGATATTGGAGAAATTCAAGAGCTAATAGATACCACACTGGAGGAATTAATGGAGGTCAATTTGATGGAGATGAGCACTTCCAAACCAGTGCCCAACAATGAGGAAGAAGATGTAAAAGCAGTGCCAGAAAATAAACTGACATTAGATTATCTGGCAGAAGGGTCTCATTATTCAAGACTGCTCTTGGCTTCTTTTATGACATGGATGATAGGATATGAGCAAAGAAACTAAAGCAAATGGTGGAAGAAGGATCGGTACTATATAGAAATATTTTTAGATTAAAAAAAAAATTGAAAAAAAAAAAAAAAAAGAAATATTTTTAGAAAATGAAAAAGCAAAGAAGTCAGACAGAAGTTATGATGTATTTCTGTCAAGGTACACCAACTGTACCAGCCTCACCTTCCACTACTTCCACCTCTTCCCCTCTTCCACCCCCAAGATAGCAAGACCAACCCCTCCTCAGCCTACTCAACATGAAAACAATAAGGATAAAGACCTTTATGATGATCTAGTTACACTTAATGAAGAGTAAATAATCATCATGCTTACAGTTAATAAGCATTATCTGTTGTGTATTTTCATGTGAACATCTAATAACCGTATAGCAACTATGAAATGCTTCTGTGTCGTCATCATCATCACCACCTAAGTATTCGTGATCCAGAATATCACATGCAAGACTTGCATGGAAGTGAACAGCCTACCTTTACCTATGCATAAGGTAAGTGAAATTTATTTATTTTTAAATATTTTATTTATTTATTCATGAGAGACACAAAGAGAGAGAGAGAGGCAGAGACACAAGCAGAGGGAGAAGCAGGCTCCATTCAAGGAGCCTGACATGGGACTTGATCCCAGGTCTCCAGGATCATACCCTGGGCTGCAGGCGATGCTAAACTGCTGCGCCACCGGGGCTGCCCGGTAAGTGATATTTAATATAAAATTAGCAATGTGTTAGTTTTCTTACAGCTTATAACTTTGCTTTCAAAGAATTACATTACCATATAATATGCCTTTCTGCCATAATTGTAGAAACTGCGTTATCAGTCTATCATTACAGGTAGGTAGTTTTTAAATGTAACAATATTTACAGTATTGTATTATAAAAATGACTGCTATACTATATGCCATAAAAATTTTATAGTGATTCATTCAATAGTGTAAGGCTAGGCTACCATGAAGCAACTCTATTGATTATATACAACATTACCATAAAGCAATCATATTGCTGCTTCTTCATTATCCCATGCATGAATATACCTGTGTGTGTACAAATTTATATATATATATTTATATATTTTATATATAAAATATATAAATTTTTGAAAGAGAGAGAATGCAATACAAAGGTACACTCTGATGGAGGGTTCCATCTCATGACCCCAAGATCATGACCTGAGTCCAAATCAAGAGTCAGATGCCTAACCAAGTGAGCCACCCAGGCGCTCTGTAAATAAGTACTTCTTTTTCTTTTTAAAGCTTTTATTTTTATTCATGAGAGACACACACACACAGAGAGAGAGAGAGAGAGGCAGACACACAGGCAGGGGGAGAAGTAGGCTCCATGCAGGGAGCCCGATGTGGGACTCCATCCCAGGTCTCCAGGCTCACGCCCTGAGCTGTAGGCGGTGCTAAACCGCTGAGCCACCCAGGCTGTCCAAGTATTTCTTTTTCATATTATCTTTTCTTTCTTTCTCTCTTTCTAAGTAAACATCATCCCCAACATGGAGCTCAAACTAACAACCACGAGATCAAGAGTTATATGCTCTACTAACTGAGCCAGCCAGGTACCCCACATTATCTTTTCTTTCTTTTTGTAAAGATCTATTTAGAGAAAAAGGACATGCACAGGAGGACGGGGAGAGGGAGAGAAGGGAGAAGTAGACTCACAGCTGAGTGTGGAGCCCAAGATGAGATCATGACCTGAGCCAAAACCAAGAGTTGGACATTTAACTGAGTGAGCCACCCAGGCACCCCTACCTTTTCATTTTTGATATCTAGTTTTAGTAACACATACAACATCTACAGTGTTTTGTATCATATAAGATGATACGGTTGTGGGTACTGACAGATAATTCATCTTCTAAACAGATAATGTAAGCTTTTGGTATCAATAAATACAGTACTGAAAATGTATTGTACTTTCTCTTCTTTATGATTTTTCTTAGTAACATTTTTTTCCCTAAGTTACTTCATTGTAGAATACAATATATAACACTTAACATACAAAATACATGTTAATCAACTGTTTATCACTAAAACTTTCCAGTCAACAAGAGGCTATGAGTAAAGTTTTTGGTGACTTAAAAGTTATACGTGGGGATCCCTGGGTGGCTCAACAGTTTAGCACCTGCCTTTGGCCCAGGGTGTGATCCCGGAGTCCCGGGATCAAGTCCCATGTCAGGCTCCCTGCTTCTCCCTCTGCTTATGTGTCTGCCTTTCTCTGTGTCTTTCATGAATAAATAAATAAAATCTTTAAAAAAAGTTATACATGCATTTTTGACTTCGCAAGATGGGGATAAGGGAGGTCAGTGTTCCTAACCCCCCACATTGTTCTAGGGTTATCTATAGGGGACTTTTTTTTTTTTTAAGATTTCATCTATTTATTCATGAGAGAGAGAGAGAGGCAGAGACTAAGGCAGAGGGAGAAGCAGGCTCCATGCAGGGAGGCTGACATGGGACTCCATCCCGGGTCTCCAGGATCATGCCCTGGGCTGAAGGCGGCACTAAACCGCTGAGCCACCCAGGCTGCCCCTGTAGGGGACTTTCAATCACCTCTGTGGCAGAGGCTCAACAGAAAATCCTCCTCAAACACCTTAGCCCAGCCTTAATCAAACCCTTGCTAAGAAGCTAATAACCAAAAGTCAACAATGTTCAGAATAACGCTGGTAAATATCCCAAAATCAGATGACCAAGTTTTATACTTGCCTGTCAAATGGAACATCCACAAGAATCCTGGAATTAGTTAAGGAGAGAAGACAATTCTTCTGTAACTTTAAGGAAATAAAGAAAAATAATTTTGAGCAAAGGTATACCTCATTTCTAAAAGATTCTAAGCACTTGGAAGGTGCCACCAACGAACTTTTCTTACTGAGAACTCACTGTGTATCTGGCCCTCTCCAAGTTCTTCATTTAATCATTCACCTCTGCCTAAAGAATAACCCCCCTGCTACTTTTTTTTTTTTTTTTTTTTCTGGCAAAGGAAGGGATCTCTTTCCTCTGAACTCTAGTGGCCTGCCTATGTGTCAATCCAAGTCAATTACCTGAAGCCTGGCCATCTACAAATGTCCTTACCAGATCTCATAACTAACTCTGTGTTAGAGCTATACTTGCAACCTAAGACTGGCAGGGGTTGAACTGAGTCTATATGGACAGGAAAGAAAGAGAAGGCTGCCTGAGAAAGTTGTAGGAATAGAAAAATACACCATCTCTTTGAAAGGCCATGAGTAGGCCAGTCTAACTGAAGTACAGGGTATGAAGCAGGGGCAGCAAGCCTGAAATGCCAACAGAAACTAGGCAGTAACATAAATAAGTGAAGAGGGCTGAGTGTGACACAGCAGGGCAGTGGTGGAAATTATGGCCAAATGGAGAATTCATGCCCTTTTATAGGGGTAGTTGTTACTCCAACTGATGCCTTCCATGAAGGAATTAATGCTAAACTGTGAGGGAGCTTCCATTTCAGAAAGTGGAAGTGTAGATTTTTTTTAATGAGGAAAGGCCACCTTCCTTATTTTATTTTTTAAAAATTTCCATTTTAAGTATACACTTAAATTAGATTTGGCAAATTGATACAGCTGTATAACCACTACCATCCACCATCACCATAACTGAGATAAAAAATATTTCCATCACCCCAAGAGTTGCACATACCACCTTCTAGTCAATCCCAAACTTACAAACCTCAACCCCAGAAAATTACATTGTCATTACAGATTAATCTTTTCTCAAGTTTCACATAAATAAAATCATATAATATTTACTCTTCTGTATCTGGCTTATTTTGCTCAGCATATAATGTTTTTGATATTCATCCATGTTGCATGTTATCAGTACTTTATTCCTTTTTATTGTCAAATAGGAGTTTCTTATATGAATAAACCATAATTTATCTATTCTCCTGCTATTCAACAACTGAAAAGTTTTCAGCTTTAGGGTATGTATTATGAATAAAGACATTATGAACATTCACATACAAGTTTTTGTATGAAAATATGATTTTGTTTCTCTAGAAGTGGAATGACTAGGTAGTAAAAAAGGTATGTCTAACTTTGAAAGAAACTACCAGACTGAACTGATAGTTTTGTCATTTTACAATTTTTTTTTTTAAGATTTTATTTATTTATTCATGAGAGACACACAGAGAGAAGCAGACACAGGCAGAGGGAGAAGCAGGCTCCATGCAGGGAGCCTGATGTGACTCGATCCCCGGACTCCAGGACCACGCCCTGGGCCGAAGGGAGGCACTAAACTGCTGAGCCATCCAAGGATCTCTCATTTTACAACTCTTAACATCTATATATGAGAATTTCAGTTGCTCTACACCTTTGTCAACATTTGGTCAGTCTTTTAATTTCAACCAATCTTGGGACACCTGGGTGGCTCATCGGTTAAGCGTCTGCCTTCAGCTTAGAGTGTGATGCCAATCCAGGATTGGGTCTTGAACTGGGCTCCTTGCAAGGAGCCTGCTTCTCCTTCTGCTTGTGTCTCTGCCCCTCTCTGTCTCTCTCTCATGAATAAATAAAATATTTATTTAAAAATTTCAACCAATCTAGAGGCTGTGTAGTAGTATCTTGGTATGCAGTGGTATTTCAATGTGGTTTTAATTTTCATTTCCCTGATAACTAAAAATACTGAGCATCTTTTCACATGCTCATTTGTCATCTGCATATCTTCAGTAAAGCTCAAATCTTTTGTCTTAAGAAATTGATTTATTCATCTTGTGCTACTGAATTCTTTATATTCTCTATAAAAGTCCTTTCTCATATACAAAAAACAAACATTTTTCCCAGCCCATGACTTAGCCTTTCCAATTTGTGGGTGTGTGTGCATGTGAGAAGCTTTTAATTTTGATGAATTCTAATTTATTATTTTTCTTTTAGGATGTGTGCTTTTTGTATCCTAAGAAAACTTTGCCTACTTTGAGGTCACAAATATTTTGTCCTGTTTTCTTCTAGAAGTTTTACAGTTTTTAGCCTCTATATTTGTATCTATGATTCAATTCAGTTTAACTTTTTTTTTTTAATTTAACTTTCACATATGATGTTAAGCCTACAGGGATGTGCTGAAGTGTTAATAGTACATGGATTCTGGGTTACTGGTTTCTAAAAAACTTTTTTTTAAATGTAAACCCAAATGCTTATCCAAATCTGCTATTTTTTTTTTTAACAAAAAGATTCCTTATCTATTCTCTCTCTCTTTCAGGGTAGATGAAAAATAATAAAAAAATACTAATAATAGCTAATAATAATTTTTTTTCATATATTTTTTCTGAAGGAAGAAGCAGTCAAGTATTCAATTCAAATTACCTGCTGGTAATGGGGGAAATTTTTCAGAGCCTTGAAAAGCAGACAGGTGACCTCTGACAACAGACGAACAGGCATTCCCCTGGCCAGGCCCTGGCGTGTTAAGTTGAGGGCGCAAGCACTGGCTGTGAACTGCACTGGCAAATCCAATGGATGATTCCTCATTCCTACAGCCACAAGCTGAAGATGAACTGGTTTTTAGTGGCATATGACAACATGAGCATTCTTCATACTATCTTGTTTTTGTGTTAGCTGGCAAAAATATTTGCTCATTGGGACAGAAACATTTTTTCCTATCCTCAGCATTTGCTTTTTTAGGACACCAGCAATACCTACCCATCCAAGTGAAACCATTAACTAGCTGTGAGACTTTAGCCAAGTCACTCTCCTTCTCTGGACTTCATTTCCTCCATGATTTCATAACCATTTATTGAACCTCACTTCATACAAGGCATTGTGATAAGCACTACAGGGGACAGAAACATGAATCACACCCTATTCCTTAGCATAAAGCCTTGTGGAAAAAAATATAGTATGTAAACAAATAACATTGCTAAGGCTATCAAAATATGAAACTGGGAAAAAAAAAAGCACCATAAAAGTATATATAAAGTGCTGCCTAAGGTAGCTGTGGAGGGAGCATTCATTTCTGGTATGGCTCAGCATTCTTCATTAAGAGAGCATATTTAGGAAGGATCTTAGATAAGAATTGGACAGAAGGAAGTGGTAGGGATGGAATAAAGAGGAGATTCCTAAGGAAGGGAAATGTGATAAAGAAATACACAAAACAGGGATCCCTGGGTGGCGCAGCCGTTTGGCGCCTGCCTTTGGCCCAGGGCGCGATCCTGGAGACCCGGGATCGAATCCCACATCGGGCTCCCAGTGCATGGAGCCTGCTTCTCCCCCTGCCTGTGTTTCTGCGCCTCTCTCTCTCTGTGACTATCATAAATAAATAAAAATTAAAAAAAAAAAAAAGAAATACACAAAACAGACAAAAGGATGGGATGAACCCACCAACAGAGGAGGAAAAAAATCTGAATTTAACAGAATTTTGAACAAATTTGAAAACTGCAAACATAACATTAGAGAGGTCTCTAGGGGACAAGACTGTGGAAGACCTAAAACACAGATGTAACATGAAGGTGTTGTACTAAGCTTAGACCACACCTGCACTAACATTCAGCAACAATACAATCTGTTCTGTCTCTCTCTAGCTCAGAAACTGGCATGAACCATGATTTTAAGAGACCAGAGCCCCTCACTCTGAGTAACAGAGCCTAGAGACAAACCTAAGACACATTTCAAGTATGGAAGAGGACTTTTTTCTATATTGCTAAACTATTCCTAGGATTTCACTGGATTGTCATCTGTAAGTTAAATATGTAGAAATAAAAAAAACACAAAACTTGATTTTCAAAAATCACAGAATCTTAGATATGAAAAGGACTTTAGAACATCTAATTCAATCTCATTTCTAATGGGAAACAAAGGTCCAGAGTTTTTTTTCACTTTATACAGTATACTTTTAAGTTACGAATAAATCTAATCTCTCACAGTACAGAAACACCCAATTTTTTAAAGGAACTATAAAGAATTACAAATAATAATAAAGACAAAGTGGCTTCAATTCATTTTCATTTTACATTTCACTTTAAATAACTGCTCTTTTCTTTCAAACCACTCAGTATTTCCAGTAACATTTAAAATAAACTCATTCTTCTGAAAACCAAAGTAAAGTCTGACCCTATCAATACTGGTAATTTTACTTTACTCACAAAATACTGTTAAGTAGTAGATCTGGCCACCTTCAAATATTATACTTTGCCCCAATTCTGTTGGAGACATTGTTGTTTTCTTTTAGAAAACCAGGTATTAGATTTTAAAGAGTAAACAAATGAATAAACAAGAAAAAACATTTAGGGTAAAGTGAATACATGTTTATAGATTAAGATATCCTATTTTAGGCAAAATAGTACAAATGTCCTAAACTCCCTTCTCAGACTAAACCAAAACACTGGATGATTCTAATTTAGATGCTCAAAATGAGAGATGATCTGGCAGTTAAGCCAAACATTGTTTTCCTTTTTCCATGAGGGTACTTTTTGGCTCACTATAGAATAAGGCACATAAGTTGTTGTACTCTGTTTGGTAAATAGCTTTAACTGAACTAAGTAAAAAGTAGTAGCAAAAGCCTGTCTGAGGTATAGTTACCTTTAAAATAGCAGGCATGGTTACCTGCATTGAAAATGTCTCTGTGAAGAGCCTATAGAGAGCTTCCTTCATAAAACATGACCTATTCCTGTATCGGCTCAGTGCTTCTGAAATCTGAGTCACATTGGCTCCTCCAGCAACCTGAAAAAGAAAGATGTTACCAATAGGTTTCACAGTTCAGGCTTTTTTAGATGCTTTGAGTATTTGAAACAATGACAAGTGCTCAATTAAATGTTTCAGGTGTTTTACAAAGTTGCTCTATTGAATCCTAAGTCTAATATGGAAATGTTCACCTCAACCTCATTTTTCCAGATGGGGCCAGAGAAGTGAAGGAAGGCACTAAATGTAACAAACCAATTAAGTGATGGAGCCAAATTCAAATACCATCTCCCTATAACTACATTAGTTAAGACCTCAACTGAACAATGGGGAGCACATAAATTTTTAAACAATCAATAACCATGACTGCATGTCTTCTAAGTATTTACATAGGACAAATTAGACAATAAGAGAAAGAAAAAAGGCCACATAAAATAACTAAAATGGAAAAGGGAATTAACTTTTGTAGTAATATTTTATTATTTATTAAATGTTAACATAATTCTTCCTTGTTACCATTTAAGTAATAGTTTTTAAAAATCTATACATAGACTCTGGGTCTGGAAGATAATAGTATCCCCTCCCCAGATCCAAAACAAAAAATTAACAAGGAATGCACATAAAACTATATATGACCCAACTTTCAGCATTCCTGGGTAGTGAAGGGAAAAAAAAGAAAATAAGGGAGAAAACTCAGTATCTTATAAAACAAAATAAAAAAACCACTCCCCTCTCTACTGTATCATGACCAGTAACATCACTGAAAAAACCTCATATTGCTAAATGACATCACTAATGGACATGAGGAACTATGTCAATTAAATAACAAAAAATATAAAATTCAAACCAATTCCATATAAAGCTATTATTGTAAGAAATATGTAAGCAGGAAATCTACACGTTTCAGCAAAATTATTTTCTATAAACCAACAACAGGAGTACCTGGATGTCTCAGTTATGTGTCTAACTCCTCATCTCAGCTCAGGTCTTGATCTCAAGGTCATGAGTTCAAGCCCTGTGTTAGGCTCCACGCTGGGTGTGGAGCTTATTTGAAAAACAAAAACAATAAAAGACCCAACAACAAATCAGAAGAAAATTTTAACATGGCACTTTAAACTGAATTACCATAAGCATTTTGGAATGTGAAAAAAATAACTTTAACAAAAAGATGAAACAACTCATTAAAATGGAAAGAAAGAGATAAAATTATATCAAATATAAAAAAACTAACTTACAAGGTACTCAAAGAAGGATGGATTTGAATCAAAATTTAGTAAGGGGAAGAAATTCAAGAAAACAAAATTTTTTAAAAAGAAGAACAAAACTGATCTAAGATTGAGTGTTGATATGGAAGAAAGACAAAGATCTATGATACGTATATTTGAAGTTCCTGAGGGGGAAACTAACTAGTATTTAAAACTATTATCTAGGGCAGCCCCGGTGGCGCAGCGGTTTAGCGCCACCTACAGCCTGAGGCGTGGTCCTGGAGACCTGGGATGGAGTCCCACGTCAGGCTCCCTGCATGGTGCCTGCTTCTCCCTCTGCCTGTGTTTCTGCCTCTCTCTCTCTAGCTGTATCTCTATGAATAAATAAGTAAAATCTTAAAAAAAATAATAAAACTATTATCTAGGAAAGCTTTCCAGAAATAAAAATAATTTAAAAAAAAAGAAGACCTAAATCAATACACTGAAAGAATCCACCAAGTTCTGGGAAAGACTAACCTAGATCATCTGAGACATATCACAGTACAAGGACTAAATTTAAAAACAAAGAAAAAAAAATCTTCAGGGCTTATAAAAAGATTAAATAAATTACACAGAGAATTAGACTGTCATCAGACTTAACAAGCAACATACAAACCAAGTCACCAGTGAAGAAATTGTTTCAAGGAACCAGGAAGAAAAAGGTAAACAAGGATTTTATACCCAACCCAGCCAAGCTATACTTCAAATAGCAAGGCTATAAAAGATTGAACATGAATAACAAGAACTCAAGAGAGTAGGACATAAATCTCCTTCCTGAAAAATCTACTAGAGGATAAGTTTCATACAACCAAGAGATGACTGAGTAAAACTGTGGCAAAAGGACAGATAGTGACCATTTAATGTATTTAATTATAGATCAGTCTCCCCACAGAGTGAACAAGTACATTGGGAAACTTTGTGTAACATAACTATGTTGGAACTCTGGAGTTTATTTTATTTTATTTATTTATTTAAGAGAGGGAGAGAGCACATGCACACGAGCAGGAAGGGGGACAGAAGGTGAGGGAGACCTGGGGCTCAATCCCAGGACCAAAAGCAGACACGTAACGACAGAGCTACCCAGGAACTCTGGAGTTTATTAAAGGCTTCCAGAAGAAGCCTTGGACAGTAAGTTGTGACTTGTTTCCATTAATTTCAGCTCTTAGCACAATAGCAGCTGTCCATTCCCCAGCCAGTACACCCAGAGCAGCATGCACTTAGTTTGTGGGAGCCAGAATGGGGAAAAGGACCATATCCTCAATTTATCAGGGATCTGTTTTCTGATCACAGATTGCTGCTTCTAATAGGTACAAACAAGTGAGCAGTCACTGCTGTTGCACCTCCCCAACTGTTCAATGTATCCCTCCCTCCAACCAAAGTGATTTCTAGGGAAGGTAAAGGGTTAGTATCCTTTATATTTCCCTTGTCTTCATTTAATTCTTTTTCCAATTTGGGGAGCCAGACATTAAAGACTAAGACATCCAAAACAAATGCACAGGGGTACCTGGGTAACTTAGTTAAGTGTCTGACTTTAGCTCAGGTCATGATCTCAGAGTCCTGGGTTCAAGCCCGAGCCAGGCTCTGTGCTCAGTGGGGAGTCTGCTTGTCCCTCTCCCTCTACCCCTCCCCAATTGTGCTTCACTTTTCTCTGAAATAAAAATCTTAACAAAACCCTCCAAAACGCACAAATGCATATACAAAGAAAATTCCAAAGTGACTGTATATACCCAAGAAAAGGCTCAGAAAAGAGCTAAAAAGACCTTATAATTTATATCTCAGGCTGATACTTGGCACAGATCCAAACAAAACAAAAACAGTAACAAACAGCAAAGAGATTAGAGAAAGGAAACAATCTGATTTCCAGAGTTACCATATTGTTAGTTCCAATGTCCAGTTTTCAACAAGAAAAAAAAATCACAAGATATGCTAAACAATAGGGAGGTATGGCTCATTTAAGAGAAAAAGAAATCCACGAGACTGTTCCTATAAAAAAAAAAACCTGATGGAAGATCTTTTAGGAAAGACTTCTAGACCATGATTCTTAAAGATATTCAAAGAACTAAAGGAAGATATAAAGTCAAGGAAATGATGTAGAACAAAAGAGAAAAACCAACAAACAGAAAAAGAAAAGAAATCCTGGAAAAGTACAATAACTGAAATACAAAACTCACTAGAGGGACTCAAAGGCATATTTGAGCAGGCAGAAGAATCAACCAAGTTGAAGACAGGACAATGGAGATTATTGAATCAGAGGAACAGAAAGCAAAAAGACCTAAGGAAGTGAATGGAGCTTCAAGAACTTATGAAATACCAACAAGCAGACCAAACTAAACATTGTGGGAGTCCCAGAAGAAAGTGGTGGCGAGAAAGGACAAAAAGAATATTAAAAAAACAACATGGCTGAAAACTTCCAAATTTGATGAAAGACATGAATATAAGCATCCTAGGAGCTCCAAAGTAAGATGAACTCAAGAAGACTCACACCAGAACACACTAAAATCAAATTTTTGAAGGCTAAAGAGAGAGAAAATCTTGGAAGCAGTGAGAGAGAAGCAAATCACACACAAGGGGTGCTCAATGAGATTATCTCCAGATTTCTCATCAGAAACTTTGAAGGCCAGAAGAGAGTGGGCCAATATGTTCAAATTGTTAAAAGGAAACAAACAAACAAACAAACAAACAAAACACACACAAAAAAACCCCCTGTCAATCAAGAATTCTATATCCAGCAAAACTGTCCTTCAAATGTGAGGGAGAAATCAAGATATTCCCAGATAAACAAAAGCTGAAGAAGTTCATTACCACTAGACCTGCCCTGTAAGATATGCTCAAAGGAATCCTGCAGTGTAAAATAAAGTAACACTAGACAGTAAGAAGAAATCATATGAAGCAATAAAGATCTCAATAAAGGTAAACACAAGGGCAATTTAAAAAGCTAGAGATATATTAAAACTGGTTTGTAGGAGTCCCTGGATGGTTCAGTTGGCAGAGTATGTGACTCTTGATCTTGGGGTTGTGGGTTCAAGCCCCATGTTGGGTGTACAAATTACTTAAAAACAAAACAAAAAAAACAAACAAAAAACAAACCCAAAAACTTGTTTGTGACTCTTTTTGTTTTCTATAGTATTCAAGAAACTAATACATTTTCTAAAAGATTTTACTCTAAAAACTGTTATAACTTTGGTTATAACTCCAAATTCTGTTTTGTAACTTGGGTTTGTAACTCCAAATTTTGGTTTGTAACTCCAAATTTTGTTTTCTACATAATTTATAAATTTTATCTTTTTATTTTAGAGAGAGCATGAACAGGAAGGAGGGGAAAAGTAGAGGGAGCAGTAGACTCCCCTGCTGAGCAGGGAGCCCAACATGGGACTCAACTGCAGGACCCAGACATCATGACCTGAGCCAAAGATAGATACTTAATTGACTAAGCCACCAAGGTGCCCCCATTTTCAACATAATTTAATAGGCAAATGGATCAAAAGGAATTACCATTTTAAACTCTGGGGCAGACACTGTATAATGATGTAATTTGGGGACATCATTGACTAAAAGGGTGGGGATAAAGATGTAAATTAGCAGTTTTTTATGTTATTGAGGTGAAGCTGATATAAATTCAAATTAACTTTAGGATATTAAATGTAACTCCATGATAACCAAAAGAAAATAGTTACAGAATATACATAAAAGGAAAAGAGAAAGGGGGTTAAACATTTTGTTATAAAAAAAAATCAGCTAAACAAAAAAAAAAAACAGGAAATGAGGAACAAAAAAGCTGCAGAACATATAGAAACCACAGAGCAAAATGACTAAGTCCTTCCTTATCACTAACTGCTTGAAATGTAGATGGATTAAATGCTACAAAAGACAAAGATTGGAAGAATGAATAAAAAAACACATGATCCAACTATACACTGTCTATAAGAGACCCACTTTAGAACCAAAGACACAGCAACATGAAAAATGAAAGGATGGAAAAAGACATTCCATGCAAATATAACCAAAAGAGAGTAGGGCTGACTACAGTACTTTACACAAAGTAGACTTTAAATCAAAAGAGGTTACAAGAAGCAAACTGACATTATATATTAATAAAAGGTTCAGTACAACAGCAAGAAGATATGATAAGCCCAAACATCTATGTGCCTAATGACAGACCACTAAAACATGACACAAAAACTGACAGAATTAAATGGAAAAATAGATATTTCTACAATAATGGAGACTTTAACAACCCACTCAATAATGGATAGAACAACCAGACAGAAGTAAAGAAACAGGCCCTAACACAATAAACCAACTAGGTCTAACAGACATATGAAAACACTCTACCAACAACACTAGCATCCACATTCTTTGAAGTGCACATGGGACTTTTCCAGGATAGACCATACGTCAGACCACAAATTAGGATTCAATAGATTTTTTTAAAAGAGACCTATACAAAGTTGTCTTTTCTGAAAACAGGATGAAGTTAGAATAGAGGTAAAACCAGAAAATTTATAAATTTATGGAAATTAGGTAATATACTTTTTTAAAATTTAAATTCATTTTGCCAACATACAGCATAACACCCTATGCTCATCCCATCAAGTACCCTCCATAGTGCCCGTCACCCAGTTCTCCAAGTAATATACTCTCAAACAACCAATAGCTCAAAGAAGAAAATCACAGAGAAATTGGAAAATATTTAGAGACAATGAAAACAAAAATACAACATACTAAACCTTATAGGACCCACTGAAAGCAGTGCTAAGGGGGAAATTTATAGCTATAGATGCTTAAATTAAGAAAAGAAAAATCTCACATCAACAACTATCTTTACAACTTAAGAAACAAGAAAAAGAACAAATTAAACCCAAAACTAGCAGAATGAAGGAAATCATAATGATTATAAGCAAAGATAAATGAAATTGGGAATAACAAAATTAGTAAAACCAAAAGTTGGTTCTTTGAATAACACAAACCATTAGCTACCAGATGGACTAAGAAAAAAAGAGAGGATTCAAAATACTAAAATCTGAAATCAATGTGGGGATATTCCTACCAATCCCTACCCAAAAGTCGTAAGAGTATTATGAACAATTATGCTGCAATAAATTGAATGACCTAGATGAAATGGACAAATTTCTAGAAACATAAGACTTAATAAGACTAAATCCAGAAAAAATAGAAAATTTCAAGAGACCTATAACTTAGTAAGGACGCTAGATCAGTAATCAAAGATCTCCTGATCTTTTCTACAGAAAAGCCAGATCTGATGGTTTTGCTAATAGATTCTACCAAACATTTAAGTAAGAATTAATATCAATTCTTCTCAATGTTTAACAAAAATTGAAAGCACTTCCTAATTCATTCTGAGTTCAGCATTACCCTAATATCAAAGCTAGATAAAGACACTACAAGAAAACTACAGATAAATACACTTCATGAGCAGAGGTTCAAGATTCAACAAAATATAGGCAAACTAAATTCATCAGCATATTAAATGGATTATATGCATGGCCAAGTGGAATTTAGTCCTGGAATGCAAAAATGGTTTAACATATGGGAATTAATTGATGTAATACACATTAACAGAACTAAGGGAAAAAAAGATGATCATTTCAATTAATGCAGAAAAAGCATCTGACAAAACTCTCATGGTGAAAACACTCAACACTAGAAGTAGAAGGAAACTACCTCAACTTAATAAAAGCCATGTATAAAGAAACCTACAGCGAACATCATACTCAATGGTAGAAGACTGGAAACATTTATTCTAAGATCAAGAACAAGACAAGGCTACCCCTGGGTGGCTCAGCAGTTTAACATCTGCCTTCTGGTCAGGGCATGATCCCGGGTTCCTGGGATCAAGTCCCGCACTGGGCTTCCTGAAGGGAGCCTGCTTCTCCCTCTGCCTATGTCTCTGCTTCTCTCTGTGGGTCTCTCATGAATAAATAAATAAAATCTTAAAAAAAAAAAAAAAAAAGACAAGGCTACCCACTTTCATGGCTTCTACTGAACATGGTACTGGAATTCCTAGCTAGAGCAATTAGGCAAGATAATGAAATAAAAGACATCCAAATTGCAAAGGAAAAAGTAAAATTATCTCTGTTCGTAGATAATATCCTCTTATATGCAGAAAAGCCTAAAGATTCCACGCACACACAAAAAACCATGAGCACTAATAAATGAACTAAGAATTGCAGGAAACAAAGCCAACATACAAAAATCAGCTACATCTTGGCGTACCTAGGTGGCTCAGTAGGTTGAGTATGCAACTCTTGGTTTCAGCTCAGGTCATGATCTCAAGGCTGTGAAATCAAGTCCTGCATCTGGTTCTGCACTCAACAGGAAGTCTGCTTGTGGATTCCCTCTCTCTGCCCCTCCCCCACTCACTCTCACTCTCTCAAATCTTTTTTAAAAATCAGCAATATTTCTATGATAACAATGAATAATCTACAAAGGAAATTATTAAAACAATTCCATTTATAATAATATAACAAAGTACTTAGGAATTAACTCAGAAGGTGAAAGACACAATGAAAACTATAAAACACTGTTAAGGGATCCCTGGGTGGCGCAGCGGTTTGGCGCCTGCCTTTGGCCCAGGGCGCAATCCTGGAGACCCGGGATCGAATCCCACATCAGGCTCCCGGTGCATGGAGCCTGCTTCTCCCTCTGCCTATGTCTCTGCCTCTCTCTCTCTCTGTGTGACTATCATAAATAAATAAAAATTAAAAAAAAAAAATAAAATAAAATAAAACACTGTTAAAAAGTTAATTAAGAAATGAAAGACACAGGGACGTGTGGGTGGCTCAGCAGTTGAGCTTCTGCCTTTGGCTCAGGACGAGATCCTAGAGTCCTGAGATCAAGTCCCACATCGGGCTTCCTGCATGGAGCCTGCTTCTCCTTCTGCCTACATCTCTGCCTCTTTCTCTCTCTGTGTCTTTCATGAATAAATAAATCTTTAAAAAAAAAAAAGAAAAAAAAGAAATTAAAGTCATAAATAAATGGAAAGACATGTTTGTGGATCAAAGACTTAAGATATCAATATTACCCAAAATGATCTACATATTCAAGATAATCCCTACCAAACTCCTAAAGAGATTTTTTTTTTACAGAAACAGAAAAGCCCATCCTAAATTCATACGGAGTTCCAAGGAACCCCAACTAGACAAAGCCATCTTGAAAAAGAACAAAACTGGATAACTTACCTTCCTAATTTCAAAACTTAACTATAAAGCTACAGTAATCAAAACAGTGTGGTACTGGCATAAAGACAGACATATAGAGAAATAGAATAGAGTAAAAAGCTCCCAAAACAATCACTTGCATATATGATCATATATGTGGTCAAATGATTTTTGACAAGGGTTTCATAACCATTCAACAAGGAAGGTACAGTCTTTTTTTTTTTTTTTTAAAGAAATTGTGCTAAGTAAACTGGATATGCACATGCAGAATAAAATTGTGGGCCCTTACTTTACACCATGTAAAAAATTAACTCCAAATGGATCAAAGACCTAAACATAAAACCTAAAACTACTTAACTCTTAGAAGGAAACATGAAACTTTATGACAATGGCATGGCAATGATTTATTGGATAGGATACCAAAGCAACAAAAGAAAAAAAAATCTATATATTGGACCTAAAAAAAAAAAAAAGTTTTTTTAAAGTAATCTCTACACTCAACATGGGGCTTGAACTCACAACCCTGAGATCAAGAGTCATATGCTCTACCAACTGATCCAGCCAGGCACCTCAGACCAAAAATTTTTAATTTTGTGCATCAACAGAGTAAAAAAGAAACCCACAGAAAGAGGAAAGTATCAGCAAATCATATATCTGGTAAGGGATGGATACACAAATAGGTATCTATATTCACAATATAGAGAAAACTCCTATACACAACGACAAAAAACAAGCAACCCTACTCAAAAATGGGCAAAGGAGTTGAGTAAGACCTCCAAAGAAACAAATAGTCAATAAGCTCATGAAACCATGCTTAATAATCACTGACAGTAGGGAAATGCAAATCAAAACTTGAATGAGATACCACCTCACCCTCACTAGGATTATTACCATTTAAAAACAAAAACAGAAAGTAACAAGTGTTGGGGCACCTACATGGCTCAGTCAGTGAAGCATCTGCCTTTGGCTCAGGTCATGATCCCAGGGTCCTGGGTTTAAGCCCCACATTGGGCTCCTTGTTCAGCCAGGAGGGCTGCTTCTCTTTCTCCCTCTGCCTGCCACTCCCCCCTGCTTGTGCTCTGTCAAATAAATAGATAAATATCTTTTTTTTTTTTTAAGATTTTATCTATTTATTTGTGAGAGACACACAGAGAGAAAGAGAGGCAGAGGGAGAAGCAGGCTCCAGGCAGGGAGCCCAACATGAGACTTAATCCTGGGTCTCCAGGATCACACCCTGGGCCAAAAGCGGCGCCAAACCGCGAGCCACGGGGGTTGCCCAAATAAATATATAAAATCTTAAAAAGAAAAAAACAAGTGTTGACAAGGATGTGGAGAAATTGGAATATTTATGCACTGTGGGAATATAAAATTGTACAGCTGCTGTGGAAAACTGTGTGGCAGTTCTTCAACAATTACCATATGATCCAGCAACTCTAAGTCTGGGTATATACCAAAAGAACTGAAAACAGAGTCTCAAAATGGTATCTGAATACCCGGTTCATAGCAGCATTATCCACAATAGTTGAAAGCAACATGGAAGCAACTCAAGCATCCAAAGACAATAACTGGATAAGGAAAAATGTGCACACACACACATATATATATTATTCAATCTTAAAAGAGAAGGAAATTCTGCAATATGTTACAACATGGATGAACCTTGAGGACATTATGCTAAGTGAAATAAGCCAATCACAAAAAGACAAATACTCTATGATTCCATTTATATGAAGTACTTGGTCAAAATCATAGAAACAGAAAGTAGAATGGCGTTTGCCAGGGTCTGGAGAGAGAGAGGAATGAGGAGTTAGTGTTTAATGTGTATATATAATTTCAGTTTTACAAGATGAAAAGAGCTATGGAGATGGATGGTGGTGATGGCTGCACAACATTATGAAAGTACTTAATATCACTGAACTGTATACTTACCATCATAACTTTATATTAAGATGGTAAATTTTACATTATATAGTTTGCCATTCAAAAAGTTTTTAAAAGAATGGAAATATTAAGACACCAGGCTGGCTCAGTTGGTAGAACGTGTGACTCTTGATCTCCGGGTCCTGATTTTGAGCCCTATGATAGGAGTAGCAATTACTTAAAAAAAAGAATGGGGGCAGCCCGGGTGGCTCAGCGGTTTAGCACCGCCTTCAGCCCAGGGCCTGATCCTGGAGACCGGGGATAGAGTCCCACATCGGGCTCCCTGCATGGAGCCTGCTTCTCCCTCTGCCTGTGTTTCTGCCTCTCTCTCTCTCTCATGAATAAATAAATAAAATCTTAAGAAAAAAATCTCTTAAAAAAAAGTGGAAACATGAACTGACATGGGGTGATTTTCAAGACACAATGTTAGGTAATAAATGCAAAGTGCCTACTACCTATTGTATAAGAGGAAATAAGAGAACCTGAATACATCCATCTGCTTAGTACCTTGATTATACCCTCAGTCTAGGAAGAAAAAAAAAAAAGAACAGCAAATGAATCTTCAACTCTTTTTTAGCAGGTCTGTGTTTCACTGTAGTTAGGTATAGCAATTCTGAAAACTCTTTTATATGTACTGTAGGATTAAGCAAATGTGCTGATGCTGCTAAAAATCAAGTTCTCACTGTGGAAAAGAGATAAAGAGATAAAAAAACAGAATGGGGAAAGGCGAAGGAGAATGGTGTGAGGATGAACACTTGGAAGTATTATTTTATTTTATTTTTTATTTATTTATTTTTTTAAGATTTTATTTATTCATGACAGAGAGAGAGAGAGAGAGAGAGAGGCAGAGACAAAGGCAGAGGGATAAGCAGGCTCCATGCAGGGAGCCCGATGCGGGACTCCAAGGTACTAGGATCAGAGCCCCACATCAGGCTCCCTGCTCAGCTGGGAGCCTGCTTCTCCCTCTCCATCTGCCTCTGCCCCTGCTGTGCTCTCTCTCACTTTCTCTGTCTCAAATGATAAATAAAATCTTAAAAAAAAAAAGTCAACAAAACAAAGCTAGTCTATAATCTTAAAAAATATCAATGTCACAAAGGACAGGATGGACTAGGTAACTCTCCCAGATTAAATTACAGAGGCACGTGAAAAATAAATGCAAAAATGACCCTGGACTAAAAGGAAAAATATTTTACAGAGGGCATTACTGGGATTAATCAACATTGTAAATGTGCATAGTAAGATTATTTAAAGCACTGCATCAGGCAGTCTGGGTGGCTCAGTGGTTTAGCACTGCCTTCAGCCCAGGGTGTGATCCCAGAGACCCGGGATCGGGTCCCGCGTTGGGCTCCCTGGATGGAGCCTGCTTCTCCCTCTGCCTGTGTCTCTGCCTCTCTCTCTCTCTCTCTCTCTGTCTCTCAAGAATAAATAAATAGAATCTTTTAAAAAAAATTGTTTAAAGCACTACATCAATGTTAAACTTCCTGAAACTTGGTAACTACAAGTTACCATTGTAACTTGGCCATTAAGGAGAATATCATTGCTCTTAGGAATACAAAACTCAAGCATTAAGGGCTAAAAGGACATGATGTATGCAACCTCTCTGGAATGGTTCAGAAAAAAAAATTCTGTGTATAAAAAGGATACGATAGGGCAGCCCTGGTGGCTCAGGGGTTTAGCACCGCCTTCAGCCCAGGCGTGATCCTGGAGACTCGGGATCGAGTCCCACGTCAGGCTCCCTGCATGGAGCCTGCTTCCCTCTGCCTCTCTCTCTCTCTGTCTCTCATGAATAAATAAAATCTTTAAAAAAAAATAAAAAGGATACGATAAAATAAATGTGGTCAAATAAATAAATAAATAAATAAGTAAATATGGTCGAAATGTTTAAAATTAGCGACCCACCAAGTTAAAAGTTTTTTCAAAACAAATTTTAAGTACTATACATAGATTAATGGCCCAAGGACCTACACATAATAATCTAAAGAATATATTCTAAAATTTTTAAAAGTTTTATGATCATGGTGCCTAGGTGGCGCAGTAGGTTAAGTGTGTGCCTTCAACTCAGGTGATGATCCCAAGGTACTGGGATCAAGTCCTGCAGACTCCCTGCTGAGCAGGGAGCTCCCTCTGCCCCTCCCCCTACTTGTGCATGCTCACTTGTGTTCTCTTTCTCCTCTCTCACTCTCAAAACAAAATAAAAAAATTTTTAAAAAAGTTTTGCAATCAGATGTAAGAGCTGAAAAGGGACAATGAATAAGCCACAACAAAACCAAGCAGAAGACCAAACAGTTGTTGCCTCACCCTCTCTTCTCCTTGGCTTCCTGAAGATGCCACTACAAAACAATCTTCAAAAAGGATTCTTGCCACACCCCACCAGTGGATCAACAGGATTTCCTACCTAATGAAGATATTGCATGGCTTTTGATACTAATGCTGGGTGCCCTTTTTGCCTGTTTTTTATTTTTTTAAGTAGGCTCCACACTCAACATGGGGCTTGAACTCATGATCCTAAGATCAAGAGTTGTATGCTCTACCGACTAAGTCAGCCAGGCACCTCCCCCTTATGCCTACTTTCAAGGAATTAGGTACATGTTACCCATTCTAATTTGGGGTGCAATAAATAACATTTGTTGTATTTGAGGGTCTTTGCTGACATTTAATTTTATCCATATTAAATGTGAGCAAATTTTTTATCAAACAACTAAGATACTTGGTATACTCTGCATCTGATATGAAACATACATTTCCACTAAATAAAAGGTTTCCTGAAACATACCTTTTAAATTTGCCATACCTGGGATCCCCTGGGTGGCGCAGCGGTTTGGCGCCTGCCTTTGGCCCAGGGCACGATCCTGGAGACCCGGGATCGAATCCCACGTCAGGCTCCCGGTGCATGGAGCCTGCTTCTCCCTCTGCCTATGTCTCTGCCTCTCTCTCCCTCTCTCTCTGTATGACTATCATAAATAAATTTTAAAAAAAAATTTTTTTAATTTGCCATACCTTACAGTCTACATAAGGCTGGCTTAAGATCTTTTAGAGTTTCTTAGTACTGGATAGATTGTGGTCTCTCCTCTCCATCCCAATAATATCAAACACTGTATATAATGCATAATTTAAAATTTTCAAAGTAAACTAAATTTACACGTATACCAGATAAGGTCACTGAAACATAGCTTCCCATTTTCTTTTAGCACACCCACTTTGATAGTATCTCAACTATATGCATAATCCAGCAATAAAATATTCCAGCATTTGTCCCATATTATTGCATATACCAAGAGCTCTAACATGCTAAAAACAATTTTTCCCCAATTCCTGCAGTCTTTTAATTATTGTGACACTAAATGCTATTCATCTGAAACAGGCCTAGGTATACATTCCTGGTAAATAATTCTCAACATCTGAAAGTTCACATTATCTCTATTACAAGCCTAATGATATGATATGGCTTCCACCTTCATTAGACATGCCAGAAATTTAAAAGGACTTCAGGGGCGTCTGGGTGGCTCAGTTGGTTGAGTCACATTCCTGATTTCAGCTCAGGTCTTGATCTCAAGTGTCATGAGATCTAGCCACGCTAAGGCTCCATGCTCAGTGGAAGTGTGCTTGGATATTCTCTCCCTCTGCTCCTTCCCTCATTCACATGCTCTCTTCCTAAAATAAATCTTTTTTAAAAACATAAAAGGACTTCAAAATACAATTGCTATTTTCAAATCAAAAGAACAAAAACGTGAAAACAACTCTCTCTTTTGTTCCACCATCGTGGTGTGTGTGGTTGACTGTCATCATGTCTTCTCACAAAAGTTTCAGGATCAAGTGATTCCTGGCCAAGAAACAAAAGCAGAAGCATCCAATTTCCCAGTGGATTCGGATGAAAATTGGTAATAAAATCCAGTACAGGGGTGCCTGGATGGTTCAGTCGGTGGAACGTGCAACTCTAGATCTTTGGGGTGTGAGTTCAAACCCCATGCTGGGCATAGAGCCTACTTAAATAAGTAAGTAAATAAATAAATAAAAACAACTAATAATTGCAAATAACTTTATTCTCTCATTCTAAAAAGAATTACTTATTGTATAATTATAAAGCATTTTAAAGCAGTGGTTCTGAACCTTGGCTACAAATTAGAATTACATGGGAACTTTCAAAATTTTGATGCCCACATCAAGTCCCACACCAGTTAAATCAGAATCTGTGGGAGATCAGACACAGGCATCAGTACATTTCAAAGCTTCCAAAATAATTACAATGTACAACCAAGGTAGGGAACCACTGTTTTGTTTTGTTTTTAAAGATTTTATTTGACAGAGAAAGAGAAAGCACAAGCAGGGAGAGCGGCAGGCAAAGGCAGGCTCCCCAATGAGCAGGGAGCCCGACACGGGGCTTCATCCAAGGACTCTGTGATCATGACCTAAGCCAAAGGCAGACACCTAACCGACTGAGCCACCCAAGCACTGCACTATTTTAAATAAGAAATATTCTGAGACAGCCCCAGTGGCTTAGCGGTTTGGCACCACCTTCAACCTGGGGTGTGGTCAACCCGGGGCGTGGTCCTGGAGACCTGGGATCAAGTCCCACCTCGTCGGGTTCCCTGCATGGAGCCTGCTTCCCCCTCTGCCTGTGTCTCTGCGCCTCTCTCTCTCTCTCTCTCTCTCTCTCTGTGTGTGTGTGTCTCTCATGAATAAATAAATAAAATCTTAAAAAAATATATTCTGGAACACAAATGCTTAAATATATGCTGTTTTAAAAACAGCACCAAGAGTGCTCACTTCAGTAGTACATATATTAAAACTGAAACAATACAGAAAAGATCAGCATGGCCCCTAAGCGAGGATAAGATGCAAATTTGTAAGGTGTTCCATAGTTAAAAAAATATATATAGCATGATTAGCTATAAATTTATTCTGGCAATGTTCAAAACTTTTTTCTTTCTTTTTTTAAGATTTATTTATTTGAGAGGAAGAGGGAGAGAGAGAGAGAGAGAGAGAGAATTTGAACATACCAGCAGGGGGAGGGACAAAAGAGGGAAAGGGAGAATCCCAAGCAGACTTCCCAGTGAATGTGGAACCCACACAGGGCTCGATCTCACAACCCTGAGATCATGACCTGAGCCAAAATCAAGAGTCAGGCACCTAACCGACTGAGCCACCCAGGTGCCCTGTTAAAACTTTTTTTAAAGATTCTTTTCAAAATTGTTTTCTCTCATACCTTCACCAAAAATGTTGATCACCTGCCTAACTAATTATATAAAAGTGAAGAGCGTAAGTTTTAGAGTTACAAAGACCTGGATACAAGTATTAGCTCAAAAAAAAATTTTTTTAATAAATAAATAAATCCTAGCTCTACCATTTAATAGGTAATTATATGATAATGAATAATCAGTTTAACCTCTGAGTTTCCATTTCCTCATCTGTGAAATGGGAGGATTAAAGAAGAAAACAACATGCACAATGTGGCATCTGGTACATAGGAGGGAATGTATAAATGGCTATATTTATCATACCAAACTAGCCTAGAAGACCCTGGAGGCCTGGACCATATCTTGTTTAAGGTCATAATTCCAGAACCGACCACATGGTAGCTACATAAAAATTACTGTTAAGCTCCTTAAGGAATTTTATCTGTCTCTGTAACTCTAATACCTAGCATAGATTCTGATATACAATAAAAGCCTAACAACATTCTGAACAAAGGAAACAAACTTATTTCAAATAAAAAACAAACCCTCAAGCCTTGCTTTGCAGTAAAGAAGTCAGAATAACCAGCATCCGTAGCCAATAGTCCCACAAACTGCATTGCAGGCCGTTGTTGTATAAACAGTTCTACAGCTCCATCAGTGATGTAATTGCCCCCCGAAATATCCAGCGACACAATATTAGGCAGAATATCCTTTTGCTGCAGCAAATGAAAAGCTAGATCTGATTTGAGTTGCCTGTGATCAGAAATATCAAGGTGAAGCAGACATTTAAGTTCTCTAATAACTGCAAGAATTTGTGGTTTGGTCATAGTCAGGCATTTCAGATAGTGCATAGTCAGAGATTTGAGTCGATCCTTACAGGTAAGGAGTGCAGAAATGTTAGTCACCAGAGTATTGGAGATATCCAAGCTTTCCAGTTTTGGTAACTGAGAAACATTAGCCAGGTCTTCACTATGAAAACAAACATTGAAAACACTTAAAACGCGAAGACCAGTGAGCTGACCAAATAGGAGTCTTGAATCTTGAGGGATACTTGTCGAGTCCAACAGGAGACACCGAAGGTTTTGCTGGATCCAACTATTGCTGCAGAGTCCGCTTAGGATGTCTGAAATTGGGAGGTCAGTGTGCACTGCAGTAGCATCTAGCTCAATGACTTTGTGATGGCAGAAGGCTTTTGTGAATGCAGCTGTCGAGATTTTAGCTTTTTGAATATTGACCAGCTTCAGTTTCATTTGGTTGCCTTGGAAAATGCTTGCTGTTCTATCAGTCAGCTTCCCTATAAGAGAACCAAAACCAGCTTGTAATAACTAAATCTCATGCCTTTTCCAGGAAGCATTGTGGCCAATGAACAATGACAGATGCTAATAATAACAATGACTACATTTACTGCTTACACCCTGCGAAGCATTGTTCTAAACCCTTTACTCAGATTACTTCACTTATTCTTTTTTTTTTTTTTAATTTTTATTTATTTATGATAGTCAGAGAGAGAGAGAGAGAGGCAGAGACATAGGCAGAGGGAGAAGCAGGCTCCATGCACCGGGAGCCCGACGCGGGATTCGATCCCGGGTCTCCAGGATCGCGCCCTGGGCCAAAGGCAGGTGCTAAACCGCTGCGCCACCCAGGGATCCCGACTTATTCTTTATAATACTATAGCAATACCGTAATACTATTACTATTATAACTGAGGAAACTGGAGCTTAAAGAGCTCCAGTTACCTCCAGTAACTTGTTCAAAGTCAAAATATGTGGCAGAACCAGGAATCAAAACTAATTCAACTCCAGAGCCCATAGTTTTATCCATAGTAACTTTGTTCATACACTCAACAAAACAACAACAAAAGACAAAACAGATAAATAAGTAGAGGATATATAATATAAAAATAACACTACCAATGATTACTTTTAACCAAATTAATGGACAGCCTCTGACAAGTCACTTACCTCTGTAGGCCTCATTTTCCTCATCTATAAAATGAATGGGTTATACTAGATTTTATTTAGAAAAGATTTACTACGCATCTCCTATATGTGAGATCCTGTGTTAAGAAATGGGCACACAAGGTAATTTGACCCCTGTGACGACAAGGAGTTCAGTTAGAAAGGCATGTCAGGTAAATAAAGGATTATAATAGTGTACTGACATGCAGTACTAATTTATACCATTCCTGAGCTGGTGCACATAAGATTAACTTTGGGAAAAGTTTTGAAGACTAAATATCAGTTTGGGGGAGTGAAGGGAGACGGTGAAGGGTGGAAGAACATATCAAAGACAAGGAGGCACAGATGAGCAGGTTTATTTGGAAAGATCCTAAGTAGACCAACACTATTGGAACACAGTGGTGTAAAAGCTAAAAAGGAAAGTGGAAGGAAGGTAAAAGGCAGATGGGGTCTGTACACAAAGCTAGGAAACCCAGACTTTTATCCTATGGACAATAAAGAACAATTAAATTTTGAAGCAGAAAAAGGAATGGTCATAACTACATTTTTAGAAAGACCGATTATGTGACTAAAATAATTACGATGGTGTTTGGTGGGAGTGAGATACGGCAAGATATTATTAATGTTTTTTCAAAATGAAAGATAAAAGTTTAAACTAAGACTGACAGAACATGGTGGCTGAACAGACCAGGGCAAAGAACTGAGAAAAAAAAAAAAAAAAAGTATATTAAGCTGATTCCCAGCTTCCCAGTTTGTGTTAAGTTGCACTACCAAGACAAGAGGAAGGAAGTCACTATACCTCAGACTTTGAGGAAGAATTCAGTATTTTCATTCATACATTTATCCAACAAATTCCGAGAGTTCACTGTATGTGAAATGTCAGCTATGCTAGATGCTAAGAATGGTGAAGGAAATAAACATGGCTCCTGCCAACATGGAGCTTCTTTACACCCTAGAGGGAGAACACTGAACAAGCAGAAAACTACTAACATTAAAAATATAGTGGAAAAAAAAATAGTGAGTGAAAAATAGAACTACTCTATGATCCAGCAATCACATTACTGGGTATTTACCCAAAGAATAAAAACAATACTAATTCCAAGGGACACATGTACCCTGATGTTTTTTTTTTTTTTTTATAGATTTTATTTATTTATTCACCAGAGACAGAGAGAGAGGCAGAGATGTAGGCAGAGGAAGAGAGGAAGGAGAAGCAGGATCCATGCAGGGAGCCCAATGCAGGACTCGATCCCAGGACTCCAGGACCATGCCCTGAGCCAAAGGCAGACAGACACTCAACCACTGAGCCACCCAGCCATCCCTACCTTGATGTTTATAACAACATCACCAACAACAGCCAAATTATGGGAAAGAGCCCATCGACTGAATGGATGAAGGAGAGATGGTACGTGTAAACACACACACACACACACACATATATGTAAATGTATGTATGTGTGTGTGTATATATGAGAGACAGAGAATATTATTCAGCCATAAAAAAGAATAAAATCTTACTATTTGCAACAACACAGATGGAGCTACAGAATATTGTATTATGCCAAGCAAAATAAGTTATGAGAGTGACAAATACCGTATGATTTCACTCATAGGTGGAATTTAAGAAACAAAAGAAAGGAACAAAGTGGGAGGAAAAGAGAGAAAGAGGTAAACCAAGAAACAAACTCTTGGGACATATGGGAAGCTCAGCTGGTTGAGTGCTCAGCTCTTGATTTCGGCTCAAATGGTGATCTCAGGCATGAGATCAATCCCCAAGGCAGGCTCCACCCTGAGTAGAGAACATACTTGGGATTCTCTTCTTCCTTCTGTGTCCTACCCCACCCCAAGACCCAAGAGTATACAGTCTCTCTCTCTCTCTCTCTCTCTTTTCTCTCTCTCAGTAGAAGAGAAAGGAGAAAAGAAAAAAGAAACAAACTCCTAACTATAGAAAACAAAATGATGGTTAGGAGGGAGGAAGTGGGACAGACAGATTACAAATAGGTAATGGTGATTAAGGAAGGCACTTGTGATGAGCATCAGCTGATACAGGAAGTGCTGAGTCACTAAATTGTATACCTGAAACTAATATTACACTGTATATTAAATAACTGGAATTTAAATTAAAACTTTAAAGAAATGTAGTAAGTGTTCTAAAGGAAACAAACAAGAACATAAAACGGGGTAAGGAAAGGAAGAAGGATGTCAAGAATCTTCTTTGTCTCTCTGGAGTTTGAGGAGGTGATATTTAAGCTAAGACCTAAGGACGTAAAAGAAAGATTACTGTCACTCTAGATTGAAGGAAGAGCTAAAGTCCTGAGATGGGAAACAGGTTGGCTTTTTCTATGAAATGAGAGGAAACCAATGTGACTGAAGCACAGCTGATGAAGGTTAGAGACAGAGGCAAGAGTCAGATCTGTCAGACCAGAGCAAAGAATTGACATTTTATCCTAAGTATAAGAAGAAGCCTTTCAAGTGTGACAGAAGAGTGGCCAGATCTGACATGAGGACTGTTTGCTATGTGGCAGAGCTTGGCAAGGGACAAAAGTGGAGGTAAAGAGAGCACTTGTGAGGTCAGGGAAGAGGAAAGAGAAAGGTGTCATTGATAGGACTTTTTAAGAAGAAAAGAATGTTTGAGATAGATATTTTGAAGGCAGAAAATGTTTCAATAGAATCAAGGAGAGAGGGATCCCTGGGTGGCTCAGCAGTTTAACGCCTGCCTTTGGCCCAGAGCGCGATCCTGGAGTCCCGGGATCGAGTCCCGTGTCGGGCTCCTGGCATGGAGCCTGCTTCTCCCTCCTCCTGTGTCTCTGCCTCTCTCTCTCTCTCTCTCTATGTCTATCATGAATAAAAAAAAGAATCAAGGAGAGAGGAAGAAGAAATGAAAAACTACTCCTAAGTCACTGAACAACAAGGTAGATGACCAAGTCATTCTGGAGATGGGGGAAATGGCAGTGTAGTGGATGTTGTAATATGACACCTGGATCCTTAATAGGAACAAAGAACTTACTATTAGAGCTGCTGGGAGCGCAGTCAGCCCTCATCTATGGGACATCAACTGAAAAGAGCTGCCCTACCCAAGGTCACACCATTTTCCATGCAGACCCATATATGAAACTGATCTGGATGGTATAAAGGTCCAACCCTCGTATAAAGGTCCAGCCCTCACATCTCAAATCTCAACTCAGCACAGATCTGAGTCATTGTTTCACCTTCAGGATTCCCCAAATGATCAGCTGAGGTATTCTAGATTCCATAGAGTTTAAACCTATGAGACTAAAGGACAAACACTTGGAATTAACTGGCATAGAGACAGTATTTAATAAAACTGTGGGAGGGACACCTGGGTGGCTCAGGTCGTGATCCCGGGATCCTGGGATCAAATCCCACATCAGGCTTCCTGCATGGAGCCTGCTTCTCCCTCTGCCCATGTCCCTGCCTCTCTCTCTCTCTGTGTCTCACATGAATGAATGAATTAATTAAATTAAAAAAAAAATGTGGGAATTGGGACATCTGGGTGGCTCAGTCCATGATCTTGGGGTCCTGAGATCAATCTCCACATCAGGCTCCCTGCTCAGTGGGGAGCCTGCTTCTCCCTCTCCCTTTGCCCTTCCTCATGCTTCTGCTTTCTCTCAAATAAATATTAAAAAATAAATAAATAAAAGCTGCTTCATTAAAAAAAAAACTGTGGGAATGGATGACATGGGAATGTAAGAGGAGGAAGAGCAAGAACAAAATATGGAAAATAACTATATCTGAGGTCAGTAGAATGAGGAATAATAGTCATAATAGCAAATAATAGCTGCTGAATGTTCTAAATATTTTAGATATATTAATTCTCTAAGTCTTCATAAAACCCAATGAGGAAGGGATTATTATTAGTCACCTTTTACAGATGAGTTGAAGCATAGGAAAGTAACTGGCCCAAGGAAACATCTAATAGTCAGGACAGTGTATAAACCCAAATAGTCTGACACCAGAACCAGAACTCTTAAATCTTAATTTGTACTGCCTTTCAAGGAGAGTTGGATAAGGAGACAGATCAGCAGCAGCCACTGAAGTAGAAGGAAAACCAGAAGAATATGATGACTGAGAAGCCTAGAGAAGAAACACAGTAGACCCAGGACACATCCTGGATATATGGTTCTGAAGCTTAGAATAAAAGTACTATGCTGAGAACTCTAAGGAATCAGAGTAGAAGTGGTAGCTTCTAAAACAAAACAAAAAGACCTACAGACCTACAGAATGTACAAAGTACTATTGGGTACCCAAATCAGAATCTCAAGGAAAATAAAATATTTAAGGTACATACAGAAAAACAACAGCATACAAAGGAAATTGTGAAAGAGTAACCAAGAATACAAGAAAAAAAAAAAAAAAAACAGAAGAATGAAATACTGTAAGTCAGAAGAAGGTCAAGAGTAATTAATACTAAAAGTCAAAAGTACAATAATCTCTGATGATTTAATGAATCTAGGCAATGATCATTTATGGCCACCAAAATACAAAACCAACCAGACTTAATTAACTCCCTTAAGGAAGTACAAGGCCCTATCAAAAACATCAAATCTAAATCTAATCAAGCATCTACCTCTAACTTCCAATTTAAAGGAATTACAGCTATCAGAGGAACAGCAAAAAATTATAGCACTGTCAAACAATGGCAAAATCCAGACTGTGTAAAAACTCTACATAACAAACCACCACAGTTTCTTTGAAAAAAAATAATAACTGGAAAACCCCCAAATACATAGAGATTAAACAACACACCTGTAATTAAAATGTGGATCAAGGAAGAAATCTCAAGAGAAATTTTAAATTTTGAACTACATGAAGACACAACTTATCAAAATTTATGAGATGAAGTGAAAGCAGTGCTTAAAGGTAAAGTTATAGATAGCTCTGAATACATACATTAGAAAAGAAAGAGCTAAAACCAATCATCTAAGTTTCCACCTTAGGAAACTAGAAAAAGAACAAATTAAATGCAAAGCAAGCAGAAGAAAAGGAATAATAAAAATTAGAACAGAAATCAATGAAACTGAAAATGTGAAATCAATAGAGAAAAATCAACAAAGCCAAAAGCCGGTTCTTGGAAAAGATCAATAAAAATCAGCCTAACTAAAAATAAATTAGCCTCGGGCAGCCTGGGTGGCTCGGCGGTTTAGCATCACCTTCAGCCCAGGGCATGATCCTGGAAGTCCCACATCGGACTCCCTGCATGGAGCCTGCTTCTCCCTCTGCCTGTGTCTCTGCCTCTCTCTCTCTCTGTGTCTCTTATGAATAAGATGTCTCTTTATGAATGGATAAAATGTAATGGATAAAATATTTTAAAATAAATAAATAAATAAGTTAGCCTCTGGCCAGGCTAACTAAAAGGAGACAAATTACTAGCATCAGAAATGAAAAAGAGGACATCACTATCCCTTGAATATTAAAAGGATAAGAATACTATGAACTAATTCTATGCCCACAATATGATAACCTAAATGAAATGGACCCATTCCTAGACCCATTAAGTGTATGCCTTAATCCCCATCACCTGTTACACCCATTCCCCCGCTCCTCCCCCAACCATCAGTTTAGTTTGTTCTCAATAGTTAAGAATCTGTTTCTTAACAGAAAGACACAATCTACCAAAACTCACACAGGATAGATTATCTGATAAGGTTTATTTATTAAAGAAATTGAATCAATAATTAATAACCTTCCAAACAGAAAGCACCAGGTCCAGATGAGTTTCGTGATGATTTCTACCAAACACTCATGGAAGAAATTATACCAGTCCTCCACAATTTCTTGCAGAGGACATACTTCCTAACTCATTCTTTGAGGCCAGCAATACCCTAACAACAAAACCACATAGCTATTATAAAAGAAAACTACTGGGGATCCCTGGGTGGCTCAGAGGTTTAGCGCCTGCCTTTGGCCCAAAGTGCGATCCTGGAGTCCCGGGATCGGGACCCACGTCGGGCTCCCTGAATGGAGCCTGCTTCTCCCCCTCTGCCTGTGTCTCTGCCTCTCTCTCTCTCTCTTTCTATGTCTATCATGAATAAATAAAAAATTAAAAAAAAAATAAAACTACTGACAAATAAACCTCATGAACACAGATGCAAAAATCCTCAACAGAATATTAGCAAACCAAATCCAACAATGTATAAAAAGAATTCCACACCACAAGCAAACAAACTTATTCCAGGTATGGAAGGCTGGCTCAACATTTAAAAATCAATTAATGAAAAAAAATAATAATAAAAAAATAAAAATAAAAATCAATTAATGTAATCTATCACATCAACAGACTGAAAAAAGAAAAATCACATGATTATATCACTAGATGGAAAAAAAAAAAGCATCTGACAAAATCCAACATTCATTCCTAGTAACAACTCTCAACCATAAACAGAGGGGAACTTCCTCAATTTGAAAAGCCTTAGTACAAAAAAATCTACAAGTAACATACTTAGTGGTGAGAAACAAAACTTTCTCACTAAGATCAGGTAAAAGGCAAGGATGTCCCCTCTCACCACTTCTTTCCATAAATACAATATCATTTACATCAGCACCCCAAAACAAGGAAATATTTAAGTATAAATCTAATATGTACAAGATCTCTATGAGAAAACTAAAAACTGATAAAATCCAAGAAGAACTAAATAAATGGAGAGATACTGGATATCATGGATATGGAGATATTCCATGTTCACAAATAAGAGGACTCAATATTATCAAAATATCAGTTGGATTGTTCAGTCATAAAAAACAATGAAATCTGATCATTTGCAACAACATGGATGGAACTAGAAAGTATAATGCTCACTGAAATAAGTCAGTTGGAGAAAGACAAATGCTGTATGACTTCACTTGTGTGGAATTTAAGAAACAAAACAATGAGGAAAGGGGAAAGGGAAAGAAGAGAGAGAGAGAAACCAAGAAACAGACTCTGAACTATTGAGAACAAACTGATGGCTGGGGGAGGATCAGGGGAATGGGTGTAACAGGTGATGGGGATTAAGGAGTACACTTGTGATGAGCGCTGGGTGATATACAAAACTGCTGAATCACTAATTTGTATACCTGAAATTAATATAACACTGTATGTTAATTATATGGGAATTAAAAATTTTTTTTAAAGTTACCAGTTTTTCCCAACTTCATCTATCAATGTAATGCAATCCTAAGAAAAATCCCAGCAGGTTATTTTTGTGAATATCAATAAAGTTTACATGGAAGGCAAAAGACCCAGAACATCCAACATAACCTTGAAAGAGAAGAACAACTTGGAAAGCTGACACTACCTAACTTCAAGACTTCCTATAAAAGCTACAGTAATCAAGACAGTGTGGTACTGGTGGAAGAATAGAGAAAGAGATCAATGGAAAGGAAGAAAGAGCCCAGAAATAGATCCAACTGATCTTTGACAAAGGAGTAAAGGTGATTCAATGCCTCAAATACAATACTACAGCAAATGATGTTGGAACAAATGGACATCCATATGAAAAAAACAAAAACCAAACGTGAATCTAGACACAGACCTAAAACCCTTCATAAAAATCAACTCAAAATAAATCAAACATGTAAATGTAAAACACAAAATTATAAAACTCCTAGAAGGTAACATAGGAGAAAACCAATGGGTATAGTGATGTCTTTTTAGATACAATACTAAAAACACAATCCATGAAAGAAATAATTGAGGGGCACCTAGCTGGCTCAGTTAGAAGACCATGTGACTCTTGACCTCAGGGTCATGGGTTATGCATTACTTAAATAAATAAAACTTAAAATAATGATAATTGATAAGCTGGATTTTATTAAAATTTAAATCTTGGGGTACCTGGGGCTCAGCTGTTTGGGCATCCAACTCTTGGTTTCAGCTCAGGTTATGATCTTGCAGTTATGTGATAGAGTCCCATGTTGGGCTCTGTGCTCAGTGCAGAGTCTACTTCAGGTCCTCACTCCCTCTTCCTCTCATTCATATACTCATTCACTCTCAAATTAATTAGTTAATTTTAAAAAATTAAAATCTTACACTCTATTAAAGAGTATATTAAAAAATTAAAAGACAAGCCAGACTGGGAGAAAAATCATTATAAAAGACATATCTGGTAAACTAATCCAAAATATACAAAGAACTCATAACAATAAGAAAACAAAAACCAGTAAGAAAACAAACATCCCAATTAAATAATGGGCCAGAGACCTTAACAAACACCTCATCAAAGACCATATATAGATGGCAAATAAGCATAAAGATGCTCCACATCATATGTGATTAGGGAAATGCAAACCAAGACAACAAGACACTACTATATACCTATAAGAATGGTTCAAATTCAGAATACTGATAACGCCCAAAACTGGGCAAGATGTGAGGCAATAGGGACTCATATACTGTTGGTGGGAATGCAAAATGATACAAAAGACAGTTTGTCAGTTTTTTACAAAACTAAATATATTCTTACCATATGATCTAGCAATTGCATTCCCAAAGGAAGTGAAAACATGCCTACACAAAAACCTGCATAAAGATGTTTATGGCAGCTTTATTCTTAATCACCAAAACTGGAAGCAAGTAAGTAAATGAATAAACTGTTACACATCCAGACAATGGACTATTCACCACTAAAAATATATGAACTAGGGGTGCCTGGGTGGCTCATTCAGTTAAGTGGCCAACTCTTAATTTGGCTCAGGTTGTGATCTCAGGGTCATGAGATTCAGCCCCAATTTGGACTCTGTGCTCAGCAGGGAGTCTACCTGAGATTCTCTCCCTCTACCCTCCCCCCCTGCTATGTGTGCTCTCTCTCTCAAATAAATAAATCTTAAAAAAAAAAAGAAAAAAGGCATGAGCAATTAAGCTATAAAAGACATGGCGAAACACATACTGAGTGAAAGAGCCAATCTGAAAAGGCTATATAGTGAATGATTACAAATGTGCAAAACTATGAAAACAGTATAAACATAAGTGGTTGCCAGGAATGGGAAGAAGATATGAATAGACAGAGGATTTTTGGGGCAGTGAAAATACTTTGATATAATGATGACTATGTCATTATACTTTTGTCTATGCATTATAGAATACAGAACACCAAAAGTGAACCTTAAGGTAAAACAAGGACTCTGAGGGACACCTGGCTGGCTTAGCGGTTTGGCACCTGCCTTCGGCCCAGGGCATGATACTGGAGCCCAGGGATCAAGTCCCACATTGGGATCCCTGAATGGAGCCTGCTTCTCCCTCTGCCTAGGTCTCTGTCTCTCCCTCTTTCTGTGCCTCTCATGAATAAATAAAATATTTTTAAAAAAACAAAAACAAGGACTCTAAGTGATTATAATGTGTCAAATAAAGAAAAAAATACCATTCTCATGAGTGATATTGATAATAGGGAAAGCTACGCATGTGTGGGGGCAGAACTAATGAGAAATCTCTGTACCTCCTCTATTTGGTTGTAAACCTAAAACTACTTTAAAAAATAAAGACTTAAAAATATACATACACACACAGATACCCACACACATAACATACATATTGCAAAATAATACAAGAGACAGGTGGAAAACCTATAGAATAAAAGAGGCCTAAAAACCCCCATCAACCAATCAAAATATATGGACCTCACCGGGATACTAACTGAAACAAAGGTTTTTAAAAGTTGTAAGACAGGGGCTGGGTGGCTCAGTTGGCTAAGCAGCCAACTCTTAATTTCAGCTCAAGTCACGACCTTGGGGTCCTAAGATCCAGCCCTGTGGGATCCACATTCAGTGGGGGAACCTGCTGCGGGATTCTCTCTCTCCCTCTGTCCCTTCCCCACCCCTCTAAAATAAAACATTCTTAAATAAATAAAATCTTTTTTTAAAAATTAAAAAGTTCTAAGACAGTCAAAATGAACACTCATTATATATTTGATATTAAAAATAAATACTGGGCAGCCCAGATGGCTCAGTGGTTTAGCGCTGCCTTCAGCCCAGGGCATGATCCTGGAGACCCGGAATCTAGTCCCACATCGGGCTCCCCGCATGGAGCCTGCTTCTCCCTCTGCCTGTGTCTCTGCCTCTCTCCCCCTGCGTCTCCCATGAATAAATAAATAAAATCTTTAAAAAAATAAAAAAATAAAAAATACTAAAATTTTAAGTGTGAAATTAAAATTACAGTGTTATATATGTACATATTCATACACACATACATATACACAAACATACACAGAAGTCCCCACTCCTCAACTACATTTACAGTTGAAATGATAGAATATCTACAAAATATCTGGGCGTAGGACAAGGGTGGGTAGAGGTATAAATGGTACAAGATTGGCCATGAGCTGATAATTATCTAAGTTGAATATACTGAGGTTTAGTTTCTCTAGTTTTGTACATTTCAAAATATTTACATAAGTTTTTTAAAAATCAAATCTACAGAGATTAGAAGATATAAAATTTATCTTCTTTTCTTGCCAAACTATATGCCTTCACTTTGAGGAATATATGGGCCTCAGAGGGTAAAAGCCACAGGATAGAATGCATTTTCTTTTGGTTAATTTTTTTGCAAATTTATTTAACTGGTGATATATAGCATCTTTATATTAAAACTTAATATGAGGGGTGCCTAGCTGGCTCAGTCAGTAGAATATGCAACTCTAGATCTCAGGGGTCATGAGTTCAAACCCCACATTAGGTTCCTGGAACCTGCTTAAAATACAATAAATATAAAAAAGAAAAAAAATACAATAAATACATAAAATTGAACATGTAAAATCGGGGGGGGGGGGGGGGGGGGGAGGCGGGGAGAATGAAAAAGTAGCACTTTCAGGGACTCCTTAAGGGGAATACAGCTCAGGGTTTGAAGCTTTAGCTCCTAGCACAGTATCTGCTGAGTAGTGGGGACTTGATGAATTAAGAAGTGAAAATTGCTGTAAGCACATAGTTATTTGCAAGAAATCTGTCACAAGTCTCATGAAAAGGTTATCAAATAAGCATAGCATAGTGGTTAAAAAAACAAATAACAAAAAACCACTGTGTCTGGATCCAGAGTGTCTTGGTTCAAATTCTGACTGCCACTTCTTAGCTATACAACCTTAGACCAAAAGTTATTTATCTCTCTGATCCTCAGTTTCTCCATCTATAAAAAGAGATAACAGTATATACAAAGCTTAATAACATATGGTTGATATATTCCTTATCTCTATTGGGAAAAACTGATGTGGGAGAGGGAGGGGGTTGTTCCTAACTAAACCACAGAACAAAAGTTCTTAATCTTCAGCTTCAGCCACCAAATCTCTAGCAACTGTACCCTTGTGAAGTTATCTTATGGACTCTTGAACACCAAAAGTATTCTTTGTCTCTGACATAAACTGAGTGAGTCAATGAACACTGACTTTACAAATTGGTTATTCCAACCTCAACCTGGAAAAATAAATCTCTTTATTTCCTTCTCTTCAGAACCTATCTTCAGCCAACAAATAACCTAGAATCTTTTGAGAATGGCTTTCCTCCCCACCAACATCAAACACAGCTCTTACCCCACCCTATTTTCCTTTTAGTTATTCATCATTTCTTCCTTCCCAGGCAAACCTTACTGACCTAGGCTCATGATTATCCTTCAGCCACCACAGGACCTTGTGTCATCAATTTTTAGCTCTTACATATTTTTAATGTTTCAGTCTTCACTGGCTTTTCCCTTTTTGTATACAACAGATCTGGGCTATCCTTTCCCCCACCCTAACCCTCAAAAAATTACCCATCCCTCTTTTTTCTTCTTTGTTAAATTTCCTAAGGGTATATGTGTATCCCATTAGCATGAATTACAAAATGGATTAAAAAACCTTTTCAATGTAGGCAAAAGATCCAACAAAAAAAGGTTAAAAAAAAAAAAAAAAAACCACAAAGGTTAGAACAACATTATAAAAGACTAGATCCGGACGCCTGAGGGGGCTCAGTGGTTGAGCGGCTGCCTTTAGCTCAGGGCATGATCCTGAGGTTCTGGGATCGAGTCCTGCATCAGGAGTCTGCTATTCCCTCTGCCTATGTCCCTCCTCTGTCTCTCATGAATAAATAATTTTTTTTAAAAGTCTTAATACACATGGGAAAGAAAAAGCAAACTAAGCAATGTAAGCAAGAGGAAGGAAATAATAAAGATTGGAGTGGAAATTAATGAAATAGAGGATGGAAAAGATACAGAAGAAAAAAAATCAAAAGCTAGTTCTCTGAGATCAACAAAATTGATAAACCTGTAGCTTGACAAAAATTTAAAAAATAAAGGGGAGGGGGATCCCTGGGTGGTGCAGCAGTTTGGCGCCTGCCTTTGGCCCAGGGCGCGATCCTGGAGACCTGGGATCGAATCCCAGGTCGGTGCATGGAGCCTGCTTCTCCCTCTGCCTGTGTCTCTGCCTCTCCCTCTCCCTCTCTCTCTGTGTGACTATCATAAATAATAAAATAAAAATTTTTTAAAAACCTGTAGCTTGACTAACAAAGAAAAAAGAGAACTCAAATTACTAAAATGAGAAATGAAAAGGGACAGAACCACTTACACTACAGAAATAAAATATTATGTAAGAATACTAAGAAAAAAAAAAAGAATACTAAGAACAACTGTATGCCAACTAATTAGATAATTTAAACCAAATGGATAAGTTCAAAGAATACCACAAACTACTAAAACTACTCAAGAAGCAATAGAATATGGGGGTGACTGGCTGGCTCAGTAAAAAGAGCACATGACTCCTGACCTCAGGGTTCTAAGTTCATCCCCCACTGGATGTAGCAATTACTTAAAAATAAAATCTTGGAGTGCCTGGGTGGCTCAGCTGGTTAAGCATCCAATATTGTTTTTGGCTCAGGTCGTAATCTCAGAGTCAGGAGGATCAAGCCCTCTGTCAACTCCTCACTCAGTGGGGAGTCTGCTTCTCTCCCTCCGCGCCTAGTAAATATATCTTTAAACTAACTAAAATAAAATCTTTAAAAATAAAAAAAAATAGGGACACCTGGGTAGCTCAGTCAGTTAAGCATCTGCCTTTGGCTCAGGTCATGATCCCGGGGTCCTAGGATCAAGTCCCACATATCAGTCTCCCCACAGGGAGCCTGCTTCTCCCTCTGCCTATGTCTCTGCCTCTCTCTGTTTCTCATGAATACATAAAATCTCAAAAAAAAAATTGAAATTAAAATTTTAAAAAACCATTTCTGTACACTAAAAATGACCAATCCAAAAATGAAATTAAGGGAAGGAGGGCGGGGGGTGGGGGTGAATGGGTGACGGGCACTGAGGGGGGCACATGACGGGAGGAGCACTGGGTGTTATTCTGTATGTTGGCAAATTGAACACCAATAAAAAATAAATTTATTAAAAAAATGAAATTAAGAAAGCAATTCCATGTAAAATAGCATCAAAAGAATAAAATACTGGGGTGCCTGGGTGGCACAGTCAGTTAAGCATCCAACTCTTGATTTCAGCTTAGGTCATGATCTCAAGGTCAAGAGATCAAGCCCTGCATTATATCCCTGCTTGGGATTCTCTCTCCTGCTCACCACTCCCCAACCCCTCAGTCACATGCATGTGCGCACTCTCTCTCTAAAAACAAACAAAATATTTAAAAATAAATTTAACAAAGGAAGAATAAAATTTATGTGCATAAACTAAAAAAGAAATTTGAAAGATTTTATTTATTCAAAATGGACTAAAAACCTAAAAGTGTAAGAGTAAAGAAACCAACACTCTTAGAATAAAATACAGATGCAAATACCATGACTTCGGATTTGGCAATGGATGTTTAGATAGGATAGCAAAAACATTAAGCCATAAAAGAAACAGATAATTGGGTTTCATCAAAATCAACTTCTGAATCAAAGGATGCTATCAGCAAAGTGAAAAAAGAATTCCTAGAATGCAAGAAAATACTGCAGGCCATGTAATTGATTAAGGACTTGTATCTAGAATATTTAAAGAATACAGACATAGACACAGAATGTACAGCTTAGGGAATATTGTAATACTGTAAAAACTTTGTATGCTGACAGATGGTAACTAGGTTTACCATGATCATCATTTTGTAACATATGCATTGAATCACTGTCTTGTACACCTAATGAGGTCAATTACACATCAATTAAAAAATAAAAAAACAGAAACAACTTTTAGGGCACTTGACGGGCTCAGTTAAGCAACTGACTGGATTTCGGCTCAGGTCATGATCTCGGGGTCATGGGATGGATCCCAGCAACGGGTTCCACACTCAGCATGGAATCTGTTTAAGCTTCTCTCTTCTTGTGCCCCTTCCCCTGCTCACGCTCTAAACAAATAAAATAAAATCTTTAAAAAAAAAAGACAATCTAATTAAGAAATGGGCAAAGGATCTGAGTAGACATTTCTCTAAAGAAAATATACAGGGGTTGGGACACCTGGGTGGCTCAGCGGTTTAGCACCTGCCTTTGGCCCAGGTGGTAATCCTAGAGTCCCGGGATTGAGTCCCACATCGGTCGGGCTCCCTACATAGAGCCTGCTTCTCCCTCTGCCTGTGTCTCTCATGAAGAAAAGAAAGGAAAAGGAAAAGGGAAAGGGAAAGGAAAAGGAAAAAGGAAAAAGGAAAAGGAAAGGAAAGGATACAGGGGCACCTGGGTGGCTCAGTCAGTTAAGTGTCCGCCTTTGGCTCAGGTCATGATCCCAGAGTCCTGGGATCAAGCCCCACATCAGGCTCCCTGCTCAGTGGAGAGCCTGCTTCTTCCTCTCCCTCTGCCACTCCCCCTGCTTGTGCTCTCTTCTCTCTCTCAAATAAACATAATCTTTTAAAAAAATAATAAAGAAGATATACAAATGGCCAAAAAGCACATAAAAATATGCTCAACATCATTACTCATTAGGGAAATGCAAATCAAAACCACAATAAAGGGCAGCCGGGGTGGCTCAGCGGTTTAGCGCCACCTTCAGCCCCGGGCGTGATCTTGGAGACCTGGGATCGAGTCTCATGTCAGGCTCCTTGTATGGAGCCTGCTTCTCCCTCTGCCTGTGTCTCTGCCTCTCTTCCTCTCTCTCTGTGCCTCTCATGAATAAATAAATAAGATCTTTAAAAAAAAAGATTTTTTAAAAAAAACCACAATAAATATTTCACATCCACCAGAACAGCTATAATCAAAAAGTCAAGTAAGGACTCTTGGTGAGGTTATGGAGAAATTAGATCTCTTGCATGCTGCTGATAGGAAAGTAAAATGATACCACTTTGGGAAATAATTTGGAAATTCTTCAAAAAGTTAAATATAGAGTTGCTGTTTGACCAAGCAATTCTACTCCCAGGTATACACCCAAGAGAAATGAAAATGTATGTCCACACAGAAATGTGTACACAAATGTTTGTAAGTAGCATTATTCATTGAATGAATAGCCATAATCCACACAACTGAATATTATACAGCCGCAAAAATGAAGTTGTGACTAATGCTACAACATGGATGAATCTTAACAATATTATGCTAAGTAAATGAAGTCAGATATAAATGGGCACATACTGCATGATTTGATTTATATTAGTTGTTTAGGAAAGATAAACTCATAGAAAGTAGATGAGTAGTTGTTTAGGGTTGGGGGACGGGTTAGGAGTTTCTTTTTGAGATGATGAAAATGTTCTGAAGTTGACAGTGAAGATGGCTGGCCCAAATCTGTGATTTAAAAATACACACACACACACACACACACACACACACACAAATCCACTGAACTGTATACTTTAAATGGGCGAATTATATGGTATGTGAAAATATATCTCAATAATTGATTACCAAACCCCACCCCCATCTTTTTTTTTATTATTTATTCATGAGAGACAGGGAGAGGCAGAGACACAGGCAGAGGCAGAAGCAGGCTCCTCTGGGGAGCCAACGTGGGACTTAATCCCAGGACCCTGGGATCCTGACCCAAGCCAAAGGCAGATGCTCAATCACTGAGCCACCCAGGCGTCCCCCCCTAAAAATCTTTTTATTATTAAAAAAAAACTGTAGGGCTCCTGAATGGCTCATTTGGTTAAGCATCTGCCTTTGGCTTATGATCTCACGGTCCAAGTTAAGATTAAAGCCCTGTATTGGGTTCCCCACTCAGACCATTCCCTGGCTCATGCCTGCTCACTCTCTCTCAAATAAATAAATAAAATCTAAAAAAAAAAAAAAAGCGGGGGGGCACCTGGGTGGCTCAAGTGGTTAAGCATCTGCCTTTAGCTTGGCTTACAATCCCAGAGTCCTGGGATCAAGTCCAAAGTCAAGTTCCCTCCTCTGCAGGGAGCCTGCTTCTCCCTCTGCCTATGTCTCTCCCTCTCTCTCTCTCTCATGAATAAAATATTTAAAAACACAAAAGAGAAAAGAAAAAAGAAAAAACTGTAATATGGTAAATTAAACATAGCCCTTTGAAAGCCCCACTACGATGCTAGGTAAAGGAAAAACATTTTTAAAGGTTTTTTTTGTTTTAGATTTGAGAAAGAGAACATGTGTGCAAGCACCAGTGGGAGGGGCAGAGGGAGAGAATCTCAAGCAGACTCCTCGTCAAGCTCAGAGCCAGATGCAGGGCTTGAATCCAGGACCCTGAGATCATGACCTGAGCCTAAATCAAGAGTCAGTTGCTTAACCAACTGGGCCACCCACATGCCCTGGAAAAAATGTTTTAAGTCTCATATTCACAGTGAAAAGAGTAGGAGGGGTACCTGGTTGGCTCAGTCAGAAAAGTACAGGACTCTTGACCTTGGGGTCATTAGTTTGAGCCCCATGTTGAGTGCGGAGATTACTTAAATAAGTAAAACTTAGGAAAAAAAAAGAGTAGGAGACAAGACTACAGCAACAGCAATTCAGAAGCTAGAGAGCAGAGAGATGGAGGAGTGGGAACTTGGTTTAGTTCTCCACTGTCTTCACTCTGCTAAGCCAATAGCAAGGTAAGCCTAGAACCAAGATCAATTTCCGTCAAGGGTTCCCAAAAAGACTCAGAGATTCAAATGTCTACATAAATAAAATGGGAATCATTTCCATATTTCCCATCCACTTGTAAGGAGCAAAACAGAAATTGTATATGAAAATGCTTTTCAAATAGTAAAGTGCTATTAGGGTACAATATAAAGGATCTTTATTTTAAAAAATTAAATAAAATAAAAATTAAAGGAGCTTTATCTTTACCTTGCCATGTCATTACCCCAAGGAATCGATCAGCTACTTCTTGAGGGAAGCTCCAATGCTCTGGAAGGCACAAGGTTCCATCAGATCTTTCAGAACACAATTTCTCTAGGTTAGCAATGAGGACGTTCAGGCAGATGTTAACCAAAGAGTAGGGAGATGCCTCCTCCTAGAAAATAAAACTTTGTTAAAATACATCTACAAAAATTCAACATGAAAGTAGTCATGCAAAAAACTCAAACTACTTGATGATGATATCTGAAGATACATTCTCTTTACCCTAATAGTGATTTCTATGATTTATAGGTAATGAAACCACCTTATTCCAACTGGTAACTGAATGGAAGATTTTATTTTCTATTCTACCTTGAAAAAAAATTAAGTTCTCTCAATACTTCATTCATCACCTGTTCTCTTACCAGCCACTAAAAATACACAGAAGAGCAAAATATAGTACTAATCCTTTTGGAGCTAACAGATTAGTGGAGAATACCACCAAGAAATCTGACAATTTCAATACAACACAAGGGACAGGGATCCCTGGGTGGCTCAGTGGTTGAGCACGCCTGCCTTTGGCCCAGGGCATGATCCTGAAGTCCTGGGATAGAGTCCCACATCGGGCTCCCTGCATGGAGCCTGCTTCTCCCTCTGCCTATGTCTCTGCCTCTCTCTTTCTGTGTCTCTCATGAATAAATAAATAAAAACAACCACTGAGCTACCCAGGCATCCCATCCTTTTAATAGTCTTGTACTGGGGTGCCTGGGTGGCTCAGTTGGTTAAGCAATTGCCTTTGGCTCAGGTCCTGATCCCAGGATCCTGGGATTGCACTGCACCAGGCTCCCTGTTCAGCGGGGAGTCTGCTTGTTCCTTTCCCTCTGCCCCCACCCCCCTACCCCACCCTGGTGTGTATGCACACACTCTCCCTCTCTCTCTCAAACAAATAAAATCTTAAAAGAAATAAATACGCTTGTATTTACCCCGTACCTTAAACTGAATATACCAATATTTAGAGTCCCTTACTGTGTCCCTCCCTGATGCTATTTCCCATCCCCTCATCCAGTGGTAATCATGATCTTGAATACGGTTTAGTTCTCTATGTGTGAACTTTATGTAAATAGAATCATGCAATAGTATTCTGCTACTGGTTTTTGTTTTAGAAGTCAGTAGATGTCTTAGAGAAACATCCTATGCCATTCATTCTTCAAATCACTCTATCAGGTTTCCATCCCTCGCCAAGACCACTAATGACTAATGCCTCTTTGTATTATTTGACTACTAATAGCATGACTCTAAATATTAACCTACAGGGGCACCTTGTTGGCTCAGTCAGTGGAACATGGGACTCTTTTGACCTCGGAATTAGAGCTTCATGTTGGGGTAAGCATTACTTAAACAGATACTAATCTATATAAACCCAATGAACTCCAGATAATCTCCAGGTCATATCTCATTAAGCTAGTCCTGGATACCCAGCTGCCTCCCTGACATGTCTATTTAACTGTCACAAATACTCCAAATCCACCATGAAGAAAACTGAACTTCCCCAGTCAGTAAAATGCTCAGTAAAATGGCATCACATCTATTTGGTTGCTTAATTTTTACTGATACTTTTATCCCTTGCTTAGGCTTTAATTTTTGATCAACAGCAGCAGATATTTACTTGTCAACATCCTCTGTAATTTCACATAAAGAACCTCTTAGGAGCAGCTAGGTGGCTTGCTCAGTCAAGCGTCTGACTCTTGGTCTCAACTCAGGTCTCGATTTTAAGGTTCTGAGTCAAGCCTTGAGTTGGGCTCCACACTAGGCATGAAGCTTACTTAAAACAAAACAAGAGAATCTTTTACACTGTTGCCATGGCTGGTAATATAGAAAATACATTTTTAAAAAAAGAAAATACATTAAAATGCTGAATCAAATAATAACCAAGTTGTCAGGCCATCATGCCGCAGCTCTACCTTGGCATTTCAATTATGTATGGCATTAGAGTTTTGAACTCCACAATGCGTTGAGAGTACACAGGAAACAAGACCATTTCTTCTAAAAAGCATCATTTGCCAAACTTTCTTACCAACAATTCTAAATCTTCCAAGTTAAGAGAATCAAATAATATAAGTTCACATTGTCATCTCGATCAATCTAGCTTTAATTAGATTTCCCCTTTTTCTAGAAATTAGTGTGCTAAAAATGGTATGTTTTCAAATAAGCTAACATAATGACTAATTGTATTCCTTCTACTGTCTTGGATGGATATAAACTAATAAAAAAATTTGCACTCAAAAACACTTTAATTCCCTGAAATACAGATAGTAGAAAAATTCTAACAGTTTTCTGTAAGATACACCAATTTAAGATAAAAAATTGTCTATTGTGGGCAGCCCGGATGGCTCAGCAGTTTAGCGCCGCCTTCGGCCCAGGGCCTGATCCTGGAGACCGGGGATCGAGTCCCACGTCAGGCTTCCTGCATGGAGCCTGCTTCTCCCTCTGCCTCTGTCTCTGCCTCTCTCTCAATCTGTGTCTCTCATGAATAAATAAATAAAATCTTTAAAAAAAATTGTCTGTTGTGGTTAACTCTATTTATCAGTGGTCTTAAAACATGTACCAGAACTAGATGCTGTGCTCAAGTACCATCTTTTGAAAATCAGAACACGAGAACAAATTCTGACCTGCCAATAGGCCGTCAACAACCTTTCACTTAGATATTAAATTTCCCCAACCCTGAAATTAGAATAAAAAGCAGCTGTGTCTTTGTGACTGTTCCCCACATCAGTACAACCTGGGAAACAAAGCAAAGGCTCAACAAGCATATGTTAAAAGAATAAAGATAATGTCAAGGTTCAAGAGTTTACAATATGTACCAAAAAGTAAGAAATATTCAGACACTTTACTTTTGGCAATAGATCAAACTGCAAAAAAAGTTACAAATATGGATCTTTATAAATTATTTCATTTCCACTATACCTTGCTATCTGGATGACTCTGCATTACTGCATCCTATAAAGAAAAGTTGGTGGCTTTTTATTAGAATGTGAATAATTTCCTAATTTATCTATTTTGTAACTCTGATGATACTGGATTTGTTGCTGTTTCCTTCTTTCTAAAAGCAGAATATGAAGATATCTTAAATTCGTTTTGGAAGTATGAAGAGGATAAATACAAGTAACTAAAAAATGAAGTACCTGTAGCTTCAAATAATTATTCTTAATCACTCCTTCATATAAACACATTGGGGAATGGAATAGCACTGAAAGAGCATTTCTAGGATTAATAACATAATTTGATAAAGAGTAGAACATATGGACAGAATTAGGGAGAACAGGCAGTATCAACCTATCAAAACCCATTGTTTTCTATTTTTGTTTTACATGACAGAGCCTTACATGGAAGGCATCCAGTACATTCAAGTTAAATTAAAACAAAATCATATCCATGCTTTTCTTTTCTCAGTAGGCTCTGTGTCCGATGTGGAACCTGGAACTCATGACCCCAAGATCAAGAGTTGCATTGCTCTACTGATTAAGCCCAGGTACCCCTCCTATCCGTATATTCTAGTATATACGCTGCCGAAGCAAGCACTTACTTTTATCCATATATTCTAAAAATACAATTTTATAAAGCACTCTTGTGAATCTGGAACATGCTCCTTGTGACATGTAACCATTACAAGTTCACATCCAAAGCCCATGCTATAGCAATAATGTTCAATGTAAAATTCTATTTAAGCGTAAAATAGATTCCATTATTTCTCACTTTAAAGACCTATACTTTCCATTAGTAAGAACAAATCAATTCCCTGTCCTAGATAACCACCAAATCAAACTCCAGAGTTGCAAACTTTCTAATTTAGA